>NC_141696.1:488767922-489367922 GCF_964263255.1 Lissotriton vulgaris
AAAATGGTCCGTTTTCAAATGTTTTATTTTTGAACGTCAGTTCACATTTGTAGGTGGATCATCAGTGTTAGAGCTAAAATTAGCATGTTTAAAGTGATTTTCATGCTTCCAGGGGCCCTAAACACAAGATTTATGGAATGGTTAAAAGTGCATGAAAATGGCCAATTTACTCACTCCGAGTTCTCAAAAAGGGTTTCTTCACCCCAGGAAGTTAATTAAATACCATTTGGAGACATTTAATGTTCAAGCAAAAACGGCTGATTTTCGACAAAAGAGATAACACCCCCCATTACGTCATGCTTCAGAAATGTGGAAAATAGTCCGTTTTCAAATGTTTTATTTTTGAACGTCAGTTCACATTTGTAGGTGGATCATCAGTGTTAGAGCTAACATTAGCATGTTTAAAGTGATTTTCATGCTTCCAGGGGCCCTAAACACAAGATTTATGGAATGGTTAAAAGTGCATGAAAATGGCAAATTTACTCACTCCGAGTTCTCAAAAAGGGTTTCTTCACCCCGGGAAGTTAATTAAATACCATTTGGAGGCATTTAATGTTCGAGCAAAAACGGCTGATTTTCGACAAAAGAGATAACACCCCCCCATTACGTCATGCTTCAGAAATGTGGAAAATGGTCCGTTTTCAAATGTTTTATTTTTGAACGTCAGTTCACGTTTGTAGGTGGATCATCAGTGTTAGAGCTAAAATTAGCATGTTTAAAGTGATTTTCATGCTTCCAGGGGCTCGGGAAGTGAATTAAATACTATTTGGAGGCATTTAATGTTCAAGCAAAAATGGCTGATTTTCGACAAAAGAGATAACACCCCCCCATTACGTCATGCTTCAGAAATGTGGAAAATGGTCCGTTTTCAAATGTTTTATTTTTGAACGTCAGTTCACATTTGTAGGTGGACCATCAGTGTTAGAGCTAAAATTAGCATGTTTAAAGTGATTTTCATGCTTCCAGGGGCCCTAAACACAAGATTTATGGAATGGTTAAAAGTGCATGAAAATGGCCAATTTACTCACTCCGAGTTCTCAAAAAGGGTTTCTTCACCCCGGGAAGTTAATTAAATACCATTTGGAGGCATTTAATGTTCGAGCAAAAACAGCTGATTTTCTACGAAAGAGATAACACCCCCCCCCCATTACATCATGCTTCAGAAATGTGGAAAATGGTCCGTTTTCAAATGTTTTATTTTTGAACGTCAGTTCACATTTGTAGGTGGATCATCAGTGTTAGAGCTAAAATTAGCATGTTTAAAGTGATTTTCATGCTTCCAGGGGCCCTAAACACAAGATTTATGGAATGGTTAAAAGTGCATGAAAATGGCCAATTTACTCACTCTGAGTTCTCAAAAAGGGTTTCTTCACCCCGGGAAGTTAATTAAATACCATTTGGAGGCATTTAATGTTCAATCAAAAACGGCTGATTTTTTGACAAAAGAGATAACACCCCCCCATTACGTCATGCTTCAGAAATGTGGAAAATGGTCCGTTTTCAAATGTTTTATTTTTGAACGTCAGTTAACATTTGTAGGTGGATCATCAGTGTTAGAGCTAAAATTAGCATGTTTAAAGTGATTTTCATGCTTCCAGGGGCTCGGGAAGTGAATTAAATACTATTTGGAGGCATTTAATGTTCAAGCAAAAACAGCTGATTTTCGACAAAAGAGATAACACCCCCCCATTACGTCATGCTTCAGAAATGTGGAAAATGGTCCGTTTTCAAATGTTTTATTTTTGAACGTCAGTTCACAGTTGTAGGTGGATCATCAGTGTTAGAGCTAAAATTAGCATGTTTAAAGTGATTTTCATGCTTCCAGGGGCCCTAAACACAAGATTTATGGAATGGTTAAAAGTGCATGAAAATGGCCAATTTACTCACTCTGAGTTCTCAAAAAGGGTTTCTTCACCCCGGGAAGTTAATTAAATACCATTTGGAGGCATTTAATGTTCGAGCAAAAACGGCTGATTTTCGACAAAAGAGATAACACCCCCCCATTACGTCATGCTTCAGAAATGTGGAAAATGGTCCGTTTTCAAATGTTTTATTTTTGAACGTCAGTTCACATTTTTAGGTGGATCATCAGTGTTAGAATTAAAATTAGCATGTTTAAAGTGATTTTCATGCTTCTAGGGGCTCGGGAAGTGAATTAAATACTATTTGGAGGCATTTAATGTTCAAGCAAAAACAGCTGATTTTCGACAAAAGAGATAACACCCCCCCATTACGTCATGCTTCAGAAATGTGGAAAATGGTCCGTTTTCAAATGTTTTATTTTTGAACGTCAGTTCACAGTTGAAGGTGGATCATCAGTGTTAGAGCTAAAATTAGCATGTTTAAAGTGATTTTCATGCTTCCAGGGGCCCTAAACACAAGATTTATGGAATGGTTAAAAGTGCATGAAAATGGCCAATTTACTCACTCCGAGTTCTCAAAAAGGGTTTCTTCACCCCGGGAAGTTAATTAAATACCATTTGGAGGCATTTAATGTTCAAGCAAAAACGGCTGATTTTCGACAAAAGAGATAACACCCCCCCATTACGTCATGTTTCAGAAATGTGGAAAATGGTCCGTTTTCAAATGTTTTATTTTTGAACGTCAGTTCACATTTGTAGGTGGATCATCAGTGTTAGAGCTAACATTAGCATGTTTAAAGTGATTTTCATGCTTCCAGAGGCCCTAAACACAAGATTTATGGAATGGTTAAAAGTGCATGAAAATGGCCAATTTACTCACTCCCAGTTCTAAAAAAAGGGTTTCTTCATCCCGGGAAGTTAATTAAATACCATTTGGAGGCATTTAATGTTCGAGCAAAAACAGCTGATTTTCGACAAAAGAGATAACACCCCCCCATTACGTCATGCTTCAGAAATGTGGAAAATGGTCCGTTTTCAAATGTTTTATTTTTGAACGTCAGTTCACATTTGTAGGTGGATCATCAGTGTTAGAGCTAAAATTAGCATGTTTAAAGTGATTTTAATGCTTCCAGGGGCTCTAAACACAAGATTTATGGAATGGTTAAAAGTGCATGAAAATGGCCAATTTACTCACTCTGAGTTCTCAAAAAGGGTTTCTTCACCCCGGGAAGTTAATTAAATACCATTTGGAGGCATTTAATGTTCAAGCAAAAACGGCTGATTTTTGACAAAAGAGATAACACCCCCCCATTACGTCATGCTTCAGAAATGTGGAAAATGGTCCGTTTTCAAATGTTTTATTTTTGAACGTCAGTTCACATTTGTAGGTGGATCATGAGTGTTAGAGCTAAAATTAGCATGTTTAAAGTGATTTTCAAGCTTCCAGGGGCTCGGGAAGTTAATTAAATACTATTTGGAGGCATTTAATGTTCAAGCAAAAACGGCTGATTTTCGACAAAAGAGATAACACCCCCCCATTACGTCATGCTTCAGAAATGTGGAAAATGGTCCGTTTTCAAATGTTTTATTTTTGAACGTCAGTTCACATTTGTAGGTGGATCATCAGTGTTAGAGCTAAAATTAGCATGTTTAAAGTGATTTTCATGCTTCCAGGGGCTCGGGAAGTGAATTAAATATTATTTGGAGGCATTTAATGTTCGAGCAAAAACGGCTGATTTTCGACAAAAGAGATAACACCCCCCCATTACGTCATGCTTCAGAAATGTGGAAAATGGTACGTTTTCAAATGTTTTATTTTTGAACGTCAGTTCACAGTTGTAGGTGGATCATCAGTGTTAGAGCTTAAATTAGCATGTTTAAAGTGATTTTCATGCTTCCAGGGGCCCTAAACACAAGATTTATGGAATGGTTAAAAGTGCATGAAAATGGCCAATTTACTCACTCTGAGTTCTCAAAAAGGGTTTCTTCACCCCGGGAAGTTAATTAAATACCATTTGGAGGCATTTAATGTTCGAGCAAAAACGGCTGATTTTCGACAAAAGAGATAACACCCCCCCCATTACGTCATGCTTCAGAAATGTGGAAAATGGTCCGTTTTCAAATGTTTTATTTTTGAACGTCAGTTCACATTTGTAGGTGGATCATCAGTGTTAGAGCTAAAATTAGCATGTTTAAAGTGATTTTCATGCTTCCAGGGGCTCGGGAAGTGAATTAAATACTATTTGGAGGCATTTAATGTTCAAGCAAAAACAGCTGATTTTTGACAAAAGAGATAACACCCCCCCATTACGTCATGCTTCAGAAATGTGGAAAATGGTCCGTTTTCAAATGTTTTATTTTTGAACGTCAGTTCACAGTTGTAGGTGGATCATCAGTGTTAGAGCTAAAATTAGCATGTTTAAAGTGATTTTCATGCTTCCAGGGGCCCTAAACACAAGATTTATGGAATGGTTAAAAGTGCATGAAAATGGCCAATTTACTCACTCCGAGTTCTCAAAAAGGGTTTCTTCACCCCGGGAAGTTATTTAAATACCATTTGGAGGCATTTAATGTTCGAGCAAAAACGGCTGATTTTCGACAAAAGAGATAACACCCCCCCCATTACGTCATGCTTCAGAAATGTGGAAAATGGTCCGTTTTCAAATGTTTTATTTTTGAACGTCAGTTCACGTTTGTAGGTGGATCATCAGTGTTAGAGCTAAAATTAGCATGTTTAAAGTGATTTTCATGCTTCCAGGGGCTCGGGAAGTGAATTAACTACTATTTGGAGGCATTTAATGTTCAAGCAAAAACGGCTGATTTTCGACAAAAGAGATAACACCCCCCCATTATGTCATGCTTCAGAAATGTGGAAAATGGTCCGTTTTCAAATGTTTTATTTTTGAACGTCAGTTCACATTTGTAGGTGGATCATCAGTGTTAGAGCTAAAATTAGCATGTTTAAAGTGATTTTCATGCTTCCAGGGGCCCTAAACACAAGATTTATGGAATGGTTAAAAGTGCATGAAAATGGCCAATTTACTCACTCCGAGTTCTCAAAAAGGGTTTCTTCACCCCAGGAAGTTAATTAAATACCATTTGGAGACATTTAATGTTCAAGCAAAAACGGCTGATTTTCGACAAAAGAGATAACACCCCCCATTACGTCATGCTTCAGAAATGTGGAAAATAGTCCGTTTTCAAATGTTTTATTTTTGAACGTCAGTTCACATTTGTAGGTGGATCATCAGTGTTAGAGCTAACATTAGCATGTTTAAAGTGATTTTCATGCTTCCAAGGGCCCTAAACACAAGATTTATGGAATGGTTAAAAGTGCATGAAAATGGCAAATTTACTCACTCCGAGTTCTCAAAAAGGGTTTCTTCACCCCGGGAAGTTAATTAAATACCATTTGGAGGCATTTAATGTTCGAGCAAAAACGGCTGATTTTCGACAAAAGAGATAACACCCCCCCATTACGTCATGCTTCAGAAATGTGGAAAATGGTCCGTTTTCAAATGTTTTATTTTTGAACGTCAGTTCACGTTTGTAGGTGGATCATCAGTGTTAGAGCTAAAATTAGCATGTTTAAAGTGATTTTCATGCTTCCAGGGGCTCGGGAAGTGAATTAAATACTATTTGGAGGCATTTAATGTTCAAGCAAAAATGGCTGATTTTCGACAAAAGAGATAACACCCCCCCATTACGTCATGCTTCAGAAATGTGGAAAATGGTCCGTTTTCAAATGTTTTATTTTTGAACGTCAGTTCACATTTGTAGGTGGATCATCAGTGTTAGAGCTAAAATTAGCATGTTTAAAGTGATTTTCATGCTTCCAGGGGCCCTAAACACAAGATTTATGGAATGGTTAAAAGTGCATGAAAATGGCCAATTTACTCACTCTGAGTTCTCAAAAAGGGTTTCTTCACCCCGGGAAGTTAATTAAATACCATTTGGAGGCATTTAATGTTCGAGCAAAAACGGCTGATTTTCGACAAAAGAGATAACACCCCCCCATTACGTCATGCTTCAGAAATGTGGAAAATGGTCCGTTTTCAAATGTTTTATTTTTGAACGTCAGTTCACGTTTGTAGGTGGATCATCAGTGTTAGAGCTAAAATTAGCATGTTTAAAGTGATTTTCATGCTTCCAGGGGCTCGGGAAGTGAATTAACTACTATTTGGAGGCATTTAATGTTCAAGCAAAAACGGCTGATTTTCGACAAAAGAGATAACACCCCCCCATTATGTCATGCTTCAGAAATGTGGAAAATGGTCCGTTTTCAAATGTTTTATTTTTGAACGTCAGTTCACATTTGTAGGTGGATCATCAGTGTTAGAGCTAAAATTAGCATGTTTAAAGTGATTTTCATGCTTCCAGGGGCCCTAAACACAAGATTTATGGAATGGTTAAAAGTGCATGAAAATGGCCAATTTACTCACTCCGAGTTCTCAAAAAGGGTTTCTTCACCCCAGGAAGTTAATTAAATACCATTTGGAGACATTTAATGTTCAAGCAAAAACGGCTGATTTTCGACAAAAGAGATAACACCCCCCATTACGTCATGCTTCAGAAATGTGGAAAATAGTCCGTTTTCAAATGTTTTATTTTTGAACGTCAGTTCACATTTGTAGGTGGATCATCAGTGTTAGAGCTAACATTAGCATGTTTAAAGTGATTTTCATGCTTCCAGGGGCCCTAAACACAAGATTTATGGAATGGTTAAAAGTGCATGAAAATGGCAAATTTACTCACTCCGAGTTCTCAAAAAGGGTTTCTTCACCCCGGGAAGTTAATTAAATACCATTTGGAGGCATTTAATGTTCGAGCAAAAACGGCTGATTTTCGACAAAAGAGATAACACCCCCCCATTACGTCATGCTTCAGAAATGTGGAAAATGGTCCGTTTTCAAATGTTTTATTTTTGAACGTCAGTTCACGTTTGTAGGTGGATCATCAGTGTTAGAGCTAAAATTAGCATGTTTAAAGTGATTTTCATGCTTCCAGGGGCTCGGGAAGTGAATTAAATACTATTTGGAGGCATTTAATGTTCAAGCAAAAATGGCTGATTTTCGACAAAAGAGATAACACCCCCCCATTACGTCATGCTTCAGAAATGTGGAAAATGGTCCGTTTTCAAATGTTTTATTTTTGAACGTCAGTTCACATTTGTAGGTGGACCATCAGTGTTAGAGCTAAAATTAGCATGTTTAAAGTGATTTTCATGCTTCCAGGGGCCCTAAACACAAGATTTATGGAATGGTTAAAAGTGCATGAAAATGGCCAATTTACTCACTCCGAGTTCTCAAAAAGGGTTTCTTCACCCCGGGAAGTTAATTAAATACCATTTGGAGGCATTTAATGTTCGAGCAAAAACAGCTGATTTTCTACAAAAGAGATAACACCCCCCCCCCATTACATCATGCTTCAGAAATGTGGAAAATGGTCCGTTTTCAAATGTTTTATTTTTGAACGTCAGTTCACATTTGTAGGTGGATCATCAGTGTTAGAGCTAAAATTAGCATGTTTAAAGTGATTTTCATGCTTCCAGGGGCCCTAAACACAAGATTTATGGAATGGTTAAAAGTGCATGAAAATGGCCAATTTACTCACTCTGAGTTCTCAAAAAGGGTTTCTTCACCCCGGGAAGTTAATTAAATACCATTTGGAGGCATTTAATGTTCAATCAAAAACGGCTGATTTTTTGACAAAAGAGATAACACCCCCCCATTACGTCATGCTTCAGAAATGTGGAAAATGGTCCGTTTTCAAATGTTTTATTTTTGAACGTCAGTTAACATTTGTAGGTGGATCATCAGTGTTAGAGCTAAAATTAGCATGTTTAAAGTGATTTTCATGCTTCCAGGGGCTCGGGAAGTGAATTAAATACTATTTGGAGGCATTTAATGTTCAAGCAAAAACAGCTGATTTTCGACAAAAGAGATAACCCCCCCCCATTACGTCATGCTTCAGAAATGTGGAAAATGGTCCGTTTTCAAATGTTTTATTTTTGAACGTCAGTTCACAGTTGTAGGTGGATCATCAGTGTTAGAGCTAAAATTAGCATGTTTAAAGTGATTTTCATGCTTCCAGGGGCCCTAAACACAAGATTTATGGAATGGTTAAAAGTGCATGAAAATGGCCAATTTACTCACTCTGAGTTCTCAAAAAGGGTTTCTTCACCCCGGGAAGTTAATTAAATACCATTTGGAGGCATTTAATGTTCGAGCAAAAACGGCTGATTTTCGACAAAAGAGATAACACCCCCCCATTACGTCATGCTTCAGAAATGTGGAAAATGGTCCGTTTTCAAATGTTTTATTTTTGAACGTCAGTTCACATTTTTAGGTGGATCATCAGTGTTAGAATTAAAATTAGCATGTTTAAAGTGATTTTCATGCTTCTAGGGGCTCGGGAAGTGAATTAAATACTATTTGGAGGCATTTAATGTTCAAGCAAAAACAGCTGATTTTCGACAAAAGAGATAACACCCCCCCATTACGTCATGCTTCAGAAATGTGGAAAATGGTCCGTTTTCAAATGTTTTATTTTTGAACGTCAGTTCACAGTTGAAGGTGGATCATCAGTGTTAGAGCTAAAATTAGCATGTTTAAAGTGATTTTCATGCTTCCAGGGGCCCTAAACACAAGATTTATGGAATGGTTAAAAGTGCATGAAAATGGCCAATTTACTCACTCCGAGTTCTCAAAAAGGGTTTCTTCACCCCGGGAAGTTAATTAAATACCATTTGGAGGCATTTAATGTTCAAGCAAAAACGGCTGATTTTCGACAAAAGAGATAACACCCCCCCATTACGTCATGTTTCAGAAATGTGGAAAATGGTCCGTTTTCAAATGTTTTATTTTTGAACGTCAGTTCACATTTGTAGGTGGATCATCAGTGTTAGAGCTAACATTAGCATGTTTAAAGTGATTTTCATGCTTCCAGAGGCCCTAAACACAAGATTTATGGAATGGTTAAAAGTGCATGAAAATGGCCAATTTACTCACTCCCAGTTCTAAAAAAAGGGTTTCTTCATCCCGGGAAGTTAATTAAATACCATTTGGAGGCATTTAATGTTCGAGCAAAAACAGCTGATTTTCGACAAAAGAGATAACACCCCCCCATTACGTCATGCTTCAGAAATGTGGAAAATGGTCCGTTTTCAAATGTTTTATTTTTGAACGTCAGTTCACATTTGTAGGTGGATCATCAGTGTTAGAGCTAAAATTAGCATGTTTAAAGTGATTTTAATGCTTCCAGGGGCTCTAAACACAAGATTTATGGAATGGTTAAAAGTGCATGAAAATGGCCAATTTACTCACTCTGAGTTCTCAAAAAGGGTTTCTTCACCCCGGGAAGTTAATTAAATACCATTTGGAGGCATTTAATGTTCAAGCAAAAACGGCTGATTTTTGACAAAAGAGATAACACCCCCCCATTACGTCATGCTTCAGAAATGTGGAAAATGGTCCGTTTTCAAATGTTTTATTTTTGAACGTCAGTTCACATTTGTAGGTGGATCATGAGTGTTAGAGCTAAAATTAGCATGTTTAAAGTGATTTTCAAGCTTCCAGGGGCTCGGGAAGTTAATTAAATACTATTTGGAGGCATTTAATGTTCAAGCAAAAACGGCTGATTTTCGACAAAAGAGATAACACCCCCCCATTACGTCATGCTTCAGAAATGTGGAAAATGGTCCGTTTTCAAATGTTTTATTTTTGAACGTCAGTTCACATTTGTAGGTGGATCATCAGTGTTAGAGCTAAAATTAGCATGTTTAAAGTGATTTTCATGCTTCCAGGGGCTCGGGAAGTGAATTAAATATTATTTGGAGGCATTTAATGTTCGAGCAAAAACGGCTGATTTTCGACAAAAGAGATAACACCCCCCCATTACGTCATGCTTCAGAAATGTGGAAAATGGTACGTTTTCAAATGTTTTATTTTTGAACGTCAGTTCACAGTTGTAGGTGGATCATCAGTGTTAGAGCTTAAATTAGCATGTTTAAAGTGATTTTCATGCTTCCAGGGGCCCTAAACACAAGATTTATGGAATGGTTAAAAGTGCATGAAAATGGCCAATTTACTCACTCTGAGTTCTCAAAAAGGGTTTCTTCACCCCGGGAAGTTAATTAAATACCATTTGGAGGCATTTAATGTTCGAGCAAAAACGGCTGATTTTCGACAAAAGAGATAACACCCCCCCCCATTACGTCATGCTTCAGAAATGTGGAAAATGGTCCGTTTTCAAATGTTTTATTTTTGAACGTCAGTTCACATTTGTAGGTGGATCATCAGTGTTAGAGCTAAAATTAGCATGTGTAAAGTGATTTTCATGCTTCCAGGGGCTCGGGAAGTGAATTAAATACTATTTGGAGGCATTTAATGTTCAAGCAAAAACAGCTGATTTTCGACAAAAGAGATAACACCCCCCCATTACGTCATGCTTCAGAAATGTGGAAAATGGTCCGTTTTCAAATGTTTTATTTTTGAACGTCAGTTCACAGTTGTAGGTGGATCATCAGTGTTAGAGCTAAAATTAGCATGTTTAAAGTGATTTTCATGCTTCCAGGGGCCCTAAACACAAGATTTATGGAATGGTTAAAAGTGCATGAAAATGGCCAATTTACTCACTCCGAGTTCTCAAAAAGGGTTTCTTCACCCCGGGAAGTTAATTAAATACCATTTAGAGGCATTTAATGTTCAAGCAAAAACGGCTGATTTTCGACAAAAGAGATAACACCCCCCATTACGTCATGCTTCAGAAATGTGGAAAATAGTCCGTTTTCAAATGTTTTATTTTTGAACGTCAGTTCATATTTGTAGGTGGATCATCAGTGTTAGAGCTAACATTAGCATGTTTAAAGTGATTTTCATGCTTCCAGGGGCCCTAAACACAAGATTTATGGAATGGTTAAAAGTGCATGAAAATGGCCAATTTACTCACTCCGAGTTCTCAAAAAGGGTTTCTTCACCCCGGGAAGTTATTTAAATACCATTTGGAGGCATTTAATGTTCGAGCAAAAACGGCTGATTTTCGACAAAAGAGATAACACCCCCCCATTACGTCATGCTTCAGAAATGTGGAAAATGGTCCGTTTTCAAATGTTTTATTTTTGAACGTCAGTTCACGTTTGTAGGTGGATCATCAGTGTTAGAGGTAAAATTAGCATGTTTAAAGTGATTTTCATGCTTCCAGGGGCTCGGGAAGTGAATTAAATACTATTTGGAGGCATTTAATGTTCAAGCAAAAACGGCTGATTTTCGACAAAAGAGAAAACACCCCCCCATTATGTCATGCTTCAGAAATGTGGAAAATGGTCCGTTTTCAAATGTTTTATTTTTGAACGTCAGTTCACATTTGTAGGTGGATCATCAGTGTTAGAGTTAAAATTAGCATGTTTAAAGTGATTTTCATGCTTCCAGGGGCCCTAAACACAAGATTTATGGAATGGTTAAAAGTGCATGAAAATGGCCAATTTACTCACTCCGAGTTCTCAAAAAGGGTTTCTTCACCCCAGGAAGTTAATTAAATACCATTTGGAGACATTTAATGTTCAAGCAAAAACGGCTGATTTTCGACAAAAGAGATAACACCCCCCATTACGTCATGCTTCAGAAATGTGGAAAATGGTCCGTTTTCAAATGTTTTATTTTTGAACGTCAGTTCACATTTGTAGGTGGATCATCAGTGTTAGAGCTAAAATTAGCATGTTTAAAGTGATTTTAATGCTTCCAGGGGCTCTAAACACAAGATTTATGGAATGGTTAAAAGTGCATGAAAATGGCCAATTTACTCACTCTGAGTTCTCAAAAAGGGTTTCTTCACCCCGGGAAGTTAATTAAATACCATTTGGAGGCATTTAATGTTCAAGCAAAAACGGCTGATTTTTGACAAAAGAGATAACACCCCCCCATTACGTCATGCTTCAGAAATGTGGAAAATGGTCCGTTTTCAAATGTTTTATTTTTGAACGTCAGTTCACATTTGTAGGTGGATCATGAGTGTTAGAGCTAAAATTAGCATGTTTAAAGTGATTTTCAAGCTTCCAGGGGCTCGGGAAGTTAATTAAATACTATTTGGAGGCATTTAATGTTCAAGCAAAAACGGCTGATTTTCGACAAAAGAGATAACACCCCCCCATTACGTCATGCTTCAGAAATGTGGAAAATGGTCCGTTTTCAAATGTTTTATTTTTGAACGTCAGTTCACATTTGTAGGTGGATCATCAGTGTTAGAGCTAAAATTAGCATGTTTAAAGTGATTTTCATGCTTCCAGGGGCTCGGGAAGTGAATTAAATATTATTTGGAGGCATTTAATGTTCGAGCAAAAACGGCTGATTTTCGACAAAAGAGATAACACCCCCCCATTACGTCATGCTTCAGAAATGTGGAAAATGGTACGTTTTCAAATGTTTTATTTTTGAACGTCAGTTCACAGTTGTAGGTGGATCATCAGTGTTAGAGCTTAAATTAGCATGTTTAAAGTGATTTTCATGCTTCCAGGGGCCCTAAACACAAGATTTATGGAATGGTTAAAAGTGCATGAAAATGGCCAATTTACTCACTCTGAGTTCTCAAAAAGGGTTTCTTCACCCCGGGAAGTTAATTAAATACCATTTGGAGGCATTTAATGTTCGAGCAAAAACGGCTGATTTTCGACAAAAGAGATAACACCCCCCCCATTACGTCATGCTTCAGAAATGTGGAAAATGGTCCGTTTTCAAATGTTTTATTTTTGAACGTCAGTTCACATTTGTAGGTGGATCATCAGTGTTAGAGCTAAAATTAGCATGTTTAAAGTGATTTTCATGCTTCCAGGGGCCCTAAACACAAGATTTATGGAATGGTTAAAAGTGCATGAAAATGGCCAATTTACTCACTCCGAGTTCTCAAAAAGGGTTTCTTCACCCCGGGAAGTTATTTAAATACCATTTGGAGGCATTTAATGTTCGAGCAAAAACGGCTGATTTTCGACAAAAGAGATAACACCCCCCCATTACGTCATGCTTCAGAAATGTGGAAAATGGTCCGTTTTCAAATGTTTTATTTTTGAACGTCAGTTCACGTTTGTAGGTGGATCATCAGTGTTAGAGGTAAAATTAGCATGTTTAAAGTGATTTTCATGCTTCCAGGGGCTCGGGAAGTGAATTAAATACTATTTGGAGGCATTTAATGTTCAAGCAAAAACGGCTGATTTTCGACAAAAGAGATAACACCCCCCCATTATGTCATGCTTCAGAAATGTGGAAAATGGTCCGTTTTCAAATGTTTTATTTTTGAACGTCAGTTCACATTTGTAGGTGGATCATCAGTGTTAGAGTTAAAATTAGCATGTTTAAAGTGATTTTCATGCTTCCAGGGGCCCTAAACACAAGATTTATGGAATGGTTAAAAGTGCATGAAAATGGCCAATTTACTCACTCCGAGTTCTCAAAAAGGGTTTCTTCACCCCAGGAAGTTAATTAAATACCATTTGGAGACATTTAATGTTCAAGCAAAAACGGCTGATTTTCGACAAAAGAGATAACACCCCCCATTACGTCATGCTTCAGAAATGTGGAAAATAGTCCGTTTTCAAATGTTTTATTTTTGAACGGTAGTTCACATTTGTAGGTGGATCATCAGTGTTAGAGCTAACATTAGCATGTTTAAAGTGATTTTCATGCTTCCAGGGGCCCTAAACACAAGATTTATGGAATGGTTAAAAGTGCATGAAAATGGCAAATTTACTCACTCCGAGTTCTCAAAAAGGGTTTCTTCACCCCGGGAAGTTAATTAAATACCATTTGGAGGCATTTAATGTTCGAGCAAAAACGGCTGATTTTCGACAAAAGAGATAACACCCCCCCATTACGTCATGCTTCAGAAATGTGGAAAATGGTCCGTTTTCAAATGTTTTATTTTTGAACGTCAGTTCACGTTTGTAGGTGGATCATCAGTGTTAGAGCAGAGCTAAAATTAGCATGTTTAAAGTGATTTTCATGCTTCCAGGGGCTCGGGAAGTGAATTAAATACTATTTGGAGGCATTTAATGTTCAAGCAAAAATGGCTGATTTTCGACAAAAGAGATAACACCCCCCCATTACGTCATGCTTCAGAAATGTGGAAAATGGTCCGTTTTCAAATGTTTTATTTTTGAACGTCAGTTCACATTTGTAGGTGGACCATCAGTGTTAGAGCTAAAATTAGCATGTTTAAAGTGATTTTCATGCTTCCAGGGGCCCTAAACACAAGATTTATGGAATGGTTAAAAGTGCATGAAAATGGCCAATTTACTCACTCCGAGTTCTCAAAAAGGGTTTCTTCACCCCTGGAAGTTAATTAAATACCATTTGGAGGCATTTAATGTTCGAGCAAAAGCAGCTGATTTTCTACAAAAGAGATAACACCCCCCCATTACGTCATGCTTCAGAAATGTGGAAAATGGTCCGTTTTCAAATGTTTTATTTTTGAACGTCAGTTCACATTTGTAGGTGGATCATCAGTGTTAGAGCTAAAATTAGCATGTTTAAAGTGATTTTCATGCTTCCAGGGGCTCGGGAAGTGAATTAAATACTATTTGGAGGCATTTAATGTTCAAGCAAAAACAGCTGATTTTCGACAAAAGAGATAACACCCCCCCATTACGTCATGCTTCAGAAATGTGGAAAATGGTCCGTTTTCAAATGTTTTATTTTTGAACGTCAGTTCACAGTTGTAGGTGGATCATCAGTGTTAGAGCTAAAATTAGCATGTTTAAAGTGATTTTCATGCTTCCAGGGGCCCTAAACACAAGATTTATGGAATGGTTAAAAGTGCATGAAAATGGCCAATTTACTCACTCTGAGTTCTCAAAAAGGGTTTCTTCACCCCGGGAAGTTAATTAAATACCATTTGGAGGCATTTAATGTTCGAGCAAAAACGGCTGATTTTCGACAAAAGAGATAACACCCCCCCATTACGTCATGCTTCAGAAATGTGGAAAATGGTCCGTTTTCAAATGTTTTATTTTTGAACGTCAGTTCACATTTTTAGGTGGATCATCAGTGTTAGAATTAAAATTAGCATGTTTAAAGTGATTTTCATGCTTCTAGGGGCTCGGGAAGTGAATTAAATACTATTTGGAGGCATTTAATGTTCAAGCAAAAACAGCTGATTTTCGACAAAAGAGATAACACCCCCCCATTACGTCATGCTTCAGAAATGTGGAAAATGGTCCGTTTTCAAATGTTTTATTTTTGAACGTCAGTTCACAGTTGAAGGTGGATCATCAGTGTTAGAGCTAAAATTAGCATGTTTAAAGTGATTTTCATGCTTCCAGGGGCCCTAAACACAAGATTTATGGAATGGTTAAAAGTGCATGAAAATGGCCAATTTACTCACTCCGAGTTCTCAAAAAGGGTTTCTTCACCCCGGGAAGTAAATTAAATACCATTTGGAGGCATTTAATGTTCAAGCAAAAACGGCTGATTTTCGACAAAAGAGATAACACCCCCCCATTACGTCATGCTTCAGAAATGTGGAAAATGGTCCGTTTTCAAATGTTTTATTTTTGAACGTCAGTTCACATTTGTAGGTGGATCATCAGTGTTAGAGCTAACATTAGCATGTTTAAAGTGATTTTCATGCTTCCAGGGGCCCTAAACACAAGATTTATGGAATGGTTAAAAGTGCATGAAAATGGCCAATTTACTCACTCCGAGTTCTCAAAAAGGGTTTCTTCACCCCGGGAAGTTATTTAAATACCATTTGGAAGCATTTAATGTTCGAGCAAAAACGGATGATTTTCGACAAAAGAGATAACACCCCCCCATTACGTCATGCTTCAGAAATGTGGAAAATGGTCCGTTTTCAAATGTTTTATTTTTGAACGTCAGTTCACATTTGTAGGTGGATCATCAGTGTTAGAGCTAAAATTAGCATGTTTAAAGTGATGTTCATGCTTCCAGGGGCTCGGGAAGTGAATTAAATACTATTTGGAGGCATTTAATGTTCAAGCAAAAACGGCTGATTTTCGACAAAAGAGATAACACCCCCCCCATTACGTCATGCTTCAGAAATGTGGAAAATGGTCCGTTTTCAAATGTTTTATTTTTTAACGTCAGTTCACATTTGTAGGTGGATCATCAGTGTTAGAGCTAAAATTAGCATGTTTAAAGTGATTTTCATGCTTCCAGGGGCCCTAAACACAAGATTTATGGAATTGGTTAAAAGTGCATGAAAATGGCCAATTTACTCACTCTGAGTTCTCAAAAAGGGTTTCTTCACCCCGGGAAGTTAATTAAATACCATTTGGAGGCATTTAATGTTCAAGCAAAAACGGCTGATTTTTGACAAAAGAGATAACACCCCCCCCCATTACGTCATGCTTCAGAAATGTGGAAAATGGTCCATTTTCAAATGTTTTATTTTTGAACGTCAGTTCACATTTGTAGGTGGATCATCAGTGTTAGAGCTAAAATTAGCATGTTTAAAGTGATTTTCATGCTTCCAGGGGCTCGGGAAGTGAATTAAATACTATTTGAAGGCATTTAATGTTCAAGCAAAAACAGCTGATTTTCGACAAAAGAGATAACACCCCCCCATTACGTCATGCTTCAGAAATGTGGAAAATGGTCCGTTTCAAATGTTTTATTTTTGAACGTCAGTTCACATTTGTAGGTGGATCATCAGTGTTAGAGCTAAAATTAGCATGTTTAAAGTGATTTTCATGCTTCCAGGGGCCCTAAACACAAGATTTATGGAATGGTTAAAAGTGCATGAAAATGGCCAATTTACTCACTCTGAGTTCTCAAAAAGGGTTTCTTCATCCCGGGAAGTTAATTAAATACCATTTGGAGGCATTTAATGTTCTTGCAAAAACGGCTGATTTTCGACAAAAGAGATAACACCCCCCATTACGTCATGCTTCAGAAATGTGGAAAATGGTCCGTTTTCAAATGTTTTATTTTTCAACGTCAGTTCACATTTGTAGGTGGATCATCAGTGTTAGAGCTAAAATTAGCATGTTTAAAGTGATTTTCATGCTTCCAGGGGCCCTAAACACAAGATTTATGGAATGGTTAAAAGTGCATGAAAATGGCCAATTTACTCACTCTGAGTTCTCAAAAAGGGTTTCTTCACCCTGGGAAGTTAATTAAATACCATTTGGAGGCATTTAATGTTCGAGCAAAAACGGCTGATTTTCGACAAAAGAGATAACACCCCCCCATTACGTCATGCTTCAGAAATGTGGAAAGTGGTCCGTTTTCAAATGTTTTATTTTTGAACGTCAGTTCACATTTGTAGGTGGATCATCAGTGTTAGAGCTAAAATTAGCATGTTTAAAATGATTTTCATGCTTCCAGAGGCCCTAAACACAAGATTTATGGAATGGTTAAAAGTGCATGAAAATGGCCAATTTACTCACTCTGAGTTCTCAAAAAGGGTTTCTTCACCCCGGGAAGGTAATTAAATACCATTTGGAGGCATTTAATGTTCGAGCAAAAACGGCTGATTTTCGACAAAAGAGATAACACCCCCCCATTACGTCATGCTTCAGAAATGTGGAAAATGGTCCGTTTTCAAATGTTTTATTTTTGAACGTCAGTTCACATTTGTAGGTGGATCATCAGTGTTAGAGCTAAAATTAGCATGTTTAAAGTGATTTTCATGCTTCCAGGGGCTCGGGAAGTGAATTAAATACTATTTGGAGGCATTTAATGGTCGAGCAAAAACGGCTGATTTTCGACAAAAGAGATAACACCCCCCCATTACGTCATGCTTCAGAAATGTGGAAAATGGTCCGTTTTCAAATGTTTTATTTTTGAACGTCAGTTCACATTTGTAGGTGGATCATCAGTGTTAGAGCTAAAATGAGCATGTTTAAAGTGATTTTCATGCTTCCAGAGGCCCTAAACACAAGATTTATGGAATGGTTAAAAGTGCATGAAAATGGCCAATTTACTCACTCCCAGTTCTCAAAAAGGGTTTCTTCACCCCGGGTAGTTAATTAAATACCATTTGGAGGCATTTAATGTTCGAGCAAAAACAGCTGATTTTCGACAAAAGAGATAACACCCCCCCATTACGTCATAGTTCAGAAATGTGGAAAATGGTCCGTTTTCAAATGTTTTATTTTTGAACGTCAGTTCACATTTGTAGGTGGATCATCAGTGTTAGAGCTAAAATTAGCATGTTTAAAGTGATTTTCATGCTTCAGGGGCCCTAAACACAAGATTTATGTAATGGTTAAAAGTGCATGAAAATGGCCAATTTACTCACTCTGAGTTCTCAAAAAGGGTTTCTTCACCCCGGGAAGTTAATTAAATACCATTTGGAGGCATTTAATGTTCAAGCAAAAACGGCTGATTTTTGACAAAAGAGATAACACCCCCCCATTACGTCATGCTTCAGAAATGTGGAAAATGGTCCGTTTTCAAATGTTTTATTTTTGAACGTCAGTTCACATTTGTAGGTGGATCATCAGTGTTAGAGCTAAAATTAGCATGTTTACAGTGATTTTCATGCTTCCAGGGGCTCGGGAAGTGAATTAAATACTATTTGGAGGCATTTAATGTTCAAGCAAAAACAGCTGATTTTCGACAAAAGAGATAACACCCCCCCATTATGTCATGCTTCAGAAATGTGGAAAATGGTCCGTTTTCAAATGTTTTATTTTTGAACGTCAGTTCACATTTGTAGGTGGATCATCAGTGTTAGAGCTAAAATTAGCATGTTTAAAGTGATTTTCATGCTTCCAGGGGCTCGGGAAGTGAATTAAATACTATTTGGAGGCATTTAATGTTCAAGCAAAAACGGCTGATTTTCGACAAAAGAGATAACACCCCCCCATTACGTCATGCTTCAGAAATGTGAAAAATGGTCCGTTTTCAAATGTTTTATTTTTGAACGTCAGTTCACATTTGTAGGTGGATCATCAGTGTTAGAGCTAAAATTAGCATGTTTAAAGTGATTTTCATGCTTCCAGGGGCCCTAAACACAAGATTTATGGAATTGGTTAAAAGTGCATGAAAATGGCCAATTTACTCACTCTGAGTTCTCAAAAAGGGTTTCTTCACCCCGGGAAGTTAATTAAATACCATTTGGAGGCATTTAATGTTCAAGCAAAAACGGCTGATTTTTGACAAAAGAGATAACACCCCCCCATTACGTCATGCTTCAGAAATGTGGAAAATGGTCCGTTTTCAAATGTTTTATTTTTGAACGTCAGTTCACATTTGTAGGTGGATCATCAGTGTTAGAGCTAAAATTAGCATGTTTAAAGTGATTTTCATGCTTCCAGGGGCTCGGGAAGTGAATTAAATACTATTTGGAGGCATTTAATGTTCAAGCAAAAACAGCTGATTTTCTACAAAAGAGATAACACCCCCCCATTACGTCATGCTTCAGAAATGTGGAAAATGGTCCGTTTCAAATGTTTTATTTTTGAACGTCAGTTCACATTTGTAGGTGGATCATCAGTGTTAGAGCTAAAATTAGCATGTTTAAAGTGATTTTCATGCTTCCAGAGGCCCTAAACACAAGATTTATGGAATGGTTAAAAGTGCATGAAAATGGCCAATTTAATCACTCCGAGTTCTCAAAAAGGGTTTCTTCACCCCGGGAAGTGAATTAAATACCATTTGGAGGCATTTAATGTTCGAGCAAAAACGGCTGATTTTCGACAAAAGAGATAACACCCCCCCATTACGTCATGCTTCAGAAATGTGGAAAATGGTCCGTTTTCAAATGTTTTATTTTTGAACGTTTGTTCACATTTGTAGGTGGATCATCAGTGTTAGAGCTAAAATTAGCATGTTTAAAGTGATTTTCATGCTTCCAGGGGCCCTAAACACAAGATTTATGGAATGGTTAAAAGTGCATGAAAATGGCCAATTTAATCACTCCGAGTTCTCAAAAAGGGTTTCTTCACCCCGGGAAGTGAATTAAATACCATTTGGAGGCATTTAATGTTCGAGCAAAAACGGCTGATTTTCGACAAAAGAGATAACACCCCCCCATTACGTCATGCTTCAGAAATGTGGAAAATGGTCCGTTTTCAAATGTTTTATTTTTCAACGTCAGTTCACATTTGTAGGTGGATCATCAGTGTTAGAGCTAAAATTAGCATGTTTAAAGTGATTTTCATGCTTCCAGGGGCCCTAAACACTAGATTTATGGAATGGTTAAAAGTGCATGAAAATGGCCAATTTACTCACTCTGAGTTCTCAAAAAAGGGTTTCTTCACCCTGGGAAGTTAATTAAATACCATTTGGAGGCATTTAATGTTCGAGCAAAAACGGCTGATTTTCGACAAAAGAGATAACCCCCCCCCATTACGTCATGCTTCAGAAATGTGGAAAATGGTCCGTTTTCAAATGTTTTATTTTTGAACGTCAGTTCACATTTGTAGGTGGATCATCAGTGTTAGAGCTAAAATTAGCATGTTTAAAATGATTTTCATGCTTCCAGAGGCCCTAAACACAAGATTTATGGAATGGTTAAAAGTGCATGAAAATGGCAAATGTACTCACTCCGAGTTCTCAAAAAGGGTTTCTTCACCCCGGGAAGGTAATTAAGTACCATTTGGAGGCATTTAATGTTCGAGCAAAAACGGCTGATTTTCGACAAAAGAGATAACACCCCCCCATTACGTCATGCTTCAGAAATGTGGAAAATGGTCCGTTTTCAAATGTTTTATTTTTGAACGTCAGTTCACATTTGTAGGTGGATCATCAGTGTTAGAGCTAAAATTAGCATGTTTAAAGTGATTTTCATGCTTCCAGGGGCTCGGGAAGTGAATTAAATACTATTTGGAGGCATTTAATGTTCGAGCAAAAACGGCTGATTTTCGACAAAAGAGATAACACCCCCCCATTACGTCATGCTTCAGAAATGTGGAAAATGGTCCGTTTTCAAATGTTTTATTTTTGAACGTCAGTTCACATTTGTAGGTGGATCATCAGTGTTAGAGCTAAAAATTAGCATGTTTAAAGTGATTTTCATGCTTCCAGAGGCCCTAAACACAAGATTTATGAAATGTTTAAAAGTGCATGAAAATGGCCAATTTACTCACTCCCAGTTCTCAAAAAGGATTCCTTCACCCCGGGTAGTTAATTAAATACCATTTGGAGGCATTTAATGTTCGAGCAAAAACAGCTGATTTTCGACAAAAGAGATAACACCCCCCCATTACGTCATGCTTCAGAAATGTGGAAAATGGTCCGTTTTCATATGTTTTATTTTTGAACGTCAGTTCACATTTGTAGGTGGATCATCAGTGTTAGAGCTAAAATTAGCATGTTTAAAGTGATTTTCATGCTTCCAGGGGCCCTAAACACAAGATTTATGGAATGGTTAAAAGTGCATGAAAATGGCCAATTTACTCACTCTGAGTTCTCAAAAAGGGTTTCTTCACCCCGGGAAGTTAATTAAATACCATTTGGAGGCATTTAATGTTCAAGCAAAAACGGCTGATTTTTGACAAAAGAGATAACACCCCCCCATTACGTCATGCTTCAGAAATGTGGAAAATGGTCCGTTTTCAAATGATTTATTTTTGAACGTCAGTTCACATTTGTAGGTGGATCATCAGTGTTAGAGCTAAAATTAGCATGTTTAAAGTGATTTTCATGCTTCCAGGGGCTCGGGAAGTGAATTAAATACTATTTGGAGGCATTTAATGTTCAAGCAAAAACAGCTGATTTTCGACAAAAGAGATAACACCCCCCCATTATGTCATGCTTCAGAAATGTGGAAAATGGTCCGTTTTCAAATGTTTTATTTTTGAACGTCAGTTCACATTTGTAGGTGGATCATCAGTGTTAGAGCTAAAATTAGCATGTTTAAAGTGATTTTCATGCTTCCAGGGGCTCGGGAAGTGAATTAAATACTATTTGGAGGCATTTAATGTTCGAGCAAAAACGGCTGATTTTCGACAAAAGAGATAACACCCCCCCATTACGTCATGCTTCAGAAATGTGGAAAATGGTACGTTTTCAAATGTTTTATTTTTGAACGTCAGTTCACATTTGTAGGTGGATCATGAGTGTTAGAGCTAAAATTAGCATGTTTAAAGTGATTTTCAAGCTTCCAGGGGCTCGGGAAGTGAATTAAATACTATTTGGAGGCATTTAATGTTCAAGCAAAAACGGCTGATTTTCGACAAAAGAGATAACACCCCCCCCATTACGTCATGCTTCAGAAATGTGGAAAATGGTCCGTTTTCAAATGTTTTATTTTTGAACTTCAGTTCACATTTGTAGGTGGATCATCAGTGTTAGAGCTAAAATTAGCATGTTTAAAGTGATTTTTATGCTTCCAGGGGCTCGGGAAGTGAATTAAATACTATTTGGAGGCATTTAATGTTCGAGCAAAAACGGCTGATTTTCGACAAAAGAGATAACACCCCCCCATTACGTCATGCTTCAGAAATGTGGAAAATGGTACGTTTTCAAATGTTTTATTTTTGAACGTCAGTTCACATTTGTAGGTGGATCATGAGTGTTAGAGCTAAAATTAGCATGTTTAAAGTGATTTTCAAGCTTCCAGGGGCTCGGGAAGTGAATTAAATACTATTTGGAGGCATTTAATGTTCAAGCAAAAACGGCTGATTTTCGACAAAAGAGATAACACCCCCCCCATTACGTCATGCTTCGGAAATGTGGAAAATGGTCCGTTTTCAAATGTTTTATTTTTGAACTTCAGTTCACATTTGTAGGTGGATCATCAGTGTTAGAGCTAAAATTAGCATGTTTAAAGTGATTTTCATGCTTCCAGGGGCTCGGGAAGTGAATTAAATACTATTTGGAGGCATTTAATGTTCGAGCAAAAACGGCTGATTTTCGACAAAAGAGATAACACCCCCCCATTACGTCATGCTTCAGAAATGTGGAAAATGGTCCGTTTTCAAATGTTTTATTTTTGAACGTCAGTTCACAGTTGTAGGTGGATCATCAGTGTTAGAGCTAAAATTAGCATGTTTAAAGTGATTTTCATGCTTCCAGGGGCCCTAAACACAAGATTTATGGAATGGTTAAAAGTGCATGAAAATGGCCAATTTACTCACTCCGAGTTCTCAAAAAGGGTTTCTTCACCCCGGGAAGTTAATTAAATACCATTTGGAGGCATTTAATGTTCAAGCAAAAACGGCTGATTTTCGACAAAAGAGATAACACCCCCCCATTACGTCATGCTTCAGAAATGTGGAAAATAGTCCGTTTTCAAATGTTTTATTTTTGAACGTCAGTTCACATTTGTAGGTGGATCATCAGTGTTAGAACTAACATTAGCATGTTTAAAGTGATTTTCATGCTTCCAGGGGCCCTAAACACAAGATTTATGGAATGGTTAAAAGTGCATGAAAATGGCCAATTTACTCACTCCGAGTTCTCAAAAAGGGTTTCTTCACCCCGGGAAGTTAATTAAATACCATTTGGAGGCATTTAATGTTCGAGCAAAAACGGCTGATTTTCGACAAAAGAGATAACACCCCCCCATTACGTCATGCTTCAGAAATGTGGAAAATGGTCCGTTTTCAAATGTTTTACTTTTTGAACTTCAGTTCACATTTGTAGGTGGATCATCAGTGTTAGAGCTAAAATTAGCATGTTTAAAGTGATTTTCATGCTTCCAGGGGCTCGGGAAGTGAATTAAATACTATTTGGAGGCATTTAATGTTCGAGCAAAAACGGCTGATTTTCGACAAAAGAGATAACACCCCCCCATTACGTCATGCTTCAGAAATGTGGAAAATGGTCCGTTTTCAAATGTTTTATTTTTGAACGTCAGTTCACAGTTGTAGGTGGATCATCAGTGTTAGAGCTAAAATTAGCATGTTTAAAGTGATTTTCATGCTTCCAGGGGCCCTAAACACAAGATTTATGGAATGGTTAAAAGTGCATGAAAATGGCCAATTTACTCACTCCGAGTTCTCAAAAAGGGTTTCTTCACCCCGGGAAGTTAATTAAATACCATTTGGAGGCATTTAATGTTCAAGCAAAAACGGCTGATTTTCGACAAAAGAGATAACACCCCCCCATTACGTCATGCTTCAGAAATGTGGAAAATAGTCAGTTTTCAAATGTTTTATTTTTGAACGTCAGTTCACATTTGTAGGTGGATCATCAGTGTTAGAACTAACATTAGCATGTTTAAAGTGATTTTCATGCTTCCAGGGGCCCTAAACACAAGATTTATGGAATGGTTAAAAGTGCATGAAAATGGCCAATTTACTCACTCCGAGTTCTCAAAAAGGGGTTCTTCACCCCGGGAAGTTAATTAAATACCATTTGGAGGCATTTAATGTTCGAGCAAAAACGGCTGATTTTCGACAAAAGAGATAACACCCCCCCATTACGTCATGCTTCAGAAATGTGGAAAATGGTCCGTTTTCAAATGTTTTACTTTTTGAACGTCAGTTCTCGTTTGTAGGTGGATCATCAGTGTTAGAGCTAAAATTAGCATGTTTAAAGTGATTTTCATGCTTCCAGGGGCTCGGGAAGTGAATTAAATACTATTTGGAGGCATTTAATGTTCGAGCAAAAACGGCTGATTTTCGACAAAAGAGATAACACCCCCCCATTACGTCATGCTTCAGAAATGTGGGAAATGGTCCGTTTTCAAATGTTTTATTTTTGAACGTCAGTTCACAGTTGTAGGTGGATCATCAGTGTTAGAGCTAAAATTAGCATGTTTAAAGTGATTTTCATGCTTCCAGGGGCCCTAAACACAAGATTTATGGAATGGTTAAAAGTGCATGAAAATGGCCAATTTACTCACTCCGAGTTCTCAAAAAGGGTTTCTTCACCCCGGGAAGTTAATTAAATACCATTTGGAGGCATTTAATGTTCAAGCAAAAACGGCTGATTTTCGACAAAAGAGATAACACCCCCCCATTACGTCATGCTTCAGAAATGTGGAAAATAGTCCGTTTTCAAATGTTTTATTTTTGAACGTCAGTTCACATTTGTAGGTGGATCATCAGTGTTAGAGCTAACATTAGCATGTTTAAAGTGATTTTCATGCTTCCAGGGGCCCTAAACACAAGATTTATGGAATGGTTAAAAGTGCATGAAAATGGCCAATTTACTCACTCCGAGTTCTCAAAAAGGGTTTCTTCACCCCGGGAAGTTAATTAAATACCATTTGGAGGCATTTAATGTTTGAGCAAAAACGGCTGATTTTCGACAAAAGAGATAACACCCCCCCATTACGTCATGCTTCAGAAATGTGGAAAATGGTCCGTTTTCAAATGTTTTATTTTTGAACGTCAGTTCACGTTTTTAGGTGGATCATCAGTGTTAGAGCTAAAATTAGCATGTTTAAAGTGATTTTCATGCTTCCAGGGGCTCGGGAAGTGAATTAAATACTATTTGGAGGCATTTAATGTTCAAGCAAAAACGGCTGATTTTCGACAAAAGAGATAACACCCCCCCATTACGTCATGCTTCAGAAATGTGGAAAATAGTCCGTTTTCAAATGTTTTATTTTTGAACGTCAGTTCACATTTGTAGGTGGATCATCAGTGTTAGAGCTAACATTAGCATGTTTAAAGTGATTTTCATGCTTCCAGGGGCCCTAAACACAAGATTTATGGAATGGTTAAAAGTGCATGAAAATGGCCAATTTACTCACTCCGAGTTCTCAAAAAGGGTTTCTTCACCCCGGGAAGTTAATTAAATACCATTTGGAGGCATTTAATGTTCGAGCAAAAACGGCTGATTTTCGACAAAAGAGATAACACCCCCCCATTACGTCATGCTTCAGAAATGTGGAAAATGGTCCGTTTTCAAATGTTTTATTTTTGAACGTCAGTTCACGTTTGTAGGTGGATCATCAGTGTTAGAGCTAAAATTAGCATGTTTAAAGTGATTTTCATGCTTCCAGGGGCTCGGGAAGTGAATTAAATACTATTTGGAGGCATTTAATGTTCAAGCAAAAACCATCTGATTTTCGACAAAAGAGATAACACCCCCCCATTACGTCATGCTTCAGAAATGTGGAAAATGGTCCGTTTTCAAATGTTTTATTTTTGAACGTCAGTTCACATTTGTAGGTGGATCATCAGTGTTAGAGCTAAAATTAGCATGTTTAAAGTGATTTTCATGCTTCCAGGGGCCCTAAACACAAGATTTATGGAATGGTTAAAAGTGCATGAAAATGGCCAATGTACTCACTCCGAGTTCTCAAAAAGGGTTTCTTCACCCCGGGAAGTTAATTAAATACCATTTGGAGACATTTAATGTTCAAGCAAAAACGGCTGATTTTCGACAAAAGAGATAACACCCCCCATTACGTCATGCTTCAGAAATGTGGAAAATAGTCCGTTTTCAAATGTTTTATTTTTGAACGTCAGTTCACATTTGTAGGTGGATCATCAGTGTTAGAGCTAACATTAGCATGTTTAAAGTGATTTTCATGCTTCCAGGGGCCCTAAACACAAGATTTATGGAATGGTTAAAAGTGCATGAAAATGGCAAATTTACTCACTCTTAGTTCTCAAAAAGGGTTTCTTCACCCCGGGAAGTTAATTAAATACCATTTGGAGGCATTTAATGTTCGAGCAAAAACGGCTGATTTTCGACAAAAGAGATAACACCCCCCCATTACGTCATGCTTCAGAAATGTGGAAAATGGTCCGTTTTCAAATGTTTTACTTTTTGAACTTCAGTTCACATTTGTAGGTGGATCATCAGTGTTAGAGCTAAAATTAGCATGTTTAAAGTGATTTTCATGCTTCCAGGGGCTCGGGAAGTGAATTAAATACTATTTGGAGGCATTTAATGTTCGAGCAAAAACGGCTGATTTTCGACAAAAGAGATAACACCCCCCCATTACGTCATGCTTCAGAAATGTGGGAAATGGTCCGTTTTCAAATGTTTTATTTTTGAACGTCAGTTCACAGTTGTAGGTGGATCATCAGTGTTAGAGCTAAAATTAGCATGTTTAAAGTGATTTTCATGCTTCCAGGGGCCCTAAACACAAGATTTATGGAATGGTTAAAAGTGCATGAAAATGGCCAATTTACTCACTCCGAGTTCTCAAAAAGGGTTTCTTCACCCCGGGAAGTTAATTAAATACCATTTGGAGGCATTTAATGTTCAAGCAATACCGGCTGATTTTCGACAAAAGAGATAACACCCCCCCCATTACGTCATGCTTCAGAAATGTGGAAAATAGTCCGTTTTCAAATGTTTTATTTTTGAACGTCAGTTCACATTTGTAGGTGGATCATCAGTGTTAGAGCTAACATTAGCATGTTTAAAGTGATTTTCATGCTTCCAGGGGCCCTAAACACAAGATTTATGGAATGGTTAAAAGTGCATGAAAATGGCCAATTTACTCACTCCGAGTTCTCAAAAAGGGTTTCTTCACCCCGGGAAGTTAATTAAATACCATTTGGAGGCATTTAATGTTTGAGCAAAAACGGCTGATTTTCGACAAAAGAGATAACACCCCCCCATTACGTCATGCTTCAGAAATGTGGAAAATGGTCCGTTTTCAAATGTTTTATTTTTGAACGTCAGTTCACGTTTGTAGGTGGATCATCAGTGTTAGAGCTAAAATTAGCATGTTTAAAGTGATTTTCATGCTTCCAGGGGCTCGGGAAGTGAATTAAATACTATTTGGAGGCATTTAATGTTCAAGCAAAAACGGCTGATTTTCGACAAAGAGATAACACCCCCCCATTACGTCATGCTTCAGAAATGTGGAAAATAGTCCGTTTTCAAATGTTTTATTTTTGAACGTCAGTTCACATTTGTAGGTGGATCATCAGTGTTAGAGCTAACATTAGCATGTTTAAAGTGATTTTCATGCTTCCAGGGGCCCTAAACACAAGATTTATGGAATGGTTAAAAGTGCATGAAAATGGCCAATTTACTCACTCCGAGTTCTCAAAAAGGGTTTCTTCACCCCGGGAAGTTAATTAAATACCATTTGGAGGCATTTAATGTTCGAGCAAAAACGGCTGATTTTCGACAAAAGAGATAACACCCCCCCATTACGTCATGCTTCAGAAATGTGGAAAATGGTCCGTTTTCAAATGTTTTATTTTTGAACGTCAGTTCACGTTTGTAGGTGGATCATCAGTGTTAGAGCTAAAATTAGCATGTTTAAAGTGATTTTCATGCTTCCAGGGGCTCGGGAAGTGAATTAAATACTATTTGGAGGCATTTAATGTTCAAGCAAAAACCATCTGATTTTCGACAAAAGAGATAACACCCCCCCATTACGTCATGCTTCAGAAATGTGGAAAATGGTCCGTTTTCAAATGTTTTATTTTTGAACGTCAGTTCACATTTGTAGGTGGATCATCAGTGTTAGAGCTAAAATTAGCATGTTTAAAGTGATTTTCATGCTTCCAGGGGCCCTAAACACAAGATTTATGGAATGGTTAAAAGTGCATGAAAATGGCCAATGTACTCACTCCGAGTTCTCAAAAAGGGTTTCTTCACCCCGGGAAGTTAATTAAATACCATTTGGAGACATTTAATGTTCAAGCAAAAACGGCTGATTTTCGACAAAAGAGATAACACCCCCCATTACGTCATGCTTCAGAAATGTGGAAAATAGTCCGTTTTCAAATGTTTTATTTTTGAACGTCAGTTCACATTTGTAGGTGGATCATCAGTGTTAGAGCTAACATTAGCATGTTTAAAGTGATTTTCATGCTTCCAGGGGCCCTAAACACAAGATTTATGGAATGGTTAAAAGTGCATGAAAATGGCAAATTTACTCACTCTTAGTTCTCAAAAAGGGTTTCTTCACCCCGGGAAGTTAATTAAATACCATTTGGAGGCATTTAATGTTCGAGCAAAAACGGCTGATTTTCGACAAAAGAGATAACACCCCCCCATTACGTCATGCTTCAGAAATGTGGAAAATGGTCCGTTTTCAAATGTTTTATTTTTGAACGTCAGTTCACGTTTGTAGGTGGATCATCAGTGTTAGAGCTAAAATTAGCATGTTTAAAGTGATTTTCATGCTTCCAGGGGCTCGGGAAGTGAATTAAATACTATTTGGAGGCATTTAATGTTCAAGCAAAAACGGCTGATTTTCGACAAAAGAGATAACACCCCCCCATTACGTCATGCTTCAGAAATGTGGAAAATGGTCCGTTTTCAAATGTTTTATTTTCGAACGTCAGTTCACATTTGTAGGTGGATCATCAGTGTTAGAGCTAAAATTAGCATGTTTAAAGTGATTTTCATGCTTCCAGGGGCCCTAAACACAAGATTTATGGAATGGTTAAAAGTGCATGAAAATGGCCAATTTACTCACTCTGAGTTCTCAAAAAGGGTTTCTTCACCCCGGGAAGTTAATTAAATACCATTTGGAGGCATTTAATGTTCAAGCAAAAACGGCTGATTTTTTGACAAAAGAGATAACACCCCGCATTACGTCATGCTTCAGAAATGTGGAAAATGGTCCGTTTTCAAATGTTTCATTTTTGAACGTCAGTTCACATTTGTAGGTGGATCATCAGTGTTAGAGCTAAAATTAGCATGTTTAAAGTGATTTTCATGCTTCCAGGGGCTCGGGAAGTGAATTAAATACTATTTGGAGGCATTTAATGTTCAAGCAAAAACAGCTGATTTTCGACAAAAGAGATAACACCCCCCCATTACGTCATGCTTCAGAAATGTGGAAAATGGTCCGTTTTCAAATGTTTTATTTTTGAACGTCAGTTCACAGTTGTAGGTGGATCATCAGTGTTAGAGCTAAAATTAGCATGTTTAAAGTGATTTTCATGCTTCCAGGGGCCCTAAACACGAGATTTATGGAATGGTTAAAAGTGCATGAAAATGGCCAATTTACTCACTCTGAGTTCTCAAAAAGGGTTTCTTCACCCCGGGAAGTTGATTAAATACCATTTAGAGGCATTTAATGTTCGAGCAAAAACGGCTGATTTTCGACAAAAGAGATAACACCCCCCCATTACGTCATGCTTCAGAAATGTGGAAAATGGTCCGTTTTCAAATGTTTTATTTTTGAACGTCAGTTCACATTTTTAGGTGGATCATCAGTGTTAGAATTAAAATTAGCATGTTTAAAGTGATTTTCATGCTTCTAGGGGCTCGGAAGTGAATTAAATACTATTTGGAGGCATTTAATGTTCAAGCAAAAACAGCTGATTTTCGACAAAAGAGATAACACCCCCCATTACGTCATGCTTCAGAAATGTGGAAAATAGTCCGTTTTCAAATGTTTTATTTTTGAACGTCAGTTCACATTTGTAGGTGGATCATCAGTGTTAGAGCTAACATTAGCATGTTTAAAGTGATTTTCATGCTTCCAGGGGCCCTAAACACAAGATTTATGGAATGGTTAAAAGTGCATGAAAATGGCAAATTTACTCACTCCGAGTTCTCAAAAAGGGTTTCTTCACCCCGGGAAGTTAATTAAATACCATTTGGAGGCATTTAATGTTCGAGCAAAAACGGCTGATTTTCGACAAAAGAGATAACACCCCCCCATTACGTCATGCTTCAGAAATGTGGAAAATGGTCCGTTTTCAAATGTTTTATTTTTGAACGTCAGTTCACGTTTGTAGGTGGATCATCAGTGTTAGAGCTAAAATTAGCATGTTTAAAGTGATTTTCATACTTCCAGGGGCTCGGGAAGTGAATTAAATACTATTTGGAGGCATTTAATGTTCAAGCAAAAACGGCTGATTTTCGACAAAAGAGATAACACCCCCCCATTACGTCATGCTTCAGAAATGTGGAAAATGGTCCGTTTTCAAATGTTTTATTTTTGAACGTCAGTTCACATTTGTAGGTGGATCATCAGTGTTAGAGCTAAAATTAGCATGTTTAAAGTGATTTTCATGCTTCCAGGGGCCCTAAACACAAGATTTATGGAATGGTTAAAAGTGCATGAAAATGGCCAATTTACTCACTCTGAGTTCTCAAAAAGAGTTTCTTCACCCCGGGAAGTTAATTAAATACCATTTGGAGGCATTTAATGTTCAAGCAAAAACGGCTGATTTTTTGACAAAAGAGATAACACCCCCCCATTACGTCATGCTTCAGAAATGTGGAAAATGGTCCGTTTTCAAATGTTTTATTTTTGAACGTCAGTTCACATTTGTAGGTGGATCATCAGTGTTAGAGCTAAAATTAGCATGTTTAAAGTGATTTTCATGCTTCCAGGGGCTCGGGAAGTGAATTAAATACTATTTGGAGGCATTTAATGTTCAAGCAAAAACAGCTGATTTTCGACAAAAGAGATAACACCCCCCCATTACGTCATGCTTCAGAAATGTGGAAAATGGTCCGTTTTCAAATGTTTTATTTTTGAACGTCAGTTCACAGTTGTAGGTGGATCATCAGTGTTAGAGCTAAAATTAGCATGTTTAAAGTGATTTTCATGCTTCCAGGGGCCCTAAACACGAGATTTATGGAATGGTTAAAAGTGCATGAAAATGGCCAATTTACTCACTCTGAGTTCTCAAAAAGGGTTTCTTCACCCCGGGAAGTTAATTAAATACCATTTAGAGGCATTTAATGTTCGAGCAAAAACGGCTGATTTTCGACAAAAGAGATAACACCCCCCCATTACGTCATGCTTCAGAAATGTGGAAAATGGTCCGTTTTCAAATGTTTTATTTTTGAACGTCAGTTCACATTTTTAGGTGGATCATCAGTGTTAGAATTAAAATTAGCATGTTTAAAGTGATGTTCATGCTTCCAGGGGCTCGGGAAGTGAATTAAATACTATTTGGAGGCATTTAATGTTCAAGCAAAAACGGCTGATTTTCGACAAAAGAGATAACACCCCCCCCCCATTACGTCATGCTTCAGAAATGTGGAAAATGGTCCGTTTTCAAATGTTTTATTTTTTAACGTCAGTTCACATTTGTAGGTGGATCATCAGTGTTAGAGCTAAAATTAGCATGTTTAAAGTGATTTTCATGCTTCCAGGGGCCCTAAACACAAGATTTATGGAATTGGTTAAAAGTGCATGAAAATGGCCAATTTACTCACTCTGAGTTCTCAAAAAGGGTTTCTTCACCCCGGGAAGTTAATTAAATACCATTTGGAGGCATTTAATGTTCAAGCAAAAACGGCTGATTTTTGACAAAAGAGATAACACCCCCCCATTACGTCATGCTTCAGAAATGTGGAAAATGGTCCGTTTTCAAATGTTTTATTTTTGAACGTCAGTTCACATTTGTAGGTGGATCATCAGTGTTAGAGCTAAAATTAGCATGTTTAAAGGGATTTTCATGCTTCCAGGGGCTCGGGAAGTGAATTAAATACTATTTGGAGGCATTTAATGTTCAAGCAAAAACAGCTGATTTTCGACAAAAGAGATAACACCCCCCCATTACGTCATGCTTCAGAAATGTGGAAAATGGTCCGTTTCAAATGTTTTATTTTTGAACGTCAGTTCACATTTGTAGGTGGATCATCAGTGTTAGAGCTAAAATTAGCATGTTTAAAGTGATTTTCATGCTTCCAGGGGCCCTAAACACAAGATTTATGGAATGGTTAAAAGTGCATGAAAATGGCCAATTTACTCACTCTGAGTTCTCAAAAAGGGTTTCTTCATCCCGGGAAGTTAATTAAATACCATTTGGAGGCATTTAATGTTCTAGCAAAAACGGCTGATTTTCGACAAAAGAGATAACACCCCCCCATTACGTCATGCTTCAGAAATGTGGAAAATGGTCCGTTTTCAAATGTTTTATTTTTCAACGTCAGTTCACATTTGTAGGTGGATCATCAGTGTTGGAGCTAAAATTAGCATGTTTAAAGTGATTTTCATGCTTCCAGGGGCCCTAAACACAAGATTTATGGAATGGTTAAAAGTGCATGAAAATGGCCAATTTATTCACTCTGAGTTCTCAAAAAGGGTTTCTTCACCCTGGGAAGTTAATTAAATACCATTTGGAGGCATTTAATGTTCGAGCAAAAACGGCTGATTTTCGACGAAAGAGATAACACCCCCCCATTACGTCATGCTTCAGAAATGTGGAAAATGGTCCGTTTTCAAATGTTTTATTTTTGAACGTCAGTTCACATTTGTAGGTGGATCATCAGTGTTAGAGCTAAAATTAGCATGTTTAAAATGATTTTCATGCTTCCAGAGGCCCTAAACACAAGATTTATGGAAGGGTTAAAAGTGCATGAAAATGGCAAATTTACTCACTCTGAGTTCTCAAAAAGGGTTTCTTCACCCCGGGAAGGTAATTAAATACCATTTGGAGGCATTTAATGTTCGAGCAAAAATGGCTGATTTTCGACAAAAGAGATAACACCCCCCCATTACGTCATGCTTCAGAAATGTGGAAAATGGTCCGTTTTCAAATGTTTTATTTTTGAACGTCAGTTCACATTTTTAGGTGGATCATCAGTGTTAGAATTAAAATTAGCATGTTTAAAGTGATGTTCATGCTTCCAGGGGCTCGGGAAGTGAATTAAATACTATTTGGAGGCATTTAATGTTCAAGCAAAAACGGCTGATTTTCGACAAAAGAGATAACACCCCCCCCCATTACGTCATGCTTCAGAAATGTGGAAAATGGTCCGTTTTCAAATGTTTTATTTTTTAACGTCAGTTCACATTTGTAGGTGGATCATCAGTGTTAGAGCTAAAATTAGCATGTTTAAAGTGATTTTCATGCTTCCAGGGGCCCTAAACACAAGATTTATGGAATTGGTTAAAAGTGCATGAAAATGGCCAATTTACTCACTCTGAGTTCTCAAAAAGGGTTTCTTCACCCCGGGAAGTTAATTAAATACCATTTGGAGGCATTTAATGTTCAAGCAAAAACGGCTGATTTTTGACAAAAGAGATAACACCCCCCCATTACGTCATGCTTCAGAAATGTGGAAAATGGTCCGTTTTCAAATGTTTTATTTTTGAACGTCAGTTCACATTTGTAGGTGGATCATCAGTGTTAGAGCTAAAATTAGCATGTTTAAAGGGATTTTCATGCTTCCAGGGGCTCGGGAAGTGAATTAAATACTATTTGGAGGCATTTAATGTTCAAGCAAAAACAGCTGATTTTCGACAAAAGAGATAACACCCCCCCCCATTACGTCATGCTTCAGAAATGTGGAAAATGGTCCGTTTCAAATGTTTTATTTTTGAACGTCAGTTCACATTTGTAGGTGGATCATCAGTGTTAGAGCTAAAATTAGCATGTTTAAAGTGATTTTCATGCTTCCAGGGGCCCTAAACACAAGATTTATGGAATGGTTAAAAGTGCATGAAAATGGCCAATTTACTCACTCTGAGTTCTCAAAAAGGGTTTCTTCATCCCGGGAAGTTAATTAAATACCATTTGGAGGCATTTAATGTTCTAGCAAAAACGGCTGATTTTCGACAAAAGAGATAACACCCCCCCCATTACGTCATGCTTCAGAAATGTGGAAAATGGTCCGTTTTCAAATGTTTTATTTTTCAACGTCAGTTCACATTTGTAGGTGGATCATCAGTGTTGGAGCTAAAATTAGCATGTTTAAAGTGATTTTCATGCTTCCAGGGGCCCTAAACACAAGATTTATGGAATGGTTAAAAGTGCATGAAAATGGCCAATTTATTCACTCTGAGTTCTCAAAAAGGGTTTCTTCACCCTGGGAAGTTAATTAAATACCATTTGGAGGCATTTAATGTTCGAGCAAAAACGGCTGATTTTCGACGAAAGAGATAACACCCCCCCATTACGTCATGCTTCAGAAATGTGGAAAATGGTCCGTTTTCAAATGTTTTATTTTTGAACGTCAGTTCACATTTGTAGGTGGATCATCAGTGTTAGAGCTAAAATTAGCATGTTTAAAATGATTTTCATGCTTCCAGAGGCCCTAAACACAAGATTTATGGAAGGGTTAAAAGTGCATGAAAATGGCAAATTTACTCACTCTGAGTTCTCAAAAAGGGTTTCTTCACCCCGGGAAGGTAATTAAATACCATTTGGAGGCATTTAATGTTCGAGCAAAAACGGCTGATTTTCGACAAAAGAGATACCACCCCCCCATTACGTCATGCTTCAGAAATGTGGAAAATGGTCCGTTTTCAAATGTTTTATTTTTGAACGTCAGTTCACATTTGTAGGTGGATCATCAGTGTTAGAGCTAAAATTAGCATGTTTAAAGTGATTTTCATGCTTCCAGGGGCTCGGGAAGTGAATTAAATACTATTTGGAGGCATTTAATGTTCGAGCAAAAACGGCTGATTTTCGACAAAAGAGATAACATCCCCCCCATTACGTCATGCTTCAGAAATGTGGAAAATGGTCCATTTTCAAATGTTTTATTTTTGAACGTCAGTTCACATTTGTAGGTGGATCATCAGTGTTAGACTAAAATGAGCATGTTTAAAGTGATTTTCATGCTTCCAGAGGCCCTAAACACAAGATTTATGGAATGGTTAAAAGTGCATGAAAATGGCCAATTTACTCACTCTGAGTTCTCAAAAAGGGTTTCTTCACCCCGGGAAGTTAATTAAATACCATTTGGAGGCATTTAATGTTCAAGCAAAAACGGCTGATTTTTGACAAAAGAGATAACACCCCCCCATTACGTCATGCTTCAGAAATGTGGAAAATGGTCCGTTTTCAAATGTTTTATTTTTGAACGTCAGTTCACATTTGTAGGTGGATCATCAGTGTTAGAGCTAAAATTAGCATGTTTAAAATGATTTTCATGCTTCCAGGGGCTCGGGAAGTGAATTAAATACTATTTGGAGGCATTTAATGTTCAAGCAAAAACAGCTGATTTTCGACAAAAGAGATAACACCCCCCATTATGTCATGCTTCAGAAATGTGGAAAATGGTCCGTTTTCAAATGTTTTATTTTTGAACGTCAGTTCACATTTGTAGGTGGATCATCAGTGTTAGAGCTAAAATTAGCATGTTTAAAGTGATTTTCATGCTTCCAGGGGCCCTAAACACAAGATTTATGGAATTGGTTAAAAGTGCATGAAAATGGCCAATTTACTCACTCTGAGTTCTCAAAAAGGGTTTCTTCACCCCGGGAAGTTAATTAAATACCATTTGGAGGCATTTAATGTTCAAGCAAAAACGGCTGATTTTTGACAAAAGAGATAACACCCCCCCATTACGTCATGCTTCAGAAATGTGGAAAATGGTCCGTTTTCAAATGTTTTATTTTTGAACGTCAGTTCACATTTGTAGGTGGATCATCAGTGTTAGAGCTAAAATTAGCATGTTTAAAATGATTTTCATGCTTCCAGAGGCCCTAAACACAAGATTTATGGAATGGTTAAAAGTGCATGAAAATGGCAAATTTACTCACTCTGAGTTCTCAAAAAGGGTTTCTTCACCCCGGGAAGGTAATTAAATACCATTTGGAGGCATTTAATGTTCGAGCAAAAACGGCTGATTTTCGACAAAAGAGATAACACCCCCCCATTACGTCATGCTTCAGAAATGTGGAAAATGGTCCGTTTTCAAATGTTTTATTTTTGAACGTCAGTTCACATTTGTAGGTGGATCATCAGTGTTAGAGCTAAAATTAGCATGTTTAAAGTGATTTTCATGCTTCCAGGGGCCCTAAACACAAGATTTATGGAATGGTTAAAAGTGCATGAAAATGGCCAATGTACTCACTCCGAGTTCTCAAAAAGGGTTTCTTCACCCCGGGAAGTTAATTAAATACCATTTGGAGACATTTAATGTTCAAGCAAAAACGGCTGATTTTCGACAAAAGAGATAACACCCCCCATTACGTCATGCTTCAGAAATGTGGAAAATAGTCCGTTTTCAAATGTTTTATTTTTGAACGTCAGTTCACATTTGTAGGTGGATCATCAGTGTTAGAGCTAACATTAGCATGTTTAAAGTGATTTTCATGCTTCCAGGGGCCCTAAACACAAGATTTATGGAATGGTTAAAAGTGCATGAAAATGGCAAATTTACTCACTCTTAGTTCTCAAAAAGGGTTTCTTCACCCCGGGAAGTTAATTAAATACCATTTGGAGGCATTTAATGTTCGAGCAAAAACGGCTGATTTTCGACAAAAGAGATAACACCCCCCCATTACGTCATGCTTCAGAAATGTGGAAAATGGTCCGTTTTCAAATGTTTTACTTTTTGAACTTCAGTTCACATTTGTAGGTGGATCATCAGTGTTAGAGCTAAAATTAGCATGTTTAAAGTGATTTTCATGCTTCCAGGGGCTCGGGAAGTGAATTAAATACTATTTGGAGGCATTTAATGTTCGAGCAAAAACGGCTGATTTTCGACAAAAGAGATAACACCCCCCCATTACGTCATGCTTCAGAAATGTGGGAAATGGTCCGTTTTCAAATGTTTTATTTTTGAACGTCAGTTCACAGTTGTAGGTGGATCATCAGTGTTAGAGCTAAAATTAGCATGTTTAAAGTGATTTTCATGCTTCCAGGGGCCCTAAACACAAGATTTATGGAATGGTTAAAAGTGCATGAAAATGGCCAATTTACTCACTCCGAGTTCTCAAAAAGGGTTTCTTCACCCCGGGAAGTTAATTAAATACCATTTGGAGGCATTTAATGTTCAAGCAATACCGGCTGATTTTCGACAAAAGAGATAACACCCCCCCCATTACGTCATGCTTCAGAAATGTGGAAAATAGTCCGTTTTCAAATGTTTTATTTTTGAACGTCAGTTCACATTTGTAGGTGGATCATCAGTGTTAGAGCTAACATTAGCATGTTTAAAGTGATTTTCATGCTTCCAGGGGCCCTAAACACAAGATTTATGGAATGGTTAAAAGTGCATGAAAATGGCCAATTTACTCACTCCGAGTTCTCAAAAAGGGTTTCTTCACCCCGGGAAGTTAATTAAATACCATTTGGAGGCATTTAATGTTTGAGCAAAAACGGCTGATTTTCGACAAAAGAGATAACACCCCCCCATTACGTCATGCTTCAGAAATGTGGAAAATGGTCCGTTTTCAAATGTTTTATTTTTGAACGTCAGTTCACGTTTGTAGGTGGATCATCAGTGTTAGAGCTAAAATTAGCATGTTTAAAGTGATTTTCATGCTTCCAGGGGCTCGGGAAGTGAATTAAATACTATTTGGAGGCATTTAATGTTCAAGCAAAAACGGCTGATTTTCGACAAAGAGATAACACCCCCCCATTACGTCATGCTTCAGAAATGTGGAAAATAGTCCGTTTTCAAATGTTTTATTTTTGAACGTCAGTTCACATTTGTAGGTGGATCATCAGTGTTAGAGCTAACATTAGCATGTTTAAAGTGATTTTCATGCTTCCAGGGGCCCTAAACACAAGATTTATGGAATGGTTAAAAGTGCATGAAAATGGCCAATTTACTCACTCCGAGTTCTCAAAAAGGGTTTCTTCACCCCGGGAAGTTAATTAAATACCATTTGGAGGCATTTAATGTTCGAGCAAAAACGGCTGATTTTCGACAAAAGAGATAACACCCCCCCATTACGTCATGCTTCAGAAATGTGGAAAATGGTCCGTTTTCAAATGTTTTATTTTTGAACGTCAGTTCACGTTTGTAGGTGGATCATCAGTGTTAGAGCTAAAATTAGCATGTTTAAAGTGATTTTCATGCTTCCAGGGGCTCGGGAAGTGAATTAAATACTATTTGGAGGCATTTAATGTTCAAGCAAAAACCATCTGATTTTCGACAAAAGAGATAACACCCCCCCATTACGTCATGCTTCAGAAATGTGGAAAATGGTCCGTTTTCAAATGTTTTATTTTTGAACGTCAGTTCACATTTGTAGGTGGATCATCAGTGTTAGAGCTAAAATTAGCATGTTTAAAGTGATTTTCATGCTTCCAGGGGCCCTAAACACAAGATTTATGGAATGGTTAAAAGTGCATGAAAATGGCCAATGTACTCACTCCGAGTTCTCAAAAAGGGTTTCTTCACCCCGGGAAGTTAATTAAATACCATTTGGAGACATTTAATGTTCAAGCAAAAACGGCTGATTTTCGACAAAAGAGATAACACCCCCCATTACGTCATGCTTCAGAAATGTGGAAAATAGTCCGTTTTCAAATGTTTTATTTTTGAACGTCAGTTCACATTTGTAGGTGGATCATCAGTGTTAGAGCTAACATTAGCATGTTTAAAGTGATTTTCATGCTTCCAGGGGCCCTAAACACAAGATTTATGGAATGGTTAAAAGTGCATGAAAATGGCAAATTTACTCACTCTTAGTTCTCAAAAAGGGTTTCTTCACCCCGGGAAGTTAATTAAATACCATTTGGAGGCATTTAATGTTCGAGCAAAAACGGCTGATTTTCGACAAAAGAGATAACACCCCCCCATTACGTCATGCTTCAGAAATGTGGAAAATGGTCCGTTTTCAAATGTTTTATTTTTGAACGTCAGTTCACGTTTGTAGGTGGATCATCAGTGTTAGAGCTAAAATTAGCATGTTTAAAGTGATTTTCATGCTTCCAGGGGCTCGGGAAGTGAATTAAATACTATTTGGAGGCATTTAATGTTCAAGCAAAAACGGCTGATTTTCGACAAAAGAGATAACACCCCCCCATTACGTCATGCTTCAGAAATGTGGAAAATGGTCCGTTTTCAAATGTTTTATTTTCGAACGTCAGTTCACATTTGTAGGTGGATCATCAGTGTTAGAGCTAAAATTAGCATGTTTAAAGTGATTTTCATGCTTCCAGGGGCCCTAAACACAAGATTTATGGAATGGTTAAAAGTGCATGAAAATGGCCAATTTACTCACTCTGAGTTCTCAAAAAGGGTTTCTTCACCCCGGGAAGTTAATTAAATACCATTTGGAGGCATTTAATGTTCAAGCAAAAACGGCTGATTTTTTGACAAAAGAGATAACACCCCGCATTACGTCATGCTTCAGAAATGTGGAAAATGGTCCGTTTTCAAATGTTTCATTTTTGAACGTCAGTTCACATTTGTAGGTGGATCATCAGTGTTAGAGCTAAAATTAGCATGTTTAAAGTGATTTTCATGCTTCCAGGGGCTCGGGAAGTGAATTAAATACTATTTGGAGGCATTTAATGTTCAAGCAAAAACAGCTGATTTTCGACAAAAGAGATAACACCCCCCCATTACGTCATGCTTCAGAAATGTGGAAAATGGTCCGTTTTCAAATGTTTTATTTTTGAACGTCAGTTCACAGTTGTAGGTGGATCATCAGTGTTAGAGCTAAAATTAGCATGTTTAAAGTGATTTTCATGCTTCCAGGGGCCCTAAACACGAGATTTATGGAATGGTTAAAAGTGCATGAAAATGGCCAATTTACTCACTCTGAGTTCTCAAAAAGGGTTTCTTCACCCCGGGAAGTTGATTAAATACCATTTAGAGGCATTTAATGTTCGAGCAAAAACGGCTGATTTTCGACAAAAGAGATAACACCCCCCCATTACGTCATGCTTCAGAAATGTGGAAAATGGTCCGTTTTCAAATGTTTTATTTTTGAACGTCAGTTCACATTTTTAGGTGGATCATCAGTGTTAGAATTAAAATTAGCATGTTTAAAGTGATTTTCATGCTTCTAGGGGCTCGGAAGTGAATTAAATACTATTTGGAGGCATTTAATGTTCAAGCAAAAACAGCTGATTTTCGACAAAAGAGATAACACCCCCCATTACGTCATGCTTCAGAAATGTGGAAAATAGTCCGTTTTCAAATGTTTTATTTTTGAACGTCAGTTCACATTTGTAGGTGGATCATCAGTGTTAGAGCTAACATTAGCATGTTTAAAGTGATTTTCATGCTTCCAGGGGCCCTAAACACAAGATTTATGGAATGGTTAAAAGTGCATGAAAATGGCAAATTTACTCACTCCGAGTTCTCAAAAAGGGTTTCTTCACCCCGGGAAGTTAATTAAATACCATTTGGAGGCATTTAATGTTCGAGCAAAAACGGCTGATTTTCGACAAAAGAGATAACACCCCCCCATTACGTCATGCTTCAGAAATGTGGAAAATGGTCCGTTTTCAAATGTTTTATTTTTGAACGTCAGTTCACGTTTGTAGGTGGATCATCAGTGTTAGAGCTAAAATTAGCATGTTTAAAGTGATTTTCATACTTCCAGGGGCTCGGGAAGTGAATTAAATACTATTTGGAGGCATTTAATGTTCAAGCAAAAACGGCTGATTTTCGACAAAAGAGATAACACCCCCCCATTACGTCATGCTTCAGAAATGTGGAAAATGGTCCGTTTTCAAATGTTTTATTTTTGAACGTCAGTTCACATTTGTAGGTGGATCATCAGTGTTAGAGCTAAAATTAGCATGTTTAAAGTGATTTTCATGCTTCCAGGGGCCCTAAACACAAGATTTATGGAATGGTTAAAAGTGCATGAAAATGGCCAATTTACTCACTCTGAGTTCTCAAAAAGAGTTTCTTCACCCCGGGAAGTTAATTAAATACCATTTGGAGGCATTTAATGTTCAAGCAAAAACGGCTGATTTTTTGACAAAAGAGATAACACCCCCCCATTACGTCATGCTTCAGAAATGTGGAAAATGGTCCGTTTTCAAATGTTTTATTTTTGAACGTCAGTTCACATTTGTAGGTGGATCATCAGTGTTAGAGCTAAAATTAGCATGTTTAAAGTGATTTTCATGCTTCCAGGGGCTCGGGAAGTGAATTAAATACTATTTGGAGGCATTTAATGTTCAAGCAAAAACAGCTGATTTTCGACAAAAGAGATAACACCCCCCCATTACGTCATGCTTCAGAAATGTGGAAAATGGTCCGTTTTCAAATGTTTTATTTTTGAACGTCAGTTCACAGTTGTAGGTGGATCATCAGTGTTAGAGCTAAAATTAGCATGTTTAAAGTGATTTTCATGCTTCCAGGGGCCCTAAACACGAGATTTATGGAATGGTTAAAAGTGCATGAAAATGGCCAATTTACTCACTCTGAGTTCTCAAAAAGGGTTTCTTCACCCCGGGAAGTTAATTAAATACCATTTAGAGGCATTTAATGTTCGAGCAAAAACGGCTGATTTTCGACAAAAGAGATAACACCCCCCCATTACGTCATGCTTCAGAAATGTGGAAAATGGTCCGTTTTCAAATGTTTTATTTTTGAACGTCAGTTCACATTTTTAGGTGGATCATCAGTGTTAGAATTAAAATTAGCATGTTTAAAGTGATGTTCATGCTTCCAGGGGCTCGGGAAGTGAATTAAATACTATTTGGAGGCATTTAATGTTCAAGCAAAAACGGCTGATTTTCGACAAAAGAGATAACACCCCCCCCCCATTACGTCATGCTTCAGAAATGTGGAAAATGGTCCGTTTTCAAATGTTTTATTTTTTAACGTCAGTTCACATTTGTAGGTGGATCATCAGTGTTAGAGCTAAAATTAGCATGTTTAAAGTGATTTTCATGCTTCCAGGGGCCCTAAACACAAGATTTATGGAATTGGTTAAAAGTGCATGAAAATGGCCAATTTACTCACTCTGAGTTCTCAAAAAGGGTTTCTTCACCCCGGGAAGTTAATTAAATACCATTTGGAGGCATTTAATGTTCAAGCAAAAACGGCTGATTTTTGACAAAAGAGATAACACCCCCCCATTACGTCATGCTTCAGAAATGTGGAAAATGGTCCGTTTTCAAATGTTTTATTTTTGAACGTCAGTTCACATTTGTAGGTGGATCATCAGTGTTAGAGCTAAAATTAGCATGTTTAAAGGGATTTTCATGCTTCCAGGGGCTCGGGAAGTGAATTAAATACTATTTGGAGGCATTTAATGTTCAAGCAAAAACAGCTGATTTTCGACAAAAGAGATAACACCCCCCCATTACGTCATGCTTCAGAAATGTGGAAAATGGTCCGTTTCAAATGTTTTATTTTTGAACGTCAGTTCACATTTGTAGGTGGATCATCAGTGTTAGAGCTAAAATTAGCATGTTTAAAGTGATTTTCATGCTTCCAGGGGCCCTAAACACAAGATTTATGGAATGGTTAAAAGTGCATGAAAATGGCCAATTTACTCACTCTGAGTTCTCAAAAAGGGTTTCTTCATCCCGGGAAGTTAATTAAATACCATTTGGAGGCATTTAATGTTCTAGCAAAAACGGCTGATTTTCGACAAAAGAGATAACACCCCCCCATTACGTCATGCTTCAGAAATGTGGAAAATGGTCCGTTTTCAAATGTTTTATTTTTCAACGTCAGTTCACATTTGTAGGTGGATCATCAGTGTTGGAGCTAAAATTAGCATGTTTAAAGTGATTTTCATGCTTCCAGGGGCCCTAAACACAAGATTTATGGAATGGTTAAAAGTGCATGAAAATGGCCAATTTATTCACTCTGAGTTCTCAAAAAGGGTTTCTTCACCCTGGGAAGTTAATTAAATACCATTTGGAGGCATTTAATGTTCGAGCAAAAACGGCTGATTTTCGACGAAAGAGATAACACCCCCCCATTACGTCATGCTTCAGAAATGTGGAAAATGGTCCGTTTTCAAATGTTTTATTTTTGAACGTCAGTTCACATTTGTAGGTGGATCATCAGTGTTAGAGCTAAAATTAGCATGTTTAAAATGATTTTCATGCTTCCAGAGGCCCTAAACACAAGATTTATGGAAGGGTTAAAAGTGCATGAAAATGGCAAATTTACTCACTCTGAGTTCTCAAAAAGGGTTTCTTCACCCCGGGAAGGTAATTAAATACCATTTGGAGGCATTTAATGTTCGAGCAAAAATGGCTGATTTTCGACAAAAGAGATAACACCCCCCCATTACGTCATGCTTCAGAAATGTGGAAAATGGTCCGTTTTCAAATGTTTTATTTTTGAACGTCAGTTCACATTTTTAGGTGGATCATCAGTGTTAGAATTAAAATTAGCATGTTTAAAGTGATGTTCATGCTTCCAGGGGCTCGGGAAGTGAATTAAATACTATTTGGAGGCATTTAATGTTCAAGCAAAAACGGCTGATTTTCGACAAAAGAGATAACACCCCCCCCCATTACGTCATGCTTCAGAAATGTGGAAAATGGTCCGTTTTCAAATGTTTTATTTTTTAACGTCAGTTCACATTTGTAGGTGGATCATCAGTGTTAGAGCTAAAATTAGCATGTTTAAAGTGATTTTCATGCTTCCAGGGGCCCTAAACACAAGATTTATGGAATTGGTTAAAAGTGCATGAAAATGGCCAATTTACTCACTCTGAGTTCTCAAAAAGGGTTTCTTCACCCCGGGAAGTTAATTAAATACCATTTGGAGGCATTTAATGTTCAAGCAAAAACGGCTGATTTTTGACAAAAGAGATAACACCCCCCCATTACGTCATGCTTCAGAAATGTGGAAAATGGTCCGTTTTCAAATGTTTTATTTTTGAACGTCAGTTCACATTTGTAGGTGGATCATCAGTGTTAGAGCTAAAATTAGCATGTTTAAAGGGATTTTCATGCTTCCAGGGGCTCGGGAAGTGAATTAAATACTATTTGGAGGCATTTAATGTTCAAGCAAAAACAGCTGATTTTCGACAAAAGAGATAACACCCCCCCCCATTACGTCATGCTTCAGAAATGTGGAAAATGGTCCGTTTCAAATGTTTTATTTTTGAACGTCAGTTCACATTTGTAGGTGGATCATCAGTGTTAGAGCTAAAATTAGCATGTTTAAAGTGATTTTCATGCTTCCAGGGGCCCTAAACACAAGATTTATGGAATGGTTAAAAGTGCATGAAAATGGCCAATTTACTCACTCTGAGTTCTCAAAAAGGGTTTCTTCATCCCGGGAAGTTAATTAAATACCATTTGGAGGCATTTAATGTTCTAGCAAAAACGGCTGATTTTCGACAAAAGAGATAACACCCCCCCCATTACGTCATGCTTCAGAAATGTGGAAAATGGTCCGTTTTCAAATGTTTTATTTTTCAACGTCAGTTCACATTTGTAGGTGGATCATCAGTGTTGGAGCTAAAATTAGCATGTTTAAAGTGATTTTCATGCTTCCAGGGGCCCTAAACACAAGATTTATGGAATGGTTAAAAGTGCATGAAAATGGCCAATTTATTCACTCTGAGTTCTCAAAAAGGGTTTCTTCACCCTGGGAAGTTAATTAAATACCATTTGGAGGCATTTAATGTTCGAGCAAAAACGGCTGATTTTCGACGAAAGAGATAACACCCCCCCATTACGTCATGCTTCAGAAATGTGGAAAATGGTCCGTTTTCAAATGTTTTATTTTTGAACGTCAGTTCACATTTGTAGGTGGATCATCAGTGTTAGAGCTAAAATTAGCATGTTTAAAATGATTTTCATGCTTCCAGAGGCCCTAAACACAAGATTTATGGAAGGGTTAAAAGTGCATGAAAATGGCAAATTTACTCACTCTGAGTTCTCAAAAAGGGTTTCTTCACCCCGGGAAGGTAATTAAATACCATTTGGAGGCATTTAATGTTCGAGCAAAAACGGCTGATTTTCGACAAAAGAGATACCACCCCCCCATTACGTCATGCTTCAGAAATGTGGAAAATGGTCCGTTTTCAAATGTTTTATTTTTGAACGTCAGTTCACATTTGTAGGTGGATCATCAGTGTTAGAGCTAAAATTAGCATGTTTAAAGTGATTTTCATGCTTCCAGGGGCTCGGGAAGTGAATTAAATACTATTTGGAGGCATTTAATGTTCGAGCAAAAACGGCTGATTTTCGACAAAAGAGATAACATCCCCCCCATTACGTCATGCTTCAGAAATGTGGAAAATGGTCCATTTTCAAATGTTTTATTTTTGAACGTCAGTTCACATTTGTAGGTGGATCATCAGTGTTAGACTAAAATGAGCATGTTTAAAGTGATTTTCATGCTTCCAGAGGCCCTAAACACAAGATTTATGGAATGGTTAAAAGTGCATGAAAATGGCCAATTTACTCACTCTGAGTTCTCAAAAAGGGTTTCTTCACCCCGGGAAGTTAATTAAATACCATTTGGAGGCATTTAATGTTCAAGCAAAAACGGCTGATTTTTGACAAAAGAGATAACACCCCCCCATTACGTCATGCTTCAGAAATGTGGAAAATGGTCCGTTTTCAAATGTTTTATTTTTGAACGTCAGTTCACATTTGTAGGTGGATCATCAGTGTTAGAGCTAAAATTAGCATGTTTAAAATGATTTTCATGCTTCCAGGGGCTCGGGAAGTGAATTAAATACTATTTGGAGGCATTTAATGTTCAAGCAAAAACAGCTGATTTTCGACAAAAGAGATAACACCCCCCATTATGTCATGCTTCAGAAATGTGGAAAATGGTCCGTTTTCAAATGTTTTATTTTTGAACGTCAGTTCACATTTGTAGGTGGATCATCAGTGTTAGAGCTAAAATTAGCATGTTTAAAGTGATTTTCATGCTTCCAGGGGCCCTAAACACAAGATTTATGGAATTGGTTAAAAGTGCATGAAAATGGCCAATTTACTCACTCTGAGTTCTCAAAAAGGGTTTCTTCACCCCGGGAAGTTAATTAAATACCATTTGGAGGCATTTAATGTTCAAGCAAAAACGGCTGATTTTTGACAAAAGAGATAACACCCCCCCATTACGTCATGCTTCAGAAATGTGGAAAATGGTCCGTTTTCAAATGTTTTATTTTTGAACGTCAGTTCACATTTGTAGGTGGATCATCAGTGTTAGAGCTAAAATTAGCATGTTTAAAATGATTTTCATGCTTCCAGAGGCCCTAAACACAAGATTTATGGAATGGTTAAAAGTGCATGAAAATGGCAAATTTACTCACTCTGAGTTCTCAAAAAGGGTTTCTTCACCCCGGGAAGGTAATTAAATACCATTTGGAGGCATTTAATGTTCGAGCAAAAACGGCTGATTTTCGACAAAAGAGATAACACCCCCCCATTACGTCATGCTTCAGAAATGTGGAAAATGGTCCATTTTCAAATGTTTTATTTTTGAACGTCAGTTCACATTTGTATGTGGAACATCAGTGTTAGAGCTAAAATTAGCATGTTTAAAGTGATTTTCATGCTTCCAGGGGCTCGGGAAGTGAATTAAATACTATTTGGAGGCATTTAATGTTCGAGCAAAAACGGCTGATTTTCGACAAAAGAGATAACACCCCCCCCCATTACGTCATGCTTCAGAAATGTGGAAAATGGTCCGTTTTCAAATGTTTTATTTTTGAACGTCAGTTCACATTTGTAGGTGGATCATCAGTGTTAGAGCTAAAATGAGCATGTTTAAAGTGATTTTCATGCTTCCAGAGGCCCTAAACACAAGATTTATGGAATGGTTAAAAGTGCATGAAAATGGCCAATTTACTCACTCCCAGTTCTCAAAAAGGGTTTCTTCACCCCGGGTAGTTAATTAAATACCATTTGGAGGCATTTAATGTTCGAGCAAAAACAGCTGATTTTCGACAAAAGAGATAACACCCCCCCATTACGTCATGCTTCAGAAATGTGGAAAATGGTCCGTTTTCAAATGTTTTATTTTTGAACGTCAGTTCACATTTGTAGGTGAATCATCAGTGTTAGAGCTAAAATTAGCATGTTTAAAGTGATTTTCATGCTTCCAGGGGCCCTAAACACAAGATTTATGGAATGGTTAAAAGTGCATGAAAATGGCCAATTTACTCACTCTGAGTTCTCAAAAAGGGTTTCTTCACCCCGGGAAGTTAATTAAATAACATTTGGAGGCATTTAATGTTCAAGCAAAAACGGCTGATTTTTGACAAAAGAGATAACACCCCCCCATTACGTCATGCTTCAGAAATGTGGAAAATGGTCTGTTTTCAAATGTTTTATTATTGAACGTCAGTTCACATTTGTAGGTGGATCATCAGTGTTAGAGCTAAAATTAGCATGTTTAAAGTGATTTTCATGCTTCCAGGGGCCCTAAACACAAGAATTATGGAATGGTTAAAAGTGCATGAAAATGGCCAATTTACTCACTCTGAGTTCTCAAAAAGGGTTTCTTCACCCCGGGAAGTTAATTAAATACCATTTGGAGGCATTTAATGTTCTAGCAAAAGCGGCTGATTTTCGACAAAAGAGATAACACCCCCCATTACGTCATGCTTCAGAAATGTGGAAAATGGTCCGTTTTCAAATGTTTTATTTTTGAACGTCAGTTCACGTTTGTAGGTGGATCATCAGTGTTAGAGCTAAAATTAGCATGTTTAAAGTGATTTTCATGCTTCCAGGGGCTCGGGAAGTGAATTAAATACTATTTGGAGGCATTTAATGTTCAAGCAAAAACGGCTGATTTTCGACAAAAGAGATAACACCCCCCCATTACGTCATGCTTCAGAAATGTGGAAAATGGTCCGTTTTCAAATGTTTTATTTTTGAACGTCAGTTCACATTTGTAGGTGGATCATCAGTGTTAGAGCTAAAATTAGCATGTTTAAAGTGATTTTCATGCTTCCAGGGGCCCTAAACACAAGATTTATGGAATGGTTAAAAGTGCATGAAAATGGCCAATTTACTCACTCTGAGTTCTCAAAAAGGGTTTCTTCACCCCGGGAAGTTAATTAAATACCATTTGGAGGCATTTAATGTTCAAGCAAAAACGGCTGATTTTTTGACAAAAGAGATAACACCCCCCATTACGTCATGCTTCAGAAATGTGGAAAATGGTCCGTTTTCAAATGTTTTATTTTTGAACGTCAGTTCACATTTGTAGGTGGATCATCAGTGTTAGAGCTAAAATTAGCATGTTTAAAGTGATTTTCATGCTTCCAGGGGCCGGGAAGTGAATTAAATACTATTTGGAGGCATTTAATGTTCAAGCAAAAACAGCTGATTTTCGACAAAAGAGATAACACCCCCCCATTACGTCATGCTTCAGAAATGTGGAAAATGGTCCGTTTTCAAATGTTTTATTTTTGAACGTCAGTTCACAGTTGTAGGTGGATCATCAGTGTTAGAGCTAAAATTAGCATGTTTAACGTGATTTTCATGCTTCCAGGGGCCCTAAACACGAGATTTATGGAATGGTTAAAAGTGCATGAAAATGGCCAATTTACTCACTCTGAGTTCTCAAAAAGGGTTTCTTCACCCCGGGAAGTTAATTAAATACCATTTAGAGGCATTTAATGTTCGAGCAAAAACGGCTGATTTTCGACAAAAGAGATAACACCCCCCCATTACGTCATGCTTCAGAAATGTGGAAAATGGTCCGTTTTCAAATGTTTTATTTTTGAACGTCAGTTCACATTTTTAGGTGGATCATCAGTGTTAGAATTAAAATTAGCATGTTTAAAGTGATTTTCATGCTTCTAGGGGCTCGGGAAGTGAATTAAATACTATTTGGAGGCATTTAATGTTCAAGCAAAAACAGCTGATTTTCGACAAAAGAGATAACACCCCCCCATTACGTCATGCTTCAGAAATGTGGAAAATGGTCCGTTTTCAAATGTTTTATTTTTGAACGTCAGTTCACAGTTGAAGGTGGATCATCAGTGTTAGAGCTAAAATTAGCATGTTTAAAGTGATTTTCATGCTTCCAGGGGCCCTAAACACAAGATTTATGGAATGGTTAAAAGTGCATGAAAATGGCCAATTTACTCACTCCGAGTTCTCAAAAAGGGTTTCTTCACCCCGGGAAGTTAATTAAATACCATTTGGAGACATTTAATGTTCAAGCAAAAACGGCTGATTTTCGACAAAAGAGATAACACCCCCCATTACGTCATGCTTCAGAAATGTGGAAAATAGTCCGTTTTCAAATGTTTTATTTTTGAATGTCAGTTCACATTTGTAGGTGGAATATCAGTGTTAGAGCTAACATTAGCATGTTTAAAGTGATTTTCATGCTTCCAGGGGCCCTAAACACAAGATTTATGGAATGGTTAAAAGTGCATGAAAATGGCAAATTTACTCACTCCGAGTTCTCAAAAAGGGTTTCTTCACCCCGGGAAGTTAATTAAATACCATTTGGAGGCATTTAATGTTCGAGCAAAAACGGCTAATTTTCGACAAAAGAGATAACACCCCCCCATTACGTCATGCTTCAGAAATGTGGAAAATGGTCCGTTTTCAAATGTTTTATTTTTGAACGTCAGTTCACGTTTGTAGGTGGATCATCAGTGTTAGAGCTAAAATTAGCATGTTTAAAGTGACTTTCATGCTTCCAGGGGCTCGGGAAGTGAATTAAATACTATTTGGAGGCATTTAATGTTCAAGCAAAAACGGCTGATTTTCGACAAAAGAGATAACACCCCCCATTATGTCATGCTTCAGAAATGTGGGAAATGGTCCGTTTTCAAATGTTTTATTTTTGAACGTCAGTTCACATTTGTAGGTGGATCATCAGTGTTAGAGCTAAAATTAGCATGTTTAAAGTGATTTTCATGCTTCCAGGGGCCCTAAACACAAGATTTATGGAATTGGTTAAAAGTGCATGAAAATGGCCAATTTACTCACTCTGAGTTCTCAAAAAGGGTTTCTTCACCCCGGGAAGTTAATTAAATACCATTTAGAGGCATTTAATGTTCAAGCAAAAACGGCTGATTTTTGACAAAAGAGATAACACCCCCCCATTACGTCATGCTTCAGAAATGTGGAAAATGGTCCGTTTTCAAATGTTTTATTTTTGAACGTCAGTTCACATTTGTAGGTGGATCATCAGTGTTAGAGCTAAAATTAGCATGTTTAAAGTGATTTTCATGCTTCCAGGGGCTCGGGAAGTGAATTAAATACCATTTGGAGGCATTTAATGTTCAAGCAAAAACAGCTGATTTTCGACAAAAGAGATAACACCCCCCCATTACGTCATGCTTCAGAAATGTGGAAAATGGTCCGTTTTCAAATGTTTTATTTTTCAACGTCAGTTCACATTTGTAGGTGGATCATCAGTGTTGGAGCTAAAATTAGCATGTTTAAAGTGATTTTCATGCTTCCAGGGGCCCTAAACACAAGATTTATGGAATGGTTAAAAGTGCATGAAAATGGCCAATTTATTCACTCTGAGTTCTCAAAAAGGGTTTCTTCACCCTGGGAAGTTAATTAAATACCATTTGGAGGCATTTAATGTTCGAGCAAAAACTGCTGATTTTCGACAAAAGAGATAACACCCCCCCATTACGTCATGCTTCAGAAATGTGGAAAATGGTCCGTTTTCAAATGTTTTATTTTTGAACGTCAGTTCACATTTGTAGGTGGATCATCAGTGTTAGAGCTAAAATTAGCATGTTTAAAATGATTTTCATGCTTCCAGAGGCCCTAAACACAAGATTTATGGAATGGTTAAAAGTGCATGAAAATGGCAAATTTACTCACTCTGAGTTCTCAAAAAGGGTTTCTTCACCCCGGGAAGGTAATTAAATACCATTTGGAGGCATTTAATGTTCGAGCAAAAACGGCTGATTTTCGACAAAAGAGATAACACCCCCCCCATTACGTCATGCTTCAGAAATGTGGAAAATGGTCCGTTTTCAAATGTTTTATTTTTGAACGTCAGTTCACATTTGTAGGTGGATCATCAGTGTTAGAGCTAAAATTAGCATGTTTAAAGTGATTTTCATGCTTCCAGGGGCTCGGGAAGTGAATTAAATACTATTTGGAGGCATTTAATGTTCGAGCAAAAACGGCTGATTTTCGACAAAAGAGATAACACCCCCCCATTACGTCATGCTTCAGAAATGTGGAAAATGGTCCGTTTTCAAATGTTTTATTTTTGAACGTCAGTTCACATTTGTAGGTGGATCATCAGTGTTAGAGCTAAAATGAGCATGTTTAAAGTGATTTTCATGCTTCCAGAGGCCCTAAACACAAGATTTATGGAATGGTTAAAAGTGCATGAAAATGGCCAATTTACTCACTCTGAGTTCTCAAAAAGGGTTTCTTCACCCCGGGAAGTTAATTAAATACCATTTGGAGGCATTTAATGTTCAAGCAAAAACGGCTGATTTTTGACAAAAGAGATAACACCCCCCCATTACGTCATGCTTCAGAAATGTGGAAAATGGTCCATTTTCAAATGTTTTATTTTTGAACGTCAGTTCACATTTGTAGGTGGATCATCAGTGTTAGAGCTAAAATTAGCATGTTTACAGTGATTTTCATGCTTCCAGGGGCTCGGGAAGTGAATTAAATACTATTTGGAGGCATTTAATGTTCAAGCAAAAACAGCTGATTTTCGACAAAAGAGATAACACCCCCCATTATGTCATGCTTCAGAAATGTGGAAAATGGTCCGTTTTCAAATGTTTTATTTTTGAACGTCAGTTCACATTTGTAGGTGGATCATCAGTGTTAGAGCTAAAATTAGCATGTTTAAAGTGATTTTCATGCTTCCAGGGGCTCGGGAAGTGAATTAAATACTATTTGGAGGCATTTAATGTTCAAGCAAAAACGGCTGATTTTCGACAAAAGAGATAACACCCCCCCATTACGTCATGCTTCAGAAATGTGGAAAATGGTCCGTTTTCAAATGTTTTATTTTTGAACGTCAGTTCACATTTGTAGGTGGATCATCAGTGTTAGAGCTAAAATTAGCATGTTTAAAATGATTTTCACGCTTCCAGAGGCCCTAAACACAAGATTTATGGAATGGTTAAAAGTGCATGAAAATGGCAAATTTACTCACTCTGAGTTCTCAAAAAGGGTTTCTTCACCCCGGGAAGGTAATTAAATACCATTTGGAGGCATTTAATGTTCGAGCAAAAACGGCTGATTTTCGACAAAAGAGATAACACCCCCCCATTACGTCATGCTTCAGAAATGTGGAAAATGGTCCGTTTTCAAATGTTTTATTTTTGAACGTCAGTTCACATTTGTAGGTGGATCATCAGTGTTAGAGCTAAAATTAGCATGTTTAAAGTGATTTTCATGCTTCCGGGGGCTCGGGAAGTGAATTAAATACTATTTGGAGGCATTTAATGTTCGAGCAAAAACGGCTGATTTTCGACAAAAGAGATAACACCCCCCCCATTACGTCATGCTTCAGAAATGTGGAAAATGGTCCGTTTTCAAATGTTTTATTTTTGAACGTCAGTTCACATTTGTAGGTGGATCATCAGTGTTAGAGCTAAAATGAGCATGTTTAAAGTGATTTTCATGCTTCCAGAGGCCCTAAACACAAGATTTATGGAATGGTTAAAAGTGCATGAAAATGGCCAATTTACTCACTCCCAGTTCTCAAAAAGGGTTTCTTCACCCCGGGAAGTTAATTAAATAACATTTGGAGGCATTTAATGTTCAAGCAAAAACGGCTGATTTTTGACAAAAGAGATAACACCCCCCCATTACGTCATGCTTCAGAAATGTGGAAAATGGTCCGTTTTCAAATGTTTTATTTTTGAACGTCAGTTCACATTTGTAGGTGGATCATCAGTGTTAGAGCTAAAATTAGCATGTTTAAAGTGATTTTCATGCTTCCAGGGGCCCTAAACACAAGAATTATGGAATGGTTAAAAGTGCATGAAAATGGCCAATTTACTCACTCTGAGTTCTCAAAAAGGGTTTCTTCACCCCGGGAAGTTAATTAAATACCATTTGGAGGCATTTAATGTTCTAGCAAAAGCGGCTGATTTTCGACAAAAGAGATAACACCCCCCCATTACGTCATGCTTCAGAAATGTGGAAAATGGTCCGTTTTCAAATGTTTTATTTTTGAACGTCAGTTCACGTTTGTAGGTGGATCATCAGTGTTAGAGCTAAAATTAGCATGTTTAAAGTGATTTTCATGCTTCCAGGGGCTCGGGAAGTGAATTAAATACTATTTGGAGGCATTTAATGTTCAAGCAAAAACAGCTGATTTTCGACAAAAGAGATAACACCCCCCCATTACGTCATGGTTCAGAAATGTGGAAAATGGTCCGTTTTCAAATGTTTTATTTTTGAACGTCAGTTCACATTTGTAGGTGGATCATCAGTGTTAGAGCTAAAATTAGCATGTTTAAAGTGATTTTCATGCTTCCAGGGGCCCTAAACACAAGATTTATGGAATTGGTTAAAAGTGCATGAAAATGGCCAATTTACTCACTCTGAGTTCTCAAAAAGGGTTTCTTCACCCCGGGAAGTTAATTAAATACCATTTGGAGGCATTTAATGTTCAAGCAAAAACGGCTGATTTTTGACAAAAGAGATAACACCCCCCCATTACGTCATGCTTCAGAAATGTGGAAAATGGTCCGTTTTCAAATGTTTTATTTTTGAACTCAGTTCACATTTGTAGGTGGATCATCAGTGTTAGAGCTAACATTAGCATGTTTAAAGTGATTTTCATGCTTCCAGGGGCCCTAAACACAAGATTTATGGAATGGTTAAAAGTGCATGAAAATGGCCAATTTACTCACTCCGAGTTCTTAAAAAGGGTTTCTTCACCCCAGGAAGTTAATTAAATACCATTTGGAGACATTTAATGTTCAAGCAAAAACGGCTGATTTTCGACAAAAGAGATAACACCCCCCATTACGTCATGCTTCAGAAATGTGGAAAATAGTCCGTTTTCAAATGTTTTATTTTTGAACGTCAGTTCACATTTGTAGGTGGATCATCAGTGTTAGAGCTAACATTAGCATGTTTAAAGTGATTTTCATGCTTCCAGGGGCCCTAAACACAAGATTTATGGAATGGTTAAAAGTGCATGAAAATGGCAAATTTACTCACTCCGAGTTCTCAAAAAGGGTTTCTTCACCCCGGGAAGTTAATTAAATACCATTTGGAGGCATTTAATGTTCAAGCAAAAACGGCTGATTTTCGACAAAAGAGATAACACCCCCCCATTACGTCATGCTTCAGAAATGTGGAAAATGGTCCGTTTTCAAATGTTTTATTTTTGAACGTCAGTTCACGTTTGTAGGTGGATCATCAGTGTTAGAGCAGAGCTAAAATTAGCATGTTTAAAGTGATTTTCATGCTTCCAGGGGCTCGGGAAGTGAATTAAATACTATTTGGAGGCATTTAATGTTCAAGCAAAAATGGCTGATTTTCGACAAAAGAGATAACACCCGCCCATTACGTCATGCTTCAGAAATGTGGAAAATGGTCCGTTTTCAAATGTTTTATTTTTGAACGTCAGTTCACATTTGTAGGTGGACCATCAGTGTTAGAGCTAAAATTAGCATGTTTAAAGTGATTTTCATGCTTCCAGGGGCCCTAAACACAAGATTTATGGAATGGTTAAAAGTGCATGAAAATGGCCAATTTACTCACTCCGAGTTCTCAAAAAGGGTTTCTTCACCCCTGGAAGTTAATTAAATACCATTTGGAGGCATTTAATGTTCGAGCAAAAACAGCTGATTTTCTACAAAAGAGATAACACCCCCCCCCATTACGTCATGCTTCAGAAATGTGGAAAATGGTCCGTTTTCAAATGTTTTATTTTTGAACGTCAGTTCACATTTGTAGGTGGATCATCAGTGTTAGAGCTAAAATTAGCATGTTTAAAGTGATTTTCATGCTTCCAGGGGCTCGGGAAGTGAATTAAATACTATTTGGAGGCATTTAATGTTCAAGCAAAAACAGCTGATTTTCGACAAAAGAGATAACACCCCCCCATTACGTCATGCTTCAGAAATGTGGAAAATGGTCCGTTTTCAAATGTTTTATTTTTGAACGTCAGTTCACAGTTGTAGGTGGATCATCAGTGTTAGAGCTAAAATTAGCATGTTTAAAGTGATTTTCATGCTTCCAGGGGCCCTAAACACAAGATTTATGGAATGGTTAAAAGTGCATGAAAATGGCCAATTTACTCACTCTGAGTTCTCAAAAAGGGTTTCTTCACCCCGGGAAGTTAATTAAATACCATTTGGAGGCATTTAATGTTCGAGCAAAAACGGCTGATTTTCGACAAAAGAGATAACACCCCCCCATTACGTCATGCTTCAGAAATGTGGAAAATGGTCCGTTTTCAAATGTTTTATTTTTGAACGTCAGTTCACATTTTTAGGTGGATCATCAGTGTTAGAATTAAAATTAGCATGTTTAAAGTGATTTTCATGCTTCTAGGGGCTCGGGAAGTGAATTAAATACTATTTGGAGGCATTTAATGTTCAAGCAAAAACAGCTGATTTTCGACAAAAGAGATAACACCCCCCCATTACGTCATGCTTCAGAAATGTGGAAAATGGTCCGTTTTCAAATGTTTTATTTTTGAACGTCAGTTCACAGTTGAAGGTGGATCATCAGTGTTAGAGCTAAAATTAGCATGTTTAAAGTGATTTTCATGCTTCCAGGGGCCCTAAACACAAGATTTATGGAATGGTTAAAAGTGCATGAAAATGGCCAATTTACTCACTCCGAGTTCTCAAAAAGGGTTTCTTCACCCCGGGAAGTTAATTAAATACCATTTGGAGGCATTTAATGTTCAAGCAAAAACGGCTGATTTTCGACAAAAGAGATAAAACCCCCCCATTACGTCATGCTTCAGAAATGTGGAAAATGGTCCGTTTTCAAATGTTTTATTTTTGAACGTCAGTTCACATTTGTAGGTGGATCATCAGTGTTAGAGCTAACATTAGCATGTTTAAAGTGATTTTCATGCTTCCAGGGGCCCTAAACACAAGATTTATGGAATGGTTAAAAGTGCATGAAAATGGCCAATTTACTCACTCCGAGTTCTCAAAAAGGGTTTCTTCACCCCGGGAAGTTATTTAAATACCATTTGGAAGCATTTAATGTTCGAGCAAAAACGGATGATTTTCGACAAAAGAGATAACACCCCCCCATTACGTCATGCTTCAGAAATGTGGAAAATGGTCCGTTTTCAAATGTTTTATTTTTGAACGTCAGTTCACATTTGTAGGTGGATCATCAGTGTTAGAGCTAAAATTAGCATGTTTAAAGTGATGTTCATGCTTCCAGGGGCTCGGGAAGTGAATTAAATACTATTTGGAGGCATTTAATGTTCAAGAAAAAACGGCTGATTTTCGACAAAAGAGATAACACCCCCCCCATTACGTCATGCTTCAGAAATGTGGAAAATGGTCCGTTTTCAAATGTTTTATTTTTTAACGTCAGTTCACATTTGTAGGTGGATCATCAGTGTTAGAGCTAAAATTAGCATGTTTAAAGTGATTTTCATGCTTCCAGGGGCCCTAAACACAAGATTTATGGAATTGGTTAAAAGTGCATGAAAATGGCCAATTTACTCACTCTGAGTTCTCAAAAATGGTTTCTTCACCCCGGGAAGTTAATTAAATACCATTTGGAGGCATTTAATGTTCAAGCAAAAACGGCTGATTTTTGACAAAAGAGATAACACCCCCCCATTACGTCATGCTTCAGAAATGTGGAAAATGGTCCATTTTCAAATGTTTTATTTTTGAACGTCAGTTCACATTTGTAGGTGGATCATCAGTGTTAGAGCTAAAATTAGCATGTTTAAAGTGATTTTCATGCTTCCAGGGGCTCGGGAAGTGAATTAAATACTATTTGAAGGCATTTAATGTTCAAGCAAAAACAGCTGATTTTCGACAAAAGAGATAACACCCCCCCATTACGTCATGCTTCAGAAATGTGGAAAATGGTCCGTTTCAAATGTTTTATTTTTGAACGTCAGTTCACATTTGTAGGTGGATCATCAGTGTTAGAGCTAAAATTAGCATGTTTAAAGTGATTTTCATGCTTCCAGGGGCCCTAAACACAAGATTTATGGAATGGTTAAAAGTGCATGAAAATGGCCAATTTACTCACTCTGAGTTCTCAAAAAGGGTTTCTTCATCCCTGGAAGTTAATTAAATACCATTTGGAGGCATTTAATGTTCTTGCAAAAACGGCTGATTTTCGACAAAAGAGATAACACCCCCCATTACGTCATGCTTCAGAAATGTGGAAAATGGTCCGTTTTCAAATGTTTTATTTTTCAACGTCAGTTCACATTTGTAGGTGGATCATCAGTGTTAGAGCTAAAATTAGCATGTTTAAAGTGATTTTCATGCTTCCAGGGGCCCTAAACACAAGATTTATGGAATGGTTAAAAGTGCATGAAAATGGCCAATTTACTCACTCTGAGTTCTCAAAAAGGGTTTCGTCACCCTGGGAAGTTAATTAAATACCATTTGGAGGCATTTAATGTTCGAGCAAAAACGGCTGATTTTCGACAAAAGAGATAACACCCCCCCATTACGTCATGCTTCAGAAATGTGGAAAGTGGTCCGTTTTCAAATGTTTTATTTTTGAACGTCAGTTCACATTTGTAGGTGGATCATCAGTGTTAGAGCTAAAATTAGCATGTTTAAAATGATTTTCATGCTTCCAGAGGACCTAAACACAAGATTTATGGAATGGTTAAAAGTGCATGAAAATGGCAAATTTACTCACTCTGAGTTCTCAAAAAGGGTTTCTTCACCCCGGGAAGGTAATTAAATACCATTTGGAGGCATTTAATGTTCGAGCAAAAACGGCTGATTTTCGACAAAAGAGATAACACCCCCCCATTACGTCATGCTTCAGAAATGTGGAAAATGGTCCGTTTTCAAATGTTTTATTTTTGAACGTCAGTTCACATTTGTAGGTGGATCATCAGTGTTAGAGCTAAAATTAGCATGTTTAAAGTGATTTTCATGCTTCCAGGGGCTCGGGAAGTGAATTAAATACTATTTGGAGGCATTTAATGTTCGAGCAAAAACGGCTGATTTTCGACAAAAGAGATAACACCCCCCCATTACGTCATGCTTCAGAAATGTGGAAAATGGCCCGTTTTCAAATGTTTTATTTTTGAACGTCAGTTCACATTTGTAGGTGGATCATCAGTGTTAGAGCTAAAATGAGCATGTTTAAAGAGATTTTCATGCTTCCAGAGGCCCTAAACACAAGATTTATGGAATGGTTAAAAGTGCATGAAAATGGCCAATTTACTCACTCCCAGTTCTCAAAAAGGGTTTCTTCACCCCGGGTAGTTAATTAAATACCATTTGGAGGCATTTAATGTTCGAGCAAAAACAGCTGATTTTCGACAAAAGAGATAACACCCCCCCATTACGTCATAGTTCAGAAATGTGGAAAATGGTCCGTTTTCTAATGTTTTGTTTTTGAACGTCAGTTCACATTTGTAGGTGGATCATCAGTGTTAGAGCTAAAATTAGCATGTTTAAAGTGATTTTCATGCTTCAGGGGCCCTAAACACAAGATTTATGTAATGGTTAAAAGTGCATGAAAATGGCCAATTTACTCACTCTGAGTTCTCAAAAAGGGTTTCTTCACCCCGGGAAGTTAATTAAATACCATTTGGAGGCATTTAATGTTCAAGCAAAAACGGCTGATTTTTGACAAAAGAGATAACACCCCCCCATTACGTCATGCTTCAGAAATGTGGAAAATGGTCCGTTTTCAAATGTTTTATTTTTGAACGTCAGTTCACATTTGTAGGTGGATCATCAGTGTTAGAGCTAAAATTAGCATGTTTACAGTGATTTTCATGCTTCCAGGGGCTCGGGAAGTGAATTAAATACTATTTGGAGGCATTTAATGTTCAAGCAAAAACAGCTGATTTTCGACAAAAGAGATAACACCCCCCCCATTATGTCATGCTTCAGAAATGTGGAAAATGGTCCGTTTTCAAATGTTTTATTTTTGAACGTCAGTTCACATTTGTAGGTGGATCATCAGTGTTAGAGCTAAAATTAGCATGTTTAAAGTGATTTTCATGCTTCCAGGGGCTCGGGAAGTGAATTAAATACTATTTGGAGGCATTTAATGTTCAAGCAAAAACGGCTGATTTTCGACAAAAGAGATAACACCCCCCCATTACGTCATGCTTCAGAAATGTGGAAAATGGTCCGTTTTCAAATGTTTTATTTTTGAACGTCAGTTCACATTTGTAGGTGGATCATCAGTGTTAGAGCTAAAATTAGCATGTTTAAAGTGATTTTCATGCTTCCAGGGGCCCTAAACACAAGATTTATGGAATTGGTTAAAAGTGCATGAAAATGGCCAATTTACTCACTCTGAGTTCTCAAAAAGGGTTTCTTCACCCCGGGAAGTTAATTAAATACCATTTGGAGGCATTTAATGTTCAAGCAAAGACGGCTGATTTTTGACAAAAGAGATAACACCCCCCCATTACGTCATGCTTCAGAAATGTGGAAAATGGTCCGTTTTCAAATGTTTTATTTTTGAACGTCAGTTCACATTTGTAGGTGGATCATCAGTGTTAGAGCTGAAATTAGCATGTTTAAAGTGATTTTCATGCTTCCAGGGGCTCGGGAAGTGAATTAAATACTATTTGGAGGCATTTAATGTTCAAGCAAAAACAGCTGATTTTCTACAAAAGAGATAACACCCCCCCATTACGTCATGCTTCAGAAATGTGGAAAATGGTCCGTTTCAAATGTTTTATTTTTGAACGTCAGTTCACATTTGTAGGTGGATCATCAGTGTTAGAGCTAAAATTAGCATGTTTAAAGTGATTTTCATGCTTCCAGAGGCCCTAAACACAAGATTTATGGAATGGTTAAAAGTGCATGAAAATGGCCAATTTAATCACTCCAAGTTCTCAAAAAGGGTTTCTTCACCCCGGGAAGTGAATTAAATACCATTTGGAGGCATTTAATGTTCGAACAAAAACGGCTGATTTTCGACAAAAGAGATAACACCCCCCCATTACGTCATGCTTCAGAAATGTGGAAAATGGTCCGTTTTCAAATGTTTTATTTTTGAACGTTTGTTCACATTTGTAGGTGGATCATCAGTGTTAGAGCTAAAATTAGCATGTTTAAAGTGATTTTCATGCTTCCAGGGGCCCTAAACACAAGATTTATGGAATGGTTAAAAGTGCATGAAAATGGCCAATTTACTCACTCTGAGTTCTCAAAAAGGGTTTCTTCATCCCGGGAAGTTAATTAAATACCATTTGGAGGCATTTAATGTTCTAGCAAAAACGGCTGATTTTCGACAAAAGAGATAACACCCCCCCATTACGTCATGCTTCAGAAATGTGGAAAATGGTCCGTTTTCAAATGTTTTATTTTTCAACGTCAGTTCACATTTGTAGGTGGATCATCAGTGTTAGAGCTAAAATTAGCATGTTTAAAGTGATTTTCATGCTTCCAGGGGCCCTAAACACTAGATTTATGGAATGGTTAAAAGTGCATGAAAATGGCCAATTTACTCACTCTGAGTTCTCAAAAAGGGTTTCTTCACCCTGGGAAGTTAATTAAATACCATTTGGAGGCATTTAATGTTCGAGCAAAAACGGCTGATTTTCGACAAAAGAGATAACCCCCCCCATTACGTCATGCTTCAGAAATGTGGAAAATGGTCCGTTTTCAAATGTTTTATTTTTGAACGTCAGTTCACATTTGTAGGTGGATCATCAGTGTTAGAGCTAAAATTAGCATGTTTAAAATGATTTTCATGCTTCCAGAGGCCCTAAACACAAGATTTATGGAATGGTTAAAAGTGCATGAAAATGGCAAATGTACTCACTCCGAGTTCTCAAAAAGGGTTTCTTCACCCCGGGAAGGTAATTAAGTACCATTTGGAGGCATTTAATGTTCGAGCAAAAACGGCTGATTTTCGACAAAAGAGATAACACCCCCCCATTACGTCATGCTTCAGAAATGTGGAAAATGGTCCGTTTTCAAATGTTTTATTTTTGAACGTCAGTTCACATTTGTAGGTGGATCATCAGTGTTAGAGCTAAAATTAGCATGTTTAAAATGATTTTCATGCTTCCAGAGGACCTAAACACAAGATTTATGGAATGGTTAAAAGTGCATGAAAATGGCAAATTTACTCACTCTGAGTTCTCAAAAAGGGTTTCTTCACCCCGGGAAGGTAATTAAATACCATTTGGAGGCATTTAATGTTCGAGCAAAAACGGCTGATTTTCGACAAAAGAGATAACACCCCCCCATTACGTCATGCTTCAGAAATGTGGAAAATGGTCCGTTTTCAAATGTTTTATTTTTGAACGTCAGTTCACATTTGTAGGTGGATCATCAGTGTTAGAGCTAAAATTAGCATGTTTAAAGTGATTTTCATGCTTCCAGGGGCTCGGGAAGTGAATTAAATACTATTTGGAGGCATTTAATGTTCGAGCAAAAACGGCTGATTTTCGACAAAAGAGATAACACCCCCCCATTACGTCATGCTTCAGAAATGTGGAAAATGGTCCGTTTTCAAATGTTTTATTTTTGAACGTCAGTTCACATTTGTAGGTGGATCATCAGTGTTAGAGCTAAAATGAGCATGTTTAAAGTGATTTTCATGCTTCCAGAGGCCCTAAACACAAGATTTATGGAATGGTTAAAAGTGCATGAAAATGGCCAATTTACTCACTCCCAGTTCTCAAAAAGGGTTTCTTCACCCCGGGTAGTTAATTAAATACCATTTGGAGGCATTTAATGTTCGAGCAAAAACAGCTGATTTTCGACAAAAGAGATAACACCCCCCCATTACGTCATAGTTCAGAAATGTGGAAAATGGTCCGTTTTCTAATGTTTTGTTTTTGAACGTCAGTTCACATTTGTAGGTGGATCATCAGTGTTAGAGCTAAAATTAGCATGTTTAAAGTGATTTTCATGCTTCAGGGGCCCTAAACACAAGATTTATGTAATGGTTAAAAGTGCATGAAAATGGCCAATTTACTCACTCTGAGTTCTCAAAAAGGGTTTCTTCACCCCGGGAAGTTAATTAAATACCATTTGGAGGCATTTAATGTTCAAGCAAAAACGGCTGATTTTTGACAAAAGAGATAACACCCCCCCATTACGTCATGCTTCAGAAATGTGGAAAATGGTCCGTTTTCAAATGTTTTATTTTTGAACGTCAGTTCACATTTGTAGGTGGATCATCAGTGTTAGAGCTAAAATTAGCATGTTTACAGTGATTTTCATGCTTCCAGGGGCTCGGGAAGTGAATTAAATACTATTTGGAGGCATTTAATGTTCAAGCAAAAACAGCTGATTTTCGACAAAAGAGATAACACCCCCCCCATTATGTCATGCTTCAGAAATGTGGAAAATGGTCCGTTTTCAAATGTTTTATTTTTGAACGTCAGTTCACATTTGTAGGTGGATCATCAGTGTTAGAGCTAAAATTAGCATGTTTAAAGTGATTTTCATGCTTCCAGGGGCTCGGGAAGTGAATTAAATACTATTTGGAGGCATTTAATGTTCAAGCAAAAACGGCTGATTTTCGACAAAAGAGATAACACCCCCCCATTACGTCATGCTTCAGAAATGTGGAAAATGGTCCGTTTTCAAATGTTTTATTTTTGAACGTCAGTTCACATTTGTAGGTGGATCATCAGTGTTAGAGCTAAAATTAGCATGTTTAAAGTGATTTTCATGCTTCCAGGGGCCCTAAACACAAGATTTATGGAATTGGTTAAAAGTGCATGAAAATGGCCAATTTACTCACTCTGAGTTCTCAAAAAGGGTTTCTTCACCCCGGGAAGTTAATTAAATACCATTTGGAGGCATTTAATGTTCAAGCAAAGACGGCTGATTTTTGACAAAAGAGATAACACCCCCCCATTACGTCATGCTTCAGAAATGTGGAAAATGGTCCGTTTTCAAATGTTTTATTTTTGAACGTCAGTTCACATTTGTAGGTGGATCATCAGTGTTAGAGCTGAAATTAGCATGTTTAAAGTGATTTTCATGCTTCCAGGGGCTCGGGAAGTGAATTAAATACTATTTGGAGGCATTTAATGTTCAAGCAAAAACAGCTGATTTTCTACAAAAGAGATAACACCCCCCCATTACGTCATGCTTCAGAAATGTGGAAAATGGTCCGTTTCAAATGTTTTATTTTTGAACGTCAGTTCACATTTGTAGGTGGATCATCAGTGTTAGAGCTAAAATTAGCATGTTTAAAGTGATTTTCATGCTTCCAGAGGCCCTAAACACAAGATTTATGGAATGGTTAAAAGTGCATGAAAATGGCCAATTTAATCACTCCAAGTTCTCAAAAAGGGTTTCTTCACCCCGGGAAGTGAATTAAATACCATTTGGAGGCATTTAATGTTCGAACAAAAACGGCTGATTTTCGACAAAAGAGATAACACCCCCCCATTACGTCATGCTTCAGAAATGTGGAAAATGGTCCGTTTTCAAATGTTTTATTTTTGAACGTTTGTTCACATTTGTAGGTGGATCATCAGTGTTAGAGCTAAAATTAGCATGTTTAAAGTGATTTTCATGCTTCCAGGGGCCCTAAACACAAGATTTATGGAATGGTTAAAAGTGCATGAAAATGGCCAATTTACTCACTCTGAGTTCTCAAAAAGGGTTTCTTCATCCCGGGAAGTTAATTAAATACCATTTGGAGGCATTTAATGTTCTAGCAAAAACGGCTGATTTTCGACAAAAGAGATAACACCCCCCCATTACGTCATGCTTCAGAAATGTGGAAAATGGTCCGTTTTCAAATGTTTTATTTTTCAACGTCAGTTCACATTTGTAGGTGGATCATCAGTGTTAGAGCTAAAATTAGCATGTTTAAAGTGATTTTCATGCTTCCAGGGGCCCTAAACACTAGATTTATGGAATGGTTAAAAGTGCATGAAAATGGCCAATTTACTCACTCTGAGTTCTCAAAAAGGGTTTCTTCACCCTGGGAAGTTAATTAAATACCATTTGGAGGCATTTAATGTTCGAGCAAAAACGGCTGATTTTCGACAAAAGAGATAACCCCCCCCATTACGTCATGCTTCAGAAATGTGGAAAATGGTCCGTTTTCAAATGTTTTATTTTTGAACGTCAGTTCACATTTGTAGGTGGATCATCAGTGTTAGAGCTAAAATTAGCATGTTTAAAATGATTTTCATGCTTCCAGAGGCCCTAAACACAAGATTTATGGAATGGTTAAAAGTGCATGAAAATGGCAAATGTACTCACTCCGAGTTCTCAAAAAGGGTTTCTTCACCCCGGGAAGGTAATTAAGTACCATTTGGAGGCATTTAATGTTCGAGCAAAAACGGCTGATTTTCGACAAAAGAGATAACACCCCCCCATTACGTCATGCTTCAGAAATGTGGAAAATGGTCCGTTTTCAAATGTTTTATTTTTGAACGTCAGTTCACATTTGTAGGTGGATCATCAGTGTTAGAGCTAAAATTAGCATGTTTAAAGTGATTTTCATGCTTCCAGGGGCTCGGGAAGTGAATTAAATACTATTTGGAGGCATTTAATGTTCGAGCAAAAACGGCTGATTTTCGACAAAAGAGATAACACCCCCCCATTACGTCATGCTTCAGAAATGTGGAAAATGGTCCGTTTTCAAATGTTTTATTTTTGAACGTCAGTTCACATTTGTAGGTGGATCATCAGTGTTAGAGCTAAAAATTAGCATGTTTAAAGTGATTTTCATGTTTCCAGAGGCCCTAAACACAAGATTTATGGAATGTTTAAAAGTGCATGAAAATGGCCAATTTACTCACTCCCAGTTCTCAAAAAGGATTCCTTCACCCCGGGTAGTTAATTAAATACCATTTGGAGGCATTTAATGTTCGAGCAAAAACAGCTGATTTTCGACAAAAGAGATAACACCCCCCCATTACGTCATGCTTCAGAAATGTGGAAAATGGTCCGTTTTCAAATGTTTTATTTTTGAACGTCAGTTCACATTTGTAGGTGGATCATCAGTGTTAGAGCTAAAATTAGCATGTTTAAAGTGATTTTCATGCTTCCAGGGGCCCTAAACACAAGATTTATGGAATGGTTAAAAGTGCATGAAAATGGCCAATTTACTCACTCTGAGTTCTCAAAAAGGGTTTCTTCACCCCGGGAAGTTAATTAAATACCATTTGGAGGCATTTAATGTTCAAGCAAAAACGGCTGATTTTTGACAAAAGAGATAACACCCCCCCATTACGTCATGCTTCAGAAATGTGGAAAATGGTCCGTTTTCAAATGTTTTATTTTTGAACGTCAGTTCACATTTGTAGGTGGATCATCAGTGTTAGAGCTAAAATTAGCATGTTTAAAGTGATTTTCATGCTTCCGGGGGCTCGGGAAGTGAATTAAATACTATTTGGAGGCATTTAATGTTCGAGCAAAAACGGCTGATTTTCGACAAAAGAGATAACACCCCCCCCATTACGTCATGCTTCAGAAATGTGGAAAATGGTCCGTTTTCAAATGTTTTATTTTTGAACGTCAGTTCACATTTGTAGGTGGATCATCAGTGTTAGAGCTAAAATGAGCATGTTTAAAGTGATTTTCATGCTTCCAGAGGCCCTAAACACAAGATTTATGGAATGGTTAAAAGTGCATGAAAATGGCCAATTTACTCACTCCCAGTTCTCAAAAAGGGTTTCTTCACCCCGGGTAGTTAATTAAATACCATTTGGAGGCATTTAATGTTCGAGCAAAAACAGCTGATTTTCGACAAAAGAGATAACACCCCCCCATTACGTCATGCTTCAGAAATGTGGAAAATGGTCCGTTTTCAAATGTTTTATTTTTGAACGTCAGTTCACATTTGTAGGTGGATCATCAGTGTTAGAGCTAAAATTAGCATGTTTAAAGTGATTTTCATGCTTCCAGGGGCCCTAAACACAAGATTTATGGAATTGGTTAAAAGTGCATGAAAATGGCCAATTTACTCACTCTGAGTTCTCAAAAAGGGTTTCTTCACCCCGGGAAGTTAATTAAATACCATTTGGAGGCATTTAATGTTCGAGCAAAAACAGCTGATTTTCGACAAAAGAGATAACACCCCCCCATTACGTCATGCTTCAGAAATGTGGAAAATGGTCCGTTTTCAAATGTTTTATTTTTGAACGTCAGTTCACATTTGTAGGTGGATCATCAGTGTTAGAGCTAACATTAGCATGTTTAAAGTGATTTTCATGCTTCCAGGGGCCCTAAACACAAGATTTATGGAATGGTTAAAAGTGCATGAAAATGGCCAATTTACTCACTCCGAGTTCTCAAAAAGGGTTTCTTCACCCCAGGAAGTTAATTAAATACCATTTGGAGACATTTAATGTTCAAGCAAAAACGGCTGATTTTCGACAAAAGAGATAACACCCCCCATTACGTCATGCTTCAGAAATGTGGAAAATAGTCCGTTTTCAAATGTTTTATTTTTGAACGTCAGTTCACATTTGTAGGTGGATCATCAGTGTTAGAGCTAACATTAGCATGTTTAAAGTGATTTTCATGCTTCCAGGGGCCCTAAACACAAGATTTATGGAATGGTTAAAAGTGCATGAAAATGGCAAATTTACTCACTCCGAGTTCTCAAAAAGGGTTTCTTCACCCCGGGAAGTTAATTAAATACCATTTGGAGGCATTTAATGTTCGAGCAAAAACGGCTGATTTTCGACAAAAGAGATAACACCCCCCCATTACGTCATGCTTCAGAAATGTGGAAAATGGTCCGTTTTCAAATGTTTTATTTTTGAACGTCAGTTCACGTTTGTAGGTGGATCATCAGTGTTAGAGCAGAGCTAAAATTAGCATGTTTAAAGTGATTTTCATGCTTCCAGGGGCTCGGGAAGTGAATTAAATACTATTTGGAGGCATTTAATGTTCAAGCAAAAATGGCTGATTTTCGACAAAAGAGATAACACCCGCCCATTACGTCATGCTTCAGAAATGTGGAAAATGGTCCGTTTTCAAATGTTTTATTTTTGAACGTCAGTTCACATTTGTAGGTGGACCATCAGTGTTAGAGCTAAAATTAGCATGTTTAAAGTGATTTTCATGCTTCCAGGGGCCCTAAACACAAGATTTATGGAATGGTTAAAAGTGCATGAAAATGGCCAATTTACTCACTCCGAGTTCTCAAAAAGGGTTTCTTCACCCCTGGAAGTTAATTAAATACCATTTGGAGGCATTTAATGTTCGAGCAAAAACAGCTGATTTTCTACAAAAGAGATAACACCCCCCCATTACGTCATGCTTCAGAAATGTGGAAAATGGTCCGTTTTCAAATGTTTTATTTTTGAACGTCAGTTCACATTTGTAGGTGGATCATCAGTGTTAGAGCTAAAATTAGCATGTTTAAAGTGATTTTCATGCTTCCAGGGGCTCGGGAAGTGAATTAAATACTATTTGGAGGCATTTAATGTTCAAGCAAAAACAGCTGATTTTCGACAAAAGAGATAACACCCCCCCATTACGTCATGCTTCAGAAATGTGGAAAATGGTCCGTTTTCAAATGTTTTATTTTTGAACGTCAGTTCACAGTTGTAGGTGGATCATCAGTGTTAGAGCTAAAATTAGCATGTTTAAAGTGATTTTCATGCTTCCAGGGGCCCTAAACACAAGATTTATGGAATGGTTAAAAGTGCATGAAAATGGCCAATTTACTCACTCTGAGTTCTCAAAAAGGGTTTCTTCACCCCGGGAAGTTAATTAAATACCATTTGGAGGCATTTAATGTTCGAGCAAAAACGGCTGATTTTCGACAAAAGAGATAACACCCCCCCATTACGTCATGCTTCAGAAATGTGGAAAATGGTCCGTTTTCAAATGTTTTATTTTTGAACGTCAGTTCACATTTTTAGGTGGATCATCAGTGTTAGAATTAAAATTAGCATGTTTAAAGTGATTTTCATGCTTCTAGGGGCTCGGGAAGTGAATTAAATACTATTTGGAGGCATTTAATGTTCAAGCAAAAACAGCTGATTTTCGACAAAAGAGATAACACCCCCCCATTACGTCATGCTTCAGAAATGTGGAAAATGGTCCGTTTTCAAATGTTTTATTTTTGAACGTCAGTTCACAGTTGAAGGTGGATCATCAGTGTTAGAGCTAAAATTAGCATGTTTAAAGTGATTTTCATGCTTCCAGGGGCCCTAAACACAAGATTTATGGAATGGTTAAAAGTGCATGAAAATGGCCAATTTACTCACTCCGAGTTCTCAAAAAGGGTTTCTTCACCCCGGGAAGTTAATTAAATACCATTTGGAGGCATTTAATGTTCAAGCAAAAACGGCTGATTTTCGACAAAAGAGATAACACCCCCCCATTACGTCATGCTTCAGAAATGTGGAAAATGGTCCGTTTTCAAATGTTTTATTTTTGAACGTCAGTTCACATTTGTAGGTGGATCATCAGTGTTAGAGCTAACATTAGCATGTTTAAAGTGATTTTCATGCTTCCAGGGGCCCTAAACACAAGATTTATGGAATGGTTAAAAGTGCATGAAAATGGCCAATTTACTCACTCCGAGTTCTCAAAAAGGGTTTCTTCACCCCGGGAAGTTATTTAAATACCATTTGGAAGCATTTAATGTTCGAGCAAAAACGGATGATTTTCGACAAAAGAGATAACACCCCCCCATTACGTCATGCTTCAGAAATGTGGAAAATGGTCCGTTTTCAAATGTTTTATTTTTGAACGTCAGTTCACATTTGTAGGTGGATCATCAGTGTTAGAGCTAAAATTAGCATGTTTTAAGTGATGTTCATGCTTCCAGGGGCTCGGGAAGTGAATTAAATACTATTTGGAGGCATTTAATGTTCAAGCAAAAACGGCTGATTTTCGACAAAAGAGATAACACCCCCCCCATTACGTCATGCTTCAGAAATGTGGAAAATGGTCCGTTTTCAAATGTTTTATTTTTTAACGTCAGTTCACATTTGTAGGTGGATCATCAGTGTTAGAGCCAAAATTAGCATGTTTAAAGTGATTTTCATGCTTCCAGGGGCCCTAAACACAAGATTTATGGAATTGGTTAAAAGTGCATGAAAATGGCCAATTTACTCACTCTGAGTTCTCAAAAAGGGTTTCTTCACCCCAGGAAGTTAATTAAATACCATTTGGAGGCATTTAATGTTCAAGCAAAAACGGCTGATTTTTGACAAAAGAGATAACACCCCCCCCATTACGTCATGCTTCAGAAATGTGGAAAATGGTCCATTTTCAAATGTTTTATTTTTGAACGTCAGTTCACATTTGTAGGTGGATCATCAGTGTTAGAGCTAAAATTAGCATGTTTAAAGTGATTTTCATGCTTCCAGGGGCTCGGGAAGTGAATTAAATACTATTTGAAGGCATTTAATGTTCAAGCAAAAACAGCTGATTTTCGACAAAAGAGGTAACACCCCCCCATTACGTCATGCTTCAGAAATGTGGAAAATGGTCCGTTTCAAATGTTTTATTTTTGAACGTCAGTTCACATTTGTAGGTGGATCATCAGTGTTAGAGCTAAAATTAGCATGTTTAAAGTGATTTTCATGCTTCCAGGGGCCCTAAACACAAGATTTATGGAATGGTTAAAAGTGCATGAAAATGGCCAATTTACTCACTCTGAGTTCTCAAAAAGGGTTTCTTCATCCCGGGAAGTTAATTAAATACCATTTGGAGGCATTTAATGTTCTTGCAAAAACGGCTGATTTTCGACAAAAGAGATAACACCCCCCATTACGTCATGCTTCAGAAATGTGGAAAATGGTCCGTTTTCAAATGTTTTATTTTTCAACGTCAGTTCACATTTGTAGGTGGATCATCAGTGTTAGAGCTAAAATTAGCATGTTTAAAGTGATTTTCATGCTTCCAGGGGCCCTAAACACAAGATTTATGGAATGGTTAAAAGTGCATGAAAATGGCCAATTTACTCACTCTGAGTTCTCAAAAAGGGTTTCTTCACCCTGGGAAGTTAATTAAATACCATTTGGAGGCATTTAATGTTCGAGCAAAAACGGCTGATTTTCGACAAAAGAGATAACACCCCCCCATTACGTCATGCTTCAGAAATGTGGAAAGTGGTCCGTTTTCAAATGTTTTATTTTTGAACGTCAGTTCACATTTGTAGGTGGATCATCAGTGTTAGAGCTAAAATTAGCATGTTTAAAATGATTTTCATGCTTCCAGAGGCCCTAAACACAAGATTTATGGAATGGTTAAAAGTGCATGAAAATGGCAAATTTACTCACTCTGAGTTCTCAAAAAGGGTTTCTTCACCCCGGGAAGGTAATTAAATACCATTTGGAGGCATTTAATGTTCGAGCAAAAACGGCTGATTTTCGACAAAAGAGATAACACCCCCCCATTACGTCATGCTTCAGAAATGTGGAAAATGGTCCGTTTTCAAATGTTTTATTTTTGAACGTCAGTTCACATTTGTAGGTGGATCATCAGTGTTAGAGCTAAAATTAGCATGTTTAAAGTGATTTTCATGCTTCCAGGGGCTCGGGAAGTGAATTAAATACTATTTGGAGGCATTTAATGTTCGAGCAAAAACGGCTGATTTTCGACAAAAGAGATAACACCCCCCCATTACGTCATGCTTCAGAAATGTGGAAAATGGTCCGTTTTCAAATGTTTTATTTTTGAACGTCAGTTCACATTTGTAGGTGGATCATCAGTGTTAGAGCTAAAATGAGCATGTTTAAAGTGATTTTCATGCTTCCAGAGGCCCTAAACACAAGATTTATGGAATGGTTAAAAGTGCATGAAAATGGCCAATTTACTCACTCCCAGTTCTCAAAAAGGGTTTCTTCACCCCGGGTAGTTAATTAAATACCATTTGGAGGCATTTAATGTTCGAGCAAAAACAGCTGATTTTCGACAAAAGAGATAACACCCCCCCATTACGTCATAGTTCAGAAATGTGGAAAATGGTCAGTTTTCAAATGTTTTATTTTTGAACGTCAGTTCACATTTGTAGGTGGATCATCAGTGTTAGAGCTAAAATTAGCATGTTTAAAGTGATTTTCATGCTTCAGGGGCCCTAAACACAAGATTTATGTAATGGTTAAAAGTGCATGAAAATGGCCAATTTACTCACTCTGAGTTCTCAAAAAGGGTTTCTTCACCCCGGGAAGTTAATTAAATACCATTTGGAGGCATTTAATGTTCAAGCAAAAACGGCTGATTTTTGACAAAAGAGATAACACCCCCCCATTACGTCATGCTTCAGAAATGTGGAAAATGGTCCGTTTTCAAATGTTTTATTTTTGAACGTCAGTTCACATTTGTAGGTGGATCATCAGTGTTAGAGCTAAAATTAGCATGTTTACAGTGATTTTCATGCTTCCAGGGGCTCGGGAAGTGAATTAAATACTATTTGGAGGCATTTAATGTTCAAGCAAAAACAGCTGATTTTCGACAAAAGAGATAACACCCCCCCATTATGTCATGCTTCAGAAATGTGGAAAATGGTCCGTTTTCAAATGTTTTATTTTTGAACGTCAGTTCACATTTGTAGGTGGATCATCAGTGTTAGAGCTAAAATTAGCATGTTTAAAGTGATTTTCATGCTTCCAGGGGCTCGGGAAGTGAATTAAATACTATTTGGAGGCATTTAATGTTCAAGCAAAAACGGCTGATTTTCGACAAAAGAGATAACACCCCCCCATTACGTCATGCTTCAGAAATGTGGAAAATGGTCCGTTTTCAAATGTTTTATTTTTGAACGTCAGTTCACATTTGTAGGTGGATCATCAGTGTTAGAGCTAAAATTAGCATGTTTAAAGTGATTTTCATGCTTCCAGGGGCCCTAAACACAAGATTTATGGAATTGGTTAAAAGTGCATGAAAATGGCCAATTTACTCACTCTGAGTTCTCAAAAAGGGTTTCTTCACCCCGGGAAGTTAATTAAATACCATTTGGAGGCATTTAATGTTCAAGCAAAAACGGCTGATTTTTGACAAAAGAGATAACACCCCCCCATTACGTCATGCTTCAGAAATGTGGAAAATGGTCCGTTTTCAAATGTTTTATTTTTGAACGTCAGTTCACATTTGTAGGTGGATCATCAGTGTTAGAGCTAAAATTAGCATGTTTAAAGTGATTTTCATGCTTCCAGGGGCTCGGGAAGTGAATTAAATACTATTTGGAGGCATTTAATGTTCAAGCAAAAACAGCTGATTTTCTACAAAAGAGATAACACCCCCCCATTACGTCATGCTTCAGAAATGTGGAAAATGGTCCGTTTTCAAATGTTTTATTTTTGAACGTCAGTTCACATTTGTAGGTGGATCATCAGTGTTAGAACTAAAATTAGCATGTTTAAAGTGATTTTCATGCTTCCAGGGGCTCGGGAAGTGAATTAAATACTATTTGGAGGCATTTAATGTTCGAGCAAAAACGGCTGATTTTCGACAAAAGAGATAACACCCCCCCATTACGTCATGCTTCAGAAATGTGGAAAATGGTCCGTTTTCAAATGTTTTATTTTTGAACGTCAGTTCACATTTGTAGGTGGATCATCAGTGTTAGAGCTAAAATGAGCATGTTTAAAGTGATTTTCATGCTTCCAGAGGCCCTAAACACAAGATTTATGGAATGGTTAAAAGTGCATGAAAATGGCCAATTTACTCACTCCCAGTTCTCAAAAAGGGTTTCTTCACCCCGGGTAGTTAATTAAATACCATTTGGAGGCATTTAATGTTCGAGCAAAAACAGCTGATTTTCGACAAAAGAGATAACACCCCCCCATTACGTCATAGTTCAGAAATGTGGAAAATGGTCCGTTTTCAAATGTTTTATTTTTGAACGTCAGTTCACATTTGTAGGTGGATCATCAGTGTTAGAGCTAAAATTAGCATGTTTAAAGTGATTTTCATGCTTCAGGGGCCCTAAACACAAGATTTATGTAATGGTTAAAAGTGCATGAAAATGGCCAATTTACTCACTCTGAGTTCTCAAAAAGGGTTTCTTCACCCCGGGAAGTTAATTAAATACCATTTGGAGGCATTTAATGTTCAAGCAAAAACGGCTGATTTTTGACAAAAGAGATAACACCCCCCCATTACGTCATGCTTCAGAAATGTGGAAAATGGTCCGTTTTCAAATGTTTTATTTTTGAACGTCAGTTCACATTTGTAGGTGGATCATCAGTGTTAGAGCTAAAATTAGCATGTTTACAGTGATTTTCATGCTTCCAGGGGCTCGGGAAGTGAATTAAATACTATTTGGAGGCATTTAATGTTCAAGCAAAAACAGCTGATTTTCGACAAAAGAGATAACACCCCCCCATTATGTCATGCTTCAGAAATGTGGAAAATGGTCCGTTTTCAAATGTTTTATTTTTGAACGTCAGTTCACATTTGTAGGTGGATCATCAGTGTTAGAGCTAAAATTAGCATGTTTAAAGTGATTTTCATGCTTCCAGGGGCTCGGGAAGTGAATTAAATACTATTTGGAGGCATTTAATGTTCAAGCAAAAACGGCTGATTTTCGACAAAAGAGATAACACCCCCCCATTACGTCATGCTTCAGAAATGTGGAAAATGGTCCGTTTTCAAATGTTTTATTTTTGAACGTCAGTTCACATTTGTAGGTGGATCATCAGTGTTAGAGCTAAAATTAGCATGTTTAAAGTGATTTTCATGCTTCCAGGGGCCCTAAACACAAGATTTATGGAATTGGTTAAAAGTGCATGAAAATGGCCAATTTACTCACTCTGAGTTCTCAAAAAGGGTTTCTTCACCCCGGGAAGTTAATTAAATACCATTTGGAGGCATTTAATGTTCAAGCAAAAACGGCTGATTTTTGACAAAAGAGATAACACCCCCCCATTACGTCATGCTTCAGAAATGTGGAAAATGGTCCGTTTTCAAATGTTTTATTTTTGAACGTCAGTTCACATTTGTAGGTGGATCATCAGTGTTAGAGCTAAAATTAGCATGTTTAAAGTGATTTTCATGCTTCCAGGGGCTCGGGAAGTGAATTAAATACTATTTGGAGGCATTTAATGTTCAAGCAAAAACAGCTGATTTTCTACAAAAGAGATAACACCCCCCCATTACGTCATGCTTCAGAAATGTGGAAAATGGTCCGTTTCAAATGTTTTATTTTTGAACGTCAGTTCACATTTGTAGGTGGATCATCAGTGTTAGAGCTAAAATTAGCATGTTTAAAGTGATTTTCATGCTTCCAGAGGCCCTAAACACAAGATTTATGGAATGGTTAAAAGTGCATGAAAATGGCCAATTTAATCACTCCGAGTTCTCAAAAAGGGTTTCTTCACCCCGGGAAGTGAATTAAATACCATTTGGAGGCATTTAATGTTCGAGCAAAAACGGCTGATTTTCGACAAAAGAGATAACACCCCCCCATTACGTCATGCTTCAGAAATGTGGAAAATGGTCCGTTTTCAAATGTTTTATTTTTGAACGTTTGTTCACTTTTGTAGGTGGATCATCAGTGTTAGAGCTAAAATTAGCATGTTTAAAGTGATTTTCATGCTTCCAGGGGCCCTAAACACAAGATTTATGGAATGGTTAAAAGTGCATGAAAATGGCCAATTTACTCACTCTGAGTTCTCAAAAAGGGTTTCTTCATCCCGGGAAGTTAATTAAATACCATTTGGAGGCATTTAATGTTCTAGCAAAAACGGCTGATTTTCGACAAAAGAGATAACACCCCCCCATTACGTCATGCTTCAGAAATGTGGAAAATGGTCCGTTTTCAAATGTTTTATTTTTCAACGTCAGTTCACATTTGTAGGTGGATCATCAGTGTTAGAGCTAAAATTAGCATGTTTAAAGTGATTTTCATGCTTCCAGGGGCCCTAAACACTAGATTTATGGAATGGTTAAAAGTGCATGAAAATGGCCAATTTACTCACTCTGAGTTCTCAAAAAGGGTTTCTTCACCCTGGGAAGTTAATTAAATACCATTTGGAGGCATTTAATGTTCGAGCAAAAACGGCTGATTTTCGACAAAAGAGATAACCCCCCCCCCATTACGTCATGCTTCAGAAATGTGGAAAATGGTCCGTTTTCAAATGTTTTATTTTTGAACGTCAGTTCACATTTGTAGGTGGATCATCAGTGTTAGAGCTAAAATTAGCATGTTTAAAATGATTTTCATGCTTCCAGAGGCCCTAAACACAAGATTTATGGAATGGTTAAAAGTGCATGAAAATGGCAAATGTACTCACTCCGAGTTCTCAAAAAGGGTTTCTTCACCCCGGGAAGTGAATTAAATACCATTTGGAGGCATTTAATGTTCGAGCAAAAACGGCTGATTTTCGACAAAAGAGATAACACCCCCCCATTACGTCATGCTTCAGAAATGTGGAAAATGGTCCGTTTTCAAATGTTTTATTTTTGAACGTTTGTTCACATTTGTAGGTGGATCATCAGTGTTAGAGCTAAAATTAGCATGTTTAAAGTGATTTTCATGCTTCCAGGGGCCCTAAACACAAGATTTATGGAATGGTTAAAAGTGCATGAAAATGGCCAATTTACTCACTCTGAGTTCTCAAAAAGGGTTTCTTCATCCCGGGAAGTTAATTAAATACCATTTGGAGGCATTTAATGTTCTAGCAAAAACGGCTGATTTTCGACAAAAGAGATAACACCCCCCCATTACGTCATGCTTCAGAAATGTGGAAAATGGTCCGTTTTCAAATGTTTTATTTTTCAACGTCAGTTCACATTTGTAGGTGGATCATCAGTGTTAGAGCTAAAATTAGCATGTTTAAAGTGATTTTCATGCTTCCAGGGGCCCTAAACACTAGATTTATGGAATGGTTAAAAGTGCATGAAAATGGCCAATTTACTCACTCTGAGTTCTCAAAAAGGGTTTCTTCACCCTGGGAAGTTAATTAAATACCATTTGGAGGCATTTAATGTTCGAGCAAAAACGGCTGATTTTCGACAAAAGAGATAACCCCCCCCCCATTACATCATGCTTCAGAAATGTGGAAAATGGTCCGTTTTCAAATGTTTTATTTTTGAACGTCAGTTCACATTTGTAGGTGGATCATCAGTGTTAGAGCTAAAATTAGCATGTTTAAAATGATTTTCATGCTTCCAGAGGCCCTAAACACAAGATTTATGGAATGGTTAAAAGTGCATGAAAATGGCAAATGTACTCACTCCGAGTTCTCAAAAAGGGTTTCTTCACCCCGGGAAGGTAATTAAGTACCATTTGGAGGCATTTAATGTTCGAGCAAAAACGGCTGATTTTCGACAAAAGAGATAACACCCCCCCATTACGTCATGCTTCAGAAATGTGGAAAATGGTCCGTTTTCAAATGTTTTATTTTTGAACGTCAGTTCACATTTGTAGGTGGATCATCAGTGTTAGAGCTAAAATTAGCATGTTTAAAGTGATTTTCATGCTTCCAGGGGCTCGGGAAGTGAATTAAATACTATTTGGAGGCATTTAATGTTCGAGCAAAAACGGCTGATTTTCGACAAAAGAGATAACACCCCCCCATTACGTCATGCTTCAGAAATGTGGAAAATGGTCCGTTTTCAAATGTTTTATTTTTGAACGTCAGTTCACATTTGTAGGTGGATCATCAGTGTTAGAGCTAAAAATTAGCATGTTTAAAGTGATTTTCATGCTTCCAGAGGCCCTAAACACAAGATTTATGGAATGTTTAAAAGTGCATGAAAATGGCCAATTTACTCACTCCCAGTTCTCAAAAAGGATTCCTTCACCCCGGGTAGTTAATTAAATACCATTTGGAGGCATTTAATGTTCGAGCAAAAACAGCTGATTTTCGACAAAAGAGATAACACCCCCCCATTACGTCATGCTTCAGAAATGTGGAAAATGGTCCGTTTTCAAATGTTTTATTTTTGAACGTCAGTTCACATTTGTAGGTGGATCATCAGTGTTAGAGCTAAAATTAGCATGTTTAAAGTGATTTTCATGCTTCCAGGGGCCCTAAACACAAGATTTATGGAATGGTTAAAAGTGCATGAAAATGGCCAATTTACTCACTCTGAGTTCTCAAAAAGGGTTTCTTCACCCCGGGAAGTTAATTAAATACCATTTGGAGGCATTTAATGTTCAAGCAAAAACGGCTGATTTTTGACAAAAGAGATAACACCCCCCCATTACGTCATGCTTCAGAAATGTGGAAAATGGTCCGTTTTCAAATGTTTTATTTTTGAACGTCAGTTCACATTTGTAGGTGGATCATCAGTGTTAGAGCTAAAATTAGCATGTTTAAAGTGATTTTCATGCTTCCGGGGGCTCGGGAAGTGAATTAAATACTATTTGGAGGCATTTAATGTTCGAGCAAAAACGGCTGATTTTCGACAAAAGAGATAACACCCCCCCCATTACGTCATGCTTCAGAAATGTGGAAAATGGTCCGTTTTCAAATGTTTTATTTTTGAACGTCAGTTCACATTTGTAGGTGGATCATCAGTGTTAGAGCTAAAATGAGCATGTTTAAAGTGATTTTCATGCTTCCAGAGGCCCTAAACACAAGATTTATGGAATGGTTAAAAGTGCATGAAAATGGCCAATTTACTCACTCCCAGTTCTCAAAAAGGGTTTCTTCACCCCGGGTAGTTAATTAAATACCATTTGGAGGCATTTAATGTTTGAGCAAAAACAGCTGATTTTCGACAAAAGAGATAACACCCCCCCATTACGTCATGCTTCAGAAATGTGGAAAATGGTCCGTTTTCAAATGTTTTATTTTTGAACGTCAGTTCACATTTGTAGGTGAATCATCAGTGTTAGAGCTAAAATTAGCATGTTTAAAGTGATTTTCATGCTTCCAGGGGCCCTAAACACAAGATTTATGGAATGGTTAAAAGTGCATGAAAATGGCCAATTTACTCACTCTGAGTTCTCAAAAAGGGTTTCTTCACCCCGGGAAGTTAATTAAATAACATTTGGAGGCATTTAATGTTCAAGCAAAAACGGCTGATTTTTGACAAAAGAGATAACACCCCCCCCCATTACGTCATGCTTCAGAAATGTGGAAAATGGTCCGTTTTCAAATGTTTTATTTTTGAACGTCAGTTCACATTTGTAGGTGGATCATCAGTGTTAGAGCTAAAATTAGCATGTTTAAAGTGATTTTCATGCTTCCAGGGGCCCTAAACACAAGAATTATGGAATGGTTAAAAGTGCATGAAAATTGCCAATTTACTCACTCTGAGTTCTCAAAAAGGGTTTCTTCACCCCGGGAAGTTAATTAAATACCATTTGGAGGCATTTAATGTTCTAGCAAAAGCGGCTGATTTTCGACAAAAGAGATAACACCCCCCCATTACGTCATGCTTCAGAAATGTGGAAAATGGTCCGTTTTCAAATGTTTTATTTTTGAACGTCAGTTCACGTTTGTAGGTGGATCATCAGTGTTAGAGCTAAAATTAGCATGTTTAAAGTGATTTTCATGCTTCCAGGGGCTCGGGAAGTGAATTAAATACTATTTGGAGGCATTTAATGTTCAAGCAAAAACAGCTGATTTTCGACAAAAGAGATAACACCCCCCCATTACGTCATGCTTCAGAAATGTGGAAAATGGTCCGTTTTCAAATGTTTTATTTTTGAACGTCAGTTCACATTTGTAGGTGGATCATCAGTGTTAGAGCTAAAATTAGCATGTTTAAAGTGATTTTCATGCTTCCAGGGGCCCTAAACACAAGATTTATGGAATTGGTTAAAAGTGCATGAAAATGGCCAATTTACTCACTCTGAGTTCTCAAAAAGGGTTTCTTCACCCCGGGAAGTTAATTAAATACCATTTGGAGGCATTTAATGTTCAAGCAAAAACGGCTGATTTTTGACAAAAGAGATAACACCCCCCCATTACGTCATGCTTCAGAAATGTGGAAAATGGTCCGTTTTCAAATGTTTTATTTTTGAACGTCAGTTCACATTTGTAGGTGGATCATCAGTGTTAGAGCTAACATTAGCATGTTTAAAGTGATTTTCATGCTTCCAGGGGCCCTAAACACAAGATTTATGGAATGGTTAAAAGTGCATGAAAATGGCCAATTTACTCACTCCGAGTTCTCAAAAAGGGTTTCTTCACCCCAGGAAGTTAATTAAATACCATTTGGAGACATTTAATGTTCAAGCAAAAACGGCTGATTTTCGACAAAAGAGATAACACCCCCCATTACGTCATGCTTCAGAAATGTGGAAAATAGTCCGTTTTCAAATGTTTTATTTTTGAACGTCAGTTCACATTTGTAGGTGGATCATCAGTGTTAGAGCTAACATTAGCATGTTTAAAGTGATTTTCATGCTTCCAGGGGCCCTAAACACAAGATTTATGGAATGGTTAAAAGTGCATGAAAATGGCAAATTTACTCACTCCGAGTTCTCAAAAAGGGTTTCTTCACCCCGGGAAGTTAATTAAATACCATTTGGAGGCATTTAATGTTCGAGCAAAAACGGCTGATTTTCGACAAAAGAGATAACACCCCCCCATTACGTCATGCTTCAGAAATGTGGAAAATGGTCCGTTTTCAAATGTTTTATTTTTGAACGTCAGTTCACGTTTGTAGGTGGATCATCAGTGTTAGAGCAGAGCTAAAATTAGCATGTTTAAAGTGATTTTCATGCTTCCAGGGGCTCGGGAAGTGAATTAAATACTATTTGGAGGCATTTAATGTTCAAGCAAAAATGGCTGATTTTCGACAAAAGAGATAACACCCGCCCATTACGTCATGCTTCAGAAATGTGGAAAATGGTCCGTTTTCAAATGTTTTATTTTTGAACGTCAGTTCACATTTGTAGGTGGACCATCAGTGTTAGAGCTAAAATTAGCATGTTTAAAGTGATTTTCATGCTTCCAGGGGCCCTAAACACAAGATTTATGGAATGGTTAAAAGTGCATGAAAATGGCCAATTTACTCACTCCGAGTTCTCAAAAAGGGTTTCTTCACCCCTGGAAGTTAATTAAATACCATTTGGAGGCATTTAATGTTCGAGCAAAAACAGCTGATTTTCTACAAAAGAGATAACACCCCCCCATTACGTCATGCTTCAGAAATGTGGAAAATGGTCCGTTTTCAAATGTTTTATTTTTGAACGTCAGTTCACATTTGTAGGTGGATCATCAGTGTTAGAGCTAAAATTAGCATGTTTAAAGTGATTTTCATGCTTCCAGGGGCTCGGGAAGTGAATTAAATACTATTTGGAGGCATTTAATGTTCAAGCAAAAACAGCTGATTTTCGACAAAAGAGATAACACCCCCCCATTACGTCATGCTTCAGAAATGTGGAAAATGGTCCGTTTTCAAATGTTTTATTTTTGAACGTCAGTTCACAGTTGTAGGTGGATCATCAGTGTTAGAGCTAAAATTAGCATGTTTAAAGTGATTTTCATGCTTCCAGGGGCCCTAAACACAAGATTTATGGAATGGTTAAAAGTGCATGAAAATGGCCAATTTACTCACTCTGAGTTCTCAAAAAGGGTTTCTTCACCCCGGGAAGTTAATTAAATACCATTTGGAGGCATTTAATGTTCGAGCAAAAACGGCTGATTTTCGACAAAAGAGATAACACCCCCCCATTACGTCATGCTTCAGAAATGTGGAAAATGGTCCGTTTTCAAATGTTTTATTTTTGAACGTCAGTTCACATTTTTAGGTGGATCATCAGTGTTAGAATTAAAATTAGCATGTTTAAAGTGATTTTCATGCTTCTAGGGGCTCGGGAAGTGAATTAAATACTATTTGGAGGCATTTAATGTTCAAGCAAAAACAGCTGATTTTCGACAAAAGAGATAACACCCCCCCATTACGTCATGCTTCAGAAATGTGGAAAATGGTCCGTTTTCAAATGTTTTATTTTTGAACGTCAGTTCACAGTTGAAGGTGGATCATCAGTGTTAGAGCTAAAATTAGCATGTTTAAAGTGATTTTCATGCTTCCAGGGGCCCTAAACACAAGATTTATGGAATGGTTAAAAGTGCATGAAAATGGCCAATTTACTCACTCCGAGTTCTCAAAAAGGGTTTCTTCACCCCGGGAAGTTAATTAAATACCATTTGGAGGCATTTAATGTTCAAGCAAAAACGGCTGATTTTCGACAAAAGAGATAACACCCCCCCATTACGTCATGCTTCAGAAATGTGGAAAATGGTCCGTTTTCAAATGTTTTATTTTTGAACGTCAGTTCACATTTGTAGGTGGATCATCAGTGTTAGAGCTAACATTAGCATGTTTAAAGTGATTTTCATGCTTCCAGGGGCCCTAAACACAAGATTTATGGAATGGTTAAAAGTGCATGAAAATGGCCAATTTACTCACTCCGAGTTCTCAAAAAGGGTTTCTTCACCCCGGGAAGTTATTTAAATACCATTTGGAAGCATTTAATGTTCGAGCAAAAACGGATGATTTTCGACAAAAGAGATAACACCCCCCCATTACGTCATGCTTCAGAAATGTGGAAAATGGTCCGTTTTCAAATGTTTTATTTTTGAACGTCAGTTCACATTTGTAGGTGGATCATCAGTGTTAGAGCTAAAATTAGCATGTTTAAAGTGATGTTCATGCTTCCAGGGGCTCGGGAAGTGAATTAAATACTATTTGGAGGCATTTAATGTTCAAGCAAAAACGGCTGATTTTCGACAAAAGAGATAACACCCCCCCCATTACGTCATGCTTCAGAAATGTGGAAAATGGTCCGTTTTCAAATGTTTTATTTTTTAACGTCAGTTCACATTTGTAGGTGGATCATCAGTGTTAGAGCTAAAATTAGCATGTTTAAAGTGATTTTCATGCTTCCAGGGGCCCTAAACACAAGATTTATGGAATTGGTTAAAAGTGCATGAAAATGGCCAATTTACTCACTCTGAGTTCTCAAAAAGGGTTTCTTCACCCCAGGAAGTTAATTAAATACCATTTGGAGGCATTTAATGTTCAAGCAAAAACGGCTGATTTTCGACAAAAGAGATAACACCCCCCCATTACGTCATGCTTCAGAAATGTGGAAAATGGTCCGTTTTCAAATGTTTTATTTTTGAACGTCAGTTCACATTTGTAGGTGGATCATCAGTGTTAGAGCTAAAAATTAGCATGTTTAAAGTGATTTTCATGCTTCCAGAGGCCCTAAACACAAGATTTATGGAATGTTTAAAAGTGCATGAAAATGGCCAATTTACTCACTCCCAGTTCTCAAAAAGGATTCCTTCACCCCGGGTAGTTAATTAAATACCATTTGGAGGCATTTAATGTTCGAGCAAAAACAGCTGATTTTCGACAAAAAAGATAACACCCCCCCATTACGTCATGCTTCAGAAATGTGGAAAATGGTCCGTTTTCAAATGTTTTATTTTTGAACGTCAGTTCACATTTGTAGGTGGATCATCAGTGTTAGAGCTAAAATTAGCATGTTTAAAGTGATTTTCATGCTTCCAGGGGCCCTAAACACAAGATTTATGGAATGGTTAAAAGTGCATGAAAATGGCAAATTTACTCACTCTGAGTTCTCAAAAAGGGTTTCTTCACCCCGGGAAGTTAATTAAATACCATTTGGAGGCATTTAATGTTCAAGCAAAAACGGCTGATTTTTGACAAAAGAGATAACACCCCCCCATTACGTCATGCTTCAGAAATGTGGAAAATGGTCCGTTTTCAAATGTTTTATTTTTGAACGTCAGTTCACATTTGTAGGTGGATCATCAGTGTTAGAGCTAAAATTAGCATGTTTAAAGTGATTTTCATGCTTCCGGGGGCTCGGGAAGTGAATTAAATACTATTTGGAGGCATTTAATGTTCGAGCAAAAACGGCTGATTTTCGACAAAAGAGATAACACCCCCCCCATTACGTCATGCTTCAGAAATGTGGAAAATGGTCCGTTTTCAAATGTTTTATTTTTGAACGTCAGTTCACATTTGTAGGTGGATCATCAGTGTTAGAGCTAAAATGAGCATGTTTAAAGTGATTTTCATGCTTCCAGAGGCCCTAAACACAAGATTTATGGAATGGTTAAAAGTGCATGAAAATGGCCAATTTACTCACTCCCAGTTCTCAAAAAGGGTTTCTTCACCCCGGGTAGTTAATTAAATACCATTTGGAGGCATTTAATGTTTGAGCAAAAACAGCTGATTTTCGACAAAAGAGATAACACCCCCCCATTACGTCATGCTTCAGAAATGTGGAAAATGGTCCGTTTTCAAATGTTTTATTTTTGAACGTCAGTTCACATTTGTAGGTGAATCATCAGTGTTAGAGCTAAAATTAGCATGTTTAAAGTGATTTTCATGCTTCCAGGGGCCCTAAACACAAGATTTATGGAATGGTTAAAAGTGCATGAAAATGGCCAATTTACTCACTCTGAGTTCTCAAAAAGGGTTTCTTCACCCCGGGAAGTTAATTAAATAACATTTGGAGGCATTTAATGTTCAAGCAAAAACGGCTGATTTTTGACAAAAGAGATAACACCCCCCCCCATTACGTCATGCTTCAGAAATGTGGAAAATGGTCCGTTTTCAAATGTTTTATTTTTGAACGTCAGTTCACATTTGTAGGTGGATCATCAGTGTTAGAGCTAAAATTAGCATGTTTAAAGTGATTTTCATGCTTCCAGGGACCCTAAACACAAGAATTATGGAATGGTTAAAAGTGCATGAAAATTGCCAATTTACTCACTCTGAGTTCTCAAAAAGGGTTTCTTCACCCCGGGAAGTTAATTAAATACCATTTGGAGGCATTTAATGTTCTAGCAAAAGCGGCTGATTTTCGACAAAAGAGATAACACCCCCCCATTACGTCATGCTTCAGAAATGTGGAAAATGGTCCGTTTTCAAATGTTTTATTTTTGAACGTCAGTTCACGTTTGTAGGTGGATCATCAGTGTTAGAGCTAAAATTAGCATGTTTAAAGTGATTTTCATGCTTCCAGGGGCTCGGGAAGTGAATTAAATACTATTTGGAGGCATTTAATGTTCAAGCAAAAACAGCTGATTTTCGACAAAAGAGATAACACCCCCCCATTACGTCATGCTTCAGAAATGTGGAAAATGGTCCGTTTTCAAATGTTTTATTTTTGAACGTCAGTTCACATTTGTAGGTGGATCATCAGTGTTAGAGCTAACATTAGCATGTTTAAAGTGATTTTCATGCTTCCAGGGGCCCTAAACACAAGATTTATGGAATGGTTAAAAGTGCATGAAAATGGCCAATTTACTCACTCCGAGTTCTCAAAAAGGGTTTCTTCACCCCAGGAAGTTAATTAAATACCATTTGGAGACATTTAATGTTCAAGCAAAAACGGCTGATTTTCGACAAAAGAGATAACACCCCCCATTACGTCATGCTTCAGAAATGTGGAAAATAGTCCGTTTTCAAATGTTTTATTTTTGAACGTCAGTTCACATTTGTAGGTGGATCATCAGTGTTAGAGCTAACATTAGCATGTTTAAAGTGATTTTCATGCTTCCAGGGGCCCTAAACACAAGATTTATGGAATGGTTAAAAGTGCATGAAAATGGCAAATTTACTCACTCCGAGTTCTCAAAAAGGGTTTCTTCACCCCGGGAAGTTAATTAAATACCATTTGGAGGCATTTAATGTTCGAGCAAAAACGGCTGATTTTCGACAAAAGAGATAACACCCCCCCATTACGTCATGCTTCAGAAATGTGGAAAATGGTCCGTTTTCAAATGTTTTATTTTTGAACGTCAGTTCACGTTTGTAGGTGGATCATCAGTGTTAGAGCAGAGCTAAAATTAGCATGTTTAAAGTGATTTTCATGCTTCCAGGGGCTCGGGAAGTGAATTAAATACTATTTGGAGGCATTTAATGTTCAAGCAAAAATGGCTGATTTTCGACAAAAGAGATAACACCCGCCCATTACGTCATGCTTCAGAAATGTGGAAAATGGTCCGTTTTCAAATGTTTTATTTTTGAACGTCAGTTCACATTTGTAGGTGGACCATCAGTGTTAGAGCTAAAATTAGCATGTTTAAAGTGATTTTCATGCTTCCAGGGGCCCTAAACACAAGATTTATGGAATGGTTAAAAGTGCATGAAAATGGCCAATTTACTCACTCCGAGTTCTCAAAAAGGGTTTCTTCACCCCTGGAAGTTAATTAAATACCATTTGGAGGCATTTAATGTTCGAGCAAAAACAGCTGATTTTCTACAAAAGAGATAACACCCCCCCATTACGTCATGCTTCAGAAATGTGGAAAATGGTCCGTTTTCAAATGTTTTATTTTTGAACGTCAGTTCACATTTGTAGGTGGATCATCAGTGTTAGAGCTAAAATTAGCATGTTTAAAGTGATTTTCATGCTTCCAGGGGCTCGGGAAGTGAATTAAATACTATTTGGAGGCATTTAATGTTCAAGCAAAAACAGCTGATTTTCGACAAAAGAGATAACACCCCCCCATTACGTCATGCTTCAGAAATGTGGAAAATGGTCCGTTTTCAAATGTTTTATTTTTGAACGTCAGTTCACAGTTGTAGGTGGATCATCAGTGTTAGAGCTAAAATTAGCATGTTTAAAGTGATTTTCATGCTTCCAGGGGCCCTAAACACAAGATTTATGGAATGGTTAAAAGTGCATGAAAATGGCCAATTTACTCACTCTGAGTTCTCAAAAAGGGTTTCTTCACCCCGGGAAGTTAATTAAATACCATTTGGAGGCATTTAATGTTCGAGCAAAAACGGCTGATTTTCGACAAAAGAGATAACACCCCCCCATTACGTCATGCTTCAGAAATGTGGAAAATGGTCCGTTTTCAAATGTTTTATTTTTGAACGTCAGTTCACATTTTTAGGTGGATCATCAGTGTTAGAATTAAAATTAGCATGTTTAAAGTGATTTTCATGCTTCTAGGGGCTCGGGAAGTGAATTAAATACTATTTGGAGGCATTTAATGTTCAAGCAAAAACAGCTGATTTTCGACAAAAGAGATAACACCCCCCCATTACGTCATGCTTCAGAAATGTGGAAAATGGTCCGTTTTCAAATGTTTTATTTTTGAACGTCAGTTCACAGTTGAAGGTGGATCATCAGTGTTAGAGCTAAAATTAGCATGTTTAAAGTGATTTTCATGCTTCCAGGGGCCCTAAACACAAGATTTATGGAATGGTTAAAAGTGCATGAAAATGGCCAATTTACTCACTCCGAGTTCTCAAAAAGGGTTTCTTCACCCCGGGAAGTTAATTAAATACCATTTGGAGGCATTTAATGTTCAAGCAAAAACGGCTGATTTTCGACAAAAGAGATAACACCCCCCCATTACGTCATGCTTCAGAAATGTGGAAAATGGTCCGTTTTCAAATGTTTTATTTTTGAACGTCAGTTCACATTTGTAGGTGGATCATCAGTGTTAGAGCTAACATTAGCATGTTTAAAGTGATTTTCATGCTTCCAGGGGCCCTAAACACAAGATTTATGGAATGGTTAAAAGTGCATGAAAATGGCCAATTTACTCACTCCGAGTTCTCAAAAAGGGTTTCTTCACCCCGGGAAGTTATTTAAATACCATTTGGAAGCATTTAATGTTCGAGCAAAAACGGATGATTTTCGACAAAAGAGATAACACCCCCCCATTACGTCATGCTTCAGAAATGTGGAAAATGGTCCGTTTTCAAATGTTTTATTTTTGAACGTCAGTTCACATTTGTAGGTGGATCATCAGTGTTAGAGCTAAAATTAGCATGTTTAAAGTGATGTTCATGCTTCCAGGGGCTCGGGAAGTGAATTAAATACTATTTGGAGGCATTTAATGTTCAAGCAAAAACGGCTGATTTTCGACAAAAGAGATAACACCCCCCCCATTACGTCATGCTTCAGAAATGTGGAAAATGGTCCGTTTTCAAATGTTTTATTTTTTAACGTCAGTTCACATTTGTAGGTGGATCATCAGTGTTAGAGCTAAAATTAGCATGTTTAAAGTGATTTTCATGCTTCCAGGGGCCCTAAACACAAGATTTATGGAATTGGTTAAAAGTGCATGAAAATGGCCAATTTACTCACTCTGAGTTCTCAAAAAGGGTTTCTTCACCCCAGGAAGTTAATTAAATACCATTTGGAGGCATTTAATGTTCAAGCAAAAACGGCTGATTTTTGACAAAAGAGATAACACCCCCCCCATTACGTCATGCTTCAGAAATGTGGAAAATGGTCCATTTTCAAATGTTTTATTTTTGAACGTCAGTTCACATTTGTAGTGGATCATCAGTGTTAGAGCTAAAATTAGCATGTTTAAAGTGATTTTCATGCTTCCAGGGGCTCGGGAAGTGAATTAAATACTATTTGAAGGCATTTAATGTTCAAGCAAAAACAGCTGATTTTCGACAAAAGAGATAACACCCCCCCATTACGTCATGCTTCAGAAATGTGGAAAATGGTCCGTTTCAAATGTTTTATTTTTGAACGTCAGTTCACATTTGTAGGTGGATCATCAGTGTTAGAGCTAAAATTAGCATGTTTAAAGTGATTTTCATGCTTCCAGGGGCCCTAAACACAAGATTTATGGAATGGTTAAAAGTGCATGAAAATGGCCAATTTACTCACTCTGAGTTCTCAAAAAGGGTTTCTTCATCCCGGGAAGTTAATTAAATACCATTTGGAGGCATTTAATGTTCTTGCAAAAACGGCTGATTTTCGACAAAAGAGATAACACCCCCCCATTACGTCATGCTTCAGAAATGTGGAAAATGGTCCGTTTTCAAATGTTTTATTTTTCAACGTCAGTTCACATTTGTAGGTGGATCATCAGTGTTAGAGCTAAAATTAGCATGTTTAAAGTGATTTTCATGCTTCCAGGGGCCCTAAACACAAGATTTATGGAATGGTTAAAAGTGCATGAAAATGGCCAATTTACTCACTCTGAGTTCTCAAAAAGGGTTTCTTCACCCTGGGAAGTTAATTAAATACCATTTGGAGGCATTTAATGTTCGAGCAAAAACGGCTGATTTTCGACAAAAGAGATAACACCCCCCCATTACGTCATGCTTCAGAAATGTGGAAAGTGGTCCGTTTTCAAATGTTTTATTTTTGAACGTCAGTTCACATTTGTAGGTGGATCATCAGTGTTAGAGCTAAAATTAGCATGTTTAAAATGATTTTCATGCTTCCAGAGGCCCTAAACACAAGATTTATGGAATGGTTAAAAGTGCATGAAAATGGCAAATTTACTCACTCTGAGTTCTCAAAAAGGGTTTCTTCACCCCGGGAAGGTAATTAAATACCATTTGGAGGCATTTAATGTTCGAGCAAAAACGGCTGATTTTCGACAAAAGAGATAACACCCCCCCATTACGTCATGCTTCAGAAATGTGGAAAATGGTCCGTTTTCAAATGTTTTATTTTTGAACGTCAGTTCACATTTGTAGGTGGATCATCAGTGTTAGAGCTAAAATTAGCATGTTTAAAGTGATTTTCATGCTTCCAGGGGCTCAGGAAGTGAATTAAATACTATTTGGAGGCATTTAATGTTCGAGCAAAAACGGCTGATTTTCGACAAAAGAGATAACACCCCCCCATTACGTCATGCTTCAGAAATGTGGAAAATGGTCCGTTTTCAAATGTTTTATTTTTGAACGTCAGTTCACATTTGTAGGTGGATCATCAGTGTTAGAGCTAAAATGAGCATGTTTAAAGTGATTTTCATGCTTCCAGAGGCCCTAAACACAAGATTTATGGAATGGTTAAAAGTGCATGAAAATGGCCAATTTACTCACTCCGAGTTCTCAAAAAGGGTTTCTTCACCCCGGGAAGTTAATTAAATACCATTTGGAGGCATTTAATGTTCAAGCAAAAACGGATGATTTTTGACAAAAGAGATAACACCCCCCCATTACGTCATGCTTCAGAAATGTGGAAAATGGTCCGTTTTCAAATGTTTTATTTTTGAACGTCAGTTCACATTTGTAGGTGGATCATCAGTGTTAGAGCTAAAATTAGCATGTTTACAGTGATTTTCATGCTTCCAGGGGCTCGGGAAGTGAATTAAATACTATTTGGAGGCATTTAATGTTCAAGCAAAAACAGCTGGTTTTCGACAAAAGAGATAACACCCCCCCATTATGTCATGCTTCAGAAATGTGGAAAATGGTCCGTTTTCAAATGTTTTATTTTTGAACGTCAGTTCACATTTGTAGGTGGATCATCAGTGTTAGAGCTAAAATTAGCATGTTTAAAGTGATTTTCATGCTTCCAGGGGCTCGGGAAGTGAATTAAATACTATTTGGAGGCATTTAATGTTCAAGCAAAAACGGCTGATTTTCGACAAAAGAGATAACACCCCCCCATTACGTCATGCTTCAGAAATGTGGAAAATGGTCCGTTTTCAAATGTTTTATTTTTGAACGTCAGTTCACATTTGTAGGTGGATCATCAGTGTTAGAGCTAAAATTAGCATGTTTAAAGTGATTTTCATGCTTCCAGGGGCCCTAAACACAAGATTTATGGAATTGGTTAAAAGTGCATGAAAATGGCCAATTTACTCACTCTGAGTTCTCAAAAAGGGTTTCTTCACCCCGGGAAGTTAATTAAATACCATTTGGAGGCATTTAATGTTCAAGCAAAAACGGCTGATTTTTGACAAAAGAGATAACACCCCCCCATTACGTCATGCTTCAGAAATGTGGAAAATGGTCCGTTTTCAAATGTTTTATTTTTGAACGTCAGTTCACATTTGTAGGTGGATCATCAGTGTTAGAGCTAAAATTAGCATGTTTAAAGTGATTTTCATGCTTCCAGGGGCTCGGGAAGTGAATTAAATACTATTTGGAGGCATTTAATGTTCAAGCAAAAACAGCTGATTTTCTACAAAAGAGATAACACCCCCCCATTACGTCATGCTTCAGAAATGTGGAAAATGGTCCGTTTCAAATGTTTTATTTTTGAACGTCAGTTCACATTTGTAGGTGGATCATCAGTGTTAGAGCTAAAATTAGCATGTTTAAAGTGATTTTCATGCTTCCAGGGGCCCTAAACACAAGATTTATGGAATTGGTTAAAAGTGCATGAAAATGGCCAATTTACTCACTCTGAGTTCTCAAAAAGGGTTTCTTCACCCCGGGAAGTTAATTAAATACCATTTGGAGGCATTTAATGTTCAAGCAAAAACGGCTGATTTTTGACAAAAGAGATAACACCCCCCCATTACGTCATGCTTCAGAAATGTGGAAAATGGTCCGTTTTCAAATGTTTTATTTTTGAACGTCAGTTCACATTTGTAGGTGGATCATCAGTGTTAGAGCTAAAATTAGCATGTTTAAAGTGATTTTCATGCTTCCAGGGGCTCGGGAAGTGAATTAAATACTATTTGGAGGCATTTAATGTTCAAGCAAAAACAGCTGATTTTCTACAAAAGAGATAACACCCCCCCATTACGTCATGCTTCAGAAATGTGGAAAATGGTCCGTTTTCAAATGTTTTATTTTTGAACGTCAGTTCACATTTGTAGGTGGATCATCAGTGTTAGAACTAAAATTAGCATGTTTAAAGTGATTTTCATGCTTCCAGGGGCTCGGGAAGTGAATTAAATACTATTTGGAGGCATTTAATGTTCGAGCAAAAACGGCTGATTTTCGACAAAAGAGATAACACCCCCCCATTACGTCATGCTTCAGAAATGTGGAAAATGGTCCGTTTTCAAATGTTTTATTTTTGAACGTCAGTTCACATTTGTAGGTGGATCATCAGTGTTAGAGCTAAAATGAGCATGTTTAAAGTGATTTTCATGCTTCCAGAGGCCCTAAACACAAGATTTATGGAATGGTTAAAAGTGCATGAAAATGGCCAATTTACTCACTCCCAGTTCTCAAAAAGGGTTTCTTCACCCCGGGTAGTTAATTAAATACCATTTGGAGGCATTTAATGTTCGAGCAAAAACAGCTGATTTTCGACAAAAGAGATAACACCCCCCCATTACGTCATAGTTCAGAAATGTGGAAAATGGTCCGTTTTCAAATGTTTTATTTTTGAACGTCAGTTCACATTTGTAGGTGGATCATCAGTGTTAGAGCTAAAATTAGCATGTTTAAAGTGATTTTCATGCTTCAGGGGCCCTAAACACAAGATTTATGTAATGGTTAAAAGTGCATGAAAATGGCCAATTTACTCACTCTGAGTTCTCAAAAAGGGTTTCTTCACCCCGGGAAGTTAATTAAATACCATTTGGAGGCATTTAATGTTCAAGCAAAAACGGCTGATTTTTGACAAAAGAGATAACACCCCCCCATTACGTCATGCTTCAGAAATGTGGAAAATGGTCCGTTTTCAAATGTTTTATTTTTGAACGTCAGTTCACATTTGTAGGTGGATCATCAGTGTTAGAGCTAAAATTAGCATGTTTACAGTGATTTTCATGCTTCCAGGGGCTCGGGAAGTGAATTAAATACTATTTGGAGGCATTTAATGTTCAAGCAAAAACAGCTGATTTTCGACAAAAGAGATAACACCCCCCCATTATGTCATGCTTCAGAAATGTGGAAAATGGTCCGTTTTCAAATGTTTTATTTTTGAACGTCAGTTCACATTTGTAGGTGGATCATCAGTGTTAGAGCTAAAATTAGCATGTTTAAAGTGATTTTCATGCTTCCAGGGGCTCGGGAAGTGAATTAAATACTATTTGGAGGCATTTAATGTTCAAGCAAAAACGGCTGATTTTCGACAAAAGAGATAACACCCCCCCATTACGTCATGCTTCAGAAATGTGGAAAATGGTCCGTTTTCAAATGTTTTATTTTTGAACGTCAGTTCACATTTGTAGGTGGATCATCAGTGTTAGAGCTAAAATTAGCATGTTTAAAGTGATTTTCATGCTTCCAGGGGCCCTAAACACAAGATTTATGGAATTGGTTAAAAGTGCATGAAAATGGCCAATTTACTCACTCTGAGTTCTCAAAAAGGGTTTCTTCACCCCGGGAAGTTAATTAAATACCATTTGGAGGCATTTAATGTTCAAGCAAAAACGGCTGATTTTTGACAAAAGAGATAACACCCCCCCATTACGTCATGCTTCAGAAATGTGGAAAATGGTCCGTTTTCAAATGTTTTATTTTTGAACGTCAGTTCACATTTGTAGGTGGATCATCAGTGTTAGAGCTAAAATTAGCATGTTTAAAGTGATTTTCATGCTTCCAGGGGCTCGGGAAGTGAATTAAATACTATTTGGAGGCATTTAATGTTCAAGCAAAAACAGCTGATTTTCTACAAAAGAGATAACACCCCCCCATTACGTCATGCTTCAGAAATGTGGAAAATGGTCCGTTTCAAATGTTTTATTTTTGAACGTCAGTTCACATTTGTAGGTGGATCATCAGTGTTAGAGCTAAAATTAGCATGTTTAAAGTGATTTTCATGCTTCCAGAGGCCCTAAACACAAGATTTATGGAATGGTTAAAAGTGCATGAAAATGGCCAATTTAATCACTCCGAGTTCTCAAAAAGGGTTTCTTCACCCCGGGAAGTGAATTAAATACCATTTGGAGGCATTTAATGTTCGAGCAAAAACGGCTGATTTTCGACAAAAGAGATAACACCCCCCCATTACGTCATGCTTCAGAAATGTGGAAAATGGTCCGTTTTCAAATGTTTTATTTTTGAACGTTTGTTCACATTTGTAGGTGGATCATCAGTGTTAGAGCTAAAATTAGCATGTTTAAAGTGATTTTCATGCTTCCAGGGGCCCTAAACACAAGATTTATGGAATGGTTAAAAGTGCATGAAAATGGCCAATTTACTCACTCTGAGTTCTCAAAAAGGGTTTCTTCATCCCGGGAAGTTAATTAAATACCATTTGGAGGCATTTAATGTTCTAGCAAAAACGGCTGATTTTCGACAAAAGAGATAACACCCCCCCATTACGTCATGCTTCAGAAATGTGGAAAATGGTCCGTTTTCAAATGTTTTATTTTTCAACGTCAGTTCACATTTGTAGGTGGATCATCAGTGTTAGAGCTAAAATTAGCATGTTTAAAGTGATTTTCATGCTTCCAGGGGCCCTAAACACTAGATTTATGGAATGGTTAAAAGTGCATGAAAATGGCCAATTTACTCACTCTGAGTTCTCAAAAAGGGTTTCTTCACCCTGGGAAGTTAATTAAATACCATTTGGAGGCATTTAATGTTCGAGCAAAAACGGCTGATTTTCGACAAAAGAGATAACCCCCCCCCATTACATCATGCTTCAGAAATGTGGAAAATGGTCCGTTTTCAAATGTTTTATTTTTGAACGTCAGTTCACATTTGTAGGTGGATCATCAGTGTTAGAGCTAAAATTAGCATGTTTAAAATGATTTTCATGCTTCCAGAGGCCCTAAACACAAGATTTATGGAATGGTTAAAAGTGCATGAAAATGGCAAATGTACTCACTCCGAGTTCTCAAAAAGGGTTTCTTCACCCCGGGAAGGTAATTAAGTACCATTTGGAGGCATTTAATGTTCGAGCAAAAACGGCTGATTTTCGACAAAAGAGATAACACCCCCCCATTACGTCATGCTTCAGAAATGTGGAAAATGGTCCGTTTTCAAATGTTTTATTTTTGAACGTCAGTTCACATTTGTAGGTGGATCATCAGTGTTAGAGCTAAAATTAGCATGTTTAAAGTGATTTTCATGCTTCCAGGGGCTCGGGAAGTGAATTAAATACTATTTGGAGGCATTTAATGTTCGAGCAAAAACGGCTGATTTTCGACAAAAGAGATAACACCCCCCCATTACGTCATGCTTCAGAAATGTGGAAAATGGTCCGTTTTCAAATGTTTTATTTTTGAACGTCAGTTCACATTTGTAGGTGGATCATCAGTGTTAGAGCTAAAAATTAGCATGTTTAAAGTGATTTTCATGCTTCCAGAGGCCCTAAACACAAGATTTATGGAATGTTTAAAAGTGCATGAAAATGGCCAATTTACTCACTCCCAGTTCTCAAAAAGGATTCCTTCACCCCGGGTAGTTAATTAAATACCATTTGGAGGCATTTAATGTTCGAGCAAAAACAGCTGATTTTCGACAAAAGAGATAACACCCCCCCATTACGTCATGCTTCAGAAATGTGGAAAATGGTCCGTTTTCAAATGTTTTATTTTTGAACGTCAGTTCACATTTGTAGGTGGATCATCAGTGTTAGAGCTAAAATTAGCATGTTTAAAGTGATTTTCATGCTTCCAGGGGCCCTAAACACAAGATTTATGGAATGGTTAAAAGTGCATGAAAATGGCCAATTTACTCACTCTGAGTTCTCAAAAAGGGTTTCTTCACCCCGGGAAGTTAATTAAATACCATTTGGAGGCATTTAATGTTCAAGCAAAAACGGCTGATTTTTGACAAAAGAGATAACACCCCCCCATTACGTCATGCTTCAGAAATGTGGAAAATGGTCCGTTTTCAAATGTTTTATTTTTGAACGTCAGTTCACATTTGTAGGTGGATCATCAGTGTTAGAGCTAAAATTAGCATGTTTAAAGTGATTTTCATGCTTCCGGGGGCTCGGGAAGTGAATTAAATACTATTTGGAGGCATTTAATGTTCGAGCAAAAACGGCTGATTTTCGACAAAAGAGATAACACCCCCCCCATTACGTCATGCTTCAGAAATGTGGAAAATGGTCCGTTTTCAAATGTTTTATTTTTGAACGTCAGTTCACATTTGTAGGTGGATCATCAGTGTTAGAGCTAAAATGAGCATGTTTAAAGTGATTTTCATGCTTCCAGAGGCCCTAAACACAAGATTTATGGAATGGTTAAAAGTGCATGAAAATGGCCAATTTACTCACTCCCAGTTCTCAAAAAGGGTTTCTTCACCCCGGGTAGTTAATTAAATACCATTTGGAGGCATTTAATGTTTGAGCAAAAACAGCTGATTTTCGACAAAAGAGATAACACCCCCCCATTACGTCATGCTTCAGAAATGTGGAAAATGGTCCGTTTTCAAATGTTTTATTTTTGAACGTCAGTTCACATTTGTAGGTGAATCATCAGTGTTAGAGCTAAAATTAGCATGTTTAAAGTGATTTTCATGCTTCCAGGGGCCCTAAACACAAGATTTATGGAATGGTTAAAAGTGCATGAAAATGGCCAATTTACTCACTCTGAGTTCTCAAAAAGGGTTTCTTCACCCCGGGAAGTTAATTAAATAACATTTGGAGGCATTTAATGTTCAAGCAAAAACGGCTGATTTTTGACAAAAGAGATAACACCCCCCCCCATTACGTCATGCTTCAGAAATGTGGAAAATGGTCCGTTTTCAAATGTTTTATTTTTGAACGTCAGTTCACATTTGTAGGCGGATCATCAGTGTTAGAGCTAAAATTAGCATGTTTAAAGTGATTTTCATGCTTCCAGGGGCCCTAAACACAAGAATTATGGAATGGTTAAAAGTGCATGAAAATTGCCAATTTACTCACTCTGAGTTCTCAAAAAGGGTTTCTTCACCCCGGGAAGTTAATTAAATACCATTTGGAGGCATTTAATGTTCTAGCAAAAGCGGCTGATTTTCGACAAAAGAGATAACACCCCCCCATTACGTCATGCTTCAGAAATGTGGAAAATGGTCCGTTTTCAAATGTTTTATTTTTGAACGTCAGTTCACGTTTGTAGGTGGATCATCAGTGTTAGAGCTAAAATTAGCATGTTTAAAGTGATTTTCATGCTTCCAGGGGCTCGGGAAGTGAATTAAATACTATTTGGAGGCATTTAATGTTCAAGCAAAAACAGCTGATTTTCGACAAAAGAGATAACACCCCCCCATTACGTCATGCTTCAGAAATGTGGAAAATGGTCCGTTTTCAAATGTTTTATTTTTGAACGTCAGTTCACATTTGTAGGTGGATCATCAGTGTTAGAGCTAAAATTAGCATGTTTAAAGTGATTTTCATGCTTCCAGGGGCCCTAAACACAAGATTTATGGAATTGGTTAAAAGTGCATGAAAATGGCCAATTTACTCACTCTGAGTTCTCAAAAAGGGTTTCTTCACCCCGGGAAGTTAATTAAATACCATTTGGAGGCATTTAATGTTCAAGCAAAAACGGCTGATTTTTGACAAAAGAGATAACACCCCCCCATTACGTCATGCTTCAGAAATGTGGAAAATGGTCCATTTTCAAATGTTTTATTTTTGAACGTCAGTTCACATTTGTAGGTGGATCATCAGTGTTAGAGCTAACATTAGCATGTTTAAAGTGATTTTCATGCTTCCAGGGGCCCTAAACACAAGATTTATGGAATGGTTAAAAGTGCATGAAAATGGCCAATTTACTCACTCCGAGTTCTCAAAAAGGGTTTCTTCACCCCAGGAAGTTAATTAAATACCATTTGGAGACATTTAATGTTCAAGCAAAAACGGCTGATTTTCGACAAAAGAGATAACACCCCCCATTACGTCATGCTTCAGAAATGTGGAAAATAGTCCGTTTTCAAATGTTTTATTTTTGAACGTCAGTTCACATTTGTAGGTGGATCATCAGTGTTAGAGCTAACATTAGCATGTTTAAAGTGATTTTCATGCTTCCAGGGGCCCTAAACACAAGATTTATGGAATGGTTAAAAGTGCATGAAAATGGCAAATTTACTCACTCCGAGTTCTCAAAAAGGGTTTCTTCACCCCGGGAAGTTAATTAAATACCATTTGGAGGCATTTAATGTTCGAGCAAAAACGGCTGATTTTCGACAAAAGAGATAACACCCCCCCATTACGTCATGCTTCAGAAATGTGGAAAATGGTCCGTTTTCAAATGTTTTATTTTTGAACGTCAGTTCACGTTTGTAGGTGGATCATCAGTGTTAGAGCAGAGCTAAAATTAGCATGTTTAAAGTGATTTTCATGCTTCCAGGGGCTCGGGAAGTGAATTAAATACTATTTGGAGGCATTTAATGTTCAAGCAAAAATGGCTGATTTTCGACAAAAGAGATAACACCCGCCCATTACGTCATGCTTCAGAAATGTGGAAAATGGTCCGTTTTCAAATGTTTTATTTTTGAACGTCAGTTCACATTTGTAGGTGGACCATCAGTGTTAGAGCTAAAATTAGCATGTTTAAAGTGATTTTCATGCTTCCAGGGGCCCTAAACACAAGATTTATGGAATGGTTAAAAGTGCATGAAAATGGCCAATTTACTCACTCCGAGTTCTCAAAAAGGGTTTCTTCACCCCTGGAAGTTAATTAAATACCATTTGGAGGCATTTAATGTTCGAGCAAAAACAGCTGATTTTCTACAAAAGAGATAACACCCCCCCATTACGTCATGCTTCAGAAATGTGGAAAATGGTCCGTTTTCAAATGTTTTATTTTTGAACGTCAGTTCACATTTGTAGGTGGATCATCAGTGTTAGAGCTAAAATTAGCATGTTTAAAGTGATTTTCATGCTTCCAGGGGCTCGGGAAGTGAATTAAATACTATTTGGAGGCATTTAATGTTCAAGCAAAAACAGCTGATTTTCGACAAAAGAGATAACACCCCCCCATTACGTCATGCTTCAGAAATGTGGAAAATGGTCCGTTTTCAAATGTTTTATTTTTGAACGTCAGTTCACAGTTGTAGGTGGATCATCAGTGTTAGAGCTAAAATTAGCATGTTTAAAGTGATTTTCATGCTTCCAGGGGCCCTAAACACAAGATTTATGGAATGGTTAAAAGTGCATGAAAATGGCCAATTTACTCACTCTGAGTTCTCAAAAAGGGTTTCTTCACCCCGGGAAGTTAATTAAATACCATTTGGAGGCATTTAATGTTCGAGCAAAAACGGCTGATTTTCGACAAAAGAGATAACACCCCCCCATTACGTCATGCTTCAGAAATGTGGAAAATGGTCCGTTTTCAAATGTTTTATTTTTGAACGTCAGTTCACATTTTTAGGTGGATCATCAGTGTTAGAATTAAAATTAGCATGTTTAAAGTGATTTTCATGCTTCTAGGGGCTCGGGAAGTGAATTAAATACTATTTGGAGGCATTTAATGTTCAAGCAAAAACAGCTGATTTTCGACAAAAGAGATAACACCCCCCCATTACGTCATGCTTCAGAAATGTGGAAAATGGTCCGTTTTCAAATGTTTTATTTTTGAACGTCAGTTCACAGTTGAAGGTGGATCATCAGTGTTAGAGCTAAAATTAGCATGTTTAAAGTGATTTTCATGCTTCCAGGGGCCCTAAACACAAGATTTATGGAATGGTTAAAAGTGCATGAAAATGGCCAATTTACTCACTCCGAGTTCTCAAAAAGGGTTTCTTCACCCCGGGAAGTTAATTAAATACCATTTGGAGGCATTTAATGTTCAAGCAAAAACGGCTGATTTTCGACAAAAGAGATAACACCCCCCCATTACGTCATGCTTCAGAAATGTGGAAAATGGTCCGTTTTCAAATGTTTTATTTTTGAACGTCAGTTCACATTTGTAGGTGGATCATCAGTGTTAGAGCTAACATTAGCATGTTTAAAGTGATTTTCATGCTTCCAGGGGCCCTAAACACAAGATTTATGGAATGGTTAAAAGTGCATGAAAATGGCCAATTTACTCACTCCGAGTTCTCAAAAAGGGTTTCTTCACCCCGGGAAGTTATTTAAATACCATTTGGAAGCATTTAATGTTCGAGCAAAAACGGATGATTTTCGACAAAAGAGATAACACCCCCCCATTACGTCATGCTTCAGAAATGTGGAAAATGGTCCGTTTTCAAATGTTTTATTTTTGAACGTCAGTTCACATTTGTAGGTGGATCATCAGTGTTAGAGCTAAAATTAGCATGTTTAAAGTGATGTTCATGCTTCCAGGGGCTCGGGAAGTGAATTAAATACTATTTGGAGGCATTTAATGTTCAAGCAAAAACGGCTGATTTTCGACAAAAGAGATAACACCCCCCCCATTACGTCATGCTTCAGAAATGTGGAAAATGGTCCGTTTTCAAATGTTTTATTTTTTAACGTCAGTTCACATTTGTAGGTGGATCATCAGTGTTAGAGCTAAAATTAGCATGTTTAAAGTGATTTTCATGCTTCCAGGGGCCCTAAACACAAGATTTATGGAATTGGTTAAAAGTGCATGAAAATGGCCAATTTACTCACTCTGAGTTCTCAAAAAGGGTTTCTTCACCCCAGGAAGTTAATTAAATACCATTTGGAGGCATTTAATGTTCAAGCAAAAACGGCTGATTTTTGACAAAAGAGATAACACCCCCCCCATTACGTCATGCTTCAGAAATGTGGAAAATGGTCCATTTTCAAATGTTTTATTTTTGAACGTCAGTTCACATTTGTAGTGGATCATCAGTGTTAGAGCTAAAATTAGCATGTTTAAAGTGATTTTCATGCTTCCAGGGGCTCGGGAAGTGAATTAAATACTATTTGAAGGCATTTAATGTTCAAGCAAAAACAGCTGATTTTCGACAAAAGAGATAACACCCCCCCATTACGTCATGCTTCAGAAATGTGGAAAATGGTCCGTTTCAAATGTTTTATTTTTGAACGTCAGTTCACATTTGTAGGTGGATCATCAGTGTTAGAGCTAAAATTAGCATGTTTAAAGTGATTTTCATGCTTCCAGGGGCCCTAAACACAAGATTTATGGAATGGTTAAAAGTGCATGAAAATGGCCAATTTACTCACTCTGAGTTCTCAAAAAGGGTTTCTTCATCCCGGGAAGTTAATTAAATACCATTTGGAGGCATTTAATGTTCTTGCAAAAACGGCTGATTTTCGACAAAAGAGATAACACCCCCCCATTACGTCATGCTTCAGAAATGTGGAAAATGGTCCGTTTTCAAATGTTTTATTTTTCAACGTCAGTTCACATTTGTAGGTGGATCATCAGTGTTAGAGCTAAAATTAGCATGTTTAAAGTGATTTTCATGCTTCCAGGGGCCCTAAACACAAGATTTATGGAATGGTTAAAAGTGCATGAAAATGGCCAATTTACTCACTCTGAGTTCTCAAAAAGGGTTTCTTCACCCTGGGAAGTTAATTAAATACCATTTGGAGGCATTTAATGTTCGAGCAAAAACGGCTGATTTTCGACAAAAGAGATAACACCCCCCCATTACGTCATGCTTCAGAAATGTGGAAAGTGGTCCGTTTTCAAATGTTTTATTTTTGAACGTCAGTTCACATTTGTAGGTGGATCATCAGTGTTAGAGCTAAAATTAGCATGTTTAAAATGATTTTCATGCTTCCAGAGGCCCTAAACACAAGATTTATGGAATGGTTAAAAGTGCATGAAAATGGCAAATTTACTCACTCTGAGTTCTCAAAAAGGGTTTCTTCACCCCGGGAAGGTAATTAAATACCATTTGGAGGCATTTAATGTTCGAGCAAAAACGGCTGATTTTCGACAAAAGAGATAACACCCCCCCATTACGTCATGCTTCAGAAATGTGGAAAATGGTCCGTTTTCAAATGTTTTATTTTTGAACGTCAGTTCACATTTGTAGGTGGATCATCAGTGTTAGAGCTAAAATTAGCATGTTTAAAGTGATTTTCATGCTTCCAGGGGCCCTAAACACAAGATTTATGGAATGGTTAAAAGTGCATGAAAATGGCCAATTTACTCACTCTGAGTTCTCAAAAAGGGTTTCTTCACCCCGGGTAGTTAATTAAATACCATTTGGAGGCATTTAATGTTTGAGCAAAAACAGCTGATTTTCGACAAAAGAGATAACACCCCCCCATTACGTCATGCTTCAGAAATGTGGAAAATGGTCCGTTTTCAAATGTTTTATTTTTGAACGTCAGTTCACATTTGTAGGTGAATCATCAGTGTTAGAGCTAAAATTAGCATGTTTAAAGTGATTTTCATGCTTCCAGGGGCCCTAAACACAAGATTTATGGAATGGTTAAAAGTGCATGAAAATGGCCAATTTACTCACTCTGAGTTCTCAAAAAGGGTTTCTTCACCCCGGGAAGTTAATTAAATAACATTTGGAGGCATTTAATGTTCAAGCAAAAACGGCTGATTTTTGACAAAAGAGATAACACCCCCCCCCATTACGTCATGCTTCAGAAATGTGGAAAATGGTCCGTTTTCAAATGTTTTATTTTTGAACGTCAGTTCACATTTGTAGGCGGATCATCAGTGTTAGAGCTAAAATTAGCATGTTTAAAGTGATTTTCATGCTTCCAGGGGCCCTAAACACAAGAATTATGGAATGGTTAAAAGTGCATGAAAATTGCCAATTTACTCACTCTGAGTTCTCAAAAAGGGTTTCTTCACCCCGGGAAGTTAATTAAATACCATTTGGAGGCATTTAATGTTCTAGCAAAAGCGGCTGATTTTCGACAAAAGAGATAACACCCCCCCATTACGTCATGCTTCAGAAATGTGGAAAATGGTCCGTTTTCAAATGTTTTATTTTTGAACGTCAGTTCACGTTTGTAGGTGGATCATCAGTGTTAGAGCTAAAATTAGCATGTTTAAAGTGATTTTCATGCTTCCAGGGGCTCGGGAAGTGAATTAAATACTATTTGGAGGCATTTAATGTTCAAGCAAAAACAGCTGATTTTCGACAAAAGAGATAACACCCCCCCATTACGTCATGCTTCAGAAATGTGGAAAATGGTCCGTTTTCAAATGTTTTATTTTTGAACGTCAGTTCACATTTGTAGGTGGATCATCAGTGTTAGAGCTAAAATTAGCATGTTTAAAGTGATTTTCATGCTTCCAGGGGCCCTAAACACAAGATTTATGGAATTGGTTAAAAGTGCATGAAAATGGCCAATTTACTCACTCTGAGTTCTCAAAAAGGGTTTCTTCACCCCGGGAAGTTAATTAAATACCATTTGGAGGCATTTAATGTTCAAGCAAAAACGGCTGATTTTTGACAAAAGAGATAACACCCCCCCATTACGTCATGCTTCAGAAATGTGGAAAATGGTCCGTTTTCAAATGTTTTATTTTTGAACGTCAGTTCACATTTGTAGGTGGATCATCAGTGTTAGAGCTAACATTAGCATGTTTAAAGTGATTTTCATGCTTCCAGGGGCCCTAAACACAAGATTTATGGAATGGTTAAAAGTGCATGAAAATGGCCAATTTACTCACTCCGAGTTCTCAAAAAGGGTTTCTTCACCCCAGGAAGTTAATTAAATACCATTTGGAGACATTTAATGTTCAAGCAAAAACGGCTGATTTTCGACAAAAGAGATAACACCCCCCATTACGTCATGCTTCAGAAATGTGGAAAATAGTCCGTTTTCAAATGTTTTATTTTTGAACGTCAGTTCACATTTGTAGGTGGATCATCAGTGTTAGAGCTAACATTAGCATGTTTAAAGTGATTTTCATGCTTCCAGGGGCCCTAAACACAAGATTTATGGAATGGTTAAAAGTGCATGAAAATGGCAAATTTACTCACTCCGAGTTCTCAAAAAGGGTTTCTTCACCCCGGGAAGTTAATTAAATACCATTTGGAGGCATTTAATGTTCGAGCAAAAACGGCTGATTTTCGACAAAAGAGATAACACCCCCCCATTACGTCATGCTTCAGAAATGTGGAAAATGGTCCGTTTTCAAATGTTTTATTTTTGAACGTCAGTTCACGTTTGTAGGTGGATCATCAGTGTTAGAGCAGAGCTAAAATTAGCATGTTTAAAGTGATTTTCATGCTTCCAGGGGCTCGGGAAGTGAATTAAATACTATTTGGAGGCATTTAATGTTCAAGCAAAAATGGCTGATTTTCGACAAAAGAGATAACACCCGCCCATTACGTCATGCTTCAGAAATGTGGAAAATGGTCCGTTTTCAAATGTTTTATTTTTGAACGTCAGTTCACATTTGTAGGTGGACCATCAGTGTTAGAGCTAAAATTAGCATGTTTAAAGTGATTTTCATGCTTCCAGGGGCCCTAAACACAAGATTTATGGAATGGTTAAAAGTGCATGAAAATGGCCAATTTACTCACTCCGAGTTCTCAAAAAGGGTTTCTTCACCCCTGGAAGTTAATTAAATACCATTTGGAGGCATTTAATGTTCGAGCAAAAACAGCTGATTTTCTACAAAAGAGATAACACCCCCCCATTACGTCATGCTTCAGAAATGTGGAAAATGGTCCGTTTTCAAATGTTTTATTTTTGAACGTCAGTTCACATTTGTAGGTGGATCATCAGTGTTAGAGCTAAAATTAGCATGTTTAAAGTGATTTTCATGCTTCCAGGGGCTCGGGAAGTGAATTAAATACTATTTGGAGGCATTTAATGTTCAAGCAAAAACAGCTGATTTTCGACAAAAGAGATAACACCCCCCCATTACGTCATGCTTCAGAAATGTGGAAAATGGTCCGTTTTCAAATGTTTTATTTTTGAACGTCAGTTCACAGTTGTAGGTGGATCATCAGTGTTAGAGCTAAAATTAGCATGTTTAAAGTGATTTTCATGCTTCCAGGGGCCCTAAACACAAGATTTATGGAATGGTTAAAAGTGCATGAAAATGGCCAATTTACTCACTCTGAGTTCTCAAAAAGGGTTTCTTCACCCCGGGAAGTTAATTAAATACCATTTGGAGGCATTTAATGTTCGAGCAAAAACGGCTGATTTTCGACAAAAGAGATAACACCCCCCCATTACGTCATGCTTCAGAAATGTGGAAAATGGTCCGTTTTCAAATGTTTTATTTTTGAACGTCAGTTCACATTTTTAGGTGGATCATCAGTGTTAGAATTAAAATTAGCATGTTTAAAGTGATTTTCATGCTTCTAGGGGCTCGGGAAGTGAATTAAATACTATTTGGAGGCATTTAATGTTCAAGCAAAAACAGCTGATTTTCGACAAAAGAGATAACACCCCCCCATTACGTCATGCTTCAGAAATGTGGAAAATGGTCCGTTTTCAAATGTTTTATTTTTGAACGTCAGTTCACAGTTGAAGGTGGATCATCAGTGTTAGAGCTAAAATTAGCATGTTTAAAGTGATTTTCATGCTTCCAGGGGCCCTAAACACAAGATTTATGGAATGGTTAAAAGTGCATGAAAATGGCCAATTTACTCACTCCGAGTTCTCAAAAAGGGTTTCTTCACCCCGGGAAGTTAATTAAATACCATTTGGAGGCATTTAATGTTCAAGCAAAAACGGCTGATTTTCGACAAAAGAGATAACACCCCCCCATTACGTCATGCTTCAGAAATGTGGAAAATGGTCCGTTTTCAAATGTTTTATTTTTGAACGTCAGTTCACATTTGTAGGTGGATCATCAGTGTTAGAGCTAACATTAGCATGTTTAAAGTGATTTTCATGCTTCCAGGGGCCCTAAACACAAGATTTATGGAATGGTTAAAAGTGCATGAAAATGGCCAATTTACTCACTCCGAGTTCTCAAAAAGGGTTTCTTCACCCCGGGAAGTTATTTAAATACCATTTGGAAGCATTTAATGTTCGAGCAAAAACGGATGATTTTCGACAAAAGAGATAACACCCCCCCATTACGTCATGCTTCAGAAATGTGGAAAATGGTCCGTTTTCAAATGTTTTATTTTTGAACGTCAGTTCACATTTGTAGGTGGATCATCAGTGTTAGAGCTAAAATTAGCATGTTTAAAGTGATGTTCATGCTTCCAGGGGCTCGGGAAGTGAATTAAATACTATTTGGAGGCATTTAATGTTCAAGCAAAAACGGCTGATTTTCGACAAAAGAGATAACACCCCCCCCATTACGTCATGCTTCAGAAATGTGGAAAATGGTCCGTTTTCAAATGTTTTATTTTTTAACGTCAGTTCACATTTGTAGGTGGATCATCAGTGTTAGAGCTAAAATTAGCATGTTTAAAGTGATTTTCATGCTTCCAGGGGCCCTAAACACAAGATTTATGGAATTGGTTAAAAGTGCATGAAAATGGCCAATTTACTCACTCTGAGTTCTCAAAAAGGGTTTCTTCACCCCAGGAAGTTAATTAAATACCATTTGGAGGCATTTAATGTTCAAGCAAAAACGGCTGATTTTTGACAAAAGAGATAACACCCCCCCCATTACGTCATGCTTCAGAAATGTGGAAAATGGTCCATTTTCAAATGTTTTATTTTTGAACGTCAGTTCACATTTGTAGTGGATCATCAGTGTTAGAGCTAAAATTAGCATGTTTAAAGTGATTTTCATGCTTCCAGGGGCTCGGGAAGTGAATTAAATACTATTTGAAGGCATTTAATGTTCAAGCAAAAACAGCTGATTTTCGACAAAAGAGATAACACCCCCCCATTACGTCATGCTTCAGAAATGTGGAAAATGGTCCGTTTCAAATGTTTTATTTTTGAACGTCAGTTCACATTTGTAGGTGGATCATCAGTGTTAGAGCTAAAATTAGCATGTTTAAAGTGATTTTCATGCTTCCAGGGGCCCTAAACACAAGATTTATGGAATGGTTAAAAGTGCATGAAAATGGCCAATTTACTCACTCTGAGTTCTCAAAAAGGGTTTCTTCATCCCGGGAAGTTAATTAAATACCATTTGGAGGCATTTAATGTTCTTGCAAAAACGGCTGATTTTCGACAAAAGAGATAACACCCCCCCATTACGTCATGCTTCAGAAATGTGGAAAATGGTCCGTTTTCAAATGTTTTATTTTTCAACGTCAGTTCACATTTGTAGGTGGATCATCAGTGTTAGAGCTAAAATTAGCATGTTTAAAGTGATTTTCATGCTTCCAGGGGCCCTAAACACAAGATTTATGGAATGGTTAAAAGTGCATGAAAATGGCCAATTTACTCACTCTGAGTTCTCAAAAAGGGTTTCTTCACCCTGGGAAGTTAATTAAATACCATTTGGAGGCATTTAATGTTCGAGCAAAAACGGCTGATTTTCGACAAAAGAGATAACACCCCCCCATTACGTCATGCTTCAGAAATGTGGAAAGTGGTCCGTTTTCAAATGTTTTATTTTTGAACGTCAGTTCACATTTGTAGGTGGATCATCAGTGTTAGAGCTAAAATTAGCATGTTTAAAATGATTTTCATGCTTCCAGAGGCCCTAAACACAAGATTTATGGAATGGTTAAAAGTGCATGAAAATGGCAAATTTACTCACTCTGAGTTCTCAAAAAGGGTTTCTTCACCCCGGGAAGGTAATTAAATACCATTTGGAGGCATTTAATGTTCGAGCAAAAACGGCTGATTTTCGACAAAAGAGATAACACCCCCCCATTACGTCATGCTTCAGAAATGTGGAAAATGGTCCGTTTTCAAATGTTTTATTTTTGAACGTCAGTTCACATTTGTAGGTGGATCATCAGTGTTAGAGCTAAAATTAGCATGTTTAAAGTGATTTTCATGCTTCCAGGGGCTCAGGAAGTGAATTAAATACTATTTGGAGGCATTTAATGTTCGAGCAAAAACGGCTGATTTTCGACAAAAGAGATAACACCCCCCCATTACGTCATGCTTCAGAAATGTGGAAAATGGTCCGTTTTCAAATGTTTTATTTTTGAACGTCAGTTCACATTTGTAGGTGGATCATCAGTGTTAGAGCTAAAATGAGCATGTTTAAAGTGATTTTCATGCTTCCAGAGGCCCTAAACACAAGATTTATGGAATGGTTAAAAGTGCATGAAAATGGCCAATTTACTCACTCCGAGTTCTCAAAAAGGGTTTCTTCACCCCGGGAAGTTAATTAAATACCATTTGGAGGCATTTAATGTTCAAGCAAAAACGGATGATTTTTGACAAAAGAGATAACACCCCCCCATTACGTCATGCTTCAGAAATGTGGAAAATGGTCCGTTTTCAAATGTTTTATTTTTGAACGTCAGTTCACATTTGTAGGTGGATCATCAGTGTTAGAGCTAAAATTAGCATGTTTACAGTGATTTTCATGCTTCCAGGGGCTCGGGAAGTGAATTAAATACTATTTGGAGGCATTTAATGTTCAAGCAAAAACAGCTGGTTTTCGACAAAAGAGATAACACCCCCCCATTATGTCATGCTTCAGAAATGTGGAAAATGGTCCGTTTTCAAATGTTTTATTTTTGAACGTCAGTTCACATTTGTAGGTGGATCATCAGTGTTAGAGCTAAAATTAGCATGTTTAAAGTGATTTTCATGCTTCCAGGGGCTCGGGAAGTGAATTAAATACTATTTGGAGGCATTTAATGTTCAAGCAAAAACGGCTGATTTTCGACAAAAGAGATAACACCCCCCCATTACGTCATGCTTCAGAAATGTGGAAAATGGTCCGTTTTCAAATGTTTTATTTTTGAACGTCAGTTCACATTTGTAGGTGGATCATCAGTGTTAGAGCTAAAATTAGCATGTTTAAAGTGATTTTCATGCTTCCAGGGGCCCTAAACACAAGATTTATGGAATTGGTTAAAAGTGCATGAAAATGGCCAATTTACTCACTCTGAGTTCTCAAAAAGGGTTTCTTCACCCCGGGAAGTTAATTAAATACCATTTGGAGGCATTTAATGTTCAAGCAAAAACGGCTGATTTTTGACAAAAGAGATAACACCCCCCCATTACGTCATGCTTCAGAAATGTGGAAAATGGTCCGTTTTCAAATGTTTTATTTTTGAACGTCAGTTCACATTTGTAGGTGGATCATCAGTGTTAGAGCTAAAATTAGCATGTTTAAAGTGATTTTCATGCTTCCAGGGGCTCGGGAAGTGAATTAAATACTATTTGGAGGCATTTAATGTTCAAGCAAAAACAGCTGATTTTCTACAAAAGAGATAACACCCCCCCATTACGTCATGCTTCAGAAATGTGGAAAATGGTCCGTTTCAAATGTTTTATTTTTGAACGTCAGTTCACATTTGTAGGTGGATCATCAGTGTTAGAGCTAAAATTAGCATGTTTAAAGTGATTTTCATGCTTCCAGGGGCCCTAAACACAAGATTTATGGAATTGGTTAAAAGTGCATGAAAATGGCCAATTTACTCACTCTGAGTTCTCAAAAAGGGTTTCTTCACCCCGGGAAGTTAATTAAATACCATTTGGAGGCATTTAATGTTCAAGCAAAAACGGCTGATTTTTGACAAAAGAGATAACACCCCCCCATTACGTCATGCTTCAGAAATGTGGAAAATGGTCCGTTTTCAAATGTTTTATTTTTGAACGTCAGTTCACATTTGTAGGTGGATCATCAGTGTTAGAGCTAAAATTAGCATGTTTAAAGTGATTTTCATGCTTCCAGGGGCTCGGGAAGTGAATTAAATACTATTTGGAGGCATTTAATGTTCAAGCAAAAACAGCTGATTTTCTACAAAAGAGATAACACCCCCCCATTACGTCATGCTTCAGAAATGTGGAAAATGGTCCGTTTTCAAATGTTTTATTTTTGAACGTCAGTTCACATTTGTAGGTGGATCATCAGTGTTAGAACTAAAATTAGCATGTTTAAAGTGATTTTCATGCTTCCAGGGGCTCGGGAAGTGAATTAAATACTATTTGGAGGCATTTAATGTTCGAGCAAAAACGGCTGATTTTCGACAAAAGAGATAACACCCCCCCATTACGTCATGCTTCAGAAATGTGGAAAATGGTCCGTTTTCAAATGTTTTATTTTTGAACGTCAGTTCACATTTGTAGGTGGATCATCAGTGTTAGAGCTAAAATGAGCATGTTTAAAGTGATTTTCATGCTTCCAGAGGCCCTAAACACAAGATTTATGGAATGGTTAAAAGTGCATGAAAATGGCCAATTTACTCACTCCCAGTTCTCAAAAAGGGTTTCTTCACCCCGGGTAGTTAATTAAATACCATTTGGAGGCATTTAATGTTCGAGCAAAAACAGCTGATTTTCGACAAAAGAGATAACACCCCCCCATTACGTCATAGTTCAGAAATGTGGAAAATGGTCCGTTTTCAAATGTTTTATTTTTGAACGTCAGTTCACATTTGTAGGTGGATCATCAGTGTTAGAGCTAAAATTAGCATGTTTAAAGTGATTTTCATGCTTCAGGGGCCCTAAACACAAGATTTATGTAATGGTTAAAAGTGCATGAAAATGGCCAATTTACTCACTCTGAGTTCTCAAAAAGGGTTTCTTCACCCCGGGAAGTTAATTAAATACCATTTGGAGGCATTTAATGTTCAAGCAAAAACGGCTGATTTTTGACAAAAGAGATAACACCCCCCCATTACGTCATGCTTCAGAAATGTGGAAAATGGTCCGTTTTCAAATGTTTTATTTTTGAACGTCAGTTCACATTTGTAGGTGGATCATCAGTGTTAGAGCTAAAATTAGCATGTTTACAGTGATTTTCATGCTTCCAGGGGCTCGGGAAGTGAATTAAATACTATTTGGAGGCATTTAATGTTCAAGCAAAAACAGCTGATTTTCGACAAAAGAGATAACACCCCCCCATTATGTCATGCTTCAGAAATGTGGAAAATGGTCCGTTTTCAAATGTTTTATTTTTGAACGTCAGTTCACATTTGTAGGTGGATCATCAGTGTTAGAGCTAAAATTAGCATGTTTAAAGTGATTTTCATGCTTCCAGGGGCTCGGGAAGTGAATTAAATACTATTTGGAGGCATTTAATGTTCAAGCAAAAACGGCTGATTTTCGACAAAAGAGATAACACCCCCCCATTACGTCATGCTTCAGAAATGTGGAAAATGGTCCGTTTTCAAATGTTTTATTTTTGAACGTCAGTTCACATTTGTAGGTGGATCATCAGTGTTAGAGCTAAAATTAGCATGTTTAAAGTGATTTTCATGCTTCCAGGGGCCCTAAACACAAGATTTATGGAATTGGTTAAAAGTGCATGAAAATGGCCAATTTACTCACTCTGAGTTCTCAAAAAGGGTTTCTTCACCCCGGGAAGTTAATTAAATACCATTTGGAGGCATTTAATGTTCAAGCAAAAACGGCTGATTTTTGACAAAAGAGATAACACCCCCCCATTACGTCATGCTTCAGAAATGTGGAAAATGGTCCGTTTTCAAATGTTTTATTTTTGAACGTCAGTTCACATTTGTAGGTGGATCATCAGTGTTAGAGCTAAAATTAGCATGTTTAAAGTGATTTTCATGCTTCCAGGGGCTCGGGAAGTGAATTAAATACTATTTGGAGGCATTTAATGTTCAAGCAAAAACAGCTGATTTTCTACAAAAGAGATAACACCCCCCCATTACGTCATGCTTCAGAAATGTGGAAAATGGTCCGTTTCAAATGTTTTATTTTTGAACGTCAGTTCACATTTGTAGGTGGATCATCAGTGTTAGAGCTAAAATTAGCATGTTTAAAGTGATTTTCATGCTTCCAGAGGCCCTAAACACAAGATTTATGGAATGGTTAAAAGTGCATGAAAATGGCCAATTTAATCACTCCGAGTTCTCAAAAAGGGTTTCTTCACCCCGGGAAGTGAATTAAATACCATTTGGAGGCATTTAATGTTCGAGCAAAAACGGCTGATTTTCGACAAAAGAGATAACACCCCCCCATTACGTCATGCTTCAGAAATGTGGAAAATGGTCCGTTTTCAAATGTTTTATTTTTGAACGTTTGTTCACATTTGTAGGTGGATCATCAGTGTTAGAGCTAAAATTAGCATGTTTAAAGTGATTTTCATGCTTCCAGGGGCCCTAAACACAAGATTTATGGAATGGTTAAAAGTGCATGAAAATGGCCAATTTACTCACTCTGAGTTCTCAAAAAGGGTTTCTTCATCCCGGGAAGTTAATTAAATACCATTTGGAGGCATTTAATGTTCTAGCAAAAACGGCTGATTTTCGACAAAAGAGATAACACCCCCCCATTACGTCATGCTTCAGAAATGTGGAAAATGGTCCGTTTTCAAATGTTTTATTTTTCAACGTCAGTTCACATTTGTAGGTGGATCATCAGTGTTAGAGCTAAAATTAGCATGTTTAAAGTGATTTTCATGCTTCCAGGGGCCCTAAACACTAGATTTATGGAATGGTTAAAAGTGCATGAAAATGGCCAATTTACTCACTCTGAGTTCTCAAAAAGGGTTTCTTCACCCTGGGAAGTTAATTAAATACCATTTGGAGGCATTTAATGTTCGAGCAAAAACGGCTGATTTTCGACAAAAGAGATAACCCCCCCCCCATTACGTCATGCTTCAGAAATGTGGAAAATGGTCCGTTTTCAAATGTTTTATTTTTGAACGTCAGTTCACATTTGTAGGTGGATCATCAGTGTTAGAGCTAAAATTAGCATGTTTAAAATGATTTTCATGCTTCCAGAGGCCCTAAACACAAGATTTATGGAATGGTTAAAAGTGCATGAAAATGGCAAATGTACTCACTCCGAGTTCTCAAAAAGGGTTTCTTCACCCCGGGAAGTGAATTAAATACCATTTGGAGGCATTTAATGTTCGAGCAAAAACGGCTGATTTTCGACAAAAGAGATAACACCCCCCCATTACGTCATGCTTCAGAAATGTGGAAAATGGTCCGTTTTCAAATGTTTTATTTTTGAACGTTTGTTCACATTTGTAGGTGGATCATCAGTGTTAGAGCTAAAATTAGCATGTTTAAAGTGATTTTCATGCTTCCAGGGGCCCTAAACACAAGATTTATGGAATGGTTAAAAGTGCATGAAAATGGCCAATTTACTCACTCTGAGTTCTCAAAAAGGGTTTCTTCATCCCGGGAAGTTAATTAAATACCATTTGGAGGCATTTAATGTTCTAGCAAAAACGGCTGATTTTCGACAAAAGAGATAACACCCCCCCATTACGTCATGCTTCAGAAATGTGGAAAATGGTCCGTTTTCAAATGTTTTATTTTTCAACGTCAGTTCACATTTGTAGGTGGATCATCAGTGTTAGAGCTAAAATTAGCATGTTTAAAGTGATTTTCATGCTTCCAGGGGCCCTAAACACTAGATTTATGGAATGGTTAAAAGTGCATGAAAATGGCCAATTTACTCACTCTGAGTTCTCAAAAAGGGTTTCTTCACCCTGGGAAGTTAATTAAATACCATTTGGAGGCATTTAATGTTCGAGCAAAAACGGCTGATTTTCGACAAAAGAGATAACCCCCCCCCATTACATCATGCTTCAGAAATGTGGAAAATGGTCCGTTTTCAAATGTTTTATTTTTGAACGTCAGTTCACATTTGTAGGTGGATCATCAGTGTTAGAGCTAAAATTAGCATGTTTAAAATGATTTTCATGCTTCCAGAGGCCCTAAACACAAGATTTATGGAATGGTTAAAAGTGCATGAAAATGGCAAATGTACTCACTCCGAGTTCTCAAAAAGGGTTTCTTCACCCCGGGAAGGTAATTAAGTACCATTTGGAGGCATTTAATGTTCGAGCAAAAACGGCTGATTTTCGACAAAAGAGATAACACCCCCCCATTACGTCATGCTTCAGAAATGTGGAAAATGGTCCGTTTTCAAATGTTTTATTTTTGAACGTCAGTTCACATTTGTAGGTGGATCATCAGTGTTAGAGCTAAAATTAGCATGTTTAAAGTGATTTTCATGCTTCCAGGGGCTCGGGAAGTGAATTAAATACTATTTGGAGGCATTTAATGTTCGAGCAAAAACGGCTGATTTTCGACAAAAGAGATAACACCCCCCCATTACGTCATGCTTCAGAAATGTGGAAAATGGTCCGTTTTCAAATGTTTTATTTTTGAACGTCAGTTCACATTTGTAGGTGGATCATCAGTGTTAGAGCTAAAAATTAGCATGTTTAAAGTGATTTTCATGCTTCCAGAGGCCCTAAACACAAGATTTATGGAATGTTTAAAAGTGCATGAAAATGGCCAATTTACTCACTCCCAGTTCTCAAAAAGGATTCCTTCACCCCGGGTAGTTAATTAAATACCATTTGGAGGCATTTAATGTTCGAGCAAAAACAGCTGATTTTCGACAAAAGAGATAACACCCCCCCATTACGTCATGCTTCAGAAATGTGGAAAATGGTCCGTTTTCAAATGTTTTATTTTTGAACGTCAGTTCACATTTGTAGGTGGATCATCAGTGTTAGAGCTAAAATTAGCATGTTTAAAGTGATTTTCATGCTTCCAGGGGCCCTAAACACAAGATTTATGGAATGGTTAAAAGTGCATGAAAATGGCCAATTTACTCACTCTGAGTTCTCAAAAAGGGTTTCTTCACCCCGGGAAGTTAATTAAATACCATTTGGAGGCATTTAATGTTCAAGCAAAAACGGCTGATTTTTGACAAAAGAGATAACACCCCCCCATTACGTCATGCTTCAGAAATGTGGAAAATGGTCCGTTTTCAAATGTTTTATTTTTGAACGTCAGTTCACATTTGTAGGTGGATCATCAGTGTTAGAGCTAAAATTAGCATGTTTAAAGTGATTTTCATGCTTCCGGGGGCTCGGGAAGTGAATTAAATACTATTTGGAGGCATTTAATGTTCGAGCAAAAACGGCTGATTTTCGACAAAAGAGATAACACCCCCCCCATTACGTCATGCTTCAGAAATGTGGAAAATGGTCCGTTTTCAAATGTTTTATTTTTGAACGTCAGTTCACATTTGTAGGTGGATCATCAGTGTTAGAGCTAAAATGAGCATGTTTAAAGTGATTTTCATGCTTCCAGAGGCCCTAAACACAAGATTTATGGAATGGTTAAAAGTGCATGAAAATGGCCAATTTACTCACTCCCAGTTCTCAAAAAGGGTTTCTTCACCCCGGGTAGTTAATTAAATACCATTTGGAGGCATTTAATGTTTGAGCAAAAACAGCTGATTTTCGACAAAAGAGATAACACCCCCCCATTACGTCATGCTTCAGAAATGTGGAAAATGGTCCGTTTTCAAATGTTTTATTTTTGAACGTCAGTTCACATTTGTAGGTGAATCATCAGTGTTAGAGCTAAAATTAGCATGTTTAAAGTGATTTTCATGCTTCCAGGGGCCCTAAACACAAGATTTATGGAATGGTTAAAAGTGCATGAAAATGGCCAATTTACTCACTCTGAGTTCTCAAAAAGGGTTTCTTCACCCCGGGAAGTTAATTAAATAACATTTGGAGGCATTTAATGTTCAAGCAAAAACGGCTGATTTTTGACAAAAGAGATAACACCCCCCCCCATTACGTCATGCTTCAGAAATGTGGAAAATGGTCCGTTTTCAAATGTTTTATTTTTGAACGTCAGTTCACATTTGTAGGCGGATCATCAGTGTTAGAGCTAAAATTAGCATGTTTAAAGTGATTTTCATGCTTCCAGGGGCCCTAAACACAAGAATTATGGAATGGTTAAAAGTGCATGAAAATTGCCAATTTACTCACTCTGAGTTCTCAAAAAGGGTTTCTTCACCCCGGGAAGTTAATTAAATACCATTTGGAGGCATTTAATGTTCTAGCAAAAGCGGCTGATTTTCGACAAAAGAGATAACACCCCCCCATTACGTCATGCTTCAGAAATGTGGAAAATGGTCCGTTTTCAAATGTTTTATTTTTGAACGTCAGTTCACGTTTGTAGGTGGATCATCAGTGTTAGAGCTAAAATTAGCATGTTTAAAGTGATTTTCATGCTTCCAGGGGCTCGGGAAGTGAATTAAATACTATTTGGAGGCATTTAATGTTCAAGCAAAAACAGCTGATTTTCGACAAAAGAGATAACACCCCCCCATTACGTCATGCTTCAGAAATGTGGAAAATGGTCCGTTTTCAAATGTTTTATTTTTGAACGTCAGTTCACATTTGTAGGTGGATCATCAGTGTTAGAGCTAAAATTAGCATGTTTAAAGTGATTTTCATGCTTCCAGGGGCCCTAAACACAAGATTTATGGAATTGGTTAAAAGTGCATGAAAATGGCCAATTTACTCACTCTGAGTTCTCAAAAAGGGTTTCTTCACCCCGGGAAGTTAATTAAATACCATTTGGAGGCATTTAATGTTCAAGCAAAAACGGCTGATTTTTGACAAAAGAGATAACACCCCCCCATTACGTCATGCTTCAGAAATGTGGAAAATGGTCCGTTTTCAAATGTTTTATTTTTGAACGTCAGTTCACATTTGTAGGTGGATCATCAGTGTTAGAGCTAACATTAGCATGTTTAAAGTGATTTTCATGCTTCCAGGGGCCCTAAACACAAGATTTATGGAATGGTTAAAAGTGCATGAAAATGGCCAATTTACTCACTCCGAGTTCTCAAAAAGGGTTTCTTCACCCCAGGAAGTTAATTAAATACCATTTGGAGACATTTAATGTTCAAGCAAAAACGGCTGATTTTCGACAAAAGAGATAACACCCCCCATTACGTCATGCTTCAGAAATGTGGAAAATAGTCCGTTTTCAAATGTTTTATTTTTGAACGTCAGTTCACATTTGTAGGTGGATCATCAGTGTTAGAGCTAACATTAGCATGTTTAAAGTGATTTTCATGCTTCCAGGGGCCCTAAACACAAGATTTATGGAATGGTTAAAAGTGCATGAAAATGGCAAATTTACTCACTCCGAGTTCTCAAAAAGGGTTTCTTCACCCCGGGAAGTTAATTAAATACCATTTGGAGGCATTTAATGTTCGAGCAAAAACGGCTGATTTTCGACAAAAGAGATAACACCCCCCCATTACGTCATGCTTCAGAAATGTGGAAAATGGTCCGTTTTCAAATGTTTTATTTTTGAACGTCAGTTCACGTTTGTAGGTGGATCATCAGTGTTAGAGCAGAGCTAAAATTAGCATGTTTAAAGTGATTTTCATGCTTCCAGGGGCTCGGGAAGTGAATTAAATACTATTTGGAGGCATTTAATGTTCAAGCAAAAATGGCTGATTTTCGACAAAAGAGATAACACCCGCCCATTACGTCATGCTTCAGAAATGTGGAAAATGGTCCGTTTTCAAATGTTTTATTTTTGAACGTCAGTTCACATTTGTAGGTGGACCATCAGTGTTAGAGCTAAAATTAGCATGTTTAAAGTGATTTTCATGCTTCCAGGGGCCCTAAACACAAGATTTATGGAATGGTTAAAAGTGCATGAAAATGGCCAATTTACTCACTCCGAGTTCTCAAAAAGGGTTTCTTCACCCCTGGAAGTTAATTAAATACCATTTGGAGGCATTTAATGTTCGAGCAAAAACAGCTGATTTTCTACAAAAGAGATAACACCCCCCCATTACGTCATGCTTCAGAAATGTGGAAAATGGTCCGTTTTCAAATGTTTTATTTTTGAACGTCAGTTCACATTTGTAGGTGGATCATCAGTGTTAGAGCTAAAATTAGCATGTTTAAAGTGATTTTCATGCTTCCAGGGGCTCGGGAAGTGAATTAAATACTATTTGGAGGCATTTAATGTTCAAGCAAAAACAGCTGATTTTCGACAAAAGAGATAACACCCCCCCATTACGTCATGCTTCAGAAATGTGGAAAATGGTCCGTTTTCAAATGTTTTATTTTTGAACGTCAGTTCACAGTTGTAGGTGGATCATCAGTGTTAGAGCTAAAATTAGCATGTTTAAAGTGATTTTCATGCTTCCAGGGGCCCTAAACACAAGATTTATGGAATGGTTAAAAGTGCATGAAAATGGCCAATTTACTCACTCTGAGTTCTCAAAAAGGGTTTCTTCACCCCGGGAAGTTAATTAAATACCATTTGGAGGCATTTAATGTTCGAGCAAAAACGGCTGATTTTCGACAAAAGAGATAACACCCCCCCATTACGTCATGCTTCAGAAATGTGGAAAATGGTCCGTTTTCAAATGTTTTATTTTTGAACGTCAGTTCACATTTTTAGGTGGATCATCAGTGTTAGAATTAAAATTAGCATGTTTAAAGTGATTTTCATGCTTCTAGGGGCTCGGGAAGTGAATTAAATACTATTTGGAGGCATTTAATGTTCAAGCAAAAACAGCTGATTTTCGACAAAAGAGATAACACCCCCCCATTACGTCATGCTTCAGAAATGTGGAAAATGGTCCGTTTTCAAATGTTTTATTTTTGAACGTCAGTTCACAGTTGAAGGTGGATCATCAGTGTTAGAGCTAAAATTAGCATGTTTAAAGTGATTTTCATGCTTCCAGGGGCCCTAAACACAAGATTTATGGAATGGTTAAAAGTGCATGAAAATGGCCAATTTACTCACTCCGAGTTCTCAAAAAGGGTTTCTTCACCCCGGGAAGTTAATTAAATACCATTTAGAGGCATTTAATGTTCAAGCAAAAACGGCTGATTTTCGACAAAAGAGATAACACCCCCCCATTACGTCATGCTTCAGAAATGTGGAAAATGGTCCGTTTTCAAATGTTTTATTTTTGAACGTCAGTTCACATTTGTAGGTGGATCATCAGTGTTAGAGCTAACATTAGCATGTTTAAAGTGATTTTCATGCTTCCAGGGGCCCTAAACACAAGATTTATGGAATGGTTAAAAGTGCATGAAAATGGCCAATTTACTCACTCCGAGTTCTCAAAAAGGGTTTCTTCACCCCGGGAAGTTATTTAAATACCATTTGGAAGCATTTAATGTTCGAGCAAAAACGTCTGATTTTCGACAAAAGAGATAACACCCCCCCATTACGTCATGCTTCAGAAATGTGGAAAATGGTCCGTTTTCAAATGTTTTATTTTTGAACGTCAGTTCACATTTGTAGGTGGATCATCAGTGTTAGAGCTAAAATTAGCATGTTTAAAGTGATGTTCATGCTTCCAGGGGCTCGGGAAGTGAATTAAATACTATTTGGAGGCATTTAATGTTCAAGCAAAAACGGCTGATTTTCGACAAAAGAGATAACACCCCCCCCATTACGTCATGCTTCAGAAATGTGGAAAATGGTCCGTTTTCAAATGTTTTATTTTTTAACGTCAGTTCACATTTGTAGGTGGATCATCAGTGTTAGAGCTAAAATTAGCATGTTTAAAGTGATTTTCATGCTTCCAGGGGCCCTAAACACAAGATTTATGGAATTGGTTAAAAGTGCATGAAAATGGCCAATTTACTCACTCTGAGTTCTCAAAAAGGGTTTCTTCACCCCAGGAAGTTAATTAAATACCATTTGGAGGCATTTAATGTTCAAGCAAAAACGGCTGATTTTTGACAAAAGAGATAACACCCCCCCCATTACGTCATGCTTCAGAAATGTGGAAAATGGTCCATTTTCAAATGTTTTATTTTTGAACGTCAGTTCACATTTGTAGTGGATCATCAGTGTTAGAGCTAAAATTAGCATGTTTAAAGTGATTTTCATGCTTCCAGGGGCTCGGGAAGTGAATTAAATACTATTTGAAGGCATTTAATGTTCAAGCAAAAACAGCTGATTTTCGACAAAAGAGATAACACCCCCCCATTACGTCATGCTTCAGAAATGTGGAAAATGGTCCGTTTCAAATGTTTTATTTTTGAACGTCAGTTCACATTTGTAGGTGGATCATCAGTGTTAGAGCTAAAATTAGCATGTTTAAAGTGATTTTCATGCTTCCAGGGGCCCTAAACACAAGATTTATGGAATGGTTAAAAGTGCATGAAAATGGCCAATTTACTCACTCTGAGTTCTCAAAAAGGGTTTCTTCATCCCGGGAAGTTAATTAAATACCATTTGGAGGCATTTAATGTTCTTGCAAAAACGGCTGATTTTCGACAAAAGAGATAACACCCCCCCATTACGTCATGCTTCAGAAATGTGGAAAATGGTCCGTTTTCAAATGTTTTATTTTTCAACGTCAGTTCACATTTGTAGGTGGATCATCAGTGTTAGAGCTAAAATTAGCATGTTTAAAGTGATTTTCATGCTTCCAGGGGCCCTAAACACAAGATTTATGGAATGGTTAAAAGTGCATGAAAATGGCCAATTTACTCACTCTGAGTTCTCAAAAAGGGTTTCTTCACCCTGGGAAGTTAATTAAATACCATTTGGAGGCATTTAATGTTCGAGCAAAAACGGCTGATTTTCGACAAAAGAGATAACACCCCCCCATTACGTCATGCTTCAGAAATGTGGAAAGTGGTCCGTTTTCAAATGTTTTATTTTTGAACGTCAGTTCACATTTGTAGGTGGATCATCAGTGTTAGAGCTAAAATTAGCATGTTTAAAATGATTTTCATGCTTCCAGAGGCCCTAAACACAAGATTTATGGAATGGTTAAAAGTGCATGAAAATGGCAAATTTACTCACTCTGAGTTCTCAAAAAGGGTTTCTTCACCCCGGGAAGGTAATTAAATACCATTTGGAGGCATTTAATGTTCGAGCAAAAACGGCTGATTTTCGACAAAAGAGATAACACCCCCCCATTACGTCATGCTTCAGAAATGTGGAAAATGGTCCGTTTTCAAATGTTTTATTTTTGAACGTCAGTTCACATTTGTAGGTGGATCATCAGTGTTAGAGCTAAAATTAGCATGTTTAAAGTGATTTTCATGCTTCCAGGGGCTCAGGAAGTGAATTAAATACTATTTGGAGGCATTTAATGTTCGAGCAAAAACGGCTGATTTTCGACAAAAGAGATAACACCCCCCCATTACGTCATGCTTCAGAAATGTGGAAAATGGTCCGTTTTCAAATGTTTTATTTTTGAACGTCAGTTCACATTTGTAGGTGGATCATCAGTGTTAGAGCTAAAATGAGCATGTTTAAAGTGATTTTCATGCTTCCAGAGGCCCTAAACACAAGATTTATGGAATGGTTAAAAGTGCATGAAAATGGCCAATTTACTCACTCCGAGTTCTCAAAAAGGGTTTCTTCACCCCGGGAAGTTAATTAAATACCATTTGGAGGCATTTAATGTTCAAGCAAAAACGGATGATTTTTGACAAAAGAGATAACACCCCCCCATTACGTCATGCTTCAGAAATGTGGAAAATGGTCCGTTTTCAAATGTTTTATTTTTGAACGTCAGTTCACATTTGTAGGTGGATCATCAGTGTTAGAGCTAAAATTAGCATGTTTACAGTGATTTTCATGCTTCCAGGGGCTCGGGAAGTGAATTAAATACTATTTGGAGGCATTTAATGTTCAAGCAAAAACAGCTGGTTTTCGACAAAAGAGATAACACCCCCCCATTATGTCATGCTTCAGAAATGTGGAAAATGGTCCGTTTTCAAATGTTTTATTTTTGAACGTCAGTTCACATTTGTAGGTGGATCATCAGTGTTAGAGCTAAAATTAGCATGTTTAAAGTGATTTTCATGCTTCCAGGGGCTCGGGAAGTGAATTAAATACTATTTGGAGGCATTTAATGTTCAAGCAAAAACGGCTGATTTTCGACAAAAGAGATAACACCCCCCCATTACGTCATGCTTCAGAAATGTGGAAAATGGTCCGTTTTCAAATGTTTTATTTTTGAACGTCAGTTCACATTTGTAGGTGGATCATCAGTGTTAGAGCTAAAATTAGCATGTTTAAAGTGATTTTCATGCTTCCAGGGGCCCTAAACACAAGATTTATGGAATTGGTTAAAAGTGCATGAAAATGGCCAATTTACTCACTCTGAGTTCTCAAAAAGGGTTTCTTCACCCCGGGAAGTTAATTAAATACCATTTGGAGGCATTTAATGTTCAAGCAAAAACGGCTGATTTTTGACAAAAGAGATAACACCCCCCCATTACGTCATGCTTCAGAAATGTGGAAAATGGTCCGTTTTCAAATGTTTTATTTTTGAACGTCAGTTCACATTTGTAGGTGGATCATCAGTGTTAGAGCTAAAATTAGCATGTTTAAAGTGATTTTCATGCTTCCAGGGGCTCGGGAAGTGAATTAAATACTATTTGGAGGCATTTAATGTTCAAGCAAAAACAGCTGATTTTCTACAAAAGAGATAACACCCCCCCATTACGTCATGCTTCAGAAATGTGGAAAATGGTCCGTTTCAAATGTTTTATTTTTGAACGTCAGTTCACATTTGTAGGTGGATCATCAGTGTTAGAGCTAAAATTAGCATGTTTAAAGTGATTTTCATGCTTCCAGAGGCCCTAAACACAAGATTTATGGAATGGTTAAAAGTGCATGAAAATGGCCAATTTAATCACTCCGAGTTCTCAAAAAGGGTTTCTTCACCCCGGGAAGTGAATTAAATACCATTTGGAGGCATTTAATGTTCGAGCAAAAACGGCTGATTTTCGACAAAAGAGATAACACCCCCCCATTACGTCATGCTTCAGAAATGTGGAAAATGGTCCGTTTTCAAATGTTTTATTTTTGAACGTCAGTTCACATTTGTAGGTGGATCATCAGTGTTAGAGCTAAAAATTAGCATGTTTAAAGTGATTTTCATGCTTCCAGAGGCCCTAAACACAAGATTTATGGAATGTTTAAAAGTGCATGAAAATGGCCAATTTACTCACTCCCAGTTCTCAAAAAGGATTCCTTCACCCCGGGTAGTTAATTAAATACCATTTGGAGGCATTTAATGTTCGAGCAAAAACAGCTGATTTTCGACAAAAGAGATAACACCCCCCCATTACGTCATGCTTCAGAAATGTGGAAAATGGTCCGTTTTCAAATGTTTTATTTTTGAACGTCAGTTCACATTTGTAGGTGGATCATCAGTGTTAGAGCTAAAATTAGCATGTTTAAAGTGATTTTCATGCTTCCAGGGGCCCTAAACACAAGATTTATGGAATGGTTAAAAGTGCATGAAAATGGCCAATTTACTCACTCTGAGTTCTCAAAAAGGGTTTCTTCACCCCGGGAAGTTAATTAAATACCATTTGGAGGCATTTAATGTTCAAGCAAAAACGGCTGATTTTTGACAAAAGAGATAACACCCCCCCATTACGTCATGCTTCAGAAATGTGGAAAATGGTCCGTTTTCAAATGATTTATTTTTGAACGTCAGTTCACATTTGTAGGTGGATCATCAGTGTTAGAGCTAAAATTAGCATGTTTAAAGTGATTTTCATGCTTCCAGGGGCTCGGGAAGTGAATTAAATACTATTTGGAGGCATTTAATGTTCAAGCAAAAACAGCTGATTTTCGACAAAAGAGATAACACCCCCCCATTATGTCATGCTTCAGAAATGTGGAAAATTGTCCGTTTTCAAATGTTTTATTTTTGAACGTCAGTTCACATTTGTAGGTGGATCATCAGTGTTAGAGCTAAAATTAGCATGTTTAAAGTGATTTTCATGCTTCCAGGGGCTCGGGAAGTGAATTAAATACTATTTGGAGGCATTTAATGTTCGAGCAAAAACGGCTGATTTTCGACAAAAGAGATAACACCCCCCCATTACGTCATGCTTCAGAAATGTGGAAAATGGTACGTATTCAAATGTTTTATTTTTGAACGTCAGTTCACATTTGTAGGTGGATCATGAGTGTTAGAGCTAAAATTAGCATGTTTAAAGTGATTTTCAAGCTTCCAGGGGCTCGGGAAGTGAATTAAATACTATTTGGAGGCATTTAATGTTCAAGCAAAAACGGCTGATTTTCGACAAAAGAGATAACACCCCCCCATTACGTCATGCTTCAGAAATGTGGAAAATGGTACGTTTTCAAATGTTTTATTTTTGAACGTCAGTTCACATTTGTAGGTGGATCATGAGTGTTAGAGCTAAAATTAGCATGTTTAAAGTGATTTTCAAGCTTCCAGGGGCTCGGGAAGTGAATTAAATACTATTTGGAGGCATTTAATGTTCAAGCAAAAACGGCTGATTTTCGACAAAAGAGATAACACCCCCCCCATTACGTCATGCTTCGGAAATGTGGAAAATGGTCCGTTTTCAAATGTTTTATTTTTGAACTTCAGTTCACATTTGTAGGTGGATCATCAGTGTTAGAGCTAAAATTAGCATGTTTAAAGTGATTTTCATGCTTCCAGGGGCTCGGGAAGTGAATTAAATACTATTTGGAGGCATTTAATGTTCGAGCAAAAACGGCTGATTTTCGACAAAAGAGATAACACCCCCCCATTACGTCATGCTTCAGAAATGTGGAAAATGGTCCGTTTTCAAATGTTTTATTTTTGAACGTCAGTTCACAGTTGTAGGTGGATCATCAGTGTTAGAGCTAAAATTAGCATGTTTAAAGTGATTTTCATGCTTCCAGGGGCCCTAAACACAAGATTTATGGAATGGTTAAAAGTGCATGAAAATGGCCAATTTACTCACTCCGAGTTCTCAAAAAGGGTTTCTTCACCCCGGGAAGTTAATTAAATACCATTTGGAGGCATTTAATGTTCAAGCAAAAACGGCTGATTTTCGACAAAAGAGATAACACCCCCCCATTACGTCATGCTTCAGAAATGTGGAAAATAGTCCGTTTTCAAATGTTTTATTTTTGAACGTCAGTTCACATTTGTAGGTGGATCATCAGTGTTAGAACTAACATTAGCATGTTTAAAGTGATTTTCATGCTTCCAGGGGCCCTAAACACAAGATTTATGGAATGGTTAAAAGTGCATGAAAATGGCCAATTTACTCACTCCGAGTTCTCAAAAAGGGTTTCTTCACCCCGGGAAGTTAATTAAATACCATTTGGAGGCATTTAATGTTCGAGCAAAAACGGCTGATTTTCGACAAAAGAGATAACACCCCCCCATTACGTCATGCTTCAGAAATGTGGAAAATGGTCCGTTTTCAAATGTTTTACTTTTTGAACTTCAGCTCACATTTGTAGGTGGATCATCAGTGTTAGAGCTAAAATTAGCATGTTTAAAGTGATTTTCATGCTTCCAGGGGCTCGGGAAGTGAATTAAATACTATTTGGAGGCATTTAATGTTCGAGCAAAAACGGCTGATTTTCGACAAAAGAGATAACACCCCCCCATTACGTCATGCTTCAGAAATGTGGAAAATGGTCCGTTTTCAAATGTTTTATTTTTGAACGTCAGTTCACAGTTGTAGGTGGATCATCAGTGTTAGAGCTAAAATTAGCATGTTTAAAGTGATTTTCATGCTTCCAGGGGCCCTAAACACAAGATTTATGGAATGGTTAAAAGTGCATGAAAATGGCCAATTTACTCACTCCGAGTTCTCAAAAAGGGTTTCTTCACCCCGGGAAGTTAATTAAATACCATTTGGAGGCATTTAATGTTCGAGCAAAAACGGCTGATTTTCGACAAAAGAGATAACACCCCCCCATTACGTCATGCTTCAGAAATGTGGAAAATGGTCCGTTTTCAAATGTTTTACTTTTTGAACGTCAGTTCACGTTTGTAGGTGGATCATCAGTGTTAGAGCTAAAATTAGCATGTTTAAAGTGATTTTCATGCTTCCAGGGGCTCGGGAAGTGAATTAAATACTATTTGGAGGCATTTAATGTTCGAGCAAAAACGGCTGATTTTCGACAAAAGAGATAACACCCCCCCATTACGTCATGCTTCAGAAATGTGGGAAATGGTCCGTTTTCAAATGTTTTATTTTTGAACGTCAGTTCACAGTTGTAGGTGGATCATCAGTGTTAGAGCTAAAATTAGCATGTTTAAAGTGATTTTCATGCTTCCAGGGGCCCTAAACACAAGATTTATGGAATGGTTAAAAGTGCATGAAAATGGCCAATTTACTCACTCCGAGTTCTCAAAAAGGGTTTCTTCACCCCGGGAAGTTAATTAAATACCATTTGGAGGCATTTAATGTTCAAGCAAAAACGGCTGATTTTCGACAAAAGAGATAACACCCCCCCATTACGTCATGCTTCAGAAATGTGGAAAATAGTCCGTTTTCAAATGTTTTATTTTTGAACGTCAGTTCACATTTGTAGGTGGATCATCAGTGTTAGAGCTAACATTAGCATGTTTAAAGTGATTTTCATGCTTCCAGGGGCCCTAAACACAAGATTTATGGAATGGTTAAAAGTGCATGAAAATGGCCAATTTACTCACTCCGAGTTCTCAAAAAGGGTTTCTTCACCCCGGGAAGTTAATTAAATACCATTTGGAGGCATTTAATGTTTGAGCAAAAACGGCTGATTTTCGACAAAAGAGATAATACCCCCCCATTACGTCATGCTTCAGAAATGTGGAAAATGGTCCGTTTTCAAATGTTTTATTTTTGAACGTCAGTTCACGTTTGTAGGTGGATCATCAGTGTTAGAGCTAAAATTAGCATGTTTAAAGTGATTTTCATGCTTCCAGGGGCTCGGGAAGTGAATTAAATACTATTTGGAGGCATTTAATGTTCAAGCAAAAACGGCTGATTTTCGACAAAAGAGATAACACCCCCCCATTACGTCATGCTTCAGAAATGTGGAAAATAGTCCGTTTTCAAATGTTTTATTTTTGAACGTCAGTTCACATTTGTAGGTGGATCATCAGTGTTAGAGCTAACATTAGCATGTTTAAAGTGATTTTCATGCTTCCAGGGGCCCTAAACACAAGATTTATGGAATGGTTAAAAGTGCATGAAAATGGCCAATTTACTCACTCCGAGTTCTCAAAAAGGGTTTCTTCACCCCGGGAAGTTAATTAAATACCATTTGGAGGCATTTAATGTTCGAGCAAAAACGGCTGATTTTCGACAAAAGAGATAACACCCCCCCATTACGTCATGCTTCAGAAATGTGGAAAATGGTCCGTTTTCAAATGTTTTATTTTTGAACGTCAGTTCACGTTTGTAGGTGGATCATCAGTGTTAGAGCTAAAATTAGCATGTTTAAAGTGATTTTCATGCTTCCAGGGGCTCGGGAAGTGAATTAAATACTATTTGGAGGCATTTAATGTTCAAGCAAAAACCATCTGATTTTCGACAAAAGAGATAACACCCCCCCATTACGTCATGCTTCAGAAATGTGGAAAATGGTCCGTTTTCAAATGTTTTATTTTTGAACGTCAGTTCACATTTGTAGGTGGATCATCAGTGTTAGAGCTAAAATTAGCATGTTTAAAGTGATTTTCATGCTTCCAGGGGCCCTAAACACAAGATTTATGGAATGGTTAAAAGTGCATGAAAATGGCCAATGTACTCACTCCGAGTTCTCAAAAAGGGTTTCTTCACCCCGGGAAGTTAATTAAATACCATTTGGAGACATTTAATGTTCAAGCAAAAACGGCTGATTTTCGACAAAAGAGATAACACCCCCCATTACGTCATGCTTCAGAAATGTGGAAAATAGTCCGTTTTCAAATGTTTTATTTTTGAACGTCAGTTCACATTTGTAGGTGGATCATCAGTGTTAGAGCTAAAATTAGCATGTTTACAGTGATTTTCATGCTTCCAGGGGCTCGGGAAGTGAATTAAATACTATTTGGAGGCATTTAATGTTCAAGCAAAAACAGCTGGTTTTCGACAAAAGAGATAACACCCCCCCATTATGTCATGCTTCAGAAATGTGGAAAATGGTCCGTTTTCAAATGTTTTATTTTTGAACGTCAGTTCACATTTGTAGGTGGATCATCAGTGTTAGAGCTAAAATTAGCATGTTTAAAGTGATTTTCATGCTTCCAGGGGCTCGGGAAGTGAATTAAATACTATTTGGAGGCATTTAATGTTCAAGCAAAAACGGCTGATTTTCGACAAAAGAGATAACACCCCCCCATTACGTCATGCTTCAGAAATGTGGAAAATGGTCCGTTTTCAAATGTTTTATTTTTGAACGTCAGTTCACATTTGTAGGTGGATCATCAGTGTTAGAGCTAAAATTAGCATGTTTAAAGTGATTTTCATGCTTCCAGGGGCCCTAAACACAAGATTTATGGAATTGGTTAAAAGTGCATGAAAATGGCCAATTTACTCACTCTGAGTTCTCAAAAAGGGTTTCTTCACCCCGGGAAGTTAATTAAATACCATTTGGAGGCATTTAATGTTCAAGCAAAAACGGCTGATTTTTGACAAAAGAGATAACACCCCCCCATTACGTCATGCTTCAGAAATGTGGAAAATGGTCCGTTTTCAAATGTTTTATTTTTGAACGTCAGTTCACATTTGTAGGTGGATCATCAGTGTTAGAGCTAAAATTAGCATGTTTAAAGTGATTTTCATGCTTCCAGGGGCTCGGGAAGTGAATTAAATACTATTTGGAGGCATTTAATGTTCAAGCAAAAACAGCTGATTTTCTACAAAAGAGATAACACCCCCCCATTACGTCATGCTTCAGAAATGTGGAAAATGGTCCGTTTCAAATGTTTTATTTTTGAACGTCAGTTCACATTTGTAGGTGGATCATCAGTGTTAGAGCTAAAATTAGCATGTTTAAAGTGATTTTCATGCTTCCAGAGGCCCTAAACACAAGATTTATGGAATGGTTAAAAGTGCATGAAAATGGCCAATTTAATCACTCCGAGTTCTCAAAAAGGGTTTCTTCACCCCGGGAAGTGAATTAAATACCATTTGGAGGCATTTAATGTTCGAGCAAAAACGGCTGATTTTCGACAAAAGAGATAACACCCCCCCATTACGTCATGCTTCAGAAATGTGGAAAATGGTCCGTTTTCAAATGTTTTATTTTTGAACGTCAGTTCACATTTGTAGGTGGATCATCAGTGTTAGAGCTAAAAATTAGCATGTTTAAAGTGATTTTCATGCTTCCAGAGGCCCTAAACACAAGATTTATGGAATGTTTAAAAGTGCATGAAAATGGCCAATTTACTCACTCCCAGTTCTCAAAAAGGATTCCTTCACCCCGGGTAGTTAATTAAATACCATTTGGAGGCATTTAATGTTCGAGCAAAAACAGCTGATTTTCGACAAAAGAGATAACACCCCCCCATTACGTCATGCTTCAGAAATGTGGAAAATGGTCCGTTTTCAAATGTTTTATTTTTGAACGTCAGTTCACATTTGTAGGTGGATCATCAGTGTTAGAGCTAAAATTAGCATGTTTAAAGTGATTTTCATGCTTCCAGGGGCCCTAAACACAAGATTTATGGAATGGTTAAAAGTGCATGAAAATGGCCAATTTACTCACTCTGAGTTCTCAAAAAGGGTTTCTTCACCCCGGGAAGTTAATTAAATACCATTTGGAGGCATTTAATGTTCAAGCAAAAACGGCTGATTTTTGACAAAAGAGATAACACCCCCCCATTACGTCATGCTTCAGAAATGTGGAAAATGGTCCGTTTTCAAATGATTTATTTTTGAACGTCAGTTCACATTTGTAGGTGGATCATCAGTGTTAGAGCTAAAATTAGCATGTTTAAAGTGATTTTCATGCTTCCAGGGGCTCGGGAAGTGAATTAAATACTATTTGGAGGCATTTAATGTTCAAGCAAAAACAGCTGATTTTCGACAAAAGAGATAACACCCCCCCATTATGTCATGCTTCAGAAATGTGGAAAATTGTCCGTTTTCAAATGTTTTATTTTTGAACGTCAGTTCACATTTGTAGGTGGATCATCAGTGTTAGAGCTAAAATTAGCATGTTTAAAGTGATTTTCATGCTTCCAGGGGCTCGGGAAGTGAATTAAATACTATTTGGAGGCATTTAATGTTCGAGCAAAAACGGCTGATTTTCGACAAAAGAGATAACACCCCCCCATTACGTCATGCTTCAGAAATGTGGAAAATGGTACGTATTCAAATGTTTTATTTTTGAACGTCAGTTCACATTTGTAGGTGGATCATGAGTGTTAGAGCTAAAATTAGCATGTTTAAAGTGATTTTCAAGCTTCCAGGGGCTCGGGAAGTGAATTAAATACTATTTGGAGGCATTTAATGTTCAAGCAAAAACGGCTGATTTTCGACAAAAGAGATAACACCCCCCCATTACGTCATGCTTCAGAAATGTGGAAAATGGTACGTTTTCAAATGTTTTATTTTTGAACGTCAGTTCACATTTGTAGGTGGATCATGAGTGTTAGAGCTAAAATTAGCATGTTTAAAGTGATTTTCAAGCTTCCAGGGGCTCGGGAAGTGAATTAAATACTATTTGGAGGCATTTAATGTTCAAGCAAAAACGGCTGATTTTCGACAAAAGAGATAACACCCCCCCCCATTACGTCATGCTTCGGAAATGTGGAAAATGGTCCGTTTTCAAATGTTTTATTTTTGAACTTCAGTTCACATTTGTAGGTGGATCATCAGTGTTAGAGCTAAAATTAGCATGTTTAAAGTGATTTTCATGCTTCCAGGGGCTCGGGAAGTGAATTAAATACTATTTGGAGGCATTTAATGTTCGAGCAAAAACGGCTGATTTTCGACAAAAGAGATAACACCCCCCCATTACGTCATGCTTCAGAAATGTGGAAAATGGTCCGTTTTCAAATGTTTTATTTTTGAACGTCAGTTCACAGTTGTAGGTGGATCATCAGTGTTAGAGCTAAAATTAGCATGTTTAAAGTGATTTTCATGCTTCCAGGGGCCCTAAACACAAGATTTATGGAATGGTTAAAAGTGCATGAAAATGGCCAATTTACTCACTCCGAGTTCTCAAAAAGGGTTTCTTCACCCCGGGAAGTTAATTAAATACCATTTGGAGGCATTTAATGTTCAAGCAAAAACGGCTGATTTTCGACAAAAGAGATAACACCCCCCCATTACGTCATGCTTCAGAAATGTGGAAAATAGTCCGTTTTCAAATGTTTTATTTTTGAACGTCAGTTCACATTTGTAGGTGGATCATCAGTGTTAGAACTAACATTAGCATGTTTAAAGTGATTTTCATGCTTCCAGGGGCCCTAAACACAAGATTTATGGAATGGTTAAAAGTGCATGAAAATGGCCAATTTACTCACTCCGAGTTCTCAAAAAGGGTTTCTTCACCCCGGGAAGTTAATTAAATACCATTTGGAGGCATTTAATGTTCGAGCAAAAACGGCTGATTTTCGACAAAAGAGATAACACCCCCCCATTACGTCATGCTTCAGAAATGTGGAAAATGGTCCGTTTTCAAATGTTTTACTTTTTGAACTTCAGCTCACATTTGTAGGTGGATCATCAGTGTTAGAGCTAAAATTAGCATGTTTAAAGTGATTTTCATGCTTCCAGGGGCTCGGGAAGTGAATTAAATACTATTTGGAGGCATTTAATGTTCGAGCAAAAACGGCTGATTTTCGACAAAAGAGATAACACCCCCCCATTACGTCATGCTTCAGAAATGTGGAAAATGGTCCGTTTTCAAATGTTTTATTTTTGAACGTCAGTTCACAGTTGTAGGTGGATCATCAGTGTTAGAGCTAAAATTAGCATGTTTAAAGTGATTTTCATGCTTCCAGGGGCCCTAAACACAAGATTTATGGAATGGTTAAAAGTGCATGAAAATGGCCAATTTACTCACTCCGAGTTCTCAAAAAGGGTTTCTTCACCCCGGGAAGTTAATTAAATACCATTTGGAGGCATTTAATGTTCGAGCAAAAACGGCTGATTTTCGACAAAAGAGATAACACCCCCCCATTACGTCATGCTTCAGAAATGTGGAAAATGGTCCGTTTTCAAATGTTTTACTTTTTGAACGTCAGTTCACGTTTGTAGGTGGATCATCAGTGTTAGAGCTAAAATTAGCATGTTTAAAGTGATTTTCATGCTTCCAGGGGCTCGGGAAGTGAATTAAATACTATTTGGAGGCATTTAATGTTCGAGCAAAAACGGCTGATTTTCGACAAAAGAGATAACACCCCCCCATTACGTCATGCTTCAGAAATGTGGGAAATGGTCCGTTTTCAAATGTTTTATTTTTGAACGTCAGTTCACAGTTGTAGGTGGATCATCAGTGTTAGAGCTAAAATTAGCATGTTTAAAGTGATTTTCATGCTTCCAGGGGCCCTAAACACAAGATTTATGGAATGGTTAAAAGTGCATGAAAATGGCCAATTTACTCACTCCGAGTTCTCAAAAAGGGTTTCTTCACCCCGGGAAGTTAATTAAATACCATTTGGAGGCATTTAATGTTCAAGCAAAAACGGCTGATTTTCGACAAAAGAGATAACACCCCCCCATTACGTCATGCTTCAGAAATGTGGAAAATAGTCCGTTTTCAAATGTTTTATTTTTGAACGTCAGTTCACATTTGTAGGTGGATCATCAGTGTTAGAGCTAACATTAGCATGTTTAAAGTGATTTTCATGCTTCCAGGGGCCCTAAACACAAGATTTATGGAATGGTTAAAAGTGCATGAAAATGGCCAATTTACTCACTCCGAGTTCTCAAAAAGGGTTTCTTCACCCCGGGAAGTTAATTAAATACCATTTGGAGGCATTTAATGTTTGAGCAAAAACGGCTGATTTTCGACAAAAGAGATAATACCCCCCCATTACGTCATGCTTCAGAAATGTGGAAAATGGTCCGTTTTCAAATGTTTTATTTTTGAACGTCAGTTCACGTTTGTAGGTGGATCATCAGTGTTAGAGCTAAAATTAGCATGTTTAAAGTGATTTTCATGCTTCCAGGGGCTCGGGAAGTGAATTAAATACTATTTGGAGGCATTTAATGTTCAAGCAAAAACGGCTGATTTTCGACAAAAGAGATAACACCCCCCCATTACGTCATGCTTCAGAAATGTGGAAAATAGTCCGTTTTCAAATGTTTTATTTTTGAACGTCAGTTCACATTTGTAGGTGGATCATCAGTGTTAGAGCTAACATTAGCATGTTTAAAGTGATTTTCATGCTTCCAGGGGCCCTAAACACAAGATTTATGGAATGGTTAAAAGTGCATGAAAATGGCCAATTTACTCACTCCGAGTTCTCAAAAAGGGTTTCTTCACCCCGGGAAGTTAATTAAATACCATTTGGAGGCATTTAATGTTCGAGCAAAAACGGCTGATTTTCGACAAAAGAGATAACACCCCCCCATTACGTCATGCTTCAGAAATGTGGAAAATGGTCCGTTTTCAAATGTTTTATTTTTGAACGTCAGTTCACGTTTGTAGGTGGATCATCAGTGTTAGAGCTAAAATTAGCATGTTTAAAGTGATTTTCATGCTTCCAGGGGCTCGGGAAGTGAATTAAATACTATTTGGAGGCATTTAATGTTCAAGCAAAAACCATCTGATTTTCGACAAAAGAGATAACACCCCCCCATTACGTCATGCTTCAGAAATGTGGAAAATGGTCCGTTTTCAAATGTTTTATTTTTGAACGTCAGTTCACATTTGTAGGTGGATCATCAGTGTTAGAGCTAAAATTAGCATGTTTAAAGTGATTTTCATGCTTCCAGGGGCCCTAAACACAAGATTTATGGAATGGTTAAAAGTGCATGAAAATGGCCAATGTACTCACTCCGAGTTCTCAAAAAGGGTTTCTTCACCCCGGGAAGTTAATTAAATACCATTTGGAGACATTTAATGTTCAAGCAAAAACGGCTGATTTTCGACAAAAGAGATAACACCCCCCATTACGTCATGCTTCAGAAATGTGGAAAATAGTCCGTTTTCAAATGTTTTATTTTTGAACGTCAGTTCACATTTGTAGGTGGATCATCAGTGTTAGAGCTAACATTAGCATGTTTAAAGTGATTTTCATGCTTCCAGGGGCCCTAAACACAAGATTTATGGAATGGTTAAAAGTGCATGAAAATGGCAAATTTACTCACTCCGAGTTCTCAAAAAGGGTTTCTTCACCCCGGGAAGTTAATTAAATACCATTTGGAGGCATTTAATGTTCGAGCAAAAACGGCTGATTTTCGACAAAAGAGATAACACCCCCCCATTACGTCATGCTTCAGAAATGTGGAAAATGGTCCGTTTTCAAATGTTTTATTTTTGAACGTCAGTTCACGTTTGTAGGTGGATCATCAGTGTTAGAGCTAAAATTAGCATGTTTAAAGTGATTTTCATGCTTCCAGGGGCTCGGGAAGTGAATTAAATACTATTTGGAGGCATTTAATGTTCAAGCAAAAACGGCTGATTTTCGACAAAAGAGATAACACCCCCCCATTACGTCATGCTTCAGAAATGTGGAAAATGGTCCGTTTTCAAATGTTTTATTTTCGAACGTCAGTTCACATTTGTAGGTGGATCATCAGTGTTAGAGCTAAAATTAGCATGTTGAAAGTGATTTTCATGCTTCCAGGGGCCCTAAACACAAGATTTATGGAATGGTTAAAAGTGCATGAAAATGGCCAATTTACTCACTCTGAGTTCTCAAAAAGGGTTTCTTCACCCCGGGAAGTTAATTAAATACCATTTGGAGGCATTTAATGTTCAAGCAAAAACGGCTGATTTTTTGACAAAAGAGATAACACCCCGCATTACGTCATGCTTCAGAAATGTGGAAAATGGTCCGTTTTCAAATGTTTCATTTTTGAACGTCAGTTCACATTTGTAGGTGGATCATCAGTGTTAGAGCTAAAATTAGCATGTTTAAAGTGATTTTCATGCTTCCAGGGGCTCGGGAAGTGAATTAAATACTATTTGGAGGCATTTAATGTTCAAGCAAAAACAGCTGATTTTCGACAAAAGAGATAACACCCCCCCATTACGTCATGCTTCAGAAATGTGGAAAATGGTCCGTTTTCAAATGTTTTATTTTTGAACGTCAGTTCACAGTTGTAGGTGGATCATCAGTGTTAGAGCTAAAATTAGCATGTTTAAAGTGATTTTCATGCTTCCAGGGGCCCTAAACACGAGATTTATGGAATGGTTAAAAGTGCATGAAAATGGCCAATTTACTCACTCTGAGTTCTCAAAAAGGGTTTCTTCACCCCGGGAAGTTAATTAAATACCATTTAGAGGCATTTAATGTTCGAGCAAAAACGGCTGATTTTCGACAAAAGAGATAACACCCCCCATTACGTCATGCTTCAGAAATGTGGAAAATGGTCCGTTTTCAAATGTTTTATTTTTGAACGTCAGTTCACATTTTTAGGTGGATCATCAGTGTTAGAATTAAAATGAGCATGTTTAAAGTGATTTTCATGCTTCTAGGGGCTCGGGAAGTGAATTAAATACTATTTGGAGGCATTTAATGTTCAAGCAAAAACAGCTGATTTTCGACAAAAGAGATAACACCCCCCCATTACGTCATGCTTCAGAAATGTGGAAAATGGTCCGTTTTCAAATGTTTTATTTTTGAACGTCAGTTCACAGTTGAAGGTGGATCATCAGTGTTAGAGCTAAAATTAGCATGTTTAAAGTGATTTTCATGCTTCCAGGGGCCCTAAACACAAGATTTATGGAATGGTTAAAAGTGCATGAAAATGGCCAATTTACTCACTCCGAGTTCTCAAAAAGGGTTTCTTCACCCCGGGAAGTTAATTAAATACCATTTGGAGACATTTAATGTTCAAGCAAAATAGCTGATTTTCGACAAAAGAGATAACACCCCCCATTACGTCATGCTTCAGAAATGTGGAAAATAGTCCGTTTTCAAATGTTTTATTTTTGAACGTCAGTTCACATTTGTAGGTGGATCATCAGTGTTAGAGCTAACATTAGCATGTTTAAAGTGATTTTCATGCTTCCAGGGGCCCTAAACACAAGATTTATGGAATGGTTAAAAGTGCATGAAAATGGCAAATTTACTCACTCCGAGTTCTCAAAAAGGGTTTCTTCACCCCGGGAAGTTAATTAAATACCATTTGGAGGCATTTAATGTTCGAGCAAAAACGGCTGATTTTCGACAAAAGAGATAACACCCCCCCATTACGTCATGCTTCAGAAATGTGGAAAATGGTCCGTTTTCAAATGTTTTATTTTTGAACGTCAGTTCACGTTTGTAGGTGGATCATCAGTGTTAGAGCTAAAATTAGCATGTTTAAAGTGATTTTCATGCTTCCAGGGGCTCGGGAAGTGAATTAAATACTATTTGGAGGCATTTAATGTTCAAGCAAAAACGGCTGATTTTCGACAAAAGAGATAACACCCCCCCATTACGTCATGCTTCAGAAATGTGGAAAATGGTCCGTTTTCAAATGTTTTATTTTTGAACGTCAGTTCACATTTGTAGGTGGATCATCAGTGTTAGAGCTAAAATTAGCATGTTTAAAGTGATTTTCATGCTTCCAGGGGCCCTAAACACAAGATTTATGGAATGGTTAAAAGTGCATGAAAATGGCCAATTTACTCACTCTGAGTTCTCAAAAAGGGTTTCTTCACCCCGGGAAGTTAATTAAATACCATTTGGAGGCATTTAATGTTCAAGCAAAAACGGCTGATTTTTTGACAAAAGAGATAACACCCCCCCATTACGTCATGCTTCAGAAATGTGGAAAATGGTCCGTTTTCAAATGTTTTATTTTTGAACGTCAGTTCACATTTGTAGGTGGATCATCAGTGTTAGAGCTAAAATTAGCATGTTTAAAGTGATTTTCATGCTTCCAGGGGCTCGGGAAGTGAATTAAATACTATTTGGAGGCATCTAATGTTCAAGCAAAAACAGCTGATTTTTGACAAAAGAGATAACACCCCCCCATTACGTCATGCTTCAGAAATGTGGAAAATGGTCCGTTTTCAAATGTTTTATTTTTGAACGTCAGTTCACAGTTGTAGGTGGATCATCAGTGTTAGAGCTAAAATTAGCATGTTTAAAGTGATTTTCATGCTTCCAGGGGCCCTAAACACGAGATTTATGGAATGGTTAAAAGTGCATGAAAATGGCCAATTTACTCACTCTGAGTTCTCAAAAAGGGTTTCTTCACCCCGGGAAGTTAATTAAATACCATTTAGAGGCATTTAATGTTCGAGCAAAAACGGCTGATTTTCGACAAAAGAGATAACACCCCCCCATTACGTCATGCTTCAGAAATGTGGAAAATGGTCCGTTTTCAAATGTTTTATTTTTGAACGTCAGTTCACATTTTTAGGTGGATCATCAGTGTTAGAATTAAAATTAGCATGTTTAAAGTGATGTTCATGCTTCCAGGGGCTCGGGAAGTGAATTAAATACTATTTGGAGGCATTTAATGTTCAAGCAAAAACGGCTGATTTTCGACAAAAGAGATAACACCCCCCCATTACGTCATGCTTCAGAAATGTGGAAAATGGTCCGTTTTCAAATGTTTTATTTTTTAACGTCAGTTCACATTTGTAGGTGGATCATCAGTGTTAGAGCTAAAATTAGCATGTTTAAAGTGATTTTCATGCTTCCAGGGGCCCTAAACACAAGATTTATGGAATTGGTTAAAAGTGCATGAAAATGGCCAATTTACTCACTCTGAGTTCTCAAAAAGGGTTTCTTCACCCCGGGAAGTTAATTAAATACCATTTGGAGGCATTTAATGTTCAAGCAAAAACGGCTGATTTTTGACAAAAGAGATAACACCCCCCCATTACGTCATGCTTCAGAAATGTGGAAAATGGTCCGTTTTCAAATGTTTTATTTTTGAACGTCAGTTCACATTTGTAGGTGGATCATCAGTGTTAGAGCTAAAATTAGCATGTTTAAAGGGATTTTCATGCTTCCAGGGGCTCGGGAAGTGAATTAAATACTATTTGGAGGCATTTAATGTTCAAGCAAAAACAGCTGATTTTCGACAAAAGAGATAACACCCCCCCCATTACGTCATGCTTCAGAAATGTGGAAAATGGTCCGTTTCAAATGTTTTATTTTTGAACGTCAGTTCACATTTGTAGGTGGATCATCAGTGTTAGAGCTAAAATTAGCATGTTTAAAGTGATTTTCATGCTTCCAGGGGCCCTAAACACAAGATTTATGGAATGGTTAAAAGTGCATGAAAATGGCCAATTTACTCACTCCGAGTTCTCAAAAAGGGTTTCTTCACCCCGGGAAGTTAATTAAATACCATTTGGAGGCATTTAATGTTTGAGCAAAAACGGCTGATTTTCGACAAAAGAGATAATACCCCCCCATTACGTCATGCTTCAGAAATGTGGAAAATGGTCCGTTTTCAAATGTTTTATTTTTGAACGTCAGTTCACGTTTGTAGGTGGATCATCAGTGTTAGAGCTAAAATTAGCATGTTTAAAGTGATTTTCATGCTTCCAGGGGCTCGGGAAGTGAATTAAATACTATTTGGAGGCATTTAATGTTCAAGCAAAAACGGCTGATTTTCGACAAAAGAGATAACACCCCCCCATTACGTCATGCTTCAGAAATGTGGAAAATAGTCCGTTTTCAAATGTTTTATTTTTGAACGTCAGTTCACATTTGTAGGTGGATCATCAGTGTTAGAGCTAACATTAGCATGTTTAAAGTGATTTTCATGCTTCCAGGGGCCCTAAACACAAGATTTATGGAATGGTTAAAAGTGCATGAAAATGGCCAATTTACTCACTCCGAGTTCTCAAAAAGGGTTTCTTCACCCCGGGAAGTTAATTAAATACCATTTGGAGGCATTTAATGTTCGAGCAAAAACGGCTGATTTTCGACAAAAGAGATAACACCCCCCCATTACGTCATGCTTCAGAAATGTGGAAAATGGTCCGTTTTCAAATGTTTTATTTTTGAACGTCAGTTCACGTTTGTAGGTGGATCATCAGTGTTAGAGCTAAAATTAGCATGTTTAAAGTGATTTTCATGCTTCCAGGGGCTCGGGAAGTGAATTAAATACTATTTGGAGGCATTTAATGTTCAAGCAAAAACCATCTGATTTTCGACAAAAGAGATAACACCCCCCCATTACGTCATGCTTCAGAAATGTGGAAAATGGTCCGTTTTCAAATGTTTTATTTTTGAACGTCAGTTCACATTTGTAGGTGGATCATCAGTGTTAGAGCTAAAATTAGCATGTTTAAAGTGATTTTCATGCTTCCAGGGGCCCTAAACACAAGATTTATGGAATGGTTAAAAGTGCATGAAAATGGCCAATGTACTCACTCCGAGTTCTCAAAAAGGGTTTCTTCACCCCGGGAAGTTAATTAAATACCATTTGGAGACATTTAATGTTCAAGCAAAAACGGCTGATTTTCGACAAAAGAGATAACACCCCCCATTACGTCATGCTTCAGAAATGTGGAAAATAGTCCGTTTTCAAATGTTTTATTTTTGAACGTCAGTTCACATTTGTAGGTGGATCATCAGTGTTAGAGCTAACATTAGCATGTTTAAAGTGATTTTCATGCTTCCAGGGGCCCTAAACACAAGATTTATGGAATGGTTAAAAGTGCATGAAAATGGCAAATTTACTCACTCCGAGTTCTCAAAAAGGGTTTCTTCACCCCGGGAAGTTAATTAAATACCATTTGGAGGCATTTAATGTTCGAGCAAAAACGGCTGATTTTCGACAAAAGAGATAACACCCCCCCATTACGTCATGCTTCAGAAATGTGGAAAATGGTCCGTTTTCAAATGTTTTATTTTTGAACGTCAGTTCACGTTTGTAGGTGGATCATCAGTGTTAGAGCTAAAATTAGCATGTTTAAAGTGATTTTCATGCTTCCAGGGGCTCGGGAAGTGAATTAAATACTATTTGGAGGCATTTAATGTTCAAGCAAAAACGGCTGATTTTCGACAAAAGAGATAACACCCCCCCATTACGTCATGCTTCAGAAATGTGGAAAATGGTCCGTTTTCAAATGTTTTATGTTCGAACGTCAGTTCACATTTGTAGGTGGATCATCAGTGTTAGAGCTAAAATTAGCATGTTGAAAGTGATTTTCATGCTTCCAGGGGCCCTAAACACAAGATTTATGGAATGGTTAAAAGTGCATGAAAATGGCCAATTTACTCACTCTGAGTTCTCAAAAAGGGTTTCTTCACCCCGGGAAGTTAATTAAATACCATTTGGAGGCATTTAATGTTCAAGCAAAAACGGCTGATTTTTTGACAAAAGAGATAACACCCCGCATTACGTCATGCTTCAGAAATGTGGAAAATGGTCCGTTTTCAAATGTTTCATTTTTGAACGTCAGTTCACATTTGTAGGTGGATCATCAGTGTTAGAGCTAAAATTAGCATGTTTAAAGTGATTTTCATGCTTCCAGGGGCTCGGGAAGTGAATTAAATACTATTTGGAGGCATTTAATGTTCAAGCAAAAACAGCTGATTTTCGACAAAAGAGATAACACCCCCCCATTACGTCATGCTTCAGAAATGTGGAAAATGGTCCGTTTTCAAATGTTTTATTTTTGAACGTCAGTTCACAGTTGTAGGTGGATCATCAGTGTTAGAGCTAAAATTAGCATGTTTAAAGTGATTTTCATGCTTCCAGGGGCCCTAAACACGAGATTTATGGAATGGTTAAAAGTGCATGAAAATGGCCAATTTACTCACTCTGAGTTCTCAAAAAGGGTTTCTTCACCCCGGGAAGTTAATTAAATACCATTTAGAGGCATTTAATGTTCGAGCAAAAACGGCTGATTTTCGACAAAAGAGATAACACCCCCCCATTACGTCATGCTTCAGAAATGTGGAAAATGGTCCGTTTTCAAATGTTTTATTTTTGAACGTCAGTTCACATTTTTAGGTGGATCATCAGTGTTAGAATTAAAATTAGCATGTTTAAAGTGATTTTCATGCTTCTAGGGGCTCGGGAAGTGAATTAAATACTATTTGGAGGCATTTAATGTTCAAGCAAAAACAGCTGATTTTCGACAAAAGAGATAACACCCCCCCATTACGTCATGCTTCAGAAATGTGGAAAATGGTCCGTTTTCAAATGTTTTATTTTTGAACGTCAGTTCACAGTTGAAGGTGGATCATCAGTGTTAGAGCTAAAATTAGCATGTTTAAAGTGATTTTCATGCTTCCAGGGGCCCTAAACACAAGATTTATGGAATGGTTAAAAGTGCATGAAAAAGGCCAATTTACTCACTCCGAGTTCTCAAAAAGGGTTTCTTCACCCCGGGAAGTTAATTAAATACCATTTGGAGACATTTAATGTTCAAGCAAAATAGCTGATTTTCGACAAAAGAGATAACACCCCCCATTACGTCATGCTTCAGAAATGTGGAAAATAGTCCGTTTTCAAATGTTTTATTTTTGAACGTCAGTTCACATTTGTAGGTGGATCATCAGTGTTAGAGCTAACATTAGCATGTTTAAAGTGATTTTCATGCTTCCAGGGGCCCTAAACACAAGATTTATGGAATGGTTAAAAGTGCATGAAAATGGCAAATTTACTCACTCCGAGTTCTCAAAAAGGGTTTCTTCACCCCGGGAAGTTAATTAAATACCATTTGGAGGCATTTAATGTTCGAGCAAAAACGGCTGATTTTCGACAAAAGAGATAACACCCCCCCATTACGTCATGCTTCAGAAATGTGGAAAATGGTCCGTTTTCAAATGTTTTATTTTTGAACGTCAGTTCACGTTTGTAGGTGGATCATCAGTGTTAGAGCTAAAATTAGCATGTTTAAAGTGATTTTCATGCTTCCAGGGGCTCGGGAAGTGAATTAAATACTATTTGGAGGCATTTAATGTTCAAGCAAAAACGGCTGATTTTCGACAAAAGAGATAACACCCCCCCATTACGTCATGCTTCAGAAATGTGGAAAATGGTCCGTTTTCAAATGTTTTATTTTTGAACGTCAGTTCACATTTGTAGGTGGATCATCAGTGTTAGAGCTAAAATTAGCATGTTTAAAGTGATTTTCATGCTTCCAGGGGCCCTAAACACAAGATTTATGGAATGGTTAAAAGTGCATGAAAATGGCCAATTTACTCACTCTGAGTTCTCAAAAAGGGTTTCTTCACCCCGGGAAGTTAATTAAATACCATTTGGAGGCATTTAATGTTCAAGCAAAAACGGCTGATTTTTTGACAAAAGAGATAACACCCCCCCATTACGTCATGCTTCAGAAATGTGGAAAATGGTCCGTTTTCAAATGTTTTATTTTTGAACGTCAGTTCACATTTGTAGGTGGATCATCAGTGTTAGAGCTAAAATTAGCATGTTTAAAGTGATTTTCATGCTTCCAGGGGCTCGGGAAGTGAATTAAATACTATTTGGAGGCATTTAATGTTCAAGCAAAAACAGCTGATTTTTGACAAAAGAGATAACACCCCCCCATTACGTCATGCTTCAGAAATGTGGAAAATGGTCCGTTTTCAAATGTTTTTTTTTTGAACGTCAGTTCACAGTTGTAGGTGGATCATCAGTGTTAGAGCTAAAATTAGCATGTTTAAAGTGATTTTCATGCTTCCAGGGGCTCGGGAAGTGAATTAAATACTATTTGGAGGCATTTAATGTTCAAGCAAAAACAGCTGATTTTCGACAAAAGAGATAACACCCCCCCATTACGTCATGCTTCAGAAATGTGGAAAATGGTCCGTTTTCAAATGTTTTATTTTTGAACGTCAGTTCACAGTTGTAGGTGGATCATCAGTGTTAGAGCTAAAATTAGCATGTTTAAAGTGATTTTCATGCTTCCAGGGGCCCTAAACACGAGATTTATGGAATGGTTAAAAGTGCATGAAAATGGCCAATTTACTCACTCTGAGTTCTCAAAAAGGGTTTCTTCACCCCGGGAAGTTAATTAAATACCATTTAGAGGCATTTAATGTTCGAGCAAAAACGGCTGATTTTCGACAAAAGAGATAACACCCCCCCATTACGTCATGCTTCAGAAATGTGGAAAATGGTCCGTTTTCAAATGTTTTATTTTTGAACGTCAGTTCACATTTTTAGGTGGATCATCAGTGTTAGAATTAAAATTAGCATGTTTAAAGTGATTTTCATGCTTCTAGGGGCTCGGGAAGTGAATTAAATACTATTTGGAGGCATTTAATGTTCAAGCAAAAACAGCTGATTTTCGACAAAAGAGATAACACCCCCCCATTACGTCATGCTTCAGAAATGTGGAAAATGGTCCGTTTTCAAATGTTTTATTTTTGAACGTCAGTTCACAGTTGAAGGTGGATCATCAGTGTTAGAGCTAAAATTAGCATGTTTAAAGTGATTTTCATGCTTCCAGGGGCCCTAAACACAAGATTTATGGAATGGTTAAAAGTGCATGAAAATGGCCAATTTACTCACTCCGAGTTCTCAAAAAGGGTTTCTTCACCCCGGGAAGTTAATTAAATACCATTTGGAGACATTTAATGTTCAAGCAAAATAGCTGATTTTCGACAAAAGAGATAACACCCCCCATTACGTCATGCTTCAGAAATGTGGAAAATAGTCAGTTTTCAAATGTTTTATTTTTGAACGTCAGTTCACATTTGTAGGTGGATCATCAGTGTTAGAGCTAACATTAGCATGTTTAAATTGATTTTCATGCTTCCAGGGGCCCTAAACACAAGATTTATGGAATGGTTAAAAGTGCATGAAAATGGCAAATTTACTCACTCCGAGTTCTCAAAAAGGGTTTCTTCACCCCGGGAAGTTAATTAAATACCATTTGGAGGCATTTAATGTTCGAGCAAAAACGGCTGATTTTCGACAAAAGAGATAACACCCCCCCATTACGTCATGCTTCAGAAATGTGGAAAATGGTCCGTTTTCAAATGTTTTATTTTTGAACGTCAGTTCACGTTTGTAGGTGGATCATCAGTGTTAGAGCTAAAATTAGCATGTTTAAAGTGATTTTCATGCTTCCAGGGGCTCGGGAAGTGAATTAAATACTATTTGGAGGCATTTAATGTTCAAGCAAAAACGGCTGATTTTCGACAAAAGAGATAACACCCCCCCATTACGTCATGCTTCAGAAATGTGGAAAATGGTCCGTTTTCAAATGTTTTATTTTTGAACGTCAGTTCACATTTGTAGGTGGATCATCAGTGTTAGAGCTAAAATTAGCATGTTTAAAGTGATTTTCATGCTTCCAGGGGCCCTAAACACAAGATTTATGGAATGGTTAAAAGTGCATGAAAATGGCCAATTTACTCACTCTGAGTTCTCAAAAAGGGTTTCTTCACCCCGGGAAGTTAATTAAATACCATTTGGAGGCATTTAATGTTCAAGCAAAAACGGCTGATTTTTTGACAAAAGAGATAACACCCCCCCATTACGTCATGCTTCAGAAATGTGGAAAATGGTCCGTTTTCAAATGTTTTATTTTTGAACGTCAGTTCACATTTGTAGGTGGATCATCAGTGTTAGAGCTAAAATTAGCATGTTTAAAGTGATTTTCATGCTTCCAGGGGCTCGGGAAGTGAATTAAATACTATTTGGAGGCATTTAATGTTCAAGCAAAAACAGCTGATTTTTGACAAAAGAGATAACACCCCCCCATTACGTCATGCTTCAGAAATGTGGAAAATGGTCCGTTTTCAAATGTTTTTTTTTTGAACGTCAGTTCACAGTTGTAGGTGGATCATCAGTGTTAGAGCTAAAATTAGCATGTTTAAAGTGATTTTCATGCTTCCAGGGGCCCTAAACACGAGATTTATGGAATGGTTAAAAGTGCATGAAAATGGCCAATTTACTCACTCTGAGTTCTCAAAAAGGGTTTCTTCACCCCGGGAAGTTAATTAAATACCATTTAGAGGCATTTAATGTTCGAGCAAAAACGGCTGATTTTCGACAAAAGAGATAACACCCCCCCATTACGTCATGCTTCAGAAATGTGGAAAATGGTCCGTTTTCAAATGTTTTATTTTTGAACGTCAGTTCACATTTTTAGGTGGATCATCAGTGTTAGAATTAAAATTAGCATGTTTAAAGTGATGTTCATGCTTCCAGGGGCTCGGGAAGTGAATTAAATACTATTTGGAGGCATTTAATGTTCAAGCAAAAACGGCTGATTTTCGACAAAAGAGATAACACCCCCCCATTACGTCATGCTTCAGAAATGTGGAAAATGGTCCGTTTTCAAATGTTTTATTTTTTAACGTCAGTTCACATTTGTAGGTGGATCATCAGTGTTAGAGCTAAAATTAGCATGTTTAAAGTGATTTTCATGCTTCCAGGGGCCCTAAACACAAGATTTATGGAATTGGTTAAAAGTGCATGAAAATGGCCAATTTACTCACTCTGAGTTCTCAAAAAGGGTTTCTTCACCCCGGGAAGTTAATTAAATACCATTTGGAGGCATTTAATGTTCAAGCAAAAACGGCTGATTTTTGACAAAAGAGATAACACCCCCCCATTACGTCATGCTTCAGAAATGTGGAAAATGGTCCGTTTTCAAATGTTTTATTTTTGAACGTCAGTTCACATTTGTAGGTGGATCATCAGTGTTAGAGCTAAAATTAGCATGTTTAAAGGGATTTTCATGCTTCCAGGGGCTCGGGAAGTGAATTAAATACTATTTGGAGGCATTTAATGTTCAAGCAAAAACAGCTGATTTTCGACAAAAGAGATAACACCCCCCCCATTACGTCATGCTTCAGAAATGTGGAAAATGGTCCGTTTCAAATGTTTTATTTTTGAACGTCAGTTCACATTTGTAGGTGGATCATCAGTGTTAGAGCTAAAATTAGCATGTTTAAAGTGATTTTCATGCTTCCAGGGGCCCTAAACACAAGATTTATGGAATGGTTAAAAGTGCATGAAAATGGCCAATTTACTCACTCTGAGTTCTCAAAAAGGGTTTCTTCATCCCGGGAAGTTAATTAAATACCATTTGGAGGCATTTAATGTTCTAGCAAAAACGGCTGATTTTCGACAAAAGAGATAACACCCCCCCATTACGTCATGCTTCAGAAATGTGGAAAATGGTCCGTTTTCAAATGTTTTATTTTTCAACGTCAGTTCACATTTGTAGGTGGATCATCAGTGTTGGAGCTAAAATTAGCCTGTTTAAAGTGATTTTCATGCTTCCAGGGGCCCTAAACACAAGATTTATGGAATGGTTAAAAGTGCATGAAAATGGCCAATTTATTCACTCTGAGTTCTCAAAAAGGGTTTCTTCACCCTGGGAAGTTAATTAAATACCATTTGGAGGCATTTAATGTTCGAGCAAAAACGGCTGATTTTCGACGAAAGAGATAACACCCCCCCATTACGTCATGCTTCAGAAATGTGGAAAATGGTCCGTTTTCAAATGTTTTATTTTTGAACGTCAGTTCACATTTGTAGGTGGATCATCAGTGTTAGAGCTAAAATTAGCATGTTTAAAATGATTTTCATGCTTCCAGAGGCCCTAAACACAAGATTTATGGAATGGTTAAAAGTGCATGAAAATGGCAAATTTACTCACTCTGAGTTCTCAAAAAGGGTTTCTTCACCCCGGGAAGGTAATTAAATACCATTTGGAGGCATTTAATGTTCGAGCAAAAACGGCTGATTTTCGACAAAAGAGATAACACCCCCCCATTACGTCATGCTTCAGAAATGTGGAAAATGGTCCGTTTTCAAATGTTTTATTTTTGAACGTCAGTTCACATTTGTAGGTGGATCATCAGTGTTAGAGCTAAAATTAGCATGTTTAAAGTGATTTTCATGCTTCCAGGGGCTCGGGAAGTGAATTAAATACTATTTGGAGGCATTTAATGTTCGAGCAAAAACGGCTGATTTTCGACAAAAGAGATAACACCCCCCCATTACGTCATGCTTCAGAAATGTGGAAAATGGTCCATTTTCAAATGTTTTATTTTTGAACGTCAGTTCACATTTGTAGGTGGATCATCAGTGTTAGAGCTAAAATGAGCATGTTTAAAGTGATTTTCATGCTTCCAGAGGCCCTAAACACAAGATTTATGGAATGGTTAAAAGTGCATGAAAATGGCCAATTTACTCACTCTGAGTTCTCAAAAAGGGTTTCTTCACCCCGGGAAGTTAATTAAATACAATTTGGAGGCATTTAATGTTCAAGCAAAAACGGCTGATTTTTGACAAAAGAGATAACACCCCCCCATTACGTCATGCTTCAGAAATGTGGAAAATGGTCCATTTTCAAATGTTTTATTTTTGAACGTCAGTTCACATTTGTAGGTGGATCATCAGTGTTAGAGCTAAAATTAGCATGTTTAAAATGATTTTCATGCTTCCAGGGGCTCGGGAAGTGAATTAAATACTATTTGGAGGCATTTAATGTTCAAGCAAAAACAGCTGATTTTCGACAAAAGAGATAACACCCCCCATTATGTCATGCTTCAGAAATGTGGAAAATGGTCCGTTTTCAAATGTTTTATTTTTGAACGTCAGTTCACATTTGTAGGTGGATCATCAGTGTTAGAGCTAAAATTAGCATGTTTAAAGTGATTTTCATGCTTCCAGGGGCTCGGGAAGTGAATTAAATACTATTTGGAGGCATTTAATGTTCAAGCAAAAACGGCTGATTTTCGACAAAAGAGATAACACCCCCCCATTACGTCATGCTTCAGAAATGTGGAAAATGGTCCGTTTTCAAATGTTTTATTTTTGAACGTCAGTTCACATTTGTAGGTGGATCATCAGTGTTAGAGCTAAAATTAGCATGTTTAAAGTGATTTTCATGCTTCCAGGGGCCCTAAACACAAGATTTATGGAATTGGTTAAAAGTGCATGAAAATGGCCAATTTACTCACTCTGAGTTCTCAAAAAGGGTTTCTTCACCCCGGGAAGTTAATTAAATACCATTGGGAGGCATTTAATGTTCAAGCAAAAACGGCTGATTTTTGACAAAAGAGATAACACCCCCCATTACGTCATGCTTCAGAAATGTGGAAAATGGTCCGTTTTCAAATGTTTTATTTTTGAACGTCAGTTCACATTTGTAGGTGGATCATCAGTGTTAGAGCTAAAATTAGCATGTTTAAAATGATTTTCATGCTTCCAGAGGCCCTAAACACAAGATTTATGGAATGGTTAAAAGTGCATGAAAATGGCAAATTTACTCACTCTGAGTTCTCAAAAAGGGTTTCTTCACCCCGGGAAGTTAATTAAATACCATTTGGAGGCATTTAATGTTCGAGCAAAAACGGCTGATTTTCGACAAAAGAGATAACACCCCCCCATTACGTCATGCTTCAGAAATGTGGAAAATGGTCCGTTTTCAAATGTTTTATTTTTGAACGTCAGTTCACATTTGTAGGTGGATCATCAGTGTTAGAGCTAAAATGAGCATGTTTAAAGTGATTTTCATGCTTCCAGAGGCCCTAAACACAAGATTTATGGAATGGTTAAAAGTGCATGAAAATGGCCAATTTACTCACTCCCAGTTCTCAAAAAGGGTTTCTTCACCCCGGGTAGTTAATTAAATACCATTTGGAGGCATTTAATGTTCGAGCAAAAACAGCTGATTTTCAACAAAAGAGATAACACCCCCCCATTACGTCATGCTTCAGAAATGTGGAAAATGGTCCGTTTTCAAATGTTTTATTTTTGAACGTCAGTTCACATTTGTAGGTGAATCATCAGTGTTAGAGCTAAAATTAGCATGTTTAAAGTGATTTTCATGCATCCAGGGGCCCTAAACACAAGATTTATGGAATGGTTAAAAGTGCATGAAAATGGCCAATTTACTCACTCTGAGTTCTCAAAAAGGGTTTCTTCACCCCGGGAAGTTAATTAAATAACATTTGGAGGCATTTAATGTTCAAGCAAAAACGGCTGATTTTTGACAAAAGAGATAACACCCCCCCATTACGTCATGCTTCAGAAATGTGGAAAATGGTCCGTTTTCAAATGTTTTATTATTGAACGTCAGTTCACATTTGTAGGTGGATCATCAGTGTTAGAGCTAAAATTAGCATGTTTAAAGTGATTTTCATGCTTCCAGGGGCCCTAAACACAAGAATTATGGAATGGTTAAAAGTGCATGAAAATGGCCAATTTACTCACTCTGAGTTCTCAAAAAGGGTTTCTTCACCCCGGGAAGTTAATTAAATACCATTTGGAGGCATTTAATGTTCTAGCAAAAGCGGCTGATTTTCGACAAAAGAGATAACACCCCCCCATTACGTCATGCTTCAGAAATGTGGAAAATGGTCCGTTTTCAAATGTTTTATTTTTGAACGTCAGTTCACATTTGTAGGTGGATCATCAGTGTTAGAGCTAAAATTAGCATGTTTAAAGTGATTTTCATGCTTCCAGGGGCCCTAAACACAAGATTAATGGAATGGTTAAAAGTGCATGAAAATGGCCAATTTACTCACTCTGAGTTCTCAAAAAGGGTTTCTTCACCCCGGGAAGTTAATTAAATACCATTTGGAGGCATTTAATGTTCAAGCAAAAACGGCTGATTTTTTGACAAAAGAGATAACACCCCCCATTACGTCATGCTTCAGAAATGTGGAAAATGGTCCGTTTTCAAATGTTTTATTTTTGAACGTCAGTTCACATTTGTAGGTGGATCATCAGTGTTAGAGCTAAAATTAGCATGTTTAAAGTGATTTTCATGCTTCCAGGGGCCGGGAAGTGAATTAAATACTATTTGGAGGCATTTAATGTTCAAGCAAAAACAGCTGATTTTCGACAAAAGAGATAACACCCCCCCATTACGTCATGCTTCAGAAATGTGGAAAATGGTCCGTTTTCAAATGTTTTATTTTTGAACGTCAGTTCACAGTTGTAGGTGGATCATCAGTGTTAGAGCTAAAATTAGCATGTTTAACGTGATTTTCATGCTTCCAGGGGCCCTAAACACGAGATTTATGGAATGGTTAAAAGTGCATGAAAATGGCCAATTTACTCACTCTGAGTTCTCAAAAAGGGTTTCTTCACCCCGGGAAGTTAATTAAATACCATTTAGAGGCATTTAATGTTCGAGCAAAAACGGCTGATTTTCGACAAAAGAGATAACACCCCCCCATTACGTCATGCTTCAGAAATGTGGAAAATGGTCCGTTTTCAAATGTTTTATTTTTGAACGTCAGTTCACATTTTTAGGTGGATCATCAGTGTTAGAATTAAAATTAGCATGTTTAAAGTGATTTTCATGCTTCTAGGGGCTCGGGAAGTGAATTAAATACTATTTGGAGGCATTTAATGTTCAAGCAAAAACAGCTGATTTTCGACAAAAGAGATAACACCCCCCCATTACGTCATGCTTCAGAAATGTGGAAAATGGTCCGTTTTCAAATGTTTTATTTTTGAACGTCAGTTCACAGTTGAAGGTGGATCATCAGTGTTAGAGCTAAAATTAGCATGTTTAAAGTGATTTTCATGCTTCCAGGGGCCCTAAACACAAGATTTATGGAATGGTTAAAAGTGCATGAAAATGGCCAATTTACTCACTCCGAGTTCTCAAAAAGGGTTTCTTCACCCCGGGAAGTTAATTAAATACCATTTGGAGACATTTAATGTTCAAGCAAAAACGGCTGATTTTCGACAAAAGAGATAACACCCCCCATTACGTCATGCTTCAGAAATGTGGAAAATAGTCCGTTTTCAAATGTTTTATTTTTGAACGTCAGTTCACATTTGTAGGTGGAATATCAGTGTTAGAGCTAACATTAGCATGTTTAAAGTGATTTTCATGCTTCCAGGGGCCCTAAACACAAGATTTATGGAATGGTTAAAAGTGCATGAAAATGGCAAATTTACTCACTCCGAGTTCTCAAAAAGGGTTTCTTCACCCCGGGAAGTTAATTAAATACCATTTGGAGGCATTTAATGTTCGAGCAAAAACGGCTAATTTTCGACAAAAGAGATAACACCCCCCATTACGTCATGCTTCAGAAATGTGGAAAATGGTCCGTTTTCAAATGTTTTATTTTTGAACGTCAGTTCACGTTTGTAGGTGGATCATCAGTGTTAGAGCTAAAATTAGCATGTTTAAAGTGATTTTCATGCTTCCAGGGGCTCGGGAAGTGAATTAAATACTATTTGGAGGCATTTAATGTTCAAGCAAAAACGGCTGATTTTCGACAAAAGAGATAACACCCCCCATTATGTCATGCTTCAGAAATGTGGAAAATGGTCCGTTTTCAAATGTTTTATTTTTGAACGTCAGTTCACATTTGTAGGTGGATCATCAGTGTTAGAGCTAAAATTAGCATGTTTAAAGTGATTTTCATGCTTCCAGGGGCCCTAAACACAAGATTTATGGAATTGGTTAAAAGTGCATGAAAATGGCCAATTTACTCACTCTGAGTTCTCAAAAAGGGTTTCTTCACCCCGGGAAGTTAATTAAATACCATTTAGAGGCATTTAATGTTCAAGCAAAAACGGCTGATTTTTGACAAAAGAGATAACACCCCCCCATTACGTCATGCTTCAGAAATGTGGAAAATGGTCCGTTTTCAAATGTTTTATTTTTGAACGTCAGTTCACATTTGTAGGTGGATCATCAGTGTTAGAGCTAAAATTAGCCTGTTTAAAGTGATTTTCATGCTTCCAGGGGCTCGGGAAGTGAATTAAATACTATTTGGAGGCATTTAATGTTCAAGCAAAAACAGCTGATTTTCGACAAAAGAGATAACACCCCCCCCATTACGTCATGCTTCAGAAATGTGGAAAATGGTCCGTTTCAAATGTTTTATTTTTGAACGTCAGTTCACATTTGTAGGTGGATCATCAGTGTTAGAGCTAAAATTAGCATGTTTAAAGTGATTTTCATGCTTCCAGGGGCCCTAAACACAAGATTTATGGAATGGTTAAAAGTGCATGAAAATGGCCAATTTACTCACTCTGAGTTCTCAAAAAGGGTTTCTTCATCCCGGGAAGTTAATTAAATACCATTTGGAGGCATTTAATGTTCTAGCAAAAACGGCTGATTTTCGACAAAAGAGATAACACCCCCCCATTACGTCATGCTTCAGAAATGTGGAAAATGGTCCGTTTTCAAATGTTTTATTTTTCAACGTCAGTTCACATTTGTAGGTGGATCATCAGTGTTGGAGCTAAAATTAGCATGTTTAAAGTGATTTTCATGCTTCCAGGGGCCCTAAACACAAGATTTATGGAATGGTTAAAAGTGCATGAAAATGGCCAATTTATTCACTCTGAGTTCTCAAAAAGGGTTTCTTCACCCTGGGAAGTTAATTAAATACCATTTGGAGGCATTTAATGTTCGAGCAAAAACGGCTGATTTTCGACAAAAGAGATAACACCCCCCCATTACGTCATGCTTCAGAAATGTGGAAAATGGTCCGTTTTCAAATGTTTTATTTTTGAACGTCAGTTCACATTTGTAGGTGGATCATCAGTGTTAGAGCTAAAATTAGCATGTTTAAAATGATTTTCATGCTTCCAGAGGCCCTAAACACAAGATTTATGGAATGGTTAAAAGTGCATGAAAATGGCAAATTTACTCACTCTGAGTTCTCAAAAAGGGTTTCTTCACCCCGGGAAGGTAATTAAATACCATTTGGAGGCATTTAATGTTCGAGCAAAAACGGCTGATTTTCGACAAAAGAGATAACACCCCCCCCATTACGTCATGCTTCAGAAATGTGGAAAATGGTCCGTTTTCAAATGTTTTATTTTTGAACGTCAGTTCACATTTGTAGGTGGATCATCAGTGTTAGAGCTAAAATTAGCATGTTTAAAGTGATTTTCATGCTTCCAGGGGCTCGGGAAGTGAATTAAATACTATTTGGAGGCATTTAATGTTCGAGCAAAAACGGCTGATTTTCGACAAAAGAGATAACACCCCCCCATTACGTCATGCTTCAGAAATGTGGAAAATGGTCCGTTTTCAAATGTTTTATTTTTGAACGTCAGTTCACATTTGTAGGTGGATCATCAGTGTTAGAGCTAAAATGAGCATGTTTAAAGTGATTTTCATGCTTCCAGAGGCCCTAAACACAAGATTTATGGAATGGTTAAAAGTGCATGAAAATGGCCAATTTACTCACTCTGAGTTCTCAAAAAGGGTTTCTTCACCCCGGGAAGTTAATTAAATACCATTTGGAGGCATTTAATGTTCAAGCAAAAACGGCTGATTTTTGACAAAAGAGATAACACCCCCCCATTACGTCATGCTTCAGAAATGTGGAAAATGCTCCGTTTTCAAATGTTTTATTTTTGAACGTCAGTTCACATTTGTAGGTGGATCATCAGTGTTAGAGCTAAAATTAGCATGTTTACAGTGATTTTCATGCTTCCAGGGGCTCGGGAAGTGAATTAAATACTATTTGGAGGCATTTAATGTTCAAGCAAAAACAGCTGATTTTCGACAAAAGAGATAACACCCCCCATTATGTCATGCTTCAGAAATGTGGAAAATGGTCCGTTTTCAAATGTTTTATTTTTGAACGTCAGTTCACATTTGTAGGTGGATCATCAGTGTTAGAGCTAAAATTAGCATGTTTAAAGTGATTTTCATGCTTCCAGGGGCTCGGGAAGTGAATTAAATACTATTTGGAGGCATTTAATGTTCAAGCAAAAACGGCTGATTTTCGACAAAAGAGATAACACCCCCCCATTACGTCATGCTTCAGAAATGTGGAAAATGGTCCGTTTTCAAATGTTTTATTTTTGAACGTCAGTTCACATTTGTCGGTGGATCATCAGTGTTAGAGCTAAAATTAGCATGTTTAAAATGATTTTCATGCTTCCAGAGGCCCTAAACACAAGATTTATGGAATGGTTAAAAGTGCATGAAAATGGCAAATTTACTCACTCTGAGTTCTCAAAAAGGGTTTCTTCACCCCGGGAAGGTAATTAAATACCATTTGGAGGCATTTAATGTTCGAGCAAAAACGGCTGATTTTCGACAAAAGAGATAACACCCCCCCATTACGTCATGCTTCAGAAATGTGGAAAATGGTCCGTTTTCAAATGTTTTATTTTTGAACGTCAGTTCACATTTGTAGGTGGATCATCAGTGTTAGAGCTAAAATTAGCATGTTTAAAGTGATTTTCATGCTTCCAGGGGCTCGGGAAGTGAATTAAATACTATTTGGAGGCATTTAATGTTCGAGCAAAAACGGCTGATTTTCGACAAAAGAGATAACACCCCCCCCATTACGTCATGCTTCAGAAATGTGGAAAATGGTCCGTTTTCAAATGTTTTATTTTTGAACGTCAGTTCACATTTGTAGGTGGATCATCAGTGTTAGAGCTAAAATGAGCATGTTTAAAGTGATTTTCATGCTTCCAGAGGCCCTAAACACAAGATTTATGGAATGGTTAAAAGTGCATGAAAATGGCCAATTTACTCACTCCCAGTTCTCAAAAAGGGTTTCTTCACCCCGGGTAGTTAATTAAATACCATTTGGAGGCATTTAATGTTCGAGCAAAAACAGCTGATTTTCGACAAAAGAGATAACACCCCCCCATTACGTCATGCTTCAGAAATGTGGAAAATGGTCCGTTTTCAAATGTTTTATTTTTGAACGTCAGTTCACATTTGTAGGTGAATCATCAGTGTTAGAGCTAAAATTAGCATGTTTAAAGTGATTTTCATGCTTCCAGGGGCCCTAAACACAAGATTTATGGAATGGTTAAAAGTGCATGAAAATGGCCAATTTACTCACTCTGAGTTCTCAAAAAGGGTTTCTTCACCCCGGGAAGTTAATTAAATACCATTTGGAGGCATTTAATGTTCAAGCAAAAACGGCTGATTTTTGACAAAAGAGATAACACCCCCCCATTACGTCATGCTTCAGAAATGTGGAAAATGCTCCATTTTCAAATGTTTTATTTTTGAACGTCAGTTCACATTTGTAGGTGGATCATCAGTGTTAGAGCTAAAATTAGCATGTTTACAGTGATTTTCATGCTTCCAGGGGCTCGGGAAGTGAATTAAATACTATTTGGAGGCATTTAATGTTCAAGCAAAAACAGCTGATTTTCGACAAAAGAGATAACACCCCCCATTATGTCATGCTTCAGAAATGTGGAAAATGGTCCGTTTTCAAATGTTTTATTTTTGAACGTCAGTTCACATTTGTAGGTGGATCATCAGTGTTAGAGCTAAAATTAGCATGTTTAAAGTGATTTTCATGCTTCCAGGGGCTCGGGAAGTGAATTAAATACTATTTGGAGGCATTTAATGTTCAAGCAAAAACGGCTGATTTTCGACAAAAGAGATAACACCCCCCCATTACGTCATGCTTCAGAAATGTGGAAAATGGTCCGTTTTCAAATGTTTTATTTTTGAACGTCAGTTCACATTTGTCGGTGGATCATCAGTGTTAGAGCTAAAATTAGCATGTTTAAAATGATTTTCATGCTTCCAGAGGCCCTAAACACAAGATTTATGGAATGGTTAAAAGTGCATGAAAATGGCAAATTTACTCACTCTGAGTTCTCAAAAAGGGTTTCTTCACCCCGGGAAGGTAATTAAATACCATTTGGAGGCATTTAATGTTCGAGCAAAAACGGCTGATTTTCGACAAAAGAGATAACACCCCCCCATTACGTCATGCTTCAGAAATGTGGAAAATGGTCCGTTTTCAAATGTTTTATTTTTGAACGTCAGTTCACATTTGTAGGTGGATCATCAGTGTTAGAGCTAAAATTAGCATGTTTAAAGTGATTTTCATGCTTCCAGGGGCTCGGGAAGTGAATTAAATACTATTTGGAGGCATTTAATGTTCGAGCAAAAACGGCTGATTTTCGACAAAAGAGATAACACCCCCCCCATTACGTCATGCTTCAGAAATGTGGAAAATGGTCCGTTTTCAAATGTTTTATTTTTGAACGTCAGTTCACATTTGTAGGTGGATCATCAGTGTTAGAGCTAAAATGAGCATGTTTAAAGTGATTTTCATGCTTCCAGAGGCCCTAAACACAAGATTTATGGAATGGTTAAAAGTGCATGAAAATGGCCAATTTACTCACTCCCAGTTCTCAAAAAGGGTTTCTTCACCCCGGGTAGTTAATTAAATACCATTTGGAGGCATTTAACGTTCGAGCAAAAACAGCTGATTTTCGACAAAAGAGATAACACCCCCCCATTACGTCATGCTTCAGAAATGTGGAAAATGGTCCGTTTTCAAATGTTTTATTTTTGAACGTCAGTTCACATTTGTAGGTGAATCATCAGTGTTAGAGCTAAAATTAGCATGTTTAAAGTGATTTTCATGCTTCCAGGGGCCCTAAACACAAGATTTATGGAATGGTTAAAAGTGCATGAAAATGGCCAATTTACTCACTCTGAGTTCTCAAAAAGGGTTTCTTCACCCCGGGAAGTTAATTAAATAACATTTGGAGGCATTTAATGTTCAAGCAAAAACGGCTGATTTTTGACAAAAGAGATAACACCCCCCCATTACGTCATGCTTCAGAAATGTGGAAAATGGTCCGTTTTCAAATGTTTTATTTTTGAACGTCAGTTCACATTTGTAGGTGGATCATCAGTGTTAGAGCTAAAATTAGCATGTTTAAAGTGATTTTCATGCTTCCAGGGGCCCTAAACACAAGAATTATGGAATGGTTAAAAGTGCATGAAAATGGGCAATTTACTCACTCTGAGTTCTCAAAAAGGGTTTCTTCACCCCGGGAAGTTAATTAAATACCATTTGGAGGCATTTAATGTTCTAGCCAAAGCGGCTGATTTTCGACAAAAGAGATAACACCCCCCCATTACGTCATGCTTCAGAAATGTGGAAAATGGTCCGTTTTCAAATGTTTTGTTTTTGAACGTCAGTTCACATTTGTAGGTGGATCATCAGTGTTAGAGCTAAAATTAGCATGTTTAAAGTGATTTTCATGCTTCCAGGGGCCCTAAACACAAGATTTATGGAATTGGTTAAAAGTGCATGAAAATGGCCAATTTACTCACTCTGAGTTCTCAAAAAGGGTTTCTTCACCCCGGGAAGTTAATTAAATACCATTTGGAGGCATTTAATGTTCAAGCAAAAACGGCTGATTTTTGACAAAAGAGATAACACCCCCCCATTACGTCATGCTTCAGAAATGTGGAAAATGGTCCGTTTTCAAATGTTTTATTTTTGAACGTCAGTTCACATTTGTAGGTGGATCATCAGTGTTAGAGCTAAAATTAGCATGTTTAAAGTGATTTTCATGCTTCCAGGGGCTCGGGAAGTGAATTAAATACTATTTGGAGGCATTTAATGTTCAAGCAAAAACAGCTGATTTTCGACAAAAGAGATAACACCCCCCCCATTACGTCATGCTTCAGAAATGTGGAAAATGGTCCGTTTCAAATGTTTTATTTTTGAACGTCAGTTCACATTTGTAGGTGGATCATCAGTGTTAGAGCTAAAATTAGCATGTTTAAAGTGATTTTCATGCTTCCAGGGGCCCTAAACACAAGATTTATGGAATGGTTAAAAGTGCATGAAAATGGCCAATTTACTCACTCTGAGTTCTCAAAAAGGGTTTCTTCATCCCGGGAAGTTAATTAAATACCATTTGGAGGCATTTAATGTTCTAGCAAAAACGGCTGATTTTCGACAAAAGAGATAACACCCCCCCATTACGTCATGCTTCAGAAATGTGGAAAATGGTCCGTTTTCAAATGTTTTATTTTTCAACGTCAGTTCACATTTGTAGGTGGATCATCAGTGTTGGAGCTAAAATTAGCATGTTTAAAGTGATTTTCATGCTTCCAGGGGCCCTAAACACAAGATTTATGGAATGGTTAAAAGTGCATGAAAATGGCCAATTTATTCACTCTGAGTTCTCAAAAAGGGTTTCTTCACCCTGGGAAGTTAATTAAATACCATTTGGAGGCATTTAATGTTCGAGCAAAAACGGCTGATTTTCGACAAAAGAGATAACACCCCCCCATTACGTCATGCTTCAGAAATGTGGAAAATGGTCCGTTTTCAAATGTTTTATTTTTGAACGTCAGTTCACATTTGTAGGTGGATCATCAGTGTTAGAGCTAAAATTAGCATGTTTAAAATGATTTTCATGCTTCCAGAGGCCCTAAACACAAGATTTATGGAATGGTTAAAAGTGCATGAAAATGGCAAATTTACTCACTCTGAGTTCTCAAAAAGGGTTTCTTCACCCCGGGAAGGTAATTAAATACCATTTGGAGGCATTTAATGTTCGAGCAAAAACGGCTGATTTTCGACAAAAGAGATAACACCCCCCCATTACGTCATGCTTCAGAAATGTGGAAAATGGTCCGTTTTCAAATGTTTTATTTTTGAACGTCAGTTCACATTTGTAGGTGGATCATCAGTGTTAGAGCTAAAATTAGCATGTTTAAAGTGATTTTCATGCTTCCAGGGGCTCGGGAAGTGAATTAAATACTATTTGGAGGCATTTAATGTTCGAGCAAAAACGGCTGATTTTCGACAAAAGAGATAACACCCCCCCATTACGTCATGCTTCAGAAATGTGGAAAATGGTCCGTTTTCAAATGTTTTATTTTTGAACGTCAGTTCACATTTGTAGGTGGATCATCAGTGTTAGAGCTAAAATGAGCATGTTTAAAGTGATTTTCATGCTTCCAGAGGCCCTAAACACAAGATTTATGGAATGGTTAAAAGTGCATGAAAATGGCCAATTTACTCACTCTGAGTTCTCAAAAAGGGTTTCTTCACCCCGGGAAGTTAATTAAATACCTGGGTTTCCAGACATGATAATAAGCATGTTAAAAAACATATATCAGAATGCGCAGGCAAAAGTGGTAGTTAACGCCAACTCGATAGGAGTGATTAACATCAACCGTGGCACCAGGCAAGGCTGTCCGATGTCCCCTATCTTGTTTACCTTTTTTATTGAGCCCTTGGCAATAAGAATACGCAGCAACCCAAATATCAAGCCACCTATAGAAGGAATGTCAAAAGTTAAATTATTCGCAGATGATATTATTTTATACCTTCATCCCGATAAATTCAATTTTGATAATGCTCTCCAAGAGTTTAATCAGTTTGAACAAATTGGTGGTTACAAGATCAACCAAAATAAAACCGAGGTGCTAGTACTGAATTCGGACTGCAATTTTTTAACATCCAATTTAAGATTACAAGCACTGAATAACGAACCCATCAGATACCTAGGCATTTATGTCTCCAATCAATTCGATCAACTATATAGCTTGAACTATCTAGCAACTCGGAATAAAATTAGAACTCTACTGGAAAGATGGACTTTACTGCCCTTAACTTTGATTGGCAGGGTCGAACTTATTAAAATGTCGATCCTTCCTTTGTTGGTTTTTCTTTTTTTAAATGTTCCACTAAAAATCAATTTGCGCTATTTTAGGGAAATTGACTCAATGGTCAGGGATTTTGTTTGGAATAAGAAAGTTGCAAGGGTGAAATTAAGCACACTACAGCTGGGAACTACACAAGGGGGTCTAGCGTTACCGAATATACGATCATACTACACGGCCGCAATTTTGGATCTTGCAGCTCGCTTACTGGCACCTAGTAGACAGCCTGACATGTTTTTTTATGAAAAAATGGTCGAAGAGGCAGGCTCGCAGGTTCCGATATTTTTAAAAACAGCAAAGTTACCAAAGAAGACCAGATATAAGACCATTAGAGATATAATAAAAAGATTACAGTCCGTTCTTAATCAGGAAGTGGGGGGTGGTTTGCGCTATTTGAGAATAGAGGAGTGCAAGAGCCTCGGTCTTCAAATCCACTCAAGTAAAATTCAAAAATGGATGGAGACAGGCTTTGGGGATTTGGGGGCCTTCTTTGTTTCAGGGAGGCTCATTACTTGGCAGGAGGTTCTGGCCAGGTCCGATAATAAACTAAAAACTGGGTTTTTGGAATTTTTTCAAATCATAAATTTTATACATAAATATAATGTGCCGGCAGGGGAAATGCCACTGGCTATTGCCCTATACAAAGTAAAATTAACAGGATTAGGGAATTGGTATAAATTCCTTAGGAAGGGGGAAGCTTCTCCTTTAGTCGACGGAATCCTGGCCAAAATATCCCTGGAAACCAACTGTTCCTTCTCGTGGCAGGAGTGGGAAAGGATCTCAGAAGTGGGTCGTAAGTCTCTCAGAGCGGCCAATTTTAAAAGAATGTCGTTCCTATCCTGTTGGCTGGCGTACCTCACTCCTAAAGCATTAAGCAAACGCTTTTTGGGAGTAGAAAACAAATGCTTTAGATGTCAGCTTCATGAGGGGGGTGATTGGTTGCACATTTTTTACACATGCCCAAAGCTGTTCGATTTTTGGTGTAAGATCTTTTCTTCAATCAGCAGGGCCATAAATAAAGTAATTGAACCCGAAGCCGAAATAGCCTTGTTTGGCATTTCAACAAAGAGAAGGGATTTGCTCAGTGCAGAAGTAACTTTCACTGCAATCTGCACTTTAGTCGCCCGTTCTCTAATCATTCAAAACTGGAGGTCAGAGGAGGTACCATCTTATTTTAAATGGGTAAATAAAATGCGACGGACGAAAAGATTTGAAGAGGCGTATGCTAAAAGAGTAGGGTCCACGAGAAAATTTATGAATATTTGGAAATATTTTCCTATTTGTGCATCTACCACCACCTCATAGCATTTCACACGAGAATATACTAAGAACACACACGGTCTGAGGTATAGAAACGAATACTATTTACCAAAAAAAAAAAATATATATATAGCACTTTAATAAAAAATTATACGGCACGATTGCACTTTAAAATTTTTTAGCACTTATGCACTTTAGCACTTGAGCACTTTAGCACCTTAGGTTAAAGGTTCAATTGGAGGAGAGTATTCAGTTTTTTGCACTAGCCGTGTGTCAATTATTGAAGCTGCTAAACTGTTTAAGTGGAACTGAAATTGAATGTTCTTGGTCCTTTGGTTTTAACTGTGTTTCTTCTCATGTGCTTGATTTTATTCTGATTTTATTCTGATGATGTGTATAATAATCCCTGCTGAAGTATGTTTGTTAAATAGGTACTTTTTTGTATTTCTTGCACTGACCTCTGCTCTGCTCAATAAAAAAAAAAAAAAAAAAAAAAAAAAAAAAAAAAAAAAAAAAAAAGTTAATTAAATACCATTTGGAGGCATTTAATGTTCTAGCAAAAACGGCTGATTTTCGACAAAAGAGATAACACCCCCCATTACGTCATGCTTCAGAAATGTGGAAAATGGTCCGTTTTCAAATGTTTTATTTTTCAACGTCAGTTCACATTTGTAGGTGGATCATCAGTGTTGGAGCTAAAATTAGCATGTTTAAAGTGATTTTCATGCTTCCAGGGGCCCTAAACACAAGATTTATGGAATGGTTAAAAGTGCATGAAAATGGCCAATTTATTCACTCTGAGTTCTCAAAAAGGGTTTCTTCACCCTGGGAAGTTAATTAAATACCATTTGGAGGCATTTAATGTTCGAGCAAAAACGGCTGATTTTCGACAAAAGAGATAACACCCCCCCATTACATCATGCTTCAGAAATGTGGAAAATGGTCCGTTTTCAAATGTTTTATTTTTGAACGTCAGTTCACATTTGTAGGTGGATCATCAGTGTTAGAGCTAAAATTAGCATGTTTAAAATGATTTTCATGCTTCCAGAGGCCCTAAACACAAGATTTATGGAATGGTTAAAAGTGCATGAAAATGGCAAATTTACTCACTCTGAGTTCTCAAAAAGGGTTTCTTCACCCCGGGAAGTTAATTAAATACCATTTGGAGGCATTTAATGTTCTAGCAAAAACGGCTGATTTTCGACAAAAGAGATAACACCCCCCCATTACGTCATGCTTCAGAAATGTGGAAAATGGTCCATTTTCAAATGTTTTATTTTTGAACGTCAGTTCACATTTGTAGGTGGATCATCAGTGTTAGAGCTAAAATGAGCATGTTTAAAGTGATTTTCATGCTTCCAGAGGCCCTAAACACACGATTTATGGAATGGTTAAAAGTGCATGAAAATGGCCAATTTACTCACTCTGAGTTCTCAAAAAGGGTTTCTTCACCCCGGGAAGTTAATTAAATACCATTTGGAGGCATTTAATGTTCAAGCAAAAACGGCTGATTTTTGACAAAAGAGATAACACCCCCCCATTACGTCATGCTTCAGAAATGTGGAAAATGGTCCGTTTTCAAATGTTTTATTTTTGAACGTCAGTTCACATTTGTAGGTGGATCATCAGTGTTAGAGCTAAAATTAGCATGTTTAAAATGATTTTCATGCTTCCAGGGGCTCGGGAAGTGAATTAAATACTATTTGGAGGCATTTAATGTTCAAGCAAAAACAGCTGATTTTCGACAAAAGAGATAACACCCCCCATTATGTCATGCTTCAGAAATGTGGAAAATGGTCCGTTTTCAAATGTTTTATTTTTGAACGTCAGTTCACATTTGTAGGTGGATCATCAGTGTTAGAGCTAAAATTAGCATGTTTAAAGTGATTTTCATGCTTCCAGGGGCTCGGGAAGTGAATTAAATACTATTTGGAGGCATTTAATGTTCAAGCAAAAACGGCTGATTTTCGACAAAAGAGATAACACCCCCCCATTACGTCATGCTTCAGAAATGTGGAAAATGGTCCGTTTTCAAATGTTTTATTTTTGAACGTCAGTTCACATTTGTAGGTGGATCATCAGTGTTAGAGCTAAAATTAGCATGTTTAAAGTGATTTTCATGCTTCCAGGGGCCCTAAACACAAGATTTATGGAATTGGTTAAAAGTGCATGAAAATGGCCAATTTACTCACTCTGAGTTCTCAAAAAGGGTTTCTTCACCCCGGGAAGTTCATTAAATACCATTTGGAGGCATTTAATGTTCAAGCAAAAACGGCTGATTTTTGACAAAAGAGATAACACCCCCCCATTACGTCATGCTTCAGAAATGTGGAAAATGGTCCGTTTTCAAATGTTTTATTTTTGAACGTCAGTTCACATTTGTAGGTGGATCATCAGTGTTAGAGCTAAAATTAGCATGTTTAAAATGATTTTCATGCTTCCAGAGGCCCTAAACACAAGATTTATGGAATGGTTAAAAGTGCATGAAAATGGCAAATTTACTCACTCTGAGTTCTCAAAAAGGGTTTCTTCACCCCGGGAAGGTAATTAAATACCATTTGGAGGCATTTAATGTTCGAGCAAAAACGGCTGATTTTCGACAAAAGAGATAACACCCCCCCATTACGTCATGCTTCAGAAATGTGGAAAATGGTCCGTTTTCAAATGTTTTATTTTTGAACGTCAGTTCACATTTGTAGGTGGATCATCAGTGTTAGAGCTAAAATTAGCATGTTTAAAGTGATTTTCATGCTTCCAGGGGCTCGGGAAGTGAATTAAATACTATTTGGAGGCATTTAATGTTCGAGCAAAAACGGCTGATTTTCGACAAAAGAGATAACACCCCCCCCCCATTACGTCATGCTTCAGAAATGTGGAAAATGGTCCGTTTTCAAATGTTTTATTTTTGAACGTCAGTTCACATTTGTAGGTGGATCATCAGTGTTAGAGCTAAAATGAGCATGTTTAAAGTGATTTTCATGCTTCCAGAGGCCCTAAACACAAGATTTATGGAATGGTTAAAAGTGCATGAAAATGGCCAATTTACTCACTCCCAGTTCTCAAAAAGGGTTTCTTCACCCCGGGTAGTTAATTAAATACCATTTGGAGGCATTTAATGTTCGAGCAAAAACAGCTGATTTTCGACAAAAGAGATAACACCCCCCCATTACGTCATGCTTCAGAAATGTGGAAAATGGTCCGTTTTCAAATGTTTTATTTTTGAACGTCAGTTCACATTTGTAGGTGAATCATCAGTGTTAGAGCTAAAATTAGCATGTTTAAAGTGATTTTCATGCTTCCAGGGGCCCTAAACACAAGATTTATGGAATGGTTAAAAGTGCATGAAAATGGCCAATTTACTCACTCTGAGTTCTCAAAAAGGGTTTCTTCACCCCGGGAAGTTAATTAAATAACATTTGGAGGCATTTAATGTTCAAGCAAAAACGGCTGATTTTTGACAAAAGAGATAACACCCCCCCATTACGTCATGCTTCAGAAATGTGGAAAATGTTCCGTTTTCAAATGTTTTATTATTGAACGTCAGTTCACATTTGTAGGTGGATCATCAGTGTTAGAGCTAAAATTAGCATGTTTAAAGTGATTTTCATGCTTCCAGGGGCCCTAAACACAAGAATTATGGAATGGTTAAAAGTGCATGAAAATGGCCAATTTACTCACTCTGAGTTCTCAAAAAGGGTTTCTTCACCCCGGGAAGTTAATTAAATACCATTTGGAGGCATTTAATGTTCTAGCAAAAGCGGCTGATTTTCGACAAAAGAGATAACACCCCCCCATTACGTCATGCTTCAGAAATGTGGAAAATGGTCCGTTTTCAAATGTTTTATTTTTGAACGTCAGTTCACGTTTGTAGGTGGATCATCAGTGTTAGAGCTAAAATTAGCATGTTTAAAGTGATTTTCATGCTTCCAGGGGCTCGGGAAGTGAATTAAATACTATTTGGAGGCATTTAATGTTCAAGCAAAAACGGCTGATTTTCGACAAAAGAGATAACACCCCCCCATTACGTCATGCTTCAGAAATGTGGAAAATGGTCCGTTTTCAAATGTTTTATTTTTGAACGTCAGTTCACATTTGTAGGTGGATCATCAGTGTTAGAGCTAAAATTAGCATGTTTAAAGTGATTTTCATGCTTCCAGGGGCCCTAAACACAAGATTTATGGAATGGTTAAAAGTGCATGAAAATGGCCAATTTACTCACTCTGAGTTCTCAAAAAGGGTTTCTTCACCCCGGGAAGTTAATTAAATACCATTTGGAGGCATTTAATGTTCAAGCAAAAACGGCTGATTTTTTGACAAAAGAGATAACACCCCCCATTACGTCATGCTTCAGAAATGTGGAAAATGGTCCGTTTTCAAATGTTTTATTTTTGAACGTCAGTTCACATTTGTAGGTGGATCATCAGTGTTAGAGCTAAAATTAGCATGTTTAAAGTGATTTTCATGCTTCCAGGGGCCGGGAAGTGAATTAAATACTATTTGGAGGCATTTAATGTTCAAGCAAAAACAGCTGATTTTCGACAAAAGAGATAACACCCCCCCATTACGTCATGCTTCAGAAATGTGGAAAATGGTCCGTTTTCAAATGTTTTATTTTTGAACGTCAGTTCACAGTTGTAGGTGGATCATCAGTGTTAGAGCTAAAATTAGCATGTTTAAAGTGATTTTCATGCTTCCAGGGGCCCTAAACACGAGATTTATGGAATGGTTAAAAGTGCATGAAAATGGCCAATTTACTCACTCTGAGTTCTCAAAAAGGGTTTCTTCACCCCGGGAAGTTAATTAAATACCATTTAGAGGCATTTAATGTTCTAGCAAAAACGGCTGATTTTCGACAAAAGAGATAACACCCCCCCATTACGTCATGCTTCAGAAATGTGGAAAATGGTCCGTTTTCAAATGTTTTATTTTTCAACGTCAGTTCACATTTGTAGGTGGATCATCAGTGTTGGAGCTAAAATTAGCATGTTTAAAGTGATTTTCATGCTTCCAGGGGCCCTAAACACAAGATTTATGGAATGGTTAAAAGTGCATGAAAATGGCCAATTTATTCACTCTGAGTTCTCAAAAAGGGTTTCTTCACCCTGGGAAGTTAATTAAATACCATTTGGAGGCATTTAATGTTCGAGCAAAAACGGCTGATTTTCGACAAAAGAGATAACACCCCCCCCCATTACGTCATGCTTCAGAAATGTGGAAAATGGTCCGTTTTCAAATGTTTTATTTTTGAACGTCAGTTCACATTTGTAGGTGGATCATCAGTGTTAGAGCTAAAATTAGCATGTTTAAAATGATTTTCATGCTTCCAGAGGCCCTAAACACAAGATTTATGGAATGGTTAAAAGTGCATGAAAATGGCAAATTTACTCACTCTGAGTTCTCAAAAAGGGTTTCTTCACCCCGGGAAGGTAATTAAATACCATTTGGAGGCATTTAATGTTCGAGCAAAAACGGCTGATTTTCGACAAAAGAGATAACACCCCCCCATTACGTCATGCTTCAGAAATGTGGAAAATGGTCCGTTTTCAAATGTTTTATTTTTGAACGTCAGTTCACATTTGTAGGTGGATCATCAGTGTTAGAGCTAAAATTAGCATGTTTAAAGTGATTTTCATGCTTCCAGGGGCTCGGGAAGTGAATTAAATACTATTTTGGAGGCATTTAATGTTCGAGCAAAAACGGCTGATTTTCGACAAAAGAGATAACACCCCCCCATTACGTCATGCTTCAGAAATGTGGAAAATGGTCCGTTTTCAAATGTTTTATTTTTGAACGTCAGTTCACATTTGTAGGTGGATCATCAGTGTTAGAGCTAAAATGAGCATGTTTAAAGTGATTTTCATGCTTCCAGAGGCCCTAAACACAAGATTTATGGAATGGTTAAAAGTGCATGAAAATGGCCAATTTACTCACTCTGAGTTCTCAAAAAGGGTTTCTTCACCCCGGGAAGTTAATTAAATACCATTTGGAGGCATTTAATGTTCTAGCAAAAACGGCTGATTTTCGACAAAAGAGATAACACCCCCCCATTACGTCATGCTTCAGAAATGTGGAAAATGGTCCGTTTTCAAATGTTTTATTTTTCAACGTCAGTTCACATTTGTAGGTGGATCATCAGTGTTGGAGCTAAAATTAGCATGTTTAAAGTGATTTTCATGCTTCCAGGGGCCCTAAACACAAGATTTATGGAATGGTTAAAAGTGCATGAAAATGGCCAATTTATTCACTCTGAGTTCTCAAAAAGGGTTTCTTCACCCTGGGAAGTTAATTAAATACCATTTGGAGGCATTTAATGTTCGAGCAAAAACGGCTGATTTTCGACAAAAGAGATAACACCCCCCCATTACATCATGCTTCAGAAATGTGGAAAATGGTCCGTTTTCAAATGTTTTATTTTTGAACGTCAGTTCACATTTGTAGGTGGATCATCAGTGTTAGAGCTAAAATTAGCATGTTTAAAATGATTTTCATGCTTCCAGAGGCCCTAAACACAAGATTTATGGAATGGTTAAAAGTGCATGAAAATGGCAAATTTACTCACTCTGAGTTCTCAAAAAGGGTTTCTTCACCCCGGGAAGTTAATTAAATACCATTTGGAGGCATTTAATGTTCTAGCAAAAACGGCTGATTTTCGACAAAAGAGATAACACCCCCCCATTACGTCATGCTTCAGAAATGTGGAAAATGGTCCATTTTCAAATGTTTTATTTTTGAACGTCAGTTCACATTTGTAGGTGGATCATCAGTGTTAGAGCTAAAATGAGCATGTTTAAAGTGATTTTCATGCTTCCAGAGGCCCTAAACACAAGATTTATGGAATGGTTAAAAGTGCATGAAAATGGCCAATTTACTCACTCTGAGTTCTCAAAAAGGGTTTCTTCACCCCGGGAAGTTAATTAAATACCATTTGGAGGCATTTAATGTTCAAGCAAAAACGGCTGATTTTTGACAAAAGAGATAACACCCCCCCATTACGTCATGCTTCAGAAATGTGGAAAATGGTCCGTTTTCAAATGTTTTATTTTTGAACGTCAGTTCACATTTGTAGGTGGATCATCAGTGTTAGAGCTAAAATTAGCATGTTTAAAATGATTTTCATGCTTCCAGGGGCTCGGGAAGTGAATTAAATACTATTTGGAGGCATTTAATGTTCGAGCAAAAACGGCTGATTTTCGACAAAAGAGATAACACCCCCCCATTACGTCATGCTTCAGAAATGTGGAAAATGGTCCGTTTTCAAATGTTTTATTTTTGAACGTCAGTTCACATTTGTAGGTGGATCATCAGTGTTAGAGCTAAAATTAGCATGTTTAAAGTGATTTTCATGCTTCCAGGGGCCCTAAACACAAGATTTATGGAATTGGTTAAAAGTGCATGAAAATGGCCAATTTACTCACTCTGAGTTCTCAAAAAGGGTTTCTTCACCCCGGGAAGTTAATTAAATACCATTTGGAGGCATTTAATGTTCAAGCAAAAACGGCTGATTTTTGACAAAAGAGATAACACCCCCCCATTACGTCATGCTTCAGAAATGTGGAAAATGGTCCGTTTTCAAATGTTTTATTTTTGAACGTCAGTTCACATTTGTAGGTGGATCATCAGTGTTAGAGCTAAAATTAGCATGTTTAAAATGATTTTCATGCTTCCAGAGGCCCTAAACACAAGATTTATGGAATGGTTAAAAGTGCATGAAAATGGCAAATTTACTCACTCTGAGTTCTCAAAAAGGGTTTCTTCACCCCGGGAAGGTAATTAAATACCATTTGGAGGCATTTAATGTTCGAGCAAAAACGGCTGATTTTCGACAAAAGAGATAACACCCCCCCATTACGTCATGCTTCAGAAATGTGGAAAATGGTCCGTTTTCAAATGTTTTATTTTTGAACGTCAGTTCACATTTGTAGGTGGATCATCAGTGTTAGAGCTAAAATTAGCATGTTTAAAGTGATTTTCATGCTTCCAGGGGCTCGGGAAGTGAATTAAATACTATTTGGAGGCATTTAATGTTCGAGCAAAAACGGCTGATTTTCGACAAAAGAGATAACACCCCCCCCCCATTACGTCATGCTTCAGAAATGTGGAAAATGGTCCGTTTTCAAATGTTTTATTTTTGAACGTCAGTTCACATTTGTAGGTGGATCATCAGTGTTAGAGCTAAAATGAGCATGTTTAAAGTGATTTTCATGCTTCCAGAGGCCCTAAACACAAGATTTATGGAATGGTTAAAAGTGCATGAAAATGGCCAATTTACTCACTCCCAGTTCTCAAAAAGGGTTTCTTCACCCCGGGTAGTTAATTAAATACCATTTGGAGGCATTTAATGTTCGAGCAAAAACAGCTGATTTTCGACAAAAGAGATAACACCCCCCCATTACGTCATGCTTCAGAAATGTGGAAAATGGTCCGTTTTCAAATGTTTTATTTTTGAACGTCAGTTCACATTTGTAGGTGAATCATCAGTGTTAGAGCTAAAATTAGCATGTTTAAAGTGATTTTCATGCTTCCAGGGGCCCTAAACACAAGATTTATGGAATGGTTAAAAGTGCATGAAAATGGCCAATTTACTCACTCTGAGTTCTCAAAAAGGGTTTCTTCACCCCGGGAAGTTAATTAAATAACATTTGGAGGCATTTAATGTTCAAGCAAAAACGGCTGATTTTTGACAAAAGAGATAACACCCCCCCATTACGTCATGCTTCAGAAATGTGGAAAATGGTCCGTTTTCAAATGTTTTATTATTGAACGTCAGTTCACATTTGTAGGTGGATCATCAGTGTTAGAGCTAAAATTAGCATGTTTAAAGTGATTTTCATGCTTCCAGGGGCCCTAAACACAAGAATTATGGAATGGTTAAAAGTGCATGAAAATGGCCAATTTACTCACTCTGAGTTCTCAAAAAGGGTTTCTTCACCCCGGGAAGTTAATTAAATACCATTTGGAGGCATTTAATGTTCTAGCAAAAGCGGCTGATTTTCGACAAAAGAGATAACACCCCCCCATTACGTCATGCTTCAGAAATGTGGAAAATGGTCCGTTTTCAAATGTTTTATTTTTGAACGTCAGTTCACGTTTGTAGGTGGATCATCAGTGTTAGAGCTAAAATTAGCATGTTTAAAGTGATTTTCATGCTTCCAGGGGCTCGGGAAGTGAATTAAATACTATTTGGAGGCATTTAATGTTCAAGCAAAAACGGCTGATTTTCGACAAAAGAGATAACACCCCCCCATTACGTCATGCTTCAGAAATGTGGAAAATGGTCCGTTTTCAAATGTTTTATTTTTGAACGTCAGTTCACATTTGTAGGTGGATCATCAGTGTTAGAGCTAAAATTAGCATGTTTAAAGTGATTTTCATGCTTCCAGGGGCCCTAAACACAAGATTTATGGAATGGTTAAAAGTGCATGAAAATGGCCAATTTACTCACTCTGAGTTCTCAAAAAGGGTTTCTTCACCCCGGGAAGTTAATTAAATACCATTTGGAGGCATTTAATGTTCAAGCAAAAACGGCTGATTTTTTGACAAAAGAGATAACACCCCCCATTACGTCATGCTTCAGAAATGTGGAAAATGGTCCGTTTTCAAATGTTTTATTTTTGAACGTCAGTTCACATTTGTAGGTGGATCATCAGTGTTAGAGCTAAAATTAGCATGTTTAAAGTGATTTTCATGCTTCCAGGGGCCGGGAAGTGAATTAAATACTATTTGGAGGCATTTAATGTTCAAGCAAAAACAGCTGATTTTCGACAAAAGAGATAACACCCCCCCATTACGTCATGCTTCAGAAATGTGGAAAATGGTCCGTTTTCAAATGTTTTATTTTTGAACGTCAGTTCACAGTTGTAGGTGGATCATCAGTGTTAGAGCTAAAATTAGCATGTTTAAAGTGATTTTCATGCTTCCAGGGGCCCTAAACACGAGATTTATGGAATGGTTAAAAGTGCATGAAAATGGCCAATTTACTCACTCTGAGTTCTCAAAAAGGGTTTCTTCACCCCGGGAAGTTAATTAAATACCATTTAGAGGCATTTAATGTTCGAGCAAAAACGGCTGATTTTCGACAAAAGAGATAACACCCCCCCATTACGTCATGCTTCAGAAATGTGGAAAATGGTCCGTTTTCAAATGTTTTATTTTTGAACGTCAGTTCACATTTTTAGGTGGATCATCAGTGTTAGAATTAAAATTAGCATGTTTAAAGTGATTTTCATGCTTCTAGGGGCTCGGGAAGTGAATTAAATACTATTTGGAGGCATTTAATGTTCAAGCAAAAACAGCTGATTTTCGACAAAAGAGATAACACCCCCCCATTACGTCATGCTTCAGAAATGTGGAAAATGGTCCGTTTTCAAATGTTTTATTTTTGAACGTCAGTTCACAGTTGAAGGTGGATCATCAGTGTTAGAGCTAAAATTAGCATGTTTAAAGTGATTTTCATGCTTCCAGGGGCCCTAAACACAAGATTTATGGAATGGTTAAAAGTGCATGAAAATGGCCAATTTATTCACTCTGAGTTCTCAAAAAGGGTTTCTTCACCCTGGGAAGTTAATTAAATACCATTTGGAGGCATTTAATGTTCGAGCAAAAACGGCTGATTTTCGACAAAAGAGATAACACCCCCCCATTACATCATGCTTCAGAAATGTGGAAAATGGTCCGTTTTCAAATGTTTTATTTTTGAACGTCAGTTCACATTTGTAGGTGGATCATCAGTGTTAGAGCTAAAATTAGCATGTTTAAAATGATTTTCATGCTTCCAGAGGCCCTAAACACAAGATTTATGGAATGGTTAAAAGTGCATGAAAATGGCAAATTTACTCACTCTGAGTTCTCAAAAAGGGTTTCTTCACCCCGGGAAGTTAATTAAATACCATTTGGAGGCATTTAATGTTCTAGCAAAAACGGCTGATTTTCGACAAAAGAGATAACACCCCCCCATTACGTCATGCTTCAGAAATGTGGAAAATGGTCCATTTTCAAATGTTTTATTTTTGAACGTCAGTTCACATTTGTAGGTGGATCATCAGTGTTAGAGCTAAAATGAGCATGTTTAAAGTGATTTTCATGCTTCCAGAGGCCCTAAACACAAGATTTATGGAATGGTTAAAAGTGCATGAAAATGGCCAATTTACTCACTCTGAGTTCTCAAAAAGGGTTTCTTCACCCCGGGAAGTTAATTAAATACCATTTGGAGGCATTTAATGTTCAAGCAAAAACGGCTGATTTTTGACAAAAGAGATAACACCCCCCCATTACGTCATGCTTCAGAAATGTGGAAAATGGTCCGTTTTCAAATGTTTTATTTTTGAACGTCAGTTCACATTTGTAGGTGGATCATCAGTGTTAGAGCTAAAATTAGCATGTTTAAAATGATTTTCATGCTTCCAGGGGCTCGGGAAGTGAATTAAATACTATTTGGAGGCATTTAATGTTCAAGCAAAAACAGCTGATTTTCGACAAAAGAGATAACACCCCCCATTATGTCATGCTTCAGAAATGTGGAAAATGGTCCGTTTTCAAATGTTTTATTTTTGAACGTCAGTTCACATTTGTAGGTGGATCATCAGTGTTAGAGCTAAAATTAGCATGTTTAAAGTGATTTTCATGCTTCCAGGGGCTCGGGAAGTGAATTAAATACTATTTGGAGGCATTTAATGTTCAAGCAAAAACGGCTGATTTTCGACAAAAGAGATAACACCCCCCCATTACGTCATGCTTCAGAAATGTGGAAAATGGTCCGTTTTCAAATGTTTTATTTTTGAACGTCAGTTCACATTTGTAGGTGGATCATCAGTGTTAGAGCTAAAATTAGCATGTTTAAAGTGATTTTCATGCTTCCAGGGGCCCTAAACACAAGATTTATGGAATTGGTTAAAAGTGCATGAAAATGGCCAATTTACTCACTCTGAGTTCTCAAAAAGGGTTTCTTCACCCCGGGAAGTTAATTAAATACCATTTGGAGGCATTTAATGTTCAAGCAAAAACGGCTGATTTTTGACAAAAGAGATAACACCCCCCCATTACGTCATGCTTCAGAAATGTGGAAAATGGTCCGTTTTCAAATGTTTTATTTTTGAACGTCAGTTCACATTTGTAGGTGGATCATCAGTGTTAGAGCTAAAATTAGCATGTTTAAAATGATTTTCATGCTTCCAGAGGCCCTAAACACAAGATTTATGGAATGGTTAAAAGTGCATGAAAATGGCAAATTTACTCACTCTGAGTTCTCAAAAAGGGTTTCTTCACCCCGGGAAGGTAATTAAATACCATTTGGAGGCATTTAATGTTCGAGCAAAAACGGCTGATTTTCGACAAAAGAGATAACACCCCCCCATTACGTCATGCTTCAGAAATGTGGAAAATGGTCCGTTTTCAAATGTTTTATTTTTGAACGTCAGTTCACATTTGTAGGTGGATCATCAGTGTTAGAGCTAAAATTAGCATGTTTAAAGTGATTTTCATGCTTCCAGGGGCTCGGGAAGTGAATTAAATACTATTTGGAGGCATTTAATGTTCGAGCAAAAACTGCTGATTTTCGACAAAAGAGATAACACCCCCCCCCCCATTACGTCATGCTTCAGAAATGTGGAAAATGGTCCGTTTTCAAATGTTTTATTTTTGAACGTCAGTTCACATTTGTAGGTGGATCATCAGTGTTAGAGCTAAAATGAGCATGTTTAAAGTGATTTTCATGCTTCCAGAGGCCCTAAACACAAGATTTATGGAATGGTTAAAAGTGCATGAAAATGGCCAATTTACTCACTCCCAGTTCTCAAAAAGGGTTTCTTCACCCCGGGTAGTTAATTAAATACCATTTGGAGGCATTTAATGTTCGAGCAAAAACAGCTGATTTTCGACAAAAGAGATAACACCCCCCCATTACGTCATGCTTCAGAAATGTGGAAAATGGTCCGTTTTCAAATGTTTTATTTTTGAACGTCAGTTCACATTTGTAGGTGAATCATCAGTGTTAGAGCTAAAATTAGCATGTTTAAAGTGATTTTCATGCTTCCAGGGGCCCTAAACACAAGATTTATGGAATGGTTAAAAGTGCATGAAAATGGCCAATTTACTCACTCTGAGTTCTCAAAAAGGGTTTCTTCACCCCGGGAAGTTAATTAAATAACATTTGGAGGCATTTAATGTTCAAGCAAAAACGGCTGATTTTTGACAAAAGAGATAACACCCCCCCATTACGTCATGCTTCAGAAATGTGGAAAATGGTCCGTTTTCAAATGTTTTATTATTGAACGTCAGTTCACATTTGTAGGTGGATCATCAGTGTTAGAGCTAAAATTAGCATGTTTAAAGTGATTTTCATGCTTCCAGGGGCCCTAAACACAAGAATTATGGAATGGTTAAAAGTGCATGAAAATGGCCAATTTACTCACTCTGAGTTCTCAAAAAGGGTTTCTTCACCCCGGGAAGTTAATTAAATACCATTTGGAGGCATTTAATGTTCTAGCAAAAGCGGCTGATTTTCGACAAAAGAGATAACACCCCCCCATTACGTCATGCTTCAGAAATGTGGAAAATGGTCCGTTTTCAAATGTTTTATTTTTGAACGTCAGTTCACGTTTGTAGGTGGATCATCAGTGTTAGAGCTAAAATTAGCATGTTTAAAGTGATTTTCATGCTTCCAGGGGCTCGGGAAGTGAATTAAATACTATTTGGAGGCATTTAATGTTCAAGCAAAAACGGCTGATTTTCGACAAAAGAGATAACACCCCCCCATTACGTCATGCTTCAGAAATGTGGAAAATGGTCCGTTTTCAAATGTTTTATTTTTGAACGTCAGTTCACATTTGTAGGTGGATCATCAGTGTTAGAGCTAAAATTAGCATGTTTAAAGTGATTTTCATGCTTCCAGGGGCCCTAAACACAAGATTTATGGAATGGTTAAAAGTGCATGAAAATGGCCAATTTACTCACTCTGAGTTCTCAAAAAGGGTTTCTTCACCCCGGGAAGTTAATTAAATACCATTTGGAGGCATTTAATGTTCAAGCAAAAACGGCTGATTTTTTGACAAAAGAGATAACACCCCCCATTACGTCATGCTTCAGAAATGTGGAAAATGGTCCGTTTTCAAATGTTTTATTTTTGAACGTCAGTTCACATTTGTAGGTGGATCATCAGTGTTAGAGCTAAAATTAGCATGTTTAAAGTGATTTTCATGCTTCCAGGGGCCGGGAAGTGAATTAAATACTATTTGGAGGCATTTAATGTTCAAGCAAAAACAGCTGATTTTCGACAAAAGAGATAACACCCCCCCATTACGTCATGCTTCAGAAATGTGGAAAATGGTCCGTTTTCAAATGTTTTATTTTTGAACGTCAGTTCACAGTTGTAGGTGGATCATCAGTGTTAGAGCTAAAATTAGCATGTTTAAAGTGATTTTCATGCTTCCAGGGGCCCTAAACACGAGATTTATGGAATGGTTAAAAGTGCATGAAAATGGCCAATTTACTCACTCTGAGTTCTCAAAAAGGGTTTCTTCACCCCGGGAAGTTAATTAAATACCATTTAGAGGCATTTAATGTTCGAGCAAAAACGGCTGATTTTCGACAAAAGAGATAACACCCCCCCATTACGTCATGCTTCAGAAATGTGGAAAATGGTCCGTTTTCAAATGTTTTATTTTTGAACGTCAGTTCACATTTTTAGGTGGATCATCAGTGTTAGAATTAAAATTAGCATGTTTAAAGTGATTTTCATGCTTCTAGGGGCTCGGGAAGTGAATTAAATACTATTTGGAGGCATTTAATGTTCAAGCAAAAACAGCTGATTTTCGACAAAAGAGATAACACCCCCCCATTACGTCATGCTTCAGAAATGTGGAAAATGGTCCGTTTTCAAATGTTTTATTTTTGAACGTCAGTTCACAGTTGAAGGTGGATCATCAGTGTTAGAGCTAAAATTAGCATGTTTAAAGTGATTTTCATGCTTCCAGGGGCCCTAAACACAAGATTTATGGAATGGTTAAAAGTGCATGAAAATGGCCAATTTACTCACTCCGAGTTCTCAAAAAGGGTTTCTTCACCCCGGGAAGTTAATTAAATACCATTTGGAGACATTTAATGTTCAAGCAAAAACGGCTGATTTTCGACAAAAGAGATAACACCCCCCATTACGTCATGCTTCAGAAATGTGGAAAATAGTCCGTTTTCAAATGTTTTATTTTTGAACGTCAGTTCACATTTGTAGGTGGAATATCAGTGTTAGAGCTAACATTAGCATGTTTAAAGTGATTTTCATGCTTCCAGGGGCCCTAAACACAAGATTTATGGAATGGTTAAAAGTGCATGAAAATGGCAAATTTACTCACTCCGAGTTCTCAAAAAGGGTTTCTTCACCCCGGGAAGTTAATTAAATACCATTTGGAGGCATTTAATGTTCGAGCAAAAACGGCTAATTTTCGACAAAAGAGATAACACCCCCCCATTACGTCATGCTTCAGAAATGTGGAAAATGGTCCGTTTTCAAATGTTTTATTTTTGAACGTCAGTTCACGTTTGTAGGTGGATCATCAGTGTTAGAGCTAAAATTAGCATGTTTAAAGTGATTTTCATGCTTCCAGGGGCTCGGGAAGTGAATTAAATACTATTTGGAGGCATTTAATGTTCAAGCAAAAACGGCTGATTTTCGACAAAAGAGATAACACCCCCCATTATGTCATGCTTCAGAAATGTGGAAAATGGTCCGTTTTCAAATGTTTTATTTTTGAACGTCAGTTCACATTTGTAGGTGGATCATCAGTGTTAGAGCTAAAATTAGCATGTTTAAAGTGATTTTCATGCTTCCAGGGGCCCTAAACACAAGATTTATGGAATTGGTTAAAAGTGCATGAAAATGGCCAATTTACTCACTCTGAGTTCTCAAAAAGGGTTTCTTCACCCCGGGAAGTTAATTAAATACCATTTAGAGGCATTTAATGTTCAAGCAAAAACGGCTGATTTTTGACAAAAGAGATAACACCCCCCCTATTACGTCATGCTTCAGAAATGTGGAAAATGGTCCGTTTTCAAATGTTTTATTTTTGAACGTCAGTTCACATTTGTAGGTGGATCATCAGTGTTAGAGCTAAAATTAGCATGTTTAAAGTTATTTTCATGCTTCCAGGGGCTCGGGAAGTGAATTAAATACTATTTGGAGGCATTTAATGTTCAAGCAAAAACAGCTGATTTTCGACAAAAGAGATAACACCCCCCCCATTACGTCATGCTTCAGAAATGTGGAAAATGGTCCTTTTCAAATGTTTTATTTTTGAACGTCAGTTCACATTTGTAGGTGGATCATCAGTGTTAGAGCTAAAATTAGCATGTTTAAAGTGATTTTCATGCTTCCAGGGGCCCTAAACACAAGATTTATGGAATGGTTAAAAGTGCATGAAAATGGCCAATTTACTCACTCTGAGTTCTCAAAAAGGGTTTCTTCATCCCGGGAAGTTAATTAAATACCATTTGGAGGCATTTAATGTTCTAGCAAAAACGGCTGATTTTCGACAAAAGAGATAACACCCCCCCATTACGTCATGCTTCAGAAATGTGGAAAATGGTCCGTTTTCAAATGTTTTATTTTTCAACGTCAGTTCACATTTGTAGGTGGATCATCAGTGTTGGAGCTAAAATTAGCATGTTTAAAGTGATTTTCATGCTTCCAGGGGCCCTAAACACAAGATTTATGGAATGGTTAAAAGTGCATGAAAATGGCCAATTTATTCACTCTGAGTTCTCAAAAAGGGTTTCTTCACCCTGGGAAGTTAATTAAATACCATTTGGAGGCATTTAATGTTCGAGCAAAAACGGCTGATTTTCGACAAAAGAGATAACACCCCCCCATTACGTCATGCTTCAGAAATGTGGAAAATGGTCCGTTTTCAAATGTTTTATTTTTGAACGTCAGTTCACATTTGTAGGTGGATCATCAGTGTTAGAGCTAAAATTAGCATGTTTAAAATGATTTTCATGCTTCCAGAGGCCCTAAACACAAGATTTATGGAATGGTTAAAAGTGCATGAAAATGGCAAATTTACTCTTTCTGAGTTCTCAAAAAGGGTTTCTTCACCCCGGGAAGGTAATTAAATACCATTTGGAGGCATTTAATGTTCGAGCAAAAACGGCTGATTTTCGACAAAAGAGATAACACCCCCCCATTACGTCATGCTTCAGAAATGTGGAAAATGGTCCGTTTTCAAATGTTTTATTTTTGAACGTCAGTTCACATTTGTAGGTGGATCATCAGTGTTAGAGCTAAAATTAGCATGTTTAAAGTGATTTTCATGCTTCCAGGGGCTCGGGAAGTGAATTAAATACTATTTGGAGGCATTTAATGTTCGAGCAAAAACGGCTGATTTTCGACAAAAGAGATAACACCCCCCCATTACGTCATGCTTCAGAAATGTGGAAAATGGTCCGTTTTCAAATGTTTTATTTTTGAACGTCAGTTCACATTTGTAGGTGGATCATCAGTGTTAGAGCTAAAATGAGCATGTTTAAAGTGATTTTCATGCTTCCAGAGGCCCTAAACACAAGATTTATGGAATGGTTAAAAGTGCATGAAAATGGCCAATTTACTCACTCTGAGTTCTCAAAAAGGGTTTCTTCACCCCGGGAAGTTAATTAAATACCATTTGGAGGCATTTAATGTTCAAGCAAAAACGGCTGATTTTTGACAAAAGAGATAACACCCCCCCATTACGTCATGCTTCAGAAATGTGGAAAATGGTCCGTTTTCAAATGTTTTATTTTTGAACGTCAGTTCACATTTGTAGGTGGATCATCAGTGTTAGAGCTAAAATTAGCATGTTTACAGTGATTTTCATGCTTCCAGGGGCTCGGGAAGTGAATTAAATACTATTTGGAGGCATTTAATGTTCAAGCAAAAACAGCTGATTTTCCACAAAAGAGATAACACCCCCCATTATGTCATGCTTCAGAAATGTGGAAAATGGTCCGTTTTCAAATGTTTTATTTTTGAACGTCAGTTCACATTTGTAGGTGGATCATCAGTGTTAGAGCTAAAATTAGCATGTTTAAAGTGATTTTCATGCTTCCAGGGGCTCGGGAAGTGAATTAAATACTATTTGGAGGCATTTAATGTTCAAGCAAAAACGGCTGATTTTCGACAAAAGAGATAACACCCCCCATTACGTCATGCTTCAGAAATGTGGAAAATGGTCCGTTTTCAAATGTTTTATTTTTGAACGTCAGTTCACATTTGTAGGTGGATCATCAGTGTTAGAGCTAAAATTAGCATGTTTAAAATGATTTTCATGCTTCCAGAGGCCCTAAACACAAGATTTATGGAATGGTTAAAAGTGCATGAAAATGGCAAATTTACTCACTCTGAGTTCTCAAAAAGGGTTTCTTCACCCCGGGAAGGTAATTAAATACCATTTGGAGGCATTTAATGTTCGAGCAAAAACGGCTGATTTTCGACAAAAGAGATAACACCCCCCCATTACGTCATGCTTCAGAAATGTGGAAATGGTCCGTTTTCAAATGTTTTATTTTTGAACGTCAGTTCACATTTGTAGGTGGATCATCAGTGTTAGAGCTAAAATTAGCATGTTTAAAGTGATTTTCATGCTTCCAGGGGCTCGGGAAGTGAATTAAATACTATTTGGAGGCATTTAATGTTCGAGCAAAAACGGCTGATTTTCGACAAAAGAGATAACACCCCCCCCATTACGTCATGCTTCAGAAATGTGGAAAATGGTCCGTTTTCAAATGTTTTATTTTTGAACGTCAGTTCACATTTGTAGGTGGATCATCAGTGTTAGAGCTAAAATGAGCATGTTTAAAGTGATTTTCATGCTTCCAGAGGCCCTAAACACAAGATTTATGGAATGGTTAAAAGTGCATGAAAATGGCCAATTTACTCACTCCCAGTTCTCAAAAAGGGTTTCTTCACCCCGGGTAGTTAATTAAATACCATTTGGAGGCATTTAATGTTCGAGCAAAAACAGCTGATTTTCGACAAAAGAGATAACACCCCCCCATTACGTCATGCTTCAGAAATGTGGAAAATGGTCCGTTTTCAAATGTTTTATTTTTGAACGTCAGTTCACATTTGTAGGTGAATCATCAGTGTTAGAGCTAAAATTAGCATGTTTAAAGTGATTTTCATGCTTCCAGGGGCCCTAAACACAAGATTTATGGAATGGTTAAAAGTGCATGAAAATGGCCAATTTACTCACTCTGAGTTCTCAAAAAGGGTTTCTTCACCCCGGGAAGTTAATTAAATAACATTTGGAGGCATTTAATGTTCAAGCAAAAACGGCTGATTTTTGACAAAAGAGATAACACCCCCCCATTACGTCATGCTTCAGAAATGTGGAAAATGGTCCGTTTTCAAATGTTTTATTTTTGAACGTCAGTTCACATTTGTAGGTGGATCATCAGTGTTAGAGCTAAAATTAGCATGTTTAAAGTGATTTTCATGCTTCCAGGGGCTCGGGAAGTGAATTAAATACTATTTGGAGGCATTTAATGTTCAAGCAAAAACGGCTGATTTTCGACAAAAGAGATAACACCCCCCCATTACGTCATGCTTCAGAAATGTGGAAAATGGTCCGTTTTCAAATGTTTTATTTTTGAACGTCAGTTCACATTTGTAGGTGGATCATCAGTGTTAGAGCTAAAATTAGCATGTTTAAAGTGATTTTCATGCTTCCAGGGGCCCTAAACACAAGATTTATGGAATTGGTTAAAAGTGCATGAAAATGGCCAATTTACTCACTCTGAGTTCTCAAAAAGGGTTTCTTCACCCCGGGAAGTTAATTAAATACCATTTGGAGGCATTTAATGTTCAAGCAAAAACGGCTGATTTTTGACAAAAGAGATAACACCCCCCCATTACGTCATGCTTCAGAAATGTGGAAAATGGTCCGTTTTCAAATGTTTTATTTTTGAACGTCAGTTCACATTTGTAGGTGGATCATCAGTGTTAGAGCTAAAGTTAGCATGTTTAAAGTGATTTTCATGCTTCCAGGGGCTCGGGAAGTGAATTAAATACTATTTGGAGGCATTTAATGTTCAAGCAAAAACAGCTGATTTTCGACAAAAGAGATAACACCCCCCCCCATTACGTCATGCTTCAGAAATGTGGAAAATGGTCCGTTTCAAATGTTTTATTTTTGAACGTCAGTTCACATTTGTAGGTGGATCATCAGTGTTAGAGCTAAAATTAGCATGTTTAAAGTGATTTTCATGCTTCCAGGGGCCCTAAACACAAGATTTATGGAATGGTTAAAAGTGCATGAAAATGGCCAATTTACTCACTCTGAGTTCTCAAAAAGGGTTTCTTCATCCCGGGAAGTTAATTAAATACCATTTGGAGGCATTTAATGTTCTAGCAAAAACGGCTGATTTTCGACAAAAGAGATAACACCCCCCCATTACGTCATGCTTCAGAAATGTGGAAAATGGTCCGTTTTCAAATGTTTTATTTTTCAACGTCAGTTCACATTTGTAGGTGGATCATCAGTGTTGGAGCTAAAATTAGCATGTTTAAAGTGATTTTCATGCTTCCAGGGGCCCTAAACACAAGATTTATGGAATGGTTAAAAGTGCATGAAAATGGCCAATTTATTCACTCTGAGTTCTCAAAAAGGGTTTCTTCACCCTGGGAAGTTAATTAAATACCATTTGGAGGCATTTAATGTTCGAGCAAAAACGGCTGATTTTCGACAAAAGAGATAACACCCCCCCATTACGTCATGCTTCAGAAATGTGGAAAATGGTCCGTTTTCAAATGTTTTATTTTTGAACGTCAGTTCACATTTGTAGGTGGATCATCAGTGTTAGAGCTAAAATTAGCATGTTTAAAATGATTTTCATGCTTCCAGAGGCCCTAAACACAAGATTTATGGAATGGTTAAAAGTGCATGAAAATGGCAAATTTACTCACTCTGAGTTCTCAAAAAGGGTTTCTTCACCCCGGGAAGGTAATTAAATACCATTTGGAGGCATTTAATGTTCAAGCAAAAACGGCTGATTTTCGACAAAAGAGATAACACCCCCCCATTACGTCATGCTTCAGAAATGTGGAAAATGGTCCGTTTTCAAATGTTTTATTTTTGAACGTCAGTTCACATTTGTAGGTGGATCATCAGTGTTAGAGCTAAAATTAGCATGTTTAAAGTGATTTTCATGCTTCCAGGGGCTCGGGAAGTGAATTAAATACTATTTGGAGGCATTTAATGTTCGAGCAAAAACGGCTGATTTTCGACAAAAGAGATAACACCCCCCATTACGTCATGCTTCAGAAATGTGGAAAATGGTCCGTTTTCAAATGTTTTATTTTTGAACGTCAGTTCACATTTGTAGGTGGATCATCAGTGTTAGAGCTAAAATGAGCATGTTTAAAGTGATTTTCATGCTTCCAGAGGCCCTAAACACAAGATTTATGGAATGGTTAAAAGTGCATGAAAATGGCCAATTTACTCACTCTGAGTTCTCAAAAAGGGTTTCTTCACCCCGGGAAGTTAATTAAATACCATTTGGAGGCATTTAATGTTCTAGCAAAAACGGCTGATTTTCGACAAAAGAGATAACACCCCCCCATTACGTCATGCTTCAGAAATGTGGAAAATGGTCCGTTTTCAAATGTTTTATTTTTCAACGTCAGTTCACATTTGTAGGTGGATCATCAGTGTTGGAGCTAAAATTAGCATGTTTAAAGTGATTTTCATGCTTCCAGGGGCCCTAAACACAAGATTTATGGAATGGTTAAAAGTGCATGAAAATGGCCAATTTATTCACTCTGAGTTCTCAAAAAGGGTTTCTTCACCCTGGGAAGTTAATTAAATACCATTTGGAGGCATTTAATGTTCGAGCAAAAACGGCTGATTTTCGACAAAAGAGATAACACCCCCCCATTACGTCATGCTTCAGAAATGTGGAAAATGGTCCGTTTTCAAATGTTTTATTTTTGAACGTCAGTTCACATTTGTAGGTGGATCATCAGTGTTAGAGCTAAAATTAGCATGTTTAAAATGATTTTCATGCTTCCAGAGGCCCTAAACACAAGATTTATGGAATGGTTAAAAGTGCATGAAAATGGCAAATTTACTCACTCTGAGTTCTCAAAAAGGGTTTCTTCACCCCGGGAAGGTAATTAAATACCATTTGGAGGCATTTAATGTTCGAGCAAAAACGGCTGATTTTCGACAAAAGAGATAACACCCCCCCATTACGTCATGCTTCAGAAATGTGGAAAATGGTCCGTTTTCAAATGTTTTATTTTTGAACGTCAGTTCACATTTGTAGGTGGATCATCAGTGTTAGAGCTAAAATTAGCATGTTTAAAGTGATTTTCATGCTTCCAGGGGCTCGGGAAGTGAATTAAATACTATTTGGAGGCATTTAATGTTCGAGCAAAAACGGCTGATTTTCGACAAAAGAGATAACACCCCCCCATTACGTCATGCTTCAGAAATGTGGAAAATGGTCCGTTTTCAAATGTTTTATTTTTGAACGTCAGTTCACATTTGTAGGTGGATCATCAGTGTTAGAGCTAAAATGAGCATGTTTAAAGTGATTTTCATGCTTCCAGAGGCCCTAAACACAAGATTTATGGAATGGTTAAAAGTGCATGAAAATGGCCAATTTACTCACTCTGAGTTCTCAAAAAGGGTTTCTTCACCCCGGGAAGTTAATTAAATACCATTTGGAGGCATTTAATGTTCAAGCAAAAACGGCTGATTTTTGACAAAAGAGATAACACCCCCCCATTACGTCATGCTTCAGAAATGTGGAAAATGGTCCGTTTTCAAATGTTTTATTTTTGAACGTCAGTTCACATTTGTAGGTGGATCATCAGTGTTAGAGCTAAAATTAGCATGTTTACAGTGATTTTCATGCTTCGAGGGGCTCGGGAAGTGAATTAAATACTATTTGGAGGCATTTAATGTTCAAGCAAAAACAGCTGATTTTCGACAAAAGAGATAACACCCCCCATTATGTCATGCTTCAGAAATGTGGAAAATGGTCCGTTTTCAAATGTTTTATTTTTGAACGTCAGTTCACATTTGTAGGTGGATCATCAGTGTTAGAGCTAAAATTAGCATGTTTAAAGTGATTTTCATGCTTCCAGGGGCTCGGGAAGTGAATTAAATACTATTTGGAGGCATTTAATGTTCAAGCAAAAACGGCTGATTTTCGACAAAAGAGATAACACCCCCCCATTACGTCATGCTTCAGAAATGTGGAAAATGGTCCGTTTACAAATGTTTTATTTTTGAACGTCAGTTCACATTTGTAGGTGGATCATCAGTGTTAGAGCTAAAATTAGCATGTTTAAAATGATTTTCATGCTTCCAGAGGCCCTAAACACAAGATTTATGGAATGGTTAAAAGTGCATGAAAATGGCAAATTTACTCACTCTGAGTTCTCAAAAAGGGTTTCTTCACCCCGGGAAGGTAATTAAATACCATTTGGAGGCATTTAATGTTCGAGCAAAAACGGCTGATTTTCGACAAAAGAGATAACACCCCCCCATTACGTCATGCTTCAGAAATGTGGAAAATGGTCCGTTTTCAAATGTTTTATTTTTGAACGTCAGTTCACATTTGTAGGTGGATCATCAGTGTTAGAGCTAAAATTAGCATGTTTAAAGTGATTTTCATGCTTCCAGGGGCTCGGGAAGTGAATTAAATACTATTTGGAGGCATTTAATGTTCGAGCAAAAACGGCTGATTTTCGACAAAAGAGATAACACCCCCCCCATTACGTCATGCTTCAGAAATGTGGAAAATGGTCCGTTTTCAAATGTTTTATTTTTGAACGTCAGTTCACATTTGTAGGTGGATCATCAGTGTTAGAGCTAAAATGAGCATGTTTAAAGTGATTTTCATGCTTCCAGATGCCCTAAACACAAGATTTATGGAATGGTTAAAAGTGCATGAAAATGGCCAATTTACTCACTCCCAGTTCTCAAAAAGGGTTTCTTCACCCCGGGAAGTGAATTAAATACTATTTGGAGGCATTTAATGTTCGAGCAAAAACGGCTGATTTTCGACAAAAGAGATAACACCCCCCCATTACGTCATGCTTCAGAAATGTGGAAAATGGTCCGTTTTCAAATGTTTTATTTTTCAACGTCAGTTCACATTTGTAGGTGGATCATCAGTGTTGGAGCTAAAATTAGCATGTTTAAAGTGATTTTCATGCTTCCAGGGGCCCTAAACACAAGATTTATGGAATGGTTAAAAGTGCATGAAAATGGCCAATTTATTCACTCTGAGTTCTCAAAAAGGGTTTCTTCACCCTGGGAAGTTAATTAAATACCATTTGGAGGCATTTAATGTTCGAGCAAAAACGGCTGATTTTCGACAAAAGAGATAACACCCCCCCATTACGTCATGCTTCAGAAATGTGGAAAATGGTCCGTTTTCAAATGTTTTATTTTTGAACGTCAGTTCACATTTGTAGGTGGATCATCAGTGTTAGAGCTAAAATTAGCATGTTTAAAATGATTTTCATGCTTCCAGAGGCCCTAAACACAAGATTTATGGAATGGTTAAAAGTGCATGAAAATGGCAAATTTACTCTTTCTGAGTTCTCAAAAAGGGTTTCTTCACCCCGGGAAGGTAATTAAATACCATTTGGAGGCATTTAATGTTCGAGCAAAAACGGCTGATTTTCGACAAAAGAGATAACACCCCCCCATTACGTCATGCTTCAGAAATGTGGAAAATGGTCCGTTTTCAAATGTTTTATTTTTGAACGTCAGTTCACATTTGTAGGTGGATCATCAGTGTTAGAGCTAAAATTAGCATGTTTAAAGTGATTTTCATGCTTCCAGGGGCTCGGGAAGTGAATTAAATACTATTTGGAGGCATTTAATGTTCGAGCAAAAACGGCTGATTTTCGACAAAAGAGATAACACCCCCCCATTACGTCATGCTTCAGAAATGTGGAAAATGGTCCGTTTTCAAATGTTTTATTTTTGAACGTCAGTTCACATTTGTAGGTGGATCATCAGTGTTAGAGCTAAAATGAGCATGTTTAAAGTGATTTTCATGCTTCCAGAGGCCCTAAACACAAGATTTATGGAATGGTTAAAAGTGCATGAAAATGGCCAATTTACTCACTCTGAGTTCTCAAAAAGGGTTTCTTCACCCCGGGAAGTTAATTAAATACCATTTGGAGGCATTTAATGTTCAAGCAAAAACGGCTGATTTTTGACAAAAGAGATAACACCCCCCCATTACGTCATGCTTCAGAAATGTGGAAAATGGTCCGTTTTCAAATGTTTTATTTTTGAACGTCAGTTCACATTTGTAGGTGGATCATCAGTGTTAGAGCTAAAATTAGCATGTTTACAGTGATTTTCATGCTTCCAGGGGCTCGGGAAGTGAATTAAATACTATTTGGAGGCATTTAATGTTCAAGCAAAAACAGCTGATTTTCGACAAAAGAGATAACACCCCCCATTATGTCATGCTTCAGAAATGTGGAAAATGGTCCGTTTTCAAATGTTTTATTTTTGAACGTCAGTTCACATTTGTAGGTGGATCATCAGTGTTAGAGCTAAAATTAGCATGTTTAAAGTGATTTTCATGCTTCCAGGGGCTCGGGAAGTGAATTAAATACTATTTGGAGGCATTTAATGTTCAAGCAAAAACGGCTGATTTTCGACAAAAGAGATAACACCCCCCCATTACGTCATGCTTCAGAAATGTGGAAAATGGTCCGTTTTCAAATGTTTTATTTTTGAACGTCAGTTCACATTTGTAGGTGGATCATCAGTGTTAGAGCTAAAATTAGCATGTTTAAAATGATTTTCATGCTTCCAGAGGCCCTAAACACAAGATTTATGGAATGGTTAAAAGTGCATGAAAATGGCAAATTTACTCACTCTGAGTTCTCAAAAAGGGTTTCTTCACCCCGGGAAGGTAATTAAATACCATTTGGAGGCATTTAATGTTCGAGCAAAAACGGCTGATTTTCGACAAAAGAGATAACACCCCCCCATTACGTCATGCTTCAGAAATGTGGAAATGGTCCGTTTTCAAATGTTTTATTTTTGAACGTCAGTTCACATTTGTAGGTGGATCATCAGTGTTAGAGCTAAAATTAGCATGTTTAAAGTGATTTTCATGCTTCCAGGGGCTCGGGAAGTGAATTAAATACTATTTGGAGGCATTTAATGTTCGAGCAAAAACGGCTGATTTTCGACAAAAGAGATAACACCCCCCCCATTACGTCATGCTTCAGAAATGTGGAAAATGGTCCGTTTTCAAATGTTTTATTTTTGAACGTCAGTTCACATTTGTAGGTGGATCATCAGTGTTAGAGCTAAAATGAGCATGTTTAAAGTGATTTTCATGCTTCCAGAGGCCCTAAACACAAGATTTATGGAATGGTTAAAAGTGCATGAAAATGGCCAATTTACTCACTCCCAGTTCTCAAAAAGGGTTTCTTCACCCCGGGTAGTTAATTAAATACCATTTGGAGGCATTTAATGTTCGAGCAAAAACAGCTGATTTTCGACAAAAGAGATAACACCCCCCCATTACGTCATGCTTCAGAAATGTGGAAAATGGTCCGTTTTCAAATGTTTTATTTTTGAACGTCAGTTCACATTTGTAGGTGAATCATCAGTGTTAGAGCTAAAATTAGCATGTTTAAAGTGATTTTCATGCTTCCAGGGGCCCTAAACACAAGATTTATGGAATGGTTAAAAGTGCATGAAAATGGCCAATTTACTCACTCTGAGTTCTCAAAAAGGGTTTCTTCACCCCGGGAAGTTAATTAAATAACATTTGGAGGCATTTAATGTTCAAGCAAAAACGGCTGATTTTTGACAAAAGAGATAACACCCCCCCATTACGTCATGCTTCAGAAATGTGGAAAATGGTCCGTTTTCAAATGTTTTATTTTTGAACGTCAGTTCACATTTGTAGGTGGATCATCAGTGTTAGAGCTAAAATTAGCATGTTTAAAGTGATTTTCATGCTTCCAGGGGCTCGGGAAGTGAATTAAATACTATTTGGAGGCATTTAATGTTCAAGCAAAAACGGCTGATTTTCGACAAAAGAGATAACACCCCCCCATTACGTCATGCTTCAGAAATGTGGAAAATGGTCCGTTTTCAAATGTTTTATTTTTGAACGTCAGTTCACATTTGTAGGTGGATCATCAGTGTTAGAGCTAAAATTAGCATGTTTAAAGTGATTTTCATGCTTCCAGGGGCCCTAAACACAAGATTTATGGAATTGGTTAAAAGTGCATGAAAATGGCCAATTTACTCACTCTGAGTTCTCAAAAAGGGTTTCTTCACCCCGGGAAGTTAATTAAATACCATTTGGAGGCATTTAATGTTCAAGCAAAAACGGCTGATTTTTGACAAAAGAGATAACACCCCCCCATTACGTCATGCTTCAGAAATGTGGAAAATGGTCCGTTTTCAAATGTTTTATTTTTGAACGTCAGTTCACATTTGTAGGTGGATCATCAGTGTTAGAGCTAAAGTTAGCATGTTTAAAGTGATTTTCATGCTTCCAGGGGCTCGGGAAGTGAATTAAATACTATTTGGAGGCATTTAATGTTCAAGCAAAAACAGCTGATTTTCGACAAAAGAGATAACACCCCCCCCATTACGTCATGCTTCAGAAATGTGGAAAATGGTCCGTTTCAAATGTTTTATTTTTGAACGTCAGTTCACATTTGTAGGTGGATCATCAGTGTTAGAGCTAAAATTAGCATGTTTAAAGTGATTTTCATGCTTCCAGGGGCCCTAAACACAAGATTTATGGAATGGTTAAAAGTGCATGAAAATGGCCAATTTACTCACTCTGAGTTCTCAAAAAGGGTTTCTTCATCCCGGGAAGTTAATTAAATACCATTTGGAGGCATTTAATGTTCTAGCAAAAACGGCTGATTTTCGACAAAAGAGATAACACCCCCCCATTACGTCATGCTTCAGAAATGTGGAAAATGGTCCGTTTTCAAATGTTTTATTTTTCAACGTCAGTTCACATTTGTAGGTGGATCATCAGTGTTGGAGCTAAAATTAGCATGTTTAAAGTGATTTTCATGCTTCCAGGGGCCCTAAACACAAGATTTATGGAATGGTTAAAAGTGCATGAAAATGGCCAATTTATTCACTCTGAGTTCTCAAAAAGGGTTTCTTCACCCTGGGAAGTTAATTAAATACCATTTGGAGGCATTTAATGTTCGAGCAAAAACGGCTGATTTTCGACAAAAGAGATAACACCCCCCCATTACGTCATGCTTCAGAAATGTGGAAAATGGTCCGTTTTCAAATGTTTTATTTTTGAACGTCAGTTCACATTTGTAGGTGGATCATCAGTGTTAGAGCTAAAATTAGCATGTTTAAAATGATTTTCATGCTTCCAGAGGCCCTAAACACAAGATTTATGGAATGGTTAAAAGTGCATGAAAATGGCAAATTTACTCACTCTGAGTTCTCAAAAAGGGTTTCTTCACCCCGGGAAGGTAATTAAATACCATTTGGAGGCATTTAATGTTCGAGCAAAAACGGCTGATTTTCGACAAAAGAGATAACACCCCCCCATTACGTCATGCTTCAGAAATGTGGAAAATGGTCCGTTTTCAAATGTTTTATTTTTGAACGTCAGTTCACATTTGTAGGTGGATCATCAGTGTTAGAGCTAAAATTAGCATGTTTAAAGTGATTTTCATGCTTCCAGGGGCTCGGGAAGTGAATTAAATACTATTTGGAGGCATTTAATGTTCGAGCAAAAACGGCTGATTTTCGACAAAAGAGATAACACCCCCCATTACGTCATGCTTCAGAAATGTGGAAAATGGTCCGTTTTCAAATGTTTTATTTTTGAACGTCAGTTCACATTTGTAGGTGGATCATCAGTGTTAGAGCTAAAATGAGCATGTTTAAAGTGATTTTCATGCTTCCAGAGGCCCTAAACACAAGATTTATGGAATGGTTAAAAGTGCATGAAAATGGCCAATTTACTCACTCTGAGTTCTCAAAAAGGGTTTCTTCACCCCGGGAAGTTAATTAAATACCATTTGGAGGCATTTAATGTTCTAGCAAAAACGGCTGATTTTCGACAAAAGAGATAACACCCCCCCATTACGTCATGCTTCAGAAATGTGGAAAATGGTCCGTTTTCAAATGTTTTATTTTTCAACGTCAGTTCACATTTGTAGGTGGATCATCAGTGTTGGAGCTAAAATTAGCATGTTTAAAGTGATTTTCATGCTTCCAGGGGCCCTAAACACAAGATTTATGGAATGGTTAAAAGTGCATGAAAATGGCCAATTTATTCACTCTGAGTTCTCAAAAAGGGTTTCTTCACCCTGGGAAGTTAATTAAATACCATTTGGAGGCATTTAATGTTCGAGCAAAAACGGCTGATTTTCGACAAAAGAGATAACACCCCCCCATTACGTCATGCTTCAGAAATGTGGAAAATGGTCCGTTTTCAAATGTTTTATTTTTGAACGTCAGTTCACATTTGTAGGTGGATCATCAGTGTTAGAGCTAAAATTAGCATGTTTAAAATGATTTTCATGCTTCCAGAGGCCCTAAACACAAGATTTATGGAATGGTTAAAAGTGCATGAAAATGGCAAATTTACTCACTCTGAGTTCTCAAAAAGGGTTTCTTCACCCCGGGAAGGTAATTAAATACCATTTGGAGGCATTTAATGTTCGAGCAAAAACGGCTGATTTTCGACAAAAGAGATAACACCCCCCCATTACGTCATGCTTCAGAAATGTGGAAAATGGTCCGTTTTCAAATGTTTTATTTTTGAACGTCAGTTCACATTTGTAGGTGGATCATCACTGTTAGAGCTAAAATTAGCATGTTTAAAGTGATTTTCATGCTTCCAGGGGCTCGGGAAGTGAATTAAATACTATTTGGAGGCATTTAATGTTCGAGCAAAAACGGCTGATTTTCGACAAAAGAGATAACACCCCCCCATTACGTCATGCTTCAGAAATGTGGAAAATGGTCCGTTTTCAAATGTTTTATTTTTGAACGTCAGTTCACATTTGTAGGTGGATCATCAGTGTTAGAGCTAAAATGAGCATGTTTAAAGTGATTTTCATGCTTCCAGAGGCCCTAAACACAAGATTTATGGAATGGTTAAAAGTGCATGAAAATGGCCAATTTACTCACTCTGAGTTCTCAAAAAGGGTTTCTTCACCCCGGGAAGTTAATTAAATACCATTTGGAGGCATTTAATGTTCAAGCAAAAACGGCTGATTTTTGACAAAAGAGATAACACCCCCCCATTACGTCATGCTTCAGAAATGTGGAAAATGGTCCGTTTTCAAATGTTTTATTTTTGAACGTCAGTTCACATTTGTAGGTGGATCATCAGTGTTAGAGCTAAAATTAGCATGTTTACAGTGATTTTCATGCTTCCAGGGGCTCGGGAAGTGAATTAAATACTATTTGGAGGCATTTAATGTTCAAGCAAAAACAGCTGATTTTCGACAAAAGAGATAACACCCCCCATTATGTCATGCTTCAGAAATGTGGAAAATGGTCCGTTTTCAAATGTTTTATTTTTGAACGTCAGTTCACATTTGTAGGTGGATCATCAGTGTTAGAGCTAAAATTAGCATGTTTAAAGTGATTTTCATGCTTCCAGGGGCTCGGGAAGTGAATTAAATACTATTTGGAGGCATTTAATGTTCAAGCAAAAACGGCTGATTTTCGACAAAAGAGATAACACCCCCCCATTACGTCATGCTTCAGAAATGTGGAAAATGGTCCGTTTACAAATGTTTTATTTTTGAACGTCAGTTCACATTTGTAGGTGGATCATCAGTGTTAGAGCTAAAATTAGCATGTTTAAAATGATTTTCATGCTTCCAGAGGCCCTAAACACAAGATTTATGGAATGGTTAAAAGTGCATGAAAATGGCAAATTTACTCACTCTGAGTTCTCAAAAAGGGTTTCTTCACCCCGGGAAGGTAATTAAATACCATTTGGAGGCATTTAATGTTCGAGCAAAAACGGCTGATTTTCGACAAAAGAGATAACACCCCCCCATTACGTCATGCTTCAGAAATGTGGAAAATGGTCCGTTTTCAAATGTTTTATTTTTGAACGTCAGTTCACATTTGTAGGTGGATCATCAGTGTTAGAGCTAAAATTAGCATGTTTAAAGTGATTTTCATGCTTCCAGGGGCTCGGGAAGTGAATTAAATACTATTTGGAGGCATTTAATGTTCGAGCAAAAACGGCTGATTTTCGACAAAAGAGATAACACCCCCCCCATTACGTCATGCTTCAGAAATGTGGAAAATGGTCCGTTTTCAAATGTTTTATTTTTGAACGTCAGTTCACATTTGTAGGTGGATCATCAGTGTTAGAGCTAAAATGAGCATGTTTAAAGTGATTTTCATGCTTCCAGAGGCCCTAAACACAAGATTTATGGAATGGTTAAAAGTGCATGAAAATGGCCAATTTACTCACTCCCAGTTCTCAAAAAGGGTTTCTTCACCCCGGGTAGTTAATTAAATACCATTTGGATGCATTTAATGTTCGAGCAAAAACAGCTGATTTTCGACAAAAGAGATAACACCCCCCCATTACGTCATGCTTCAGAAATGTGGAAAATGGTCCGTTTTCAAATGTTTTATTTTTGAACGTCAGTTCACATTTGTAGGTGAATCATCAGTGTTAGAGCTAAAATTAGCATGTTTAAAGTGATTTTCATGCTTCCAGGGGCCCTAAACACAAGATTTATGGAATGGTTAAAAGTGCATGAAAATGGCCAATTTACTCACTCTGAGTTCTCAAAAAGGGTTTCTTCACCCCGGGAAGTTAATTAAATAACATTTGGAGGCATTTAATGTTCAAGCAAAAACGGCTGATTTTTGACAAAAGAGATAACACCCCCCCATTACGTCATGCTTCAGAAATGTGGAAAATGGTCCGTTTTCAAATGTTTTATTTTTGAACGTCAGTTCACATTTGTAGGTGGATCATCAGTGTTAGAGCTAAAATTAGCATGTTTAAAGTGATTTTCATGCTTCCAGGGGCCCTAAACACAAGAATTATGGAATGGTTAAAAGTGCATGAAAATGGCCAATTTACTCACTCTGAGTTCTCAAAAAGGGTTTCTTCACCCCGGGAAGTTAATTAAATACCATTTGGAGGCATTTAATGTTCTAGCAAAAGCGGCTGATTTTCGACAAAAGAGATAACACCCCCCCATTACGTCATGCTTCAGAAATGTGGAAAATGGTCCGTTTTCAAATGTTTTATTTTTGAACGTCAGTTCACGTTTGTAGGTGGATCATCAGTGTTAGAGCTAAAATTAGCATGTTTAAAGTGATTTTCATGCTTCCAGGGGCTCGGGAAGTGAATTAAATACTATTTGGAGGCATTTAATGTTCAAGCAAAAACGGCTGATTTTCGACAAAAGATATAACACCCCCCCATTACGTCATGCTTCAGAAATGTGGAAAATGGTCCGTTTTCAAATGTTTTATTTTTGAACGTCAGTTCACATTTGTAGGTGGATCATCAGTGTTAGAGCTAAAATTAGCATGTTTAAAGTGATTTTCATGCTTCCAGGGGCCCTAAACACAAGATTTATGGAATTGGTTAAAAGTGCATGAAAATGGCCAATTTACTCACTCTGAGTTCTCAAAAAGGGTTTCTTCACCCCGGGAAGTTAATTAAATACCATTTGGAGGCATTTAATGTTCAAGCAAAAACGGCTGATTTTTGACAAAAGAGATAACACCCCCCATTACGTCATGCTTCAGAAATGTGGAAAATGGTCCGTTTTCAAATGTTTTATTTTTGAACGTCAGTTCACATTTGTAGGTGGATCATCAGTGTTAGAGCTAAAATTAGCATGTTTAAAGTGATTTTCATGCTTCCAGGGGCTCGGGAAGTGAATTAAATACTATTTGGAGGCATTTAATGTTCAAGCAAAAACAGCTGATTTTCGACAAAAGAGATAACACCCCCCCCATTACGTCATGCTTCAGAAATGTGGAAAATGGTCCGTTTCAAATGTTTTATTTTTGAACGTCAGTTCACATTTGTAGGTGGATCATCAGTGTTAGAGCTAAAATTAGCATGTTTAAAGTGATTTTCATGCTTCCAGGGGCCCTAAACACAAGATTTATGGAATGGTTAAAAGTGCATGAAAATGGCCAATTTACTCACTCTGAGTTCTCAAAAAGGGTTTCTTCATCCCGGGAAGTTAATTAAATACCATTTGGAGGCATTTAATGTTCTAGCAAAAACGGCTGATTTTCGACAAAAGAGATAACACCCCCCCCATTACGTCATGCTTCAGAAATGTGGAAAATGGTCCGTTTTCAAATGTTTTATTTTTCAACGTCAGTTCACATTTGTAGGTGGATCATCAGTGTTGGAGCTAAAATTAGCATGTTTAAAGTGATTTTCATGCTTCCAGGGGCCCTAAACACAAGATTTATGGAATGGTTAAAAGTGCATGAAAATGGCCAATTTATTCACTCTGAGTTCTCAAAAAGGGTTTCTTCACCCTGGGAAGTTAATTAAATACCATTTGGAGGCATTTAATGTTCGAGCAAAAACGGCTGATTTTCGACAAAAGAGATAACACCCCCCCATTACGTCATGCTTCAGAAATGTGGAAAATGGTCCGTTTTCAAATGTTTTATTTTTGAACGTCAGTTCACATTTGTAGGTGGATCATCAGTGTTAGAGCTAAAATTAGCATGTTTAAAATGATTTTCATGCTTCCAGAGGCCCTAAACACAAGATTTATGGAATGGTTAAAAGTGCATGAAAATGGCAAATTTACTCACTCTGAGTTCTCAAAAAGGGTTTCTTCACCCCGGGAAGGTAATTAAATACCATTTGGAGGCATTTAATGTTCGAGCAAAAACGGCTGATTTTCGACAAAAGAGATAACACCCCCCCATTACGTCATGCTTCAGAAATGTGGAAAATGGTCCGTTTTCAAATGTTTTATTTTTGAACGTCAGTTCACATTTGTAGGTGGATCATCAGTGTTAGAGCTAAAATTAGCATGTTTAAAGTGATTTTCATGCTTCCAGGGGCTCGGGAAGTGAATTAAATACTATTTGGAGGCATTTAATGTTCGAGCAAAAACGGCTGATTTTCGACAAAAGAGATAACACCCCCCCATTACGTCATGCTTCAGAAATGTGGAAAATGGTCCGTTTTCAAATGTTTTATTTTTGAACGTCAGTTCACATTTGTAGGTGGATCATCAGTGTTAGAGCTAAAATGAGCATGTTTAAAGTGATTTTCATGCTTCCAGAGGCCCTAAACACAAGATTTATGGAATGGTTAAAAGTGCATGAAAATGGCCAATTTACTCACTCTGAGTTCTCAAAAAGGGTTTCTTCACCCCGGGAAGTTAATTAAATACCATTTGGAGGCATTTAATGTTCAAGCAAAAACGGCTGATTTTTGACAAAAGAGATAACACCCCCCCATTACGTCATGCTTCAGAAATGTGGAAAATGGTCCGTTTTCAAATGTTTTATTTTTGAACGTCAGTTCACATTTGTAGGTGGATCATCAGTGTTAGAGCTAAAATTAGCATGTTTACAGTGATTTTCATGCTTCCAGGGGCTCGGGAAGTGAATTAAATACTATTTGGAGGCATTTAATGTTCAAGCAAAAACAGCTGATTTTCGACAAAAGAGATAACACCCCCCATTATGTCATGCTTCAGAAATGTGGAAAATGGTCCGTTTTCAAATGTTTTATTTTTGAAAGTCAGTTCACATTTGTAGGTGGATCATCAGTGTTAGAGCTAAAATTAGCATGTTTAAAGTGATTTTCATGCTTCCAGGGGCTCGGGAAGTGAATTAAATACTATTTGGAGGCATTTAATGTTCAAGCAAAAACGGCTGATTTTTGACAAAAGAGATAACACCCCCCCATTACGTCATGCTTCAGAAATGTGGAAAATGGTCCGTTTTCAAATGTTTTATTTTTGAACGTCAGTTCACATTTGTAGGTGGATCATCAGTGTTAGAGCTAAAATTAGCATGTTTAAAGTGATTTTCATGCTTCCAGGGGCCCTAAACACAAGAATTATGGAATGGTTAAAAGTGCATGAAAATGGCCAATTTACTCACTCTGAGTTCTCAAAAAGGGTTTCTTCACCCCGGGAAGTTAATTAAATACCATTTGGAGGCATTTAATGTTCTAGCAAAAGCGGCTGATTTTCGACAAAAGAGATAACACCCCCCCATTACGTCATGCTTCAGAAATGTGGAAAATGGTCCGTTTTCAAATGTTTTATTTTTGAACGTCAGTTCACGTTTGTAGGTGGATCATCAGTGTTAGAGCTAAAATTAGCATGTTTAAAGTGATTTTCATGCTTCCAGGGGCTCGGGAAGTGAATTAAATACTATTTGGAGGCATTTAATGTTCAAGCAAAAACGGCTGATTTTCGACAAAAGAGATAACACCCCCCCATTACGTCATGCTTCAGAAATGTGGAAAATGGTCCGTTTTCAAATGTTTTATTTTTGAACGTCAGTTCACATTTGTAGGTGGATCATCAGTGTTAGAGCTAAAATTAGCATGTTTAAAGTGATTTTCATGCTTCCAGGGGCCCTAAACACAAGATTTATAGAATTGGTTAAAAGTGCATGAAAATGGCCAATTTACTCACTCTGAGTTCTCAAAAAGGGTTTCTTCACCCCGGGAAGTTAATTAAATACCATTTGGAGGCATTTAATGTTCAAGCAAAAACGGCTGATTTTTGACAAAAGAGATAACACCCCCCCATTACGTCATGCTTCAGAAATGTGGAAAATGGTCCGTTTTCAAATGTTTTATTTTTGAACGTCAGTTCACATTTGTAGGTGGATCATCAGTGTTAGAGCTAAAATTAGCATGTTTAAAGTGATTTTCATGCTTCCAGGGGCTCGGGAAGTGAATTAAATACTATTTGGAGGCATTTAATGTTCAAGCAAAAACAGCTGATTTTCGACAAAAGAGATAACACCCCCCCATTACGTCATGCTTCAGAAATGTGGAAAATGGTCCGTTTCAAATGTTTTATTTTTGAACGTCAGTTCACATTTGTAGGTGGATCATCAGTGTTAGAGCTAAAATTAGCATGTTTAAAGTGATTTTCATGCTTCCAGGGGCCCTAAACACAAGATTTATGGAATGGTTAAAAGTGCATGAAAATGGCCAATTTACTCACTCTGAGTTCTCAAAAAGGGTTTCTTCATCCCGGGAAGTTAAGTAAATACCATTTGGAGGCATTTAATGTTCTAGCAAAAACGGCTGATTTTCGACAAAAGAGATAACACCCCCCCATTACGTCATGCTTCAGAAATGTGGAAAATGGTCCGTTTTCAAATGTTTTATTTTTGAACGTCAGTTCACATTTGTAGGTGGATCATCAGTGTTAGAGCTAAAATTAGCATGTTTAAAGTGATTTTCATGCTTCCAGGGGCTCGGGAAGTGAATTAAATACTATTTGGAGGCATTTAATGTTCGAGCAAAAACTGCTGATTTTCGACAAAAGAGATAACACCCCCCCATTACGTCATGCTTCAGAAATGTGGAAAATGGTCCGTTTTCAAATGTTTTATTTTTGAACGTCAGTTCACAGTTGTAGGTGGATCATCAGTGTTAGAGCTAAAATTAGCATGTTTACAGTGATTTTCATGCTTCCAGGGGCTCGGGAAGTGAATTAAATACTATTTGGAGGCATTTAATGTTCAAGCAAAAACAGCTGATTTTCGACAAAAGAGATAACACCCCCCATTATGTCATGCTTCAGAAATGTGGAAAATGGTCCGTTTTCAAATGTTTTATTTTTGAACGTCAGTTCACATTTGTAGGTGGATCATCAGTGTTAGAGCTAAAGTTAGCATGTTTAAAGTGATTTTCATGCTTCCAGGGGCTCGGGAAGTGAATTAAATACTATTTGGAGGCATTTAATGTTCAAGCAAAAACAGCTGATTTTCGACAAAAGAGATAACACCCCCCCATTACGTCATGCTTCAGAAATGTGGAAAATGGTCCGTTTTCAAATGTTTTATTTTTGAACGTCAGTTCACAGTTGTAGGTGGATCATCAGTGTTAGAGCTAAAATTAGCATGTTTAAAGTGATTTTCATGCTTCCAGGGGCTCGGGAAGTGAATTAAATACTATTTGGAGGCATTTAATGTTCAAGCAAAAACGGCTGATTTTCGACAAAAGAGATAACACCCCCCCATTACGTCATGCTTCAGAAATGTGGAAAATGGTCCGTTTTCAAATGTTTTATTTTTGAACGTCAGTTCACATTTGTAGGTGGATCATCAGTGTTAGAGCTAAAATTAGCATGTTTAAAATGATTTTCATGCTTCCAGAGGCCCTAAACACAAGATTTATGGAATGGTTAAAAGTGCATGAAAATGGCAAATTTACTCACTTTGAGTTCTCAAAAAGGGTTTCTTCACCCCGGGAAGGTAATTAAATACCATTTGGAGGCATTTAATGTTCGAGCAAAAACGGCTGATTTTCGACAAAAGAGATAACACCCCCCCATTACGTCATGCTTCAGAAATGTGGAAAATGGTCAGTTTTCAAATGTTTTATTTTTGAACGTCAGTTCACATTTGTAGGTGGATCATCAGTGTTAGAGCTAAAATTAGCATGTTTAAAGTGATTTTCATGCTTCCAGGGGCTCGGGAAGTGAATTAAATACTATTTGGAGGCATTTAATGTTCGAGCAAAAACGGCTGATTTTCGACAAAAGAGATAACACCCCCCCCATTACGTCATGCTTCAGAAATGTGGAAAATGGTCCGTTTTCAAATGTTTTATTTTTGAACGTCAGTTCACATTTGTAGGTGGATCATCAGTGTTAGAGCTAAAATGAGCATGTTTAAAGTGATTTTCATGCTTCCAGAGGCCCTAAACACAAGATTTATGGAATGGTTAAAAGTGCATGAAAATGGCCAATTTACTCACTCCCAGTTCTCAAAAAGGGTTTCTTCACCCCGGGTAGTTAATTAAATACCATTTGGAGGCATTTAATGTTCGAGCAAAAACAGCTGATTTTCGACAAAAGAGATAACACCCCCCCATTACGTCATGCTTCAGAAATGTGGAAAATGGTCCGTTTTCAAATGTTTTATTTTTGAACGTCAGTTCACATTTGTAGGTGAATCATCAGTGTTAGAGCTAAAATTAGCATGTTTAAAGTGATTTTCATGCTTCCAGGGGCCCTAAACACAAGATTTATGGAATGGTTAAAAGTGCATGAAAATGGCCAATTTACTCACTCTGAGTTCTCAAAAAGGGTTTCTTCACCCCGGAAAGTTAATTAAATAACATTTGGAGGCATTTAATGTTCAAGCAAAAACGGCTGATTTTTGACAAAAGAGATAACACCCCCCCATTACGTCATGCTTCAGAAATGTGGAAAATGGTCCGTTTTCAAATGTTTTATTTTTGAACGTCAGTTCACATTTGTAGGTGGATCATCAGTGTTAGAGCTAAAATTAGCATGTTTAAAGTGATTTTCATGCTTCCAGGGGCCCTAAACACAAGAATTATGGAATGGTTAAAAGTGCATGAAAATGGCCAATTTACTCACTCTGAGTTCTCAAAAAGGGTTTCTTCACCCCGGGAAGTTAATTAAATACCATTTGGAGGCATTTAATGTTCTAGCAAAAGCGGCTGATTTTCGACAAAAGAGATAACACCCCCCCATTACGTCATGCTTCAGAAATGTGGAAAATGGTCCGTTTTCAAATGTTTTATTTTTGAACGTCAGTTCACGTTTGTAGGTGGATCATCAGTGTTAGAGCTAAAATTAGCATGTTTAAAGTGATTTTCATGCTTCCAGGGGCTCGGGAAGTGAATTAAATACTATTTGGAGGCATTTAATGTTCAAGCAAAAACGGCTGATTTTCGACAAAAGAGATAACACCCCCCCATTACGTCATGCTTCAGAAATGTGGAAAATGGTCCGTTTTCAAATGTTTTATTTTTGAACGTCAGTTCACATTTGTAGGTGGATCATCAGTGTTAGAGCTAAAATTAGCATGTTTAAAGTGATTTTCATGCTTCCAGGGGCCCTAAACACAAGATTTATGGAATGGTTAAAAGTGCATGAAAATGGCCAATTTACTCACTCTGAGTTCTCAAAAAGGGTTTCTTCACCCCGGGAAGTTAATTAAATACCATTTGGAGGCATTTAATGTTCAAGCAAAAACGGCTGATTTTTTGACAAAAGAGATAACACCCCCCATTACGTCATGCTTCAGAAATGTGGAAAATGGTCCGTTTTCAAATGTTTTATTTTTGAACGTCAGTTCACATTTGTAGGTGGATCATCAGTGTTAGAGCTAAAATTAGCATGTTTAAAGTGATTTTCATGCTTCCAGGGGCTCGGGAAGTGAATTAAATACTATTTGGAGGCATTTAATGTTCAAGCAAAAACAGCTGATTTTCGACAAAAGAGATAACACCCCCCCATTACGTCATGCTTCAGAAATGTGGAAAATGGTCCGTTTTCAAATGTTTTATTTTTGAACGTCAGTTCACAGTTGTAGGTGGATCATCAGTGTTAGAGCTAAAATTAGCATGTTTAAAGTGATTTTCATGCTTCCAGGGGCCCTAAACACGAGATTTATGGAATGGTTAAAAGTGCATGAAAATGGCCAATTTACTCACTCTGAGTTCTCAAAAAGGGTTTCTTCACCCCGGGAAGTTAATTAAATACCATTTAGAGGCATTTAATGTTCGAGCAAAAACGGCTGATTTTCGACAAAAGAGATAACACCCCCCCCATTACGTCATGCTTCAGAAATGTGGAAAATGGTCCGTTTTCAAATGTTTTATTTTTGAACGTCAGTTCACATTTTTAGGTGGATCATCAGTGTTAGAATTAAAATTAGCATGTTTAAAGTGATTTTCATGCTTCTAGGGGCTCGGGAAGTGAATTAAATACTATTTGGAGGCATTTAATGTTCAAGCAAAAACAGCTGATTTTCGACAAAAGAGATAACACCCCCCCATTACGTCATGCTTCAGAAATGTGGAAAATGGTCCGTTTTCAAATGTTTTATTTTTGAACGTCAGTTCACAGTTGAAGGTGGATCATCAGTGTTAGAGCTAAAATTAGCATGTTTAAAGTGATTTTCATGCTTCCAGGGGCCCTAAACACAAGATTTATGGAATGGTTAAAAGTGCATGAAAATGGCCAATTTACTCACTCCGAGTTCTCAAAAAGGGTTTCTTCACCCCGGGAAGTTAATTAAATACCATTTGGAGACATTTAATGTTCAAGCAAAAACGGCTGATTTTCGACAAAAGAGATAACACCCCCCATTACGTCATGCTTCAGAAATGTGGAAATTGTCCGTTTTCAAATGTTTTATTTTTGAACGTCAGTTCACATTTGTAGGTGGATCATCAGTGTTAGAGCTAACATTAGCATGTTTAAAGTGATTTTCATGCTTCCAGGGGCCCTAAACACAAGATTTATGGAATGGTTAAAAGTGCATGAAAATGGCAAATGTACTCACTCCGAGTTCTCAAAAAGGGTTTCTTCACCCCGGGAAGTTAATTAAATACCATTTGGAGGCATTTAATGTTCGAGCAAAAACGGCTGATTTTCGACAAAAGAGATAACACCCCCCCATTACGTCATGCTTCAGAAATGTGGAAAATGGTCCGTTTTCAAATGTTTTATTTTTGAACGTCAGTTCACGTTTGTAGGTGGATCATCAGTGTTAGAGCTAAAATTAGCATGTTTAAAGTGATTTTCATGCTTCCAGGGGCTCGGGAAGTGAATTAAATACTATTTGGAGGCATTTAATGTTCAAGCAAAAACGGCTGATTTTCGACAAAAGAGATAACACCCCCCATTACGTCATGCTTCAGAAATGTGGAAAATGGTCCGTTTTCAAATGTTTTATTTTTGAACGTCAGTTCACATTTGTAGGTGGATCATCAGTGTTAGAGCTAAAATTAGCATGTTTAAAGTGATTTTCATGCTTCCAGGGGCCCTAAACACAAGATTTATGGAATGGTTAAAAGTGCATGAAAATGGCCAATTTACTCACTCTGAGTTCTCAAAAAGGGTTTCTTCACCCCGGGAAGTTAATTAAATACCATTTGGAGGCATTTAATGTTCAAGCAAAAACGGCAGATTTTTTGACAAAAGAGATAACACCCCCCCATTACGTCATGCTTCAGAAATGTGGAAAATGGTCCGTTTTCAAATGTTTTATTTTTGAACGTCAGTTCACATTTGTAGGTGGATCATCAGTGTTAGAGCTAAAATTAGCATGTTTAAAATGATTTTCATGCTTCCAGAGGCCCTAAACACAAGATTTATGGAATGGTTAAAAGTGCATGAAAATGGCAAATTTACTCACTTTGAGTTCTCAAAAAGGGTTTCTTCACCCCGGGAAGGTAATTAAATACCATTTGGAGGCATTTAATGTTCGAGCAAAAACGGCTGATTTTCGACAAAAGAGATAACACCCCCCCATTACGTCATGCTTCAGAAATGTGGAAAATGGTCAGTTTTCAAATGTTTTATTTTTGAACGTCAGTTCACATTTGTAGGTGGATCATCAGTGTTAGAGCTAAAATTAGCATGTTTAAAGTGATTTTCATGCTTCCAGGGGCTCGGGAAGTGAATTAAATACTATTTGGAGGCATTTAATGTTCGAGCAAAAACGGCTGATTTTCGACAAAAGAGATAACACCCCCCCCATTACGTCATGCTTCAGAAATGTGGAAAATGGTCCGTTTTCAAATGTTTTATTTTTGAACGTCAGTTCACATTTGTAGGTGGATCATCAGTGTTAGAGCTAAAATGAGCATGTTTAAAGTGATTTTCATGCTTCCAGAGGCCCTAAACACAAGATTTATGGAATGGTTAAAAGTGCATGAAAATGGCCAATTTACTCACTCCCAGTTCTCAAAAAGGGTTTCTTCACCCCGGGTAGTTAATTAAATACCATTTGGAGGCATTTAATGTTCGAGCAAAAACAGCTGATTTTCGACAAAAGAGATAACACCCCCCCATTACGTCATGCTTCAGAAATGTGGAAAATGGTCCGTTTTCAAATGTTTTATTTTTGAACGTCAGTTCACATTTGTAGGTGAATCATCAGTGTTAGAGCTAAAATTAGCATGTTTAAAGTGATTTTCATGCTTCCAGGGGCCCTAAACACAAGATTTATGGAATGGTTAAAAGTGCATGAAAATGGCCAATTTACTCACTCTGAGTTCTCAAAAAGGGTTTCTTCACCCCGGGAAGTTAATTAAATAACATTTGGAGGCATTTAATGTTCAAGCAAAAACGGCTGATTTTTGACAAAAGAGATAACACCCCCCCATTACGTCATGCTTCAGAAATGTGGAAAATGGTCCGTTTTCAAATGTTTTATTTTTGAACGTCAGTTCACATTTGTAGGTGGATCATCAGTGTTAGAGCTAAAATTAGCATGTTTAAAGTGATTTTCATGCTTCCAGGGGCCCTAAACACAAGAATTATGGAATGGTTAAAAGTGCATGAAAATGGCCAATTTACTCACTCTGAGTTCTCAAAAAGGGTTTCTTCACCCCGGGAAGTTAATTAAATACCATTTGGAGGCATTTAATGTTCTAGCAAAAGCGGCTGATTTTCGACAAAAGAGATAACACCCCCCCATTACGTCATGCTTCAGAAATGTGGAAAATGGTCCGTTTTCAAATGTTTTATTTTTGAACGTCAGTTCACGTTTGTAGGTGGATCATCAGTGTTAGAGCTAAAATTAGCATGTTTAAAGTGATTTTCATGCTTCCAGGGGCTCGGGAAGTGAATTAAATACTATTTGGAGGCATTTAATGTTCAAGCAAAAACGGCTGATTTTCGACAAAAGAGATAACACCCCCCCATTACGTCATGCTTCAGAAATGTGGAAAATGGTCCGTTTTCAAATGTTTTATTTTTGAACGTCAGTTCACATTTGTAGGTGGATCATCAGTGTTAGAGCTAAAATTAGCATGTTTAAAGTGATTTTCATGCTTCCAGGGGCCCTAAACACAAGATTTATGGAATGGTTAAAAGTGCATGAAAATGGCCAATTTACTCACTCTGAGTTCTCAAAAAGGGTTTCTTCACCCCGGGAAGTTAATTAAATACCATTTGGAGGCATTTAATGTTCAAGCAAAAACGGCTGATTTTTTGACAAAAGAGATAACACCCCCCATTACGTCATGCTTCAGAAATGTGGAAAATGGTCCGTTTTCAAATGTTTTATTTTTGAACGTCAGTTCACATTTGTAGGTGGATCATCAGTGTTAGAGCTAAAATTAGCATGTTTAAAGTGATTTTCATGCTTCCAGGGGCTCGGGAAGTGAATTAAATACTATTTGGAGGCATTTAATGTTCAAGCAAAAACAGCTGATTTTCGACAAAAGAGATAACACCCCCCCATTACGTCATGCTTCAGAAATGTGGAAAATGGTCCGTTTTCAAATGTTTTATTTTTGAACGTCAGTTCACAGTTGTAGGTGGATCATCAGTGTTAGAGCTAAAATTAGCATGTTTAAAGTGATTTTCATGCTTCCAGGGGCCCTAAACACGAGATTTATGGAATGGTTAAAAGTGCATGAAAATGGCCAATTTACTCACTCTGAGTTCTCAAAAAGGGTTTCTTCACCCCGGGAAGTTAATTAAATACCATTTAGAGGCATTTAATGTTCGAGCAAAAACGGCTGATTTTCGACAAAAGAGATAACACCCCCCCCATTACGTCATGCTTCAGAAATGTGGAAAATGGTCCGTTTTCAAATGTTTTATTTTTGAACGTCAGTTCACATTTTTAGGTGGATCATCAGTGTTAGAATTAAAATTAGCATGTTTAAAGTGATTTTCATGCTTCTAGGGGCTCGGGAAGTGAATTAAATACTATTTGGAGGCATTTAATGTTCAAGCAAAAACAGCTGATTTTCGACAAAAGAGATAACACCCCCCCATTACGTCATGCTTCAGAAATGTGGAAAATGGTCCGTTTTCAAATGTTTTATTTTTGAACGTCAGTTCACAGTTGAAGGTGGATCATCAGTGTTAGAGCTAAAATTAGCATGTTTAAAGTGATTTTCATGCTTCCAGGGGCCCTAAACACAAGATTTATGGAATGGTTAAAAGTGCATGAAAATGGCCAATTTACTCACTCCGAGTTCTCAAAAAGGGTTTCTTCACCCCGGGAAGTTAATTAAATACCATTTGGAGACATTTAATGTTCAAGCAAAAACGGCTGATTTTCGACAAAAGAGATAACACCCCCCATTACGTCATGCTTCAGAAATGTGGAAATTGTCCGTTTTCAAATGTTTTATTTTTGAACGTCAGTTCACATTTGTAGGTGGATCATCAGTGTTAGAGCTAACATTAGCATGTTTAAAGTGATTTTCATGCTTCCAGGGGCCCTAAACACAAGATTTATGGAATGGTTAAAAGTGCATGAAAATGGCAAATTTACTCACTCCGAGTTCTCAAAAAGGGTTTCTTCACCCCGGGAAGTTAATTAAATACCATTTGGAGGCATTTAATGTTCGAGCAAAAACGGCTGATTTTCGACAAAAGAGATAACACCCCCCCATTACGTCATGCTTCAGAAATGTGGAAAATGGTCCGTTTTCAAATGTTTTATTTTTGAACGTCAGTTCACGTTTGTAGGTGGATCATCAGTGTTAGAGCTAAAATTAGCATGTTTAAAGTGATTTTCATGCTTCCAGGGGCTCGGGAAGTGAATTAAATACTATTTGGAGGCATTTAATGTTCAAGCAAAAACGGCTGATTTTCGACAAAAGAGATAACACCCCCCCATTACGTCATGCTTCAGAAATGTGGAAAATGGTCCGTTTTCAAATGTTTTATTTTTGAACGTCAGTTCACATTTGTAGGTGGATCATCAGTGTTAGAGCTAAAATTAGCATGTTTAAAGTGATTTTCATGCTTCCAGGGGCCCTAAACACAAGATTTATGGAATGGTTAAAAGTGCATGAAAATGGCCAATTTACTCACTCTGAGTTCTCAAAAAGGGTTTCTTCACCCCGGGAAGTTAATTAAATACCATTTGGAGGCATTTAATGTTCAAGCAAAAACGGCAGATTTTTTGACAAAAGAGATAACACCCCCCCATTACGTCATGCTTCAGAAATGTGGAAAATGGTCCGTTTTCAAATGTTTTATTTTTGAACGTCAGTTCACATTTGTAGGTGGATCATCAGTGTTAGAGCTAAAATTAGCATGTTTAAAGTGATTTTCATGCTTCCAGGGGCTCGGGAAGTGAATTAAATACTATTTGGAGGCATTTAATGTTCAAGCAAAAACAGCTGATTTTCGACAAAAGAGATAACACCCCCCCATTACGTCATGCTTCAGAAATGTGGAAAATGGTCCGTTTTCAAATGTTTTATTTTTGAACGTCAGTTCACAGTTGTAGGTGGATCATCAGTGTTAGAGCTAAAATTAGCATGTTTAAAGTGATTTTCATGCTTCCAGGGGCCCTAAACACGAGATTTATGGAATGGTTAAAAGTGCATGAAAATGGCCAATTTACTCACTCCGAGTCCTCAAAAAGGGTTTCTTCACCCCGGGAAGTTAATTAAATACCATTTGGAGGCATTTAATGTTCAAGCAAAAACGGCTGATTTTCGACAAAAGAGATAACACCCCCCCATTACGTCATGCTTCAGAAATGTGGAAAATGGTCCGTTTTCAAATGTTTTATTTTTGAACGTCAGTTCACATTTGTAGGTGGATCATCAGTGTTAGAGCTAACATTAGCATGTTTAAAGTGATTTTCATGCTTCCAGGGGCCCTAAACACAAGATTTATGGAATGGTTAAAAGTGCATGAAAATGGCCAATTTACTCACTCCGAGTTCTCAAAAAGGGTTTCTTCACCCCGGGAAGTTATTTAAATACCATTTGGAAGCATTTAATGTTCGAGCAAAAATGGCTGATTTTCGACAAAAGAGATAACACCCCCCCATTACGTCATGCTTCAGAAATGTGGAAAATGGTCCGTTTTCAAATGTTTTATTTTTGAACGTCAGTTCACATTTGTAGGTGGATCATCAGTGTTAGAGCTAAAATTAGCATGTTTAAAGTGATGTTCATGCTTCCAGGGGCCCGGGAAGTGAATTAAATACTATTTGGAGGCATTTAATGTTCAAGCAAAAACGGCTGATTTTCGACAAAAGAGATAACATCCCCCCATTACGTCATGCTTCAGAAAGGTGAAAAATGGTCCGTTTTCAAATGTTTTATTTTTGAACGTCAGCTCACATTTGTAGATAGATCATCAGTTTTAGAGCTAAAATTAGCATGTTTAAAGTGATTTTCAAGCTTCCAGGGGCCCGGGAAGTGAATTTAATACCATTTGGAGACATTTAATGTTCAAGCGAAAACAGCTGATTTTTGACAATAGAGATAACACCCCCCATTACGTCATGCTTCAGAAAGGTGAAAAATGGTCAGTTTTCAAATGTTTTATTTTTGAACGTCAGTTCACATTTGTAGGTGGATCATCAGTTTTAGAGATGAAATTAGCATGTTTAAAGTGATTTTCATGCTTCCAAGGGCCCTAAACACAAGATTTGTGGAATGGTTAAAAGTGCATGAAAACGGCCAGTTTACTCCCTCTGGGATCTCAAAAAGTTTTTTTTCACCCCGGGAGGTGAATTAAATGCCATTTGGAGGCATTTAATGTTCGAGCAAAAACGGCTGATTTTTGACAAACGAGATAACACCCCCCATTACGTCATGCTTCAGAAAGGTGAAAAATGGTCCGTTTTCAAATGTTTTATTTTTGAACGTCAGTTCCCATTAGTAGGTGGATCATCAGTTTTAGAGCTAAAATTAGCATGTTTAAAGTGATTTTCATGCTTCCAGGGGCCCTAAACACAAGATTTGTGGAATGGTTAAAAGTGCATGAAAACGGCCAATTTACTCACTCTGAGGTCTCAAAAAGTGTTTCTTCACCCCGGGAAGTGAATTAAATGCCATTTGGAGGCATTTAATGTTCAAGCAAAAACGGCTGATTTTTGACAAAAGAGATAACACCCCCCATTACGTCATGCTTCAGAAAGGTGAAAAATGGTCCGTTTTCAAATGTTTTATTTTTGAACGTCAGTTCCCATTTGTAGGTGGATCATCAGTTTTAGAGCTAAAATTAGAATGTTTAAAGTGATGTTCATGCTTCCAGGGGCCCGGGAAGTGAATTAAAAGCCATTTGGAGGCATTTAATGTTCAAGCAAAAACGGCAGATTTTTGACAAAAGAGATAACACCCCCCCATTACGTCATGCTTCAGAAAGGTGAAAAATGGTCCGTTTTCAAATGTTTTATTTTTGAACGTCAGCTCACATTTGTGGATAGATCATCAGTTTTAGAGCTAAAATTAGCATGTTTAAAGTGATGTTCATGCTTTCAGGGGCCCGGGAAGTGAATTTAATACCATTTGGAGGCATTTAATGTTCAAGCAAAAACAGCTGATTTTTGACAAAAGAGATAACACCCCCCATTACGTCATGCTTCAGAAAGGTGAAAAATGGTCAGTTTTCAAATGTTTTATTTTTGAACGTCAGTTCACATTTGTAGGTGGATCATCATTTTTAGAGCTGAAATTAGCATGTTTAAAGTGATTTTCATGCTTCCAAGGGCCCTAAACACAAGATTTGTGGAATGGTTAAAAGTGCATGAAAACGGCCAATTTACTCCCTCTGGGATCTCAAAAAGCTTTTTTTCACCCCGGGAGGTGAATTAAATGCCATTTGGAGGCATTTAATGTTCAAGCAAAAACGGCTGATTTTTGACAAAAGAGATAACACCCCCCATTACGTCATGCTTCAGAAAGGTGAAAAATGGTCCGTTATCAAATGTTTTATTTTTGAACGTCAGTTCCCATTTGTAGGTGGATCATCAGTTTTAGAGCTAAAATTAGAATGTTTAAAGTGATGTTCATGCTTCCAGGGGCCCGGGAAGTGAATTAAATGCCATTTGGAGGCATTTAATGTTCAAGCAAAAACGGCAGATTTTTGACAAAAGAGATAACACCCCCCAATTAGGTCATGCTTCAGAAAGGTGAAAAATGGTCCGTTTTCAAATGTTTTATTTTTGAACGTCAGTTCACATCTGTAGGTGGATCATCAGTTTTAGAGATAAAATTAGCATGTTTAAAGTGATTTTCATTCTTCCAGGGGCCTTAAATACAAGATTTGTGGAATGGTTAAAAGTGCATGAAAACGGCCAATTTACTCACTCTGAGGTCTCAAAAAGTGTTTCTTCACCCCGGGAAGTGAATTAAATGCCATTTGGAGGCATTTAATGTTCAAGCAAAAACGGCTGATTTTTGACAAAAGAGATAACACTCCCCCATTACGTCATGCTTCAGAAAGGTGAAAAATGGTCCGTTTTCAAATGTTTTATTTTTGAACGTCAGTTCGCATTTGTAGGTAGATCATCAGTTTTAGAGCTAAAATTAGCATGTTTAAAAAGATTTTCATGCTTCCAGGGGCCCGGGAAGTGAATTAAATACCATTTGGAGGCATTTAATGTTCAAGCAAAACTAGCAGATTTTTGACAAATGAGATAACACCCCCCCATTACGTCATGCTTCAGAAAGGTGAAAAATGGTCCGTTTTCAAATGTTTTATTTTTGAACGTCAGCTCACATTTGTAGATAGATCATCAGTTTTAGAGCTAAAATTAGCATGTTTAAAGTGATTTTTATGCTTCCAGGGGCCCGGGAAGTGAATTTAATACCATTTGGAGACATTTAATGTTCAAGCGAAAACAGCTGATTTTTGACAAAAGAGATAACACCCCCCATTACGTCATGCTTCAGAAAGGTGAAAAATGGTCCGTTTTCAAATGTTTTATTTTTGAACGTCATTTCACATTTGTAGGTAGATCATCAGTTTTAGAGCTAAAATTAGAATGTTTAATGTGATGTCCATGCTTCCAGGGGCCCGGGAAGTAAATTAAATGCCATTTGGAGGCATTTAATGTTCAAGCAAAAACGGCTGATTTTTGACAAAAGAGATAACACCCCCCCATTAGGTCATGCTTCAGAAAGGTGAAAAATGGTCCGTTTTCAAATGTTTTATTTTTGAACGTCAGTTCACGTCTGTAGGTGGATCATCAGTTTTAGAGATAAAATTAGCATGTTTAAAGTGATTTTCATTCTTCCAGGGTCCTTAAACACAAGATTTGTGGAATGGTTAAAAGTGCATGAAAACGGCCAATTTACTCACTCTGAGGTCTCAAAAAGTGTTTCTTCACCCCGGGAAGTGAATTAAATGCCATTTGGAGGCATTTAATGTTCAAGCAAAAACAGCAGATTTTTGACAAAAGAGATAACACCCCCCCATTACGTCATGCTTCAGAAAGGTGAAAAATGGTCCGTTTTCAAATGTTTTATTTTTGAACGTCAGCTCACATTTGTGGATAGATCATCAGTTTTAGAGCTAAAATTAGCATGTTTAAAGTGATTTTCAAGCTTCCAGGGGCCCGGGAAGTGAATTTAATACCATTTGGAGACATTTAATGTTCAAGCGAAAACAGCTGATTTTTGACAAAAGAGATAACACCCCCCATTACGTCATGCTTCAGAAAGGTGAAAAATGGTCAGTTTTCAAATGTTTTATTTTTGAACGTCAGTTCACATTTGTAGGTGGATCATCAGTTTTAGAGCTGAAATTAGCATGTTTAAAGTGATTTTCATGCTTCCAAGGGCCCTAAACACAAGATTTGTGGAATGGTTAAAAGTGCATGAAAACGGCCAGTTTACTCCCTCTGGGATCTCAAAAAGTTTTTTTTTCACCCCGGGAGGTGAATTAAATGCCATTTGGAGGCATTTAATGTTCAAGTAAAAACGGCTGATTTTTGACAAAAGAGATAACACCCCCCATTACGTCTTGCTTCAGAAAGGTGAAAAATGGTCCGTTTTCAAATGTTTTATTTTTGAACGTCAGTTCCCATTTGTAGGTGGATCATCAGTTTTAGAGCTAAAATTAGCATGTTTAAAGTGATTTTCATGCTTCCAGGGGCCCTAAACACAAGATTTGTGGAATGGTTAAAAGTGCATGAAAACGGCCAATTTACTCACTCTGAGGTCTCAAAAAGTGTTTCTTCACCCCGGAAAGTGAATTAAATGCCATTTGGAGGCATTTAATGTTCAAGCAAAAACGGCTGATTTTTGACAAAAGAGATAACACCCCCCCATTACGTCATGCTTCAGAAAGGTGAAAAATGGTCCGTTTTCAAATGTTTTATTTTTGAACGTCAGTTCACATTTGTAGGGAGATCATCAGTTTTAGAGCTAAAATTAGCATGTTTAAAAAGATTTTCATGCTTCCAGGGGCCCGGGAAGTGAATTAAATACCATTTGGAGGCATTTAATGTTCAAGCAAAAACAGCAGATTTTTGACAAAAGAGATAACACCCCCCCATTACGTCATGCTTCAGAAAGGTGAAAAATGGTCCGTTTTCAAATGTTTTATTTTTGAACGTCAGCTCACATTTGTGGATAGATCATCAGTTTTAGAGCTAAAATTAGCATGTTTAAAGTGATTTTCATGCTTCAAGGGGCCCGGGAAGTGAATTTAATACCATTTGGAGACATTTAATGTTCAAGCGAAAACAGCTGATTTTTGACAAAAGAGATAACACCCCCCATTACGTCATGCTTCAGAAAGGTGAAAAATGGTCAGTTTTCAAATGTTTTATTTTTGAACGTCAGTTCACATTTGTAGGTGGATCATCATTTTTAGAGCTGAAATTAGCATGTTTAAAGTTATTTTCATGCTTCCAAGGGCCCTAAACACAAGATTTGTGGAATGGTTAAAAGTGCATGAAAACGGCCAATTTACTCCCTCTGGGATCTCAAAAAGTTTTTTTTCACCCCGGGAGGTGAATTAAATGCCATTTGGAGGCATTTAATGTTCAAGCAAAAACGGCTGATTTTTGACAAAAGAGATAACACCCCCCATTACGTCATGCTTCAGAAAGGTGAAAAATGGTCCGTTTTCAAATGTTTTATTTTTGAACGTCAGTTCCCATTTGTAGGTGGATCATCAGTTTTAGAGCTAAAATTAGCATGTTTAAAGTGATTGTCATTCTTCCAGGGGCCTTAAACACAAGATTTGTGGAATGGTTAAAAGTGCATGAAAACGGGCAATTTACTCACTCTGAGGTCTCAAAAAGTGTTTCTTCACCCCGGGAAGTGAATTAAATGCCATTTGGAGGCATTTAATGTCCAAGCAAAAATGGCTGATTTTTGACAAAAGAGATAACACTCCCCCATTACGTCATGCTTCAGAAAGGTGAAAAATGGTCAGTTTTCAAATGTTTTATTTTTGAACGTCAGTTCACATTTGTAGGTAGATCATCAGTTTTAGAGCTAAAATTAGCATGTTTAAAAAGATTTTCATGCTTCCAGGGGCCCGGGAAGTGAATTAAATACCATTTGGAGACATTTAATGTTCAAGCGAAAACAGCTGATTTTTGACAATAGAGATAACACCCCCCATTACGTCATGCTTCAGAAAGGTGAAAAATGGTCAGTTTTCAAATGTTTAATTTTTGAACGTCAGTTCACATTTGTAGGTGGATCATCAGTTTTAGAGCTGAAATTAGCATGTTTAAACTGATTTTCATGCTTCCAAGGGCCCTAAACACAAGATTTGTGGAATGGTTAAAAGTGCATGAAAACGGCCAGTTTACTCCCTCTGGGATCTCAAAAAGTTTTTTTTCACCCCGGGAGGTGAATTAAATGCCATTTGGAGGCATTTAATGTTCGAGCAAAAACGGCTGATTTTTGACAAACGAGATAACACCCCCATTACGTCATGCTTCAGAAAGGTGAAAAATGGTCCGTTTTCAAATGTTTTATTTTTGAACGTCAGTTCCCATTTGTAGGTGGATCATCAGTTTTAGAGCTAAAATTAGCATGTTTAAAGTGATTTTCATGCTTCCAGGGGCCCTAAACACAAGATTTGTGGAATGGTTAAAAGTGCATGAAAACGGCCAATTTACTCACTCTGAGGTCTCAAAAAGTGTTTCTTCACCCCGGAAAGAGAATTAAATGCCATTTGGAGGCATTTAATGTTCGAGCAAAAACGGCTGATTTTTGACAAAAGAGATAACACCCCCCCATTACGTCATGCTTCAGAAAGGTGAAAAATGGTCCGTTTTCAAATGTTTTATTTTTGAACGTCAGTTCACATCTGTAGGTGGATCATCAGTTTTAGAGATAAAATTAGCATTTTTAAAGTGATTTTCATTCTTCCAGGGGCCTTAAACACAAGATTTGTGGAATGGTTAAAAGTGCATGAAAACAGCCAATTTACTCACTCTGAGGTCTGAAAAAGTGTTTCTTCACCCCGGGAAGTGAATTAAATGCCATTTGGAGGCATTTAATGTTCAAGCAAAAACGGCTGATTTTTGACAAAAGAGATAACACCCCCCCATTACGTCATGCTTCAGAAAGGTGAAAAATGGTCCGTTTTCAAATGTTTTATTTTTGAACGTCAGTTCCCATTTGTAGGTGGATCATCAGTTTTAGAGCTAAAATTAGAATGTTTAAAGTGATGTTCATGCTTCCAGGGGCCCGGGAAGTGAATTAAATGCCATTTGGAGGCATTTAATGTTCAAGCAAAAACGGCAGATTTTTGACAAAAGAGATAACACCCCCCCATTACGTCATGCTTCAGAAAGGTGAAAAATGGTCCGTTTTCAAATGTTTCATTTTTGAACGTCAGCTCACATTTGTGGATAGATCATCAGTTTTAGAGCTAAAATTAGCATGTTTAAAGTGATGTTCATGCTTCCAGGGGCCCGGGAAGTGAATTTAATACCATTTGGAGGCATTTAATGTTCAAGCAAAAACAGCTGATTTTTGACAAAAGAGATAACACCCCCCATTACGTCATGCTTCAGAAAGGTGAAAAATGGTCAGTTTTCAAATGTTTTATTTTTGAACGTCAGTTCACATTTGTAGGTGGATCATCATTTTTAGAGCTGAAATTAGCATGTTTAAAGTGATTTTCATGCTTCCAAGGGCCCTAAACACAAGATTTGTGGAATTGTTAAAAGTGCATGAAAACGGCCAATTTACTCCCTCTGGGATCTCAAAAAGCTTTTTTTCACCCCGGGAGGTGAATTAAATGCCATTTGGAGGCATTTAATGTTCAAGCAAAAACGGCTGATTTTTGACAAAAGAGATAACACCCCCCATTACGTCATGCTTCAGAAAGGTGAAAAATGGTCCGTTTTCAAATGTTTTATTTTTGAACGTCAGTTCCCATTTGTAGGTGGATCATCAGTTTTAGAGCTAAAATTAGAATGTTTAAAGTGATGTTCATGCTTCCAGGGGCCCGGGAAGTGAATTAAATGCCATTTGGAGGCATTTAATGTTCAAGCAAAAACGGCAGATTTTTGACAAAAGAGATAACACCCCCCCATTAGGTCATGCTTCAGAAAGGTGAAAAATGGTCCGTTTTCAAATGTTTTATTTTTGAACGTCAGTTCACATCTGTAGGTGGATCATCAGTTTTAGAGATAAAATTAGCATGTTTAAAGTGATTGTCATTCTTCCAGGGGCCTTAAACACAAGATTTGTGGAATGGTTAAAAGTGCATGAAAACGGCCAATTTACTCACTCTGAGGTCTCAAAAAGTGTTTCTTCACCCCGGGAAGTGAATTAAATGCCATTTGGAGGCATTTAATGTTCAAGCAAAAACGGCTGATTTTTGACAAAAGAGATGACACTCCCCCATTACGTCATGCTTCAGAAAGGTGAAAAATGGTCCGTTTTCAAATGTTTTATTTTTGAACGTCAGTTCACATTTGTAGGTAGATCATCAGTTTTAGAGCTAAAATTAGCATGTTTAAAAAGATTTTCATGCTTCCAGGGGCCCGGGAAGTGAAATAAATACCATTTGGAGGCATTTAATGTTCAAGCAAAAACAGCAGATTTTTGACAAAAGAGATAACACCCCCCCATTATGTCATGCTTCAGAAAGGTGAAAAATGGTCCGTTTTCAAATGTTTTATTTTTGAACGTCAGCTCACATTTGTGGATAGATCATCAGTTTTAGAGCTAAAATTAGCATGTTTAAAGTGATTTTCAAGCTTCCAGGGGCCCGAGAAGCGAATTTAATACCATTTGGAGACATTTAATTTTCAAGCGAAAACAGCTGATTTTTGACAAAAGAGATAACACCCCCCATTACGTCATGCTTCAGAAAGGTGAAAAATGGTCAGTTTTCAAATGTTTTATTTTTGAACGTCAGTTCACATTTGTAGGTGGATCATCAGTTTTAGAGCTGAAATTAGCATGTTTAAAGTGATTTTCATGCTTCCAAGGGCCCTAAACACAAGATTTGTGGAATGGTTAAAAGTGCATGAAAACGGCCAGTTTACTCCCTCTGGGATCTCAAAAAGTTTTTTTTCACCCCGGGAGGTGAATTAAATGCCATTTGGAGGCATTTAATGTTCAAGCAAAAACGGCTGATTTTTGACAAAAGAGATAACACCCCCCATTACGTCATGCTTCAGAAAGGTGAAAAATGGTCCGTTTTCAAATGTTTTATTTTTGAACGTCAGTTCCCATTTGTAGGTGGATCATCAGTTTTAGAGCTAAAATTAGCATGTTTAAAGTGATTTTCATGCTTCCAGGGGCCCTAAACACAAGATTTGTGGAATGGTTAAAAGTGCATGAAAACGGCCAATTTACTCACTCTGAGGTCTCAAAAAGTGTTTCTTCACCCCGGAAAGTGAATTAAATGCCATTTGGAGGCATTTAATGTTCAAGCAAAAACGGCTGATTTTTGACAAAAGAGATAACACCCCCCCATTACGTCATGCTTCAGAAAGGTGAAAAATGGTCCGTTTTCAAATGTTTTATTTTTGAACGTCAGTTCACATTTGTAGGTAGATCATCAGTTTTAGAGCTAAAATTAGCATGTTTAAAAAGATTTTCATGCTTCCAGGGGCCCGGGAAGTGAATTAAATACCATTTGGAGGCATTTAATGTTCAAGCAAAAACAGCAGATTTTTGACAAAAGAGATAACACCCCCCCATTACGTCATGCTTCAGAAAGGTGAAAAATGGTCCGTTTTCAAATGTTTTATTTTTGAACGTCAGCTCACATTTGTGGATAGATCATCAGTTTTAGAGCTAAAATTAGCATGTTTAAAGTGATTTTCATGCTTCAAGGGGCCCGGGAAGTGAATTTAATACCATTTGGAGACATTTAATGTTCAAGCGAAAACAGCTGATTTTTGACAAAAGAGATAACACCCCCCATTACGTCATGCTTCAGAAAGGTGAAAAATGGTCAGTTTTCAAATGTTTTATTTTTGAACGTCAGTTCACATTTGTAGGTGGATCATCATTTTTAGAGCTGAAATTAGCATGTTTAAAGTTATTTTCATGCTTCCAAGGGCCCTAAACACAAGATTTGTGGAATGGTTAAAAGTGCATGAAAACGGCCAATTTACTCCCTCTGGGATCTCAAAAAGTTTTTTTTCACCCCGGGAGGTGAATTAAATGCCATTTGGAGGCATTTAATGTTCAAGCAAAAACGGCTGATTTTTGACAAAAGAGATAACACCCCCCATTACGTCATGCTTCAGAAAGGTGAAAAATGGTCCGTTTTCAAATGTTTTATTTTTGAACGTCAGTTCCCATTTGTAGGTGGATCATCAGTTTTAGAGCTAAAATTAGCATGTTTAAAGTGATTTTCATGCTTCCAGGGGCCCTAAACACAAGATTTGTGGAATGGTTAAAAGTTCATGAAAACCACCAATTTACTCACTCTGAGGTCTCAAAAAGTGTTTCTTCACCCCGGGAAGTGAATTAAATGTCAATTGGAGGCATTTAATGTTCAAGCAAAAACGGATGTTTTTTGACAATAGAGATAACACCCCCCATTAAGTCATGCTTCAGAAAGGTGAAAAATGTTCTTTTTTCAAATGTTTTATTTTTGAACGTCAGTTCACATTTGTAGGTAGATCATCAGTTTTAGAGCTAAAATTAGCATGTTTAAAGGGATGTTCATGCTTCCAGGGGCCCTAAACACAAGATTTGTGGAATGGTTAAAAGTGCATGAAAACGGCCAATTTACTCACTCTGAGGTCTCAAAAAGTGTTTCTTCACCCCCGGAAGTGAATTAAATGCCATTTGGAAGCATTTAATGTTGAAGCAAAAACGGCAGATTTTTGACAAAAGAGATAACACCCCCCCATTACGTCATGCTTCAGAAAGGTGAAAAATGGTCCGTTTTCAAATGTTTTATTTTTGAATGTCAGTTCACATTTGTAGGTAGATCATCAGTTTTAGAGCTAAAATTAGAATGTTTAAAGTGATTTTCATGCTTCCAGGGGCCCGGGAAGTGAATTAAACACCATTTGGATGCATTTAATGTTCAAGCAAAAACAGCTGATTTTTTACAAAAGAGATAACACCCCCCATTACGTCATGCTTCAGAAAGGTGAAAAATGGTACGTTTTCAAATGTTTTATTTTTAAACGTCAGCTCACATTTGTGGATAGATCATCAGTTTTAGAGCTAAAATTAGCATGTTTAAAGTGATTTTCATGCTTCCAGGGGCCCGGGAAGTGAATTTAATACCATTTGGAGACATTTAATGTTCAAGCGAAAACAGCTGATTTTTGACAAAAGAGATAACACCCCCCATTACGTCATGCTTCAGAAAGGTGAAAAATGGTCAGTTTTCAAATGTTTTATTTTTGAACGTCAGTTCACATTTGTAGGTGGATCATCAGTTTTAGAGCTGAAATTAGCATGTTTAAAGTGATTTTCATGCTTCCAAGGGCCCTAAACACAAGATTTTTGGAATGGTTAAAAGTGCATGAAAACGGCCAATTTACTCCCTCTGGGATCTCAAAAAGTTTTTTTTTACCCCGGGAGGTGAATTAAATGCCATTTGGAGGCATTTAATGTTCAAGCAAAAACGGCTGATTTTTGACAAAAGAGATAACACCCCCCATTACGTCATGCTTCAGAAAGGTGAAAAATGGTCCGTTTTCAAATGTTTTATTTTTGAACGTCAGTTCCCATTTGTAGGTGGATCATCAGTTTTAGAGCTAAAATTAGCATGTTTAAAGTGATTTTCATGCTTCCAGGGGCCCTAAACACAAGATTTGTGGAATGGTTAAAAGTGCATGAAAACGGCCAATTTACTCACTCTGAGGTCTCAAAAAGTGTTTCTTCACCCCGGGAAGTGAATGAAATGTCATTTGGAGGCATTTAATGTTCAAGCAAAAACGGCTGATTTTTGACAATAGAGATAACACCCCCCATTACGTCATGCTTCACAAAGGTGAAAAATGTTCCTTTTTCAAATGTTTTATTTTTGAACGTCAGTTCACATTTGTAGGTAGATCATCAGTTTTAGAGCTAAAATTAGCATGTTTAAAGGGATGTTCATGCTTCCAGGGGCCCGGGAAGTGAATTAAATACCATTTGGAGGCATTTAATGTTCAAGCAAATACCGCTGATTTTTGACAAAAGAGATATCACCCCCATTACGTCATGCTTCAGAAAGGTGAAAAATGGTCAGTTTTCAAAGGTTTTATTTTTGAACGTCTTTTCACATTTGTAGGTGGATCATCAGTTTTAGAGCTGAAATTAGCATGTTTAAAGTGATTTTCATGCTTCCAAGGGCCCTAAACACAAGATTTGTAGAATGGTTAAAAGTGCATGAAAACGGCCAATTTACTCACTCTGAGGTCTCAAAAAGTGTTTCTTCACCCCGGGAAGTGAATTAAATGCCATTTGGAGGCATTTAATGTTCAAGCAAAAACGGCTGATGTTTGACAAAAGAGATAACACCCCCCCATTACGTCATGCTTCAGAAAGGTGAAAAATGGTCTGTTTTCAAATGTTTTATTTTTGAACGTCAGTTCACATTTGTAGGTAGATCATCAGTTTTAGAGCTAAAATTAGAATGTTTAAAGTGATGTTCATGCTTCCAGGGGCCCGGGAAGTGAATTAAATACCATTTGGATGCATTTAATGTTCAAGCAAAAACAGCTCAATTTTGACAATAGAGATAACACCCCCCCATTACGTCATGCTTCAGAAAGGTGAAAAATGGTGCGTTTTCAAATGTTTTATTTTTGAACGTCAGTTCACATCTGTAGGTGGATCATCAGTTTTAGAGATAAAATTAGCATGTTTAAAGTGATATTCATGCTTCCAGGGGCCCTAAACACAAGATTTGTGGAATGGTTAAAAGTGCATGAAAACGGCCAATTTACTCACTCTGAGGTCTTAAAAAGTGTTTCTTCACCCTGGGAAGTGAATTAAATGCCATTTGGAGGCATTTAATGTTCAAGCAAAAACGGCTGATTTTTGACAAAAGAGATTACACCCCCCCATTTAGTCATGCTTCAGAAAGGTGAAAAATGGTCCGTTTTCAAATGTTTTATTTTTGAACGTCATTTCACATTTGTAGGTAGATCATCAGTTTTAGAGCTAAAATTAGAATGTTTAAAGTGATGTTCATGCTTCCAGGGGCCCGGGAAGTGAATTAAATGCCATTTGGAGGCATTTAATGTTCAAGCAAAAACGGCTGATTTTTGACAAAAGAGATAACACCCCCCCATTAGGTCATGCTTCAGAAAGGTGAAAAATGGTCCGTTTTCAAATGTTTTATTTTTGAACGTCAGTTCACATCTGTAGGTGGATCATCAGTTTTAGAGATAAAATTAGCATGTTTAAAGTGATTTTCATTCTTCCAGGGGCCTTAAACACAAGATTTGTGGAATGGTTAAAAGTGCATAAAAACGGCCAATTTACTCACTCTGAGGTCGCAAAAAGTGTTTCTTCACCCCGGGAAGTGAATTAAATGCCATTTGGAGGCATTTAATGTTCAAGCAAAAACGGCTGATTTTTGACAAAAGAGATAACACTCCCCCATTACGTCATGCTTCAGAAAGGTGAAAAATGGTCCGTTTTCAAATGTTTTATTTTTGAACGTCAGTTCACATTTGTAGGTAGATCATCAGTTTTAGAGCTAAAATTAGCATGTTTAAAAAGATTTTCATGCTTCCAGGGGCCCGGGAAGTGAATTTAATACCATTTGGAGACATTTAATGTTCAAGCGAAAACAGCTGATTTTTGACAAAAGAGATAACACCCCCCATTACGTCATGCTTCAGAAAGGTGAAAAATGGTCAGTTTTCAAATGTTTTATTTTTGAACGTTAGTTCACATTTGTAGGTAGATCATCAGTTTTAGAGCTAAAATTAGAATGTTTAAAGTGATTTTCATGCTTCCAGGGGCCCGGGAAGTGAATTAAACACCATTTGGATGCATTTAATGTTCAAGCAAAAACAGCTGATTTTTTACAAAAGAGATAACACCCCCCATTACGTCATGCTTCAGAAAGGTGAAAAATGGTACGTTTTCAAATGTTTTATTTTTAAACGTCAGCTCACATTTGTGGATAGATCATCAGTTTTAGAGCTAAAATTAGCATGTTTAAAGTGATTTTCATGCTTCCAGGGGCCCGGGAAGTGAATTTAATACCATTTGGAGACATTTAATGTTCAAGCGAAAACAGCTGATTTTTGACAAAAGAGATAACACCCCCCATTACGTCATGCTTCAGAAAGGTGAAAAATGGTCAGTTTTCAAATGTTTTATTTTTGAACGTCAGTTCACATTTGTAGGTGGATCATCAGTTTTAGAGCTGAAATTAGCATGTTTAAAGTGATTTTCATGCTTCCAAGGGCCCTAAACACAAGATTTTTGGAATGGTTAAAAGTGCATGAAAACGGCCAATTTACTCCCTCTGGGATCTCAAAAAGTTTTTTTTCACCCCGGGAGGTGAATTAAATGCCATTTGGAGGCATTTAATGTTCAAGCAAAAACGGCTGATTTTTGACAAAAGAGATAACACCCCCCATTACGTCATGCTTCAGAAAGGTGAAAAATGGTCCGTTTTCAAATGTTTTATTTTTGAACGTCAGTTCCCATTTGTAGGTGGATCATCAGTTTTAGAGCTAAAATTAGCATGTTTAAAGTGATTTTCATGCTTCCAGGGGCCCTAAACACAAGATTTGTGGAATGGTTAAAAGTGCATGAAAACGGCCAATTTACTCACTCTGAGGTCTCAAAAAGTGTTTCTTCACCCCGGGAAGTGAATGAAATGTCATTTGGAGGCATTTAATGTTCAAGCAAAAACGGCTGATTTTTGACAATAGAGATAACACCCCCCATTACGTCATGCTTCACAAAGGTGAAAAATGTTCCTTTTTCAAATGTTTTATTTTTGAACGTCAGTTCACATTTGTAGGTAGATCATCAGTTTTAGAGCTAAAATTAGCATGTTTAAAGGGATGTTCATGCTTCCAGGGGCCCGGGAAGTGAATTAAATACCATTTGGAGGCATTTAATGTTCAAGCAAATACCGCTGATTTTTGACAAAAGAGATATCACCCCCCATTACGTCATGCTTCAGAAAGGTGAAAAATGGTCAGTTTTCAAAGGTTTTATTTTTGAACGTCTTTTCACATTTGTAGGTGGATCATCAGTTTTAGAGCTGAAATTAGCATGTTTAAAGTGATTTTCATGCTTCCAAGGGCCCTAAACACAAGATTTGTAGAATGGTTAAAAGTGCATGAAAACGGCCAATTTACTCACTCTGAGGTCTCAAAAAGTGTTTCTTCACCCCGGGAAGTGAATTAAATGCCATTTGGAGGCATTTAATGTTCAAGCAAAAACGGCTGATTTTTGACAAAAGAGATAACACCCCCCCATTACGTCATGCTTCAGAAAGGTGAAAAATGGTCTGTTTTCAAATGTTTTATTTTTGAACGTCAGTTCACATTTGTAGGTAGATCATCAGTTTTAGAGCTAAAATTAGAATGTTTAAAGTGATGTTCATGCTTCCAGGGGCCCGGGAAGTGAATTAAATACCATTTGGATGCATTTAATGTTCAAGCAAAAACAGCTCAATTTTGACAATAGAGATAACACCCCCCCAGTACGTCATGCTTCAGAAAGGTGAAAAATGGTGCGTTTTCAAATGTTTTATTTTTGAACGTCAGTTCACATCTGTAGGTGGATCATCAGTTTTAGAGATAAAATTAGCATGTTTAAAGTGATATTCATGCTTCCAGGGGCCCTAAACACAAGATTTGTGGAATGGTTAAAAGTGCATGAAAACGGCCAATTTACTCACTCTGAGGTCTTAAAAAGTGTTTCTTCACCCTGGGAAGTGAATTAAATGCCATTTGGAGGCATTTAATGTTCAAGCAAAAACGGCTGATTTTTGACAAAAGAGATTACACCCCCCCATTTAGTCATGCTTCAGAAAGGTGAAAAATGGTCCGTTTTCAAATGTTTTATTTTTGAACGTCATTTCACATTTGTAGGTAGATCATCAGTTTTAGAGCTAAAATTAGAATGTTTAAAGTGATGTTCATTCTTCCAGGGGCCCGGGAAGTGAATTAAATGCCATTTGGAGGCATTTAATGTTCAAGCAAAAACGGCTGATTTTTGACAAAAGAGATAACACCCCCCCATTAGGTCATGCTTCAGAAAGGTGAAAAATGGTCCGTTTTCAAATGTTTTATTTTTGAACGTCAGTTCACATCTGTAGGTGGATCATCAGTTTTAGAGATAAAATTAGCATGTTTAAAGTGATTTTCATTCTTCCAGGGGCCTTAAACACAAGAATTGTGAAATGGTTAAAAGTGCATGAAAACGGCCAATTTACTCACTCTGAGGTCGCAAAAAGTGTTTCTTCACCCCGGGAAGTGAATTAAATGCCATTTGGAGGCATTTAATGTTCAAGCAAAAACGGCTGATTTTTGACAAAAGAGATAACACTCCCCCATTACGTCATGCTTCAGAAAGGTGAAAAATGGTCCGTTTTCAAATGTTTTATTTTTGAACGTCATTTCACATTTGTAGGTAGATCATCAGTTTTAGAGCTAAAATTAGAATGTTTAAAGTGATGTTCATGCTTCCAGGGGCCCGGGAAGTGAATTAAATGCCATTTGGAGGCATTTAATGTTCAAGCAAAAACAGCTGATTTTTGACAAAAGAGATAACACCCCCCCATTAGGTCATGCTTCAGAAAGGTGAAAAATGGTCCGTTTTCAAATGTTTTATTTTTGAACGTCAGTTCACGTCTGTAGGTGGATCATCAGTTTTAGAGATAAAATTAGCATGTTTAAAGTGATTGTCATTCTTCCAGGGGCCTTAAACACAAGATTTGTGGAATGGTTAAAAGTGCATGAAAACGGGCAATTTACTCACTCTGAGGTCTCAAAAAGTGTTTCTTCACCCCGGGAAGTGAATTAAATGCCATTTGGAGGCATTTAATGTCCAAGCAAAAATGGCTGATTTTTGACAAAAGAGATAACACTCCCCCATTACGTCATGCTTCAGAAAGGTGAAAAATGGTCCGTTTTCAAATGTTTTATTTTTGAACGTCAGTTCACATTTGTAGGTAGATCATCAGTTTTAGAGCTAAAATTAGCATGTTTAAAAAGATTTTCATGCTTCCAGGGGCCCGGGAAGTGAATTAAATACCATTTGGAGGCATTTAATGTTCAAGCAAAAACAGCAGATTTTTGACAAAAGAGATAACACCCCCCCATTACGTCATGCTTCAGAAAGGTGAAAAATGGTCCGTTTTCAAATGTTTTATTTTTGAACGTCAGCTCACATTTGTAGATAGATCATCAGTTTTAGAGCTAAAATTAGCATGTTTAAAGTGATTTTCAAGCTTCCAGGGGCCCGGGAAGTGAATTTAATACCATTTGGAGACATTTAATGTTCAAGCGAAAACAGCTGATTTTTGACAATAGAGATAACACCCCCCATTACGTCATGCTTCAGAAAGGTGAAAAATGGACAGTTTTCAAATGTTTTATTTTTGAACGTCAGTTCACATTTGTAGGTGGATCATCAGTTTTAGAGCTGAAATTAGCATGTTTAAAGTGATTTTCATGCTTCCAAGGGCCCTAAACACAAGATTTGTGGAATGGTTAAAAGTGCATGAAAACGGCCAGTTTACTCCCTCTGGGATCTCAAAAAGTTTTTTTTCACCCCGGGAGGTGAATTAAATGCCATTTGGAGGCATTTAATGTTCGAGCAAAAACGGCTGATTTTTGACAAACGAGATAACACCCCCCATTACGTCATGCTTCAGAAAGGTGAAAAATGGTCCGTTTTCAAATGTTTTATTTTTGAACGTCAGTTCCCATTTGTAGGTGGATCATCAGTTTTAGAGCTAAAATTAGCATGTTTAAAGTGATTTTCATGCTTCCAGGGGCCCTAAACACAAGATTTGTGGAATGGTTAAAAGTGCATGAAAACGGCCAATTTACTCACTCTGAGGTCTCAAAAAGTGTTTCTTCACCCCGGAAAGTGAATTAAATGCCATTTGGAGGCATTTAATGTTCGAGCAAAAACGGCTGATTTTTGACAAAAGAGATAACACCCCCCCATTACGTCATGCTTCAGAAAGGTGAAAAATGGTCCGTTTTCAAATGTTTTATTTTTGAACGTCAGTTCACATCTGTAGGTGGATCATCAGTTTTAGAGATAAAATTAGCATTTTTAAAGATATTTTCATTCTTCCAGGGGCCTTAAACACAAGATTTGTGGAATGGTTAAAAGTGCATGAAAACAGCCAATTTACTCACTCTGAGGTCTGAAAAAGTGTTTCTTCACCCCGGGAAGTGAATTAAATGCCATTTGGAGGCATTTAATGTTCAAGCAAAAACGGCTGATTTTTGACAAAAGAGATAACACCCCCCCATTACGTCATGCTTCAGAAAGGTGAAAAATGGTCCGTTTTCAAATGTTTTATTTTTGAACGTCAGTTCCCATTTGTAGGTGGATCATCAGTTTTAGAGCTAAAATTAGAATGTTTAAAGTGATGTTCATGCTTCCAGGGGCCCGGGAAGTGAATTAAATGCCATTTGGAGGCATTTAATGTTCAAGCAAAAACGGCAGATTTTTGACAAAAGAGATAACACCCCCCCATTACGTCATGCTTCAGAAAGGTGAAAAATGGTCCGTTTTCAAATGTTTTATTTTTGAACGTCAGCTCACATTTGTGGATAGATCATCAGTTTTAGAGCTAAAATTAGCATGTTTAAAGTGATGTTCATGCTTCCAGGGGCCTGGGAAGTGAATTTAATACCATTTGGAGGCATTTAATGTTCAAGCAAAAACAGCTGATTTTTGACAAAAGAGATAACACCCCCCATTACGTCATGCTTCAGAAAGGTGAAAAATGGTCAGTTTTCAAATGTTTTATTTTTGAACGTCAGTTCACATTTGTAGGTGGATCATCATTTTTAGAGCTGAAATTAGCATGTTTAAAGTGATTTTCATGCTTCCAAGGGCCCTAAACACAAGATTTGTGGAATGGTTAAAAGTGCATGAAAACGGCCAATTTACTCCCTCTGGGATCTCAAAAAGCTTTTTTTCACCCCGGGAGGTGAATTAAATGCCATTTGGAGGCATTTAATGTTCAAGCAAAAACGGCTGATTTTTGACAAAAGAGATAACACCCCCCATTACGTCATGCTTCAGAAAGGTGAAAAATGGTCCGTTTTCAAATGTTTTATTTTTGAACGTCAGTTCCCATTTGTAGGTGGATCATCAGTTTTAGAGCTAAAATTAGAATGTTTAAAGTGATGTTCATGCTTCCAGGGGCCCGGGAAGTGAATTAAATGCCATTTGGAGGCATTTAATGTTCAAGCAAAAACGGCAGATTTTTAACAAAAGAGATAACACCCCCCCATTAGGTCATGCTTCAGAAAGGTGAAAAATGGTCCGTTTTCAAATGTTTTATTTTTGAACGTCAGTTCACATCTGTAGGTGGATCATCAGTTTTAGAGATAAAATTAGCATGTTTAAAGTGATTGTCATTCTTCCAGGGGCCTTAAACACAAGATTTGTGGAATGGTTAAAAGTGCATGAAAACGGCCAATTTACTCACTCTGAGGTCTCAAAAAGTGTTTCTTCACCCCGGGAAGTGAATTAAATGCCATTTGGAGGCATTTAATGTTCAAGCAAAAACGGCTGATTTTTGACAAAAGAGATGACACTCCCCCATTACGTCATGCTTCAGAAAGGTGAAAAATGGTCCGTTTTCAAATGTTTTATTTTTGAACGTCAGTTCACATTTGTAGGTAGATCATCAGTTTTAGAGCTAAAATTAGCATGTTTAAAAAGATTTTCATGCTTCCAGGGGCCCGGGAAGTGAAATAAATACCATTTGGAGGCATTTAATGTTCAAGCAAAAACAGCAGATTTTTGACAAAAGAGATAACACCCCCCCCCCATTATGTCATGCTTCAGAAAGGTGAAAAATGGTCCGTTTTCAAATGTTTTATTTTTGAACGTCAGCTCACATTTGTGGATAGATCATCAGTTTTAGAGCTAAAATTAGCATGTTTAAAGTGATTTTCAAGCTTCCAGGGGCCCGAGAAGCGAATTTAATACCATTTGGAGACATTTAATGTTCAAGCGAAAACAGCTGATTTTTGACAAAAGAGATAACACCCCCCATTACGTCATGCTTCAGAAAGGTGAAAAATGATCAGTTTTCAAATGTTTTATTTTTGAACGTCAGTTCACATTTGTAGGTGGATCATCAGTTTTAGAGCTGAAATTAGCATGTTTAAAGTGATTTTCATGCTTCCAAGGGCCCTAAACACAAGATTTGTGGAATGGTTAAAAGTGCATGAAAACGGCCAGTTTACTCCCTCTGGGATCTCAAAAAGTTTTTTTTCACCCCGGGAGGTGAATTAAATGCCATTTGGAGGCATTTAATGTTCAAGAAAAACGGCTGATTTTTGACAAAAGAGATAACACCCCCCATTAAGTCATGCTTCAGAAAGGTGAAAAATGGTCCGTTTTCAAATGTTTTATTTTTGAACGTCAGTTCCCATTTGTAGGTGGATCATCAGTTTTAGAGCTAAAATTAGCATGTTTAAAGTGATTTTCATGCTTCCAGGGGCCCTAAACACAAGATTTGTGGAATGGTTAAAAGTGCATGAAAACGGCCAATTTACTCACTCTGAGGTCTCAAAAAGTGTTTCTTCACCCCGGAAAGTGAATTAAATGCCATTTGGAGGCATTTAATGTTCAAGCAAAAACGGCTGATTTTTGACAAAAGAGATAACACCCCCCCATTACGTCATGCTTCAGAAAGGTGAAAAATGGTCCGTTTTCAAATGTTTTATTTTTGAACGTCAGTTCACATTTGTAGGTAGATCATCAGTTTTAGAGCTAAAATTAGCATGTTTAAAAAGATTTTCATGCTTCCAGGGGCCCGGGAAGTGAATTAAATACCATTTGGAGGCATTTAATGTTCAAGCAAAAACAGCAGATTTTTGACAAAAGAGATAACACCCCCCCATTACGTCATGCTTCAGAAAGGTGAAAAATGGTCCGTTTTCAAATGTTTTATTTTTGAACGTCAGCTCACATTTGTGGATAGATCATCAGTTTTAGAGCTAAAATTAGCATGTTTAAAGTGATTTTCATGCTTCAAGGGGCCCGGGAAGTGAATTTAATACCATTTGGAGACATTTAATGTTCAAGCGAAAACAGCTGATTTTTGACAAAAGAGATAACACCCCCCATTACGTCATGCTTCAGAAAGGTGAAAAATGGTCAGTTTTCAAATGTTTTATTTTTGAACGTCAGTTCACATTTGTAGGTGGATCATCATTTTTAGAGCTGAAATTAGCATGTTTAAAGTTATTTTCATGCTTCCAAGGGCCCTAAACACAAGATTTGTGGAATGGTTAAAAGTGCATGAAAACGGCCAATTTACTCCCTCTGGGATCTCAAAAAGTTTTTTTTCACCCCGGGAGGTGAATTAAATGCCATTTGGAGGCATTTAATGTTCAAGCAAAAACGGCTGATTTTTGACAAAAGAGATAACACCCCCCATTACGTCATGCTTCAGAAAGGTGAAAAATGGTCCGTTTTCAAATGTTTTATTTTTGAACGTCAGTTCCCATTTGTAGGTGGATCATCAGTTTTAGAGCTAAAATTAGCATGTTTAAAGTGATTTTCATGCTTCCAGGGGCCCTAAACACAAGATTTGTGGAATGGTTAAAAGTTCATGAAAACCGCCAATTTACTCACTCTGAGGTCTCAAAAAGTGTTTCTTCACCCCGGGAAGTGAATTAAATGTCAATTGGAGGCATTTAATGTTCAAGCAAAAACTGATGTTTTTTGACAATAGAGATAACACCCCCCATTAAGTCATGCTTCAGAAAGGTGAAAAATGTTCTTTTTTCAAATGTTTTATTTTTGAACGTCAGTTCACATTTGTAGGTAGATCATCAGTTTTAGAGCTAAAATTAGCATGTTTAAAGGGATGTTCATGCTTCCAGGGGCCCTAAACACAAGATTTGTGGAATGGTTAAAAGTGCATGAAAACGGCCAATTTACTCACTCTGAGGTCTCAAAAAGTGTTTCTTCACCCCCGGAAGTGAATTAAATGCCATTTGGAAGCATTTAATGTTGAAGCAAAAACGGCAGATTTTTGACAAAAGAGATAACACCCCCCCATTACGTCATGCTTCAGAAAGGTGAAAAATGGTCCGTTTTCTAATGTTTTATTTTTGAATGTCAGTTCACATTTGTAGGTAGATCATCAGTTTTAGAGCTAAAATTAGAATGTTTAAAGTGATTTTCATGCTTCCAGGGGCCCGGGAAGTGAATTAAACACCATTTGGATGCATTTAATGTTCAAGCAAAAACAGCTGATTTTTTACAAAAGAGATAACACCCCCCATTACGTCATGCTTCAGAAAGGTGAAAAATGGTACGTTTTCAAATGTTTTATTTTTAAACGTCAGCTCACATTTGTGGATAGATCATCAGTTTTAGAGCTAAAATTAGCATGTTTAAAGTGATTTTCATGCTTCCAGGGGCCCGGGAAGTGAATTTAATACCATTTGGAGACATTTAATGTTCAAGCGAAAACAGCTGATTTTTGACAAAAGAGATAACACCCCCCATTACGTCATGCTTCAGAAAGGTGAAAAATGGTCAGTTTTCAAATGTTTTATTTTTGAACGTCAGTTCACATTTGTAGGTGGATCATCAGTTTTAGAGCTGAAATTAGCATGTTTAAAGTGATTTTCATGCTTCCAAGGGCCCTAAACACAAGATTTTTGGAATGGTTAAAAGTGCATGAAAACGGCCAATTTACTCCCTCTGGGATCTCAAAAAGTTTTTTTTCACCCCGGGAGGTGAATTAAATGCCATTTGGAGGCATTTAATGTTCAAGCAAAAACGGCTGATTTTTGACAAAAGAGATAACACCCCTCATTACGTCATGCTTCAGAAAGGTGAAAAATGGTCCGTTTTCAAATGTTTTATTTTTGAACGTCAGTTCCCATTTGTAGGTGGATCATCAGTTTTAGAGCTGAAATTAGCATGTTTAAAGTGATTTTCATGCTTCCAGGGGCCCTAAACACAAGATTTGTGGAATGGTTAAAAGTGCATGAAAACGGCCAATTTACTCACTCTGAGGTCTCAAAAAGTGTTTCTTCACCCCGGGAAGTGAATGAAATGTCATTTGGAGGCATTTAATGTTCAAGCAAAAACGGCTGATTTTTGACAATAGAGATAACACCCCCCATTACGTCATGCTTCACAAAGGTGAAAAATGTTCCTTTTTCAAATGTTTTATTTTTGAACGTCAGTTCACATTTGTAGGTAGATCATCAGTTTTAGAGCTAAAATTAGCATGTTTAAAGGGATGTTCATGCTTCCAGGGGCCCGGGAAGTGAATTAAATACCATTTGGAGGCATTTAATGTTCAAGCAAATACCGCTGATTTTTGACAAAAGAGATATCACCCCCCATTACGTCATGCTTCAGAAAGGTGAAAAATGGTCAGTTTTCAAAGGTTTTATTTTTGAACGTCTTTTCACATTTGTAGGTGGATCATCAGTTTTAGAGCTGAAATTAGCATGTTTAAAGTGATTTTCATGCTTCCAAGGGCCCTAAACACAAGATTTGTAGAATGGTTAAAAGTGCATGAAAACGGCCAATTTACTCACTCTGAGGTCTCAAAAAGTGTTCCTTCACCCCGGGAAGTGAATTAAATGCCATTTGGAGGCATTCAATGTTCAAGCAAAAACGGCTGATTTTTGACAAAAGAGATAACACCCCCCCATTACGTCATGCTTCAGAAAGGTGAAAAATGGTCTGTTTTCAAATGTTTTATTTTTGAACGTCAGTTCACATTTGTAGGTAGATCATCAGTTTTAGAGCTAAAATTAGAATGTTTAAAGTGATGTTCATGCTTCCAGGGGCCCGGGAAGTGAATTAAATACCATTTGGATGCATTTAATGTTCAAGCAAAAACAGCTCAATTTTGACAATAGAGATAACACCCCCCCATTACGTCATGCTTCAGAAAGGTGAAAAATGGTGCGTTTTCAAATGTTTTATTTTTGAACGTCAGTTCACATCTGTAGGTGGATCATCAGTTTTAGAGATAAAATTAGCATGTTTAAAGTGATATTCATGCTTCCAGGGGCCCTAAACACAAGATTTATGGAATGGTTAAAAGTGCATGCAAACGGCCAATTTACTCACTCTGAGGTCTTAAAAAGTGTTTCTTCACCCTGGGAAGTGAATTAAATGCCATTTGGAGGCATTTAATGTTCAAGCAAAAACGGCTGATTTTTGACAAAAGAGATTACACCCCCCCATTTAGTCATGCTTCAGAAAGGTGAAAAATGGTCCGTTTTCAAATGTTTTATTTTTGAACGTCATTTCACATTTGTAGGTAGATCATCAGTTTTAGAGCTAAAATTAGAATGTTTAAAGTGATGTTCATGCTTCCAGGGGCCCGGGAAGTGAATTAAATGCCATTTGGAGGCATTTAATGTTCAAGCAAAAACGGCAGATTTTTGACAAAAGAGATAACAACCCCCATTAGGTCATGCTTCAGAAAGGTGAAAAATGGTCCGTTTTCAAATGTTTTATTTTTGAACGTCAGTTCACATCTGTAGGTGGATCATCAGTTTTAGAGATAAAATTAGCATGTTTAAAGTGATTTTCATTCTTCCAGGGGCCTTAAACACAAGATTTGTGGAATGGTTAAAAGTGCATAAAAACGGCCAATTTACTCACTCTGAGGTCGCAAAAAGTGTTTCTTCACCCCGGGAAGTGAATTAAATGCCATTTGGAGGCATTTAATGTTCAAGCAAAAACGGCTGATTTTTGACAAAAGAGATAACACTCCCCCATTACGTCATGCTTCAGAAAGGTGAAAAATGGTCCGTTTTCAAATGTTTTATTTTTGAACGTCAGTTCACATTTGTAGGTAGATCATCAGTTTTAGAGCTAAAATTAGCATGTTTAAAAAGATTTTCATGCTTCCAGGGGCCCGGGAAGTGAATTTAATACCATTTGGAGACATTTAATGTTCAAGCGAAAACAGCTGATTTTTGACAAAAGAGATAACACCCCCCATTACGTCATGCTTCAGAAAGGTGAAAAATGGTCAGTTTTCAAATGTTTTTTTCTTGAACGTTAGTTCACATTTGTAGGTAGATCATCAGTTTTAGAGCTAAAATTAGAATGTTTAAAGTGATTTTCATGCTTCCAGGGACCCGGGAAGTGAATTAAACACCATTTGGATGCATTTAATGTTCAAGCAAAAACAGCTGATTTTTTACAAAAGAGATAACACCCCCCATTACGTCATGCTTCAGAAAGGTGAAAAATGGTACGTTTTCAAATGTTTTATTTTTAAACGTCAGCTCACATTTGTGGATAGATCATCAGTTTTAGAGCTAAAATTAGCATGTTTAAAGTGATTTTCATGCTTCCAGGGGCCCGGGAAGTGAATTTAATACCATTTGGAGACATTTAATGTTCAAGCGAAAACAGCTGATTTTTGACAAAAGAGATAACACCCCCCATTACGTCATGCTTCAGAAAGGTGAAAAATGGTCAGTTTTCAAATGTTTTATTTTTGAACGTCAGTTCACATTTGTAGGTGGATCATCAGTTTTAGAGCTGAAATTAGCATGTTTAAAGTGATTTTCATGCTTCCAAGGGCCCTAAACACAAGATTTTTGGAATGGTTAAAAGTGCATGAAAACGGCCAATTTACTCCCTCTGGGATCTCAAAAAGTTTTTTTTCACCCCGGGAGGTGAATTAAATGCCATTTGGAGGCATTTAATGTTCAAGCAAAAACGGCTGATTTTTGACAAAAGAGATAACACCCCCCATTACGTCATGCTTCAGAAAGGTGAAAAATGGTCCGTTTTCAAATGTTTTATTTTTGAACGTCAGTTCCCATTTGTAGGTGGATCATCAGTTTTAGAGCTAAAATTAGCATGTTTAAAGTGATTTTCATGCTTCCAGGGGCCCTAAACACAAGATTTGTGGAATGGTTAAAAGTGCATGAAAACGGCCAATTTACTCACTCTGAGGTCTCAAAAAGTGTTTCTTCACCCCGGGAAGTGAATGAAATGTCATTTGGAGGCATTTAATGTTCAAGCAAAAACGGCTGATTTTTGACAATAGAGATAACACCCCCCATTACGTCATGCTTCACAAAGGTGAAAAATGTTCCTTTTTCAAATGTTTTATTTTTGAACGTCAGTTCACATTTGTAGGTAGATCATCAGTTTTAGAGCTGAAATTAGCATGTTTAAAGTGATTTTCATGCTTCCAAGGGCCCTAAACACAAGATTCGTAGAATGGTTAAAAGTGCATGAAAACGGCCAATTTACTCACTCTGAGGTCTCAAAAAGTGTTTCTTCACCCCGGGAAGTGAATTAAATACCATTTGGATGCATTTAATGTTCAAGCAAAAACAGCTCAATTTTGACAATAGAGATAACCCCCCCCCAGTACGTCATGCTTCAGAAAGGTGAAAAATGGTGCGTTTTCAAATGTTTTATTTTTGAACGTCAGTTCACATCTGTAGGTGGATCATCAGTTTTAGAGATAAAATTAGCATGTTTAAAGTGATATTCATGCTTCCAGGGGCCCTAAACACAAGATTTGTGGAATGGTTAAAAGTGCATGAAAACGGCCAATTTACTCACTCTGAGGTCTTAAAAAGTGTTTCTTCACCCTGGGAAGTGAATTAAATGCCATTTGGAGGCATTTAATGTTCAAGCAAAAACGGCTGATTTTTGACAAAAGAGATTACACCCCCCCATTTAGTCATGCTTCAGAAAGGTGAAAAATGGTCCGTTTTCAAATGTTTTATTTTTGAACGTCATTTCACATTTGTAGGTAGATCATCAGTTTTAGAGCTAAAATTAGAATGTTTAAAGTGATGTTCATGCTTCCAGGGGCCCGGGAAGTGAATTAAATGCCATTTGGAGGCATTTAATGTTCAAGCAAAAACGGCTGATTTTTGACAAAAGAGATAACACCCCCCCATTAGGTCATGCTTCAGAAAGGTGAAAAATGGTCCGTTTTCAAATGTTTTATTTTTGAACGTCAGTTCACATCTGTAGGTGGATCATCAGTTTTAGAGATAAAATTAGCATGTTTAAAGTGATTTTCATTCTTCCAGGGGCCTTAAACACAAGATTTGTGGAATGGTTAAAAGTGCATGAAAACGGCCAATTTACTCACTCTGAGGTCGCAAAAAGTGTTTCTTCACCCCGGGAAGTGAATTAAATGCCATTTGGAGGCATTTAATGTTCAAGCAAAAACGGCTGATTTTTGACAAAAGAGATAACACTCCCCCATTACGTCATGCTTCAGAAAGGTGAAAAATGGTCCGTTTTCAAATGTTTTATTTTTGAACGTCATTTCACATTTGTAGGTAGATCATCAGTTTTAGAGCTAAAATTAGAATGTTTAAAGTGATGTTCATGCTTCCAGGGGCCCGGGAAGTGAATTAAATGCCATTTGGAGGCATTTAATGTTCAAGCAAAAACAGCTGATTTTTGACAAAAGAGATAACACCCCCCCATTAGGTCATGCTTCAGAAAGGTGAAAAATGGTCCGTTTTCAAATGTTTTATTTTTGAACGTCAGTTCACATCTGTAGGTGGATCATCAGTTTTAGAGATAAAATTAGCATGTTTAAAGTGATTTTCATTCTTCCAGGGGCCTTAAACACAAGATTTGTGGAATGGTTAAAAGTGCATGAAAACGGCCAATTTACTCGCTCTGAGGTCGCAAAAAGTGTTTCTTCACCCCGGGAAGTGAATTAAATGCCATTTGGAGGCATTTAATGTTCAAGCAAAAACGGCTGATTTTTGACAAAAGAGATAACACTCCCCCATTACGTCATGCTTCAGAAAGGTGAAAAATGGTCCGTTTTCAAATGTTTTATTTTTGAACGTCAGTTCACATTTGTAGGTAGATCATCAGTTTTAGAGCTGAAATTAGCATGTTTAAAGTGATTTTCATGCTTCCAAGGGCCCTAAACACAAGATTCGTAGAATGGTTAAAAGTGCATGAAAACGGCCAATTTACTCACTCTGAGGTCTCAAAAAGTGTTTCTTCACCCCGGGAAGTGAATTAAATGCCATTTGGAGGCATTTAATGTTCAAGCAAAAACGGCTGATTTTTGACAAAAGAGATAACACCCCCCCATTACGTCATGCTTCAGAAAGGTGAAAAATGGTCTGTTTTCAAATGTTTTATTTTTGAACGTCAGTTCACATTTGTAGGTAGATCATCAGTTTTAGAGCTAAAATTAGAATGTTTAAAGTGATGTTCATGCTTCCAGGGGCCCGGGAAGTGAATTAAATACCATTTGGTGCATTTAATGTTCAAGCAAAAACAGCTCAATTTTGACAATAGAGATAACACCCCCCCAGTACGTCATGCTTCAGAAAGGTGAAAAATGGTGCGTTTTCAAATGTTTTATTTTTGAACGTCAGTTCACATCTGTAGGTGGATCATCAGTTTTAGAGATAAAATTAGCATGTTTAAAGTGATATTCATGCTTCCAGGGGCCCTAAACACGAGATTTGTGGAATGGTTAAAAGTGCATGAAAACGGCCAATTTACTCACTCTGAGGTCTTAAAAAGTGTTTCTTCACCCTGGGAAGTGAATTAAATGCCATTTGGAGGCATTTAATGTTCAAGCAAAAACGGCTGATTTTTTACAAAAGAGATTACACCCCCCCATTTAGTCATGCTTCAGAAAGGTGAAAAATGGTCCGTTTTCAAATGTTTTATTTTTGAACGTCATTTCACATTTGTCGGTAGATCATCAGTTTTAGAGCTAAAATTAGAATGTTTAAAGTGATGTTCATGCTTCCAGGGGCCCGGGAAGTGAATTAAATGCCATTTGGAGGCATTTAATGTTCAAGCAAAAACGGCTGATTTTTGACAAAAGAGATAACACCCCCCCATTAGGTCATGCTTCAGAAAGGTGAAAAATGGTCCGTTTTCAAATGTTTTATTTTTGAACGTCAGTTCACATCTGTAGGTGGATCATCAGTTTTAGAGATAAAATTAGCATGTTTAAAGTGATTTTCATTCTTCCAGGGGCCTTAAACACAAGATTTGTGGAATGGTTAAAAGTGCATGAAAACGGCCAATTTACTCACTCTGAGGTCGCAAAAAGTGTTTCTTCACCCCGGGAAGTGAATTAAATGCCATTTGGAGGCATTTAATGTTCAAGCAAAAACGGCTGATTTTTGACAAAAGAGATAACACTCCCCCATTACGTCATGCTTCAGAGAGGTGAAAAATGGTCCGTTTTCAAATGTTTTATTTTTGAACGTCATTTCACATTTGTAGGTAGATCATCAGTTTTAGAGCTAAAATTAGAATGTTTAAAGTGATGTTCATGCTTCCAGGGGCCCGGGAAGTGAATTAAATGCCATTTGGAGGCATTTAATGTTCAAGCAAAAACAGCTGATTTTTGACAAAAGAGATAACACCCCCCCATTAGGTCATGCTTCAGAAAGGTGAAAAATGGTCCGTTTTCAAATGTTTTATTTTTGAACGTCAGTTCACATCTGTAGGTGGATCATCAGTTTTAGAGATAAAATTAGCATGTTTAAAGTGATTTTCATTCTTCCAGGGGCCTTAAACACAAGATTTGTGGAATGGTTAAAAGTGCATGAAAACGGCCAATTTACTCACTCTGAGGTCGCAAAAAGTGTTTCTTCACCCCGGGAAGTGAATTAAATGCCATTTGGAGGCATTTAATGTTCAAGCAAAAACGGCTGATTTTTGACAAAAGAGATAACACTCCCCCATTACGTCATGCTTCAGAAAGGTGAAAAATGGTCCGTTTTCAAATGTTTTATTTTTGAACGTCAGTTCACATTTGTAGGTAGATCATCAGTTTTAGAGCTAAAATTAGCATGTTTAAAAAGATTTTCATGCTTCCAGGGGCCCGGGAAGTGAATTTAATACCATTTGGAGACATTTAATGTTCAAGCGAAAACAGCTGATTTTTGACAAAAGAGATAACACCCCCCATTACGTCATGCTTCAGAAAGGTAAAAAATGGTCAGTTTTCAAATGTTTTATTTTTGAACGTTAGTTCACATTTGTAGGTGGATCATCAGTTTTAGAGCTGAAATTAGCATGTTTAAAGTGATTTTCATGCTTCCAAGGGCCCTAAACACAAAATTTGTGGAATGGTTAAAAGTGCATGAAAACGGCCAATTTACTCCCTCTGGGATCTCAAAAAGTTTTTTTCACCCCGGGAGGTGAATTAAATGCCATTTGGAGGCATTTAATGTTCAAGCAAAAACGGCTGATTTTTGACAAAAGAGATAACACCCCCATTACGTCATGCTTCAGAAAGGTGAAAAATGGTCCGTTTTCAAATGTTTTATTTTTGAACGTCAGTTCCCATTTGTAGGTGGATCATCAGTTTCAGAGCTAAAATTAGCATGTTTAAAGTGATTTTCATGCTTCCAAGGGCCCTAAACACAAGATTTGTGGAATGGTTAAAAGTGCATGAAAACGGCAAATTTACTCCATCTGGGATCTCAAAAAGTTTTTTTTCACCCCGGGAGGTGAATTAAATGCCATTTGGAGGCATTTAATGTTCAAGCAAAAACGGCTGATTTTTGACAAAAGAGATAACACCCCCCCATTAAGTCATGCTTCAGAAAGGTGAAAAATGGTCCGTTTTCAAATGTTTTATTTTTGAACGTCAGTTCACATTTGTAGGTAGATCATCAGTTTTAGAGCTAAAATTAGCATGTTTAAAAAGATTTTCATGCTTCCAGGGGCCTGGGAAGTGAATTGAATACCATTTGGAGGCATTTAATGTTCAAGCAAAAACAGCAGATTTTTTACAATAGAGATAACACCCCCCCAGTACGTCATGCTTCAGAAAGGTGAAAAATGGTGCGTTTTCAAATGTTTTATTTTTGAACGTCAGTTCACATCTGTAGGTGGATCATCAGTTTTAGAGATAAAATTAGCATGTTTAAAGTGATATTCATGCTTCCAGGGGCCCTAAACACAAGATTTGTGGAATGGTTAAAAGTGCATGAAAACGGCCAATTTACTCACTCTGAGGTCTTAAAAAGTGTTTCTTCACCCTGGGAAGTGAATTAAATGCCATTTGGAGGCATTTAATGTTCAAGCAAAAACGGCTGATTTTTGACAAAAGAGATTACACCCCCCCATTTAGTCATGCTTCAGAAAGGTGAAAAATGGTCCGTTTTCAAATGTTTTATTTTTGAACGTCATTTCACATTTGTAGGTAGATCATCAGTTTTAGAGCTAAAATTAGAATGTGTAAAGTGATGTTCATGCTTCCAGGGGCCCGGGAAGTGAATTAAATGCCATTTGGAGGCATTTAATGTTCAAGCAAAAACGGCTGATTTTTGACAAAAGAGATAACACCCCCCCATTAGGTCATGCTTCAGAAAGGTGAAAAATGGTCCGTTTTCAAATGTTTTATTTTTGAACGTCAGTTCACATCTGTAGGTGGATCATCAGTTTTAGAGATAAAATTAGCATGTTTAAAGTGATTTTCATTCTTCCAGGGGCCTTAAACACAAGATTTGTGGAATGGTTAAAAGTGCATGAAAACGGCCAATTTACTCACTCTGAGGTCGCAAAAAGTGTTTCTTCACCCCGGGAAGTGAATTAAATGCCATTTGGAGGCATTTAATGTTCAAGCAAAAACGGCTGATTTTTGACAAAAGAGATAACACTCCCCCATTACGTCATGCTTCAGAAAGGTGAAAAATGGTCCGTTTTCAAATGTTTTATTTTTGAACGTCATTTCACATTTGTAGGTAGATCATCAGTTTTAGAGCTAAAATTAGAATGTTTAAAGTGATGTTCATGCTTCCAGGGGCCCGGGAAGTGAATTAAATGCCATTTGGAGGCATTTAATGTGCAAGCAAAAACAGCTGATTTTTGACAAAAGAGATAACACCCCCCCATTAGGTCATGCTTCAGAAAGGTGAAAAATGGTCCGTTTTCAAATGTTTTATTTTTGAACGTCAGTTCACATCTGTAGGTGGATCATCAGTTTTAGAGATAAAATTAGCATGTTTAAAGTGATTTTCATTCTTCCAGGGGCCTTAAACACAAGATTTGTGGAATGGTTAAAAGTGCATGAAAACGGCCAATTTACTCACTCTGAGGTCGCAAAAAGTGTTTCTTCACCCCGGGAAGTGAATTAAATGCCATTTGGAGGCATTTAATGTTCAAGCAAAAACGGCTGATTTTTGACAAAAGAGATAACACTCCCCCATTACGTCATGCTTCAGAAAGGTGAAAAATGGTCCGTTTTCAAATGTTTTATTTTTGAACGTCAGTTCACATTTGTAGGTAGATCATCAGTTTTAGAGCTAAAATTAGCATGTTTAAAAAGATTTTCATGCTTCCAGGGGCCCGGGAAGTGAATTTAATACCATTTGGAGACATTTAATGTTCAAGCGAAAACAGCTGATTTTTGACAAAAGAGATAACACCCCCCATTACGTCATGCTTCAGAAAGGTGAAAAATGGTCAGTTTTCAAATGTTTTATTTTTGAACGTTAGTTCACATTTGTAGGTGGATCATCAGTTTTAGAGCTGAAATTAGCATGTTTAAAGTGATTTTCATGCTTCCAAGGGCCCTAAACACAAGATTTGTGGAATGGTTAAAAGTGCATGAAAACGGCAAATTTACTCCATCTGGGATCTCAAAAAGTTTTTTTTCACCCCGGGAGGTGAATTAAATGCCATTTGGAGGCATTTAATGTTCAAGCAAAAACGGCTGATTTTTGACAAAAGAGATAACACCCCCCCCATTACGTCATGCTTCAGAAAGGTGAAAAATGGTCCGTTTTCAAATGTTTTATTTTTGAACGTCAGTTCACATTTGTAGGTAGATCATCAGTTTTAGAGCTAAAATTAGCATGTTTAAAAAGATTTTCATGCTTCCAGGGGCCCGGGAAGTGAATTTAATACCATTTGGAGACATTTAATGTTCAAGCGAAAACAGCTGATTTTTGACAAAAGAGATAACACCCCCCATTACGTCATGCTTCAGAAAGGTGAAAAATGGTCAGTTTTCAAATGTTTTATTTTTGAACGTTAGTTCACATTTGTAGGTGGATCATCAGTTTTAGAGCTGAAATTAGCATGTTTAAAGTGATTTTCATGCTTCCAAGGGCCCTAAACACAAGATTTGTGGAATGGTTAAAAGTGCATGAAAACGGCAAATTTACTCCATCTGGGATCTCAAAAAGTTTTTTTTCACCCCGGGAGGTGAATTAAATGCCATTTGGAGGCATTTAATGTTCAAGCAAAAACGGCTGATTTTTGACAAAAGAGATAACACCCCCCCATTACGTCATGCTTCAGAAAGGTGAAAAATGGTCCGTTTTCAAATGTTTTATTTTTGAACGTCAGTTCCCATTTGTAGGTGGATCATCAGTTTTAAAGCTAAAATTAGCATGTTTAAAGTGATTTTCATGCTTCCAGGGGCCCTAAACACAAGATTTGTGGAATGGTTAAAAGTGCATGAAAACGGCCAATTTACTCCCTCTGCGATCTCAAAAAGTTTTTTTTCACCCCGGGAGGTGAATTAAATGCCATTTGGAGGCATTTAATGTTCAAGCAAAAACGGCTGATTTTTGACAAAAGAGATAACACCCCCCATTACGTCATGCTTCAGAAAGGTAAAAAATGGTCCGTTTTCAAATGTTTTATTTTTGAACGTCAGTTCCCATTTGTAGGTGGATCATCAGTTTTAGAGCTAAAATTAGCATGTTTAAAGTGATTTTCATGCTTCCAGGGGCCCTAAACACAAGATTTGTGGAATGGTTAAAAGTTCATGAAAACGGCCAATTTACTCACTCTGAGGTCTCAAAAAGTGTTTCTTCACCACCGGGAGTGAATTAAATGCCATTTGGAAGCATTTAATGTTGAAGCAAAAACGGCTGATTTTTGACAAAAGAGATAACACCCCCCCCATTACATCATGCTTCAGAAAGGTGAAAAATGGTCCGTTTTCAAATGTTTTATTTTTGAATGTCAGTTCACATTTGTAGGTAGATCATCAGTTTTAGAGCTAAAATTAGAATGTTTAAAGTGATTTTCATGCTTCCAGGGGCCCGGGAAGTGAATTAAACACCATTTGGATGCATTTAATGTTCAAGCAAAAACAGCTGATTTTTTACAAAAGAGATAACACCCCCCATTACGTCATGCTTCAGAAAGGTGAAAAATGGTACGTTTTCAAATGTTTTATTTTTAAACGTCAGCTCACATTTGTGGATAGATCATCAGTTTTAGAGCTAAAATTAGCATGTTTAAAGTGATTTTCATGCTTCCAGGGGCCCGGGAAGTGAATTTAATACCATTTGGAGACATTTAATGTTCAAGCGAAAACAGCTGATTTTTGACAAAAGAGATAACACCCCCATTACGTCATGCTTCAGAAAGGTGAAAAATGGTCAGTTTTCAAATGTTTTATTTTTGAACGTCAGTTCACATTTGTAGGTGGATCATCAGTTTTAGAGCTGAAATTAGCATGTTTAAAGTGATTTTCATGCTTCCAAGGGCCCTAAACACAAGATTTTTGGAATGGTTAAAAGTGCATGAAAACGGCCAATTTACTCCCTCTGGGATCTCAAAAAGTTTTTTTTCACCCCGGGAGGTGAATTAAATGCCATTTGGAGGCATTTAATGTTCAAGCAAAAACGGCTGATTTTTGACAAAAGAGATAACACCCCCCATTACGTCATGCTTCAGAAAGGTGAAAAATGGTCCGTTTTCAAATGTTTTATTTTTGAACGTCAGTTCCCATTTGTAGGTGGATCATCAGTTTTAGAGCTAAAATTAGCATGTTTAAAGTGATTTTCATGCTTCCAGGGCCCCGGGAAGTGAATTAAATGCCATTTGGAGGCATTTAATGTTCAAGCAAAAACTGCAGATTTTTGACAAAAGAGATAACACCCCCCATTACGTCATGCTTCAGAAAGGTGAAAAATGGTCAGTTTTCAAAGGTTTTATTTTTGAACGTCTTTTCACATTTGTAGGTGGATCATCCGTTTTAGAGCTGAAATTAGAATGTTTAAAGTGATTTTCATGCTTCCAAGGGCCCTAAACACAAGATTTGTAGAATGGTTAAAAGTGCATGAAAACGGCCAATTTACTCACTCTGAGGTCTCAAAAATTTTTTCTTCACCCCGGGAAGTGAATTAAATGCCATTCGGAGGCATTTAATGTTCAAGCAAAAACGGCTGATTTTTGACAAAAGAGATAACACCCCCCCCATTATGTCATGCTTCAGAAAGGTGAAAAATGGTCTGTTTTCAAATGTTTTATTTTTGAACGTCAGTTCACATTTGTAGGTAGATCATCAGTTTTAGAGCTAAAATTAGAATGTTTAAAGTGATGTTCATGCTTCCAGGGCCCCGGGAAGTGAATTAAATGCCATTTGGAGGCATTTAATGTTCAAGCAAAAACGGCAGATTTTTGACAAAAGAGATAACACCCCCCCATTAGGTCATGCTTCAGAAAGGTGAAAAATGGTCAGTTTTCAAATGTTTTATTTTTGAACGTCAGTTCAAATTTGTAGGTGGATCATCAGTTTTAGAGCTAAAATTAGCATGTTTAAAGTGATTTTCATGCTTCCAGGGGCCCTAAACACAAGATTTGTGGAATGGTTAAAAGTGCATGAAAACGGCCAATTTACTCACTCTGAGGTCTCAAAAAGTGTTTCTTCACCCCGGGAAGTGAATTAAATGCCATTTGAAGGCATTTAATGTTCAAGCAAAAACAGCTGATTTTTTACAAAAGAGATAACACCCCCCATTACGTCATGCTTCAAAAAGGTGAAAAATGGTACGTTTTCAAATGTTTTATTTTTAAACGTCAGCTCACATTTGTGGATAGATCATCAGTTTTAGAGCTAAAATTAGCATGTTTAAAGTGATTTTCATGCTTCCAGGGGCCCGGGAAGTGAATTTAATACCATTTGGAGACATTTAATGTTCAAGCGAAAACAGCTGATTTTTGACAAAAAAGATAACACCCCCCATTACGTCATGCTTCAGAAAGGTGAAAAATGGTCAGTTTTCAAATGTTTTATTTTTGAACGTCAGTTCACATTTGTAGGTGGATCATCAGTTTTAGAGCTAAAATTAGCATGTTTAAAGTGATTTTCATGCTTCCAGGGGCCCTAAACACAAGATTTGTGGAATGGTTAAAAGTGCATGAAAACGGCCAATTTACTCACTCTGAGGTCTCAAAAAGTGTTTCTTCACCCCGGGAAGTGAATGAAATGTCATTTGGAGGCATTTAATGTTCAAGCAAAAACGGCTGCTTTTTGACAATAGAGATAACACCCCCCATTACGTCATGCTTCAGAAAGGTGGAAAATGTTCCTTTTTCAAATGTTTTATTTTTGAACGTCAGTTCACATTTGTAGGTAGATCATCAGTTTTAGAGCTAAAATTAGCATGTTTAAAGGGATGTTCATGCTTCCAGGGGCCCGGGAAGTGAATTAAATACCATTTGGAGGCATTTAATGTTCAAGCAAATACCGCTGATTTTTGACAAAAGAGATAACACCCCCCATTACGTCATGCTTCAGAAAGGTGAAAAATGGTCAGTTTTCAAATGTTTTATTTTTGAACGTCAGTTCACATTTGTAGGTGGATCATCAGTTTTAGAGCTGAAATTAGCATGTTTAAAGTGATTTTCATGCTTCCAAGGGCCCTAAACACAAGATTTGTAGAATGGTTAAAAGTGCATGAAAACGGCCAATTTACTCACTCTGAGGTCTCAAAAAGTGTTTCTTCACCCCGGGAAGTGAATTAAATGCCATTTGGAGGCATTTAATGTTCAAGCAAAAACGGCTGATTTTTGACAAAAGAGATAACACCCCCCCATTACGTCATGCTTCAGAAAGGTGAAAAATGGTCTGTTTTCAAATGTTTTATTTTTGAACGTCAGTTCACATTTGTAGGTAGATCATCAGTTTTAGAGCTAAAATTAGAATGTTTAAAGTGATGTTCATGCTTCCAGGGGCCCGGGAAGTGAATTAAATACCATTTGGATGCATTTAATGTTTAAGCAAAAACAGCTCAATTTTGACAATAGAGATAACACCCCCCATTACGTCATGCTTCAGAAAGGTGAAAAATGGTGCGTTTTCAAATATTTTATTTTTGAACGTCAGTTCACATCTGTAGGTGGATCATCAGTTTTAGAGATAAAATTAGCATGTTTAAAGTGATATTCATGCTTCCAGGGGCCCTAAACACAAGATTTGTGGAATGGTTAAAAGTGCATGAAAACGGCCAATTTACTCACTCTGAGGTCTTAAAAAGTGTTTCTTCACCCTGGGAAGTGAATTAAATGCCATTTAGAGGCATTTAATGTTCAAGCAAAAACGGCTGATTTTTGACAAAAGAGATTACACCCCCCCATTACGTCATGCTTCAGAAAGGTGAAAAATGGTCCGTTTTCAAATGTTTTATTTTTTAACGTCATTTCACATTTGTAGGTAGATCATCAGTTTTAGAGCTAAAATTAGAATGTTTAAAGTGATGTTCATGCTTCCAGGGGCCCGGGAAGTGAATTAAATGCCATTTGGAGGCATTTAATGTTCAAGCAAAAACGGCTGATTTTTGACAAAAGAGATAACACCCCCCCATTAGGTCATGCTTCAGAAAGGTGAAAAATGGTCCGTTTTCAAATGTTTTATTTTTGAACGTCAGTTCACATCTGTAGGTGGATCATCAGTTTTAGAGATAAAATTAGCATGTTTAAAGTGATTTTCATTCTTCCAGGGGCCTTAAACACAAGATTTGTGGAATGGTTAAAAGTGCATGAAAACGGCCAATTTACTCACTCTGAGGTCTCAAAAAGTGTTTCTTCACCCCGGGAAGTGAATTAAATGCCATTTGGAGGCATTTAATGTTCAAGCAAAAACAGCTGATTTTTTACAAAAGAGATAACACCCCCCATTATGTCATGCTTCAGAAAGGTGAAAAATGGTACGTTTTCAAATGTTTTATTTTTAAACGTCAGCTCACATTTGTGGATAGATCATCAGTTTTAGAGCTAAAATTAGCATGTTTAAAGTGATTTTCATGCTTCCAGGGGCCCGGGAAGTGAATTTAATACCATTTGGAGACATTTAATGTTCAAGCGAAAACAGCTGATTTTTGACAAAAAAGATAACACCCCCCATTACGTCATGCTTCAGAAAGGTGAAAAATGGTCAGTTTTCAAATGTTTTATTTTTGAACGTCAGTTCACATTTGTAGGTGGATCATCAGTTTTAGAGCTAAAATTAGCATGTTTAAAGTGATTTTCATGCTTCCAGGGGCCCTAAACACAAGATTTGTGGAATGGTTAAAAGTGCATGAAAACGGCCAATTTACTCACTCTGAGGTCTCAAAAAGTGTTTCTTCACCCCGGGAAGTGAATGAAATGTCATTTGGAGGCATTTAATGTTCAAGCAAAAACGGCTGATTTTTGACAATAGAGATAACACCCCCCATTACGTCATGCTTTAGAAAGGTGGAAAATGTTCCTTTTTCAAATGTTTTATTTTTGAACGTCAGTTCACATTTGTAGGTAGATCATCAGTTTTAGAGCTAAAATTAGCATGTTTAAAGGGATGTTCATGCTTCCAGGGGCCCGGGAAGTGAATTAAATACCATTTGGAGGCATTTAATGTTCAAGCAAATACCGCTGATTTTTGACAAAAGAGATAACACCCCCCATTACGTCATGCTTCAGAAAGGTGAAAAATGGTCAGTTTTCAAATGTTTTATTTTTGAACGTCAGTTCACATTTGTAGGTGGATCATCAGTTTTAGAGCTGAAATTAGCATGTTTAAAGTGATTTTCATGCTTCCAAGGGCCCTAAACACAAGATTTGTAGAATGGTTAAAAGTGCATGAAAACGGCCAATTTACTCACTCTGAGGTCTCAAAAAGTGTTTCTTCACCCCGGGAAGTGAATTAAATGCCATTTGGAGGCATTTAATGTTCAAGCAAAAACGGCTGATTTTTGACAAAAGAGATAACACCCCCCCATTACGTCATGCTTCAGAAAGGTGAAAAATGGTCTGTTTTCAAATGTTTTATTTTTGAACGTCAGTTCACATTTGTAGGTAGATCATCAGTTTTAGAGCTAAAATTAGAATGTTTAAAGTGATGTTCATGCTTCCAGGGGCCCGGGAAGTGAATTAAATACCATTTGGATGCATTTAATGTTCAAGCAAAAACAGCTCAATTTTGACAATAGAGATAACACCCCCCCATTACGTCATGCTTCAGAAAGGTGAAAAATGGTGCGTTTTCAAATATTTTATTTTTGAACGTCAGTTCACATCTGTAGGTGGATCATCAGTTTTAGAGATAAAATTAGCATGTTTAAAGTGATATTCATGCTTCCAGGGGCCCTAAACACAAGATTTGTGGAATGGTTAAAAGTGCATGAAAACGGCCAATTTACTCACTCTGAGGTCTTAAAAAGTGTTTCTTCACCCTGGGAAGTGAATTAAATGCCATTTGGAGGCATTTAATGTTCAAGCAAAAACGGCTGATTTTTGACAAAAGAGATTACACCCCCCCATTACGTCATGCTTCAGAAAGGTGAAAAATGGTCCGTTTTCAAATGTTTTATTTTTGAACGTCATTTCACATTTGTAGGTAGATCATCAGTTTTAGAGCTAAAATTAGAATGTTTAAAGTGATGTTCATGCTTCCAGGGGCCCGGGAAGTGAATTAAATGCCATTTGGAGGCATTTAATGTTCAAGCAAAAACGGCTGATTTTTGACAAAAGAGATAACACCCCCCCATTAGGTCATGCTTCAGAAAGGTGAAAAATGGTCCGTTTTCAAATGTTTTATTTTTGAACGTCAGTTCACATCTGTAGGTGGATCATCAGTTTTAGAGATAAAATTAGCATGTTTAAAGTGATTTTCATTCTTCCAGGGGCCTTAAACACAAGATTTGTGGAACGGTTAAAAGTGCATGAAAACGGCCAATTTACTCACTCTGAGGTCTCAAAAAGTGTTTCTTCACCCCGGGAAGTGAATTAAATGCCATTTGGAGGCATTTAATGTTCAAGCAAAAACGGCTGATATTTGACAAAAGAGATAACACTCCCCCATTACGTCATGCTTCAGAAAGGTGAAAAATGGTCCGTTTTCAAATGTTTTATTTTTGAACGTCAGTTCACATTTGTAGGTAGATCATCAGTTTTAGAGCTAAAATTAGCATGTTTAAAAATATTTTCATGCTTCCAGGGGCCCGGGAAGTGAATTTAATACCATTTGGAGACATTTAATGTTCAAGCGAAAACAGCTGATTTTTGACAAAAGAGATAACACCCCCCATTACGTCATGCTTCAGAAAGGTGAAAAATGGTCAGTTTTCAAATGTTTTATTTTTGAACGTTAGTTCACATTTGTAGGTGGATCATCAGTTTTAGAGCTGAAATTAGCATGTTTAAAGTGATTTTCATGCTTCCAAGGGCCCTAAACACAAGATTTGTGGAATGGTTAAAAGTGCATGAAAACGGCCAATTTACTCCCTCTGGGATCTCAAAAAGGTTTTTTTCACCCCGGGAGGTGAATTAAATGCCATTTGGAGGCATTTAATGTTCAAGCAAAAACGGCAGATTTTTGACAAAAGAGATAACACCCCCCCATTACGTCATGCTTCAGAAAGGTGAAAAATGGTCAGTTTTCAAATGTTTTATTTTTGAACGTCAGTTCACATTTGTAGGTGGATCATCAGTTTTAGAGCTAAAATTAGCATGTTTAAAGTGATTTTCATGCTTCCAGGGGCCCTAAACACAAGATTTGTGGAATGGTTAAAAGTGCATGAAAACGGCCAATTTACTCACTCTGAGGTCTCAAAAAGTGTTTCTTCACCACCGGAAGTGAATTAAATGCCATTTGGAAGCATTTAATGTTGAAGCAAAAACAGCTGATTTTTGACAAAAGAGATAACACCCCCCCCCATTACGTCATGCTTCAGAAAGGTGAAAAATGGTCCGTTTTCAAATGTTTTATTTTTGAATGTCAGTTCACATTTGTAGGTAGATCATCAGTTTTAGAGCTAAAATTAGAATGTTTAAAGTGATTTTCATGCTTCCAGGGGCCCGGGAAGTGAATTAAACACCATTTGGATGCATTTAATGTTCAAGCAAAAACAGCTGATTTTTTACAAAAGAGATAACACCCCCCCATTACGTCATGCTTCAGAAAGGTGAAAAATGGTACGTTTTCAAATGTTTTATTTTTGAACGTCAGTTCACATTTGTAGGTGGATCATCAGTTTTAGAGCTAAAATTAGCATTTTTAAAGTGATTTTCATGCTTCCAGGGGCCCGGGAAGTGAATTTAATACCATTTGGAGACATTTAATGTTCAAGCGAAAACAGCTGATTTTTGACAAAAGAGATAACACCCCCCATTACGTCATGCTTCAGAAAGGTGAAAAATGGTCAGTTTTCAAATGTTTTATTTTTGAACGTCAGTTCACATTTGTAGGTGGATCATCAGTTTTAGAGCTGAAATTAGCATGTTTAAAGTGATTTTCATGCTTCCAAGGGCCCTAAACACAAGATTTGTGGAATGGTTAAAAGTGCATGAAAACAGCCAATTTACTCCCTCTGGGATCTCAAAAAAATTTTTTTCACCCCGGGAGGTGAATTAAATGCCATTTGGAGGCATTTAATGTTCAAGCAAAAACGGCTGATTTTTGACAAAAGAGATAACACCCCCCATTACGTCATGCTTCAGAAAGGTGAAAAATGGTCCGTTTTCAAATGTTTTATTTTTGAACGTCAGTTCCCATTTGTAGGTGGATCATCAGTTTTAGAGCTAAAATTAGCATGTTTAAAGTGATTTTCATGCTTCCAGGGGCCCTAAACACAAGATTTGTGGAATGGTTAAAAGTGCATGAAAACGGCCAATTTACTCACTCTGAGGTCTCAAAAAGTGTTTCTTCACCACCGGAAGTGAATTAAATGCCATTTGGAAGCATTTAATGTTGAAGCAAAAACAGCTGATTTTTGACAAAAGAGATAACACCCCCCCCATTACGTCATGCTTCAGAAAGGTGAAAAATGGTCCGTTTTCAAATGTTTTATTTTTGAATGTCAGTTCACATTTGTAGGTAGATCATCAGTTTTAGAGCTAAAATTAGAATGTTTAAAGTGATTTTCATGCTTCCAGGGGCCCGGGAAGTGAATTAAACACCATTTGGATGCATTTAATGTTCAAGCAAAAACAGCTGATTTTTTACAAAAGAGATAACACCCCCCCATTACGTCATGCTTCAGAAAGGTGAAAAATGGTACGTTTTCAAATGTTTTATTTTTGAACGTCAGTTCACATTTGTAGGTGGATCATCAGTTTTAGAGCTAAAATTAGCATTTTTAAAGTGATTTTCATGCTTCCAGGGGCCCGGGAAGTGAATTTAATACCATTTGGAGACATTTAATGTTCAAGCGAAAACAGCTGATTTTTGACAAAAGAGATAACACCCCCCATTACGTCATGCTTCAGAAAGGTGAAAAATGGTCAGTTTTCAAATGTTTTATTTTTGAACGTCAGTTCACATTTGTAGGTGGATCATCAGTTTTAGAGCTGAAATTAGCATGTTTAAAGTGATTTTCATGCTTCCAAGGGCCCTAAACACAAGATTTGTGGAATGGTTAAAAGTGCATGAAAACAGCCAATTTACTCCCTCTGGGATCTCAAAAAGTTTTTTTTCACCCCGGGTGGTGAATTAAATGCCATTTGGAGGCATTTAATGTTCAAGCAAAAACGGCTGATTTTTGACAAAAGAGATAACACCCCCCATTACGTCATGCTTCAGAAAGGTGAAAAATGGTCCGTTTTCAAATGTTTTATTTTTGAACGTCAGTTCCCATTTGTAGGTGGATCATCAGTTTTAGAGCTAAAATTAGCATGTTTAAAGTGATTTTCATGCTTCCAGGGGCCCTAAACACAAGATTTGTGGAATGGTTAAAAGTGCATGAAAACGGCCAATTTACTCACTCTGAGGTCTCAAAAAGTGTTTCTTCACCCCAGAAAGTGAATTAAATGCCATTTGGAGGCATTTAATGTTCAAGCAAAAACGGATGATTTTTGACAAAAGAGATAGCACCCCCCCATTACGTCATGCTTCAGAAATGTGAAAAATGGTCCGTTTTCAAATGTTTTATTTTTGAACGTCAGTTCACATTTGTAGGTAGATTATCAGTTTTAGAGCTAAAATTAGCATGTTTAAAAAGATTTTCATGCTTCCAGGGGCCCGGGAAGTGAATTAAATACCATTTGGAGGCATTTAATGTTCAAGCAAAAACAGCAGATTTTTGACAAAAGAGATAACACCCCCCCATTACGTCATGCTTCAGAAAGGTGAAAAATGGTCCGTTTTCAAATGTTTTATTTTTGAACGTCAGCTCACATTTGTGGATAGATCATCAGTTTTAGAGCTAAAATTAGCATTTTTAAAGTGATTTTCATGCTTCCAGGGGCCCGGGAAGTGAATTTAATACCATTTGGAGACATTTAATGTTCAAGCGAAAACAGCTGATTTTTGACAAAAGAGATAACAACCCCCATTACGTCATGCTTCAGAAAGGTGAAAAATGGTCAGTTTTCAAATGTTTTATTTTTGAACGTCAGTTCACATTTGTAGGTGGATCATCAGTTTTAGAGCTGAAATTAGCATGTTTAAAGTGATTTTCATGCTTCCAAGGGCCCTAAACACAAGATTTGTGGAATGGTTAAAAGTGCATGAAAACGGCCAATTTACTCCCTCTGGGATCTCAAAAAGTTTTTTTTCACCCCGGGAGGTGAATTAAATGCCATTTGGAGGCATTTAATGTTCAAGCAAAAACGGCTGATTTTTGACAAAAGAGATAACACCCCCCATTACGTCATGCTTCAGAAAGGTGAAAAATGGTCCGTTTTCAAATGTTTTATTTTTGAACGTCAGTTCCCATTTGTAGGTGGATCATCAGTTTTAGAGCTAAAATTAGCATGTTTAAAGTGATTTTCATGCTTCCAGGGGCCCTAAACACAAGATTTGTGGAATGGTTAAAAGTTCATGAAAACCGCCAATTTACTCACTCTGAGGTCTCAAAAAGTGTTTCTTCACCCCGGGAAGTGAATTAAATGTCAATTGGAGTAGGCATGGGCGGAAAATCCGTTCCGCTCGCGGATTTTGCGGATTTTCGGGAAATCCGCAATCCGCGAGATTTGCGAATTTCCTGCAAAATCCGCAAATCCGCGAGCAGCGGATTTTGCTCGCACTGCTCGCACTGTTCGCGTGAGTTCGCGCCCCGCGAATAAGTGCGAAATTGCAGAAATACGATCTAAGCAAAACTGAAAGTAACTACTTACCAGGTTCAAAAGTTCAGGCACATCATTAGTAGCCATTTCCTGTAGTGCTTCCTGAGGGGCCCCTCCAGAGTTCAGTTGCCAGTTGCAACTATTATGTGACCCTGCTCTGAACCTCAGAATAGTTACACATATGCCACAAAGGTCCTGAATTACAGCTAAGGGAGACAAGCAGGAGCCAGGCTGGAAGTTAAAATCCATTAATTAGCCCCTAATTCATTATTGTCAGTTGGGGCAGGGCAGGTGTTGTAACTAATTTTGCAACAATGAAAGCACTTAGCAAGTGCAAAAGATCACTAATCAGGGCGCACTAAGGAAGCAGGTGCCAGCTAAAAAAATATTCTGTGACACATTAATCAGCCCCAAATTAATTCAGGTCACTTGAGGCAGGGAAGGTGTGCTTTGCTTTGCCGAAAATAATGTACACTGGACAACCAGAGGGTGTGGTGATGAAACAGAGGGTGGCATGGGTGGGCCAGAGGGTGGCATGAGTAGTCAGAGAGTGGCAGTGGTGACAGAGAGTGGCAGTGATGAAGAAGAGTGTCCCAAACAGGTTGGACACGTAGAAACAACAAGTTCGCAAAACTTGCGACCCGACAGGTAAGTTCGCAAATTGCGAAATTGTAAAAACCCTCGCGAAATGGCAGAAACACGGGCGAACACAAAAAAAAAAAAAAATCCGCAAATTCGCGGGAATTCGCGGATTTTGCGGATTGCGAGTTTGCAAATCCGCAAATTCGCGGATTGCCAATCCGCAAAATCCGCTCATGCCTAAATTGGAGGCATTTAATGTTCAAGCAAAAACGGCTGATTTTTGACAATAGAGATAACACCCCCCATTACGTCATGCTTCAGAAAGGTGAAAAATGTTCCTTTTTCAAATGTTTTATTTTTGAACGTCAGTTCACATTTGTAGGTAGATCATCAGTTTTAGAGCTAAAATTAGCATGTTTAAAGGGATGTTCATGCTTCCAGGGGCCCTAAACACAAGATTTGTGGAATGGTTAAAAGTGCATGAAAACAGCCAATTTACTCACTCTGAGGTCTCAAAAAGTGTTTCTTCACCCCGGGAAGTGAATGAAATGTCATTTGGAGGCATTTAATGTTCAAGCAAAAACGGCTGATTTTTGACAATAGAGATAACACCCCCCATTACGTCATGCTTCAGAAAGGTGGAAAATGTTCCTTTTTCAAATGTTTTATTTTGAACGTCAGTTCACATTTGTAGGTAGATCATCAGTTTTAGAGCTAAAATTAGCATGTTTAAAGGGATGTTCATGCTTCCAGGGGCCCGGGAAGTGAATTAAATACCATTTGGAGGCATTTAATGTTCAAGCAAATACCGCTGATTTTTGACAAAAGAGATAACACCCCCCATTACGTCATGCTTCAGAAAGGTGAAAAATGGTCAGTTTTCAAAGGTTTTATTTTTGAACGTCTTTTCACATTTGTAGTTGGATCATCAGTTTTAGAGCTGAAATTAGCATGTTTAAAGTGATTTTCATGCTTCCAAGGGCCCTAAACACAAGATTTGTAGAATGGTTAAAAGTGCATGAAAACGGCCAATTTACTCACTCTGAGGTCTCAAAAAGTGTTTCTTCACCCCGGGAAGTGAATTAAATGCCATTTGGAGGCATTTATTGTTCAAGCAAAAACGGCTGATTTTTGACAAAAGAGATAACACCCACCCATTACGTCATGCTTCAGAAAGGTGAAAAATGGTCTGTTTTCAAATGTTTTATTTTTGAACGTCAGTTCACATTTGTAGGTAGATCATCAGTTTTAGAGCTAAAATTAGAATGTTTAAAGTGATGTTCATGCTTCCAGGGGCCCGGGAAGTGAATTAAATACCATTTGGATGCATTTAATGTTCAAGCAAAAACAGCTCAATTTTGACAATAGAGATAACACCCCCCATTACGTCATGCTTCAGAAAGGTGAAAAATGGTGCGTTTTCAAATGTTTTATTTTTGAACGTCAGTTCACATCTGTAGGTGGATCATCAGTTTTAGAGATAAAATTAGCATGTTTAAAGTGATATTCATGCTTCCAGGGGCCCTAAACACAAGATTTGTGGAATGGGTAAAAGTGCATGAAAACGGCCAATTTATTCACTCTGAGGTCTTAAAAAGTGTTTCTTCACCCTGGGAAGTGAATTAAATGCCATTTGGAGGCATTTAATGTTCAAGCAAAAACGGCTGATTTTTGACAAAAGAGATTACACCCCCCATTACGTCATGCTTCAGAAAGGTGAAAAATGGTCCGTTTTCAAATGTTTTATTTTTGAACGTCATTTCACATTTGTAGGTAGATCATCAGTTTTAGAGCTAAAATTAGAATGTTTAAAGTGATGTTCATGCTTCCAGGGGCCCGAGAAGTGAATTAAATGCCATTTGGAGGCATTTAATGTTCAAGCAAAAACGGCTGATTTTTGACAAAAGAGATAACACCCCCCCATTAGGTCATGCTTCAGAAAGGTGAAAAATGGTCCGTTTTCAAATGTTTTATTTTTGAACGTCAGTTCCCATTTGTAGGTGGATCATCAGTTTTAGAGCTAAAATTAGCATGTTTAAAGTGATTTTCATGCTTCCAGGGGCCCTAAACACAAGATTTGTGGAATGGTTAAAAGTTCATGAAAACCGCCAATTTACTCACTCTGAGGTCTCAAAAAGTGTTTCTTCACCCCGGGAAGTGAATTAAATGTCAATTGGAGGCATTTAATGTTCAAGCAAAAACGGCTGATTTTTGACAATAGAGATAACACCCCCCATTACGTCATGCTTCAGAAAGGTGAAAAATGTTCCTTTTTCAAATGTTTTATTTTTGAACGTCAGTTCACATTTGTGGATAGATCATCAGTTTTAGAGCTAAAATTAGCATTTTTAAAGTGATTTTCATGCTTCCAGGGGCCCGGGAAGTGAATTTAATACCATTTGGAGACATTTAATGTTCAAGCGAAAACAGCTGATTTTTGACAAAAGAGATAACAACCCCCATTACGTCATGCTTCAGAAAGGTGAAAAATGGTCAGTTTTCAAATGTTTTATTTTTGAACGTCAGTTCACATTTGTAGGTGGATCATCAGTTTTAGAGCTGAAATTAGCATGTTTAAAGTGATTTTCATGCTTCCAAGGGCCCTAAACACAAGATTTGTGGAATGGTTAAAAGTGCATGAAAACGGCCAATTTACTCCCTCTGGGATCTCAAAAAGTTTTTTTTCACCCCGGGAGGTGAATTAAATGCCATTTGGAGGCATTTAATGTTCAAGCAAAAACGGCTGATTTTTGACAAAAGAGATAACACCCCCCATTACGTCATGCTTCAGAAAGGTGAAAAATGGTCCGTTTTCAAATGTTTTATTTTTGAACGTCAGTTCCCATTTGTAGGTGGATCATCAGTTTTAGAGCTAAAATTAGCATGTTTAAAGTGATTTTCATGCTTCCAGGGGCCCTAAACACAAGATTTGTGGAATGGTTAAAAGTTCATGAAAACCGCCAATTTACTCACTCTGAGGTCTCAAAAAGTGTTTCTTCACCCCGGGAAGTGAATTAAATGTCAATTGGAGGCATTTAATGTTCAAGCAAAAACGGCTGATTTTTGACAATAGAGATAACACCCCCCATTACGTCATGCTTCAGAAAGGTGAAAAATGTTCCTTTTTCAAATGTTTTATTTTTGAACGTCAGTTCACATTTGTAGGTAGATCATCAGTTTTAGAGCTAAAATTAGCATGTTTAAAGGGATGTTCATGCTTCCAGGGGCCCTAAACACAAGATTTGTGGAATGGTTAAAAGTGCATGAAAACGGCCAATTTACTCACTCTGAGGTCTCAAAAAGTGTTTCTTCACCCCGGGAAGTGAATGAAATGTCATTTGGAGGCATTTAATGTTCAAGCAAAAACGGCTGATTTTTGACAATAGAGATAACACCCCCCATTACGTCATGCTTCAGAAAGGTGGAAAATGTTCCTTTTTCAAATGTTTTATTTTGAACGTCAGTTCACATTTGTAGGTAGATCATCAGTTTTAGAGCTAAAATTAGCATGTTTAAAGGGATGTTCATGCTTCCAGGGGCCCGGGAAGTGAATTAAATACCATTTGGAGGCATTTAATGTTCAAGCAAATACCGCTGATTTTTGACAAAAGAGATAACACCCCCCATTACGTCATGCTTCAGAAAGGTGAAAAATGGTCAGTTTTCAAAGGTTTTATTTTTGAACGTCTTTTCACATTTGTAGTTGGATCGTCAGTTTTAGAGCTGAAATTAGCATGTTTAAAGTGATTTTCATGCTTCCAAGGGCCCTAAACACAAGATTTGTAGAATGGTTAAAAGTGCATGAAAACGGCCAATTTACTCACTCTGAGGTCTCAAAAAGTGTTTCTTCACCCCGGGAAGTGAATTAAATCCCATTTGGAGGCATTTATTGTTCAAGCAAAAACGGCTGATTTTTGACAAAAGAGATAACACCCACCCATTACGTCATGCTTCAGAAAGGTGAAAAATGGTCTGTTTTCAAATGTTTTATTTTTGAACGTCAGTTCACATTTGTAGGTAGATCATCAGTTTTAGAGCTAAAATTAGAATGTTTAAAGTGATGTTCATGCTTCCAGGGGCCCGGGAAGTGAATTAAATACCATTTGGATGCATTTAATGTTCAAGCAAAAACAGCTCAATTTTGACAATAGAGATAACACCCCCCATTACGTCATGCTTCAGAAAGGTGAAAAATGGTGCGTTTTCAAATGTTTTATTTTTGAACGTCAGTTCACATCTGTAGGTGGATCATCAGTTTTAGAGATAAAATTAGCATGTTTAAAGTGATATTCATGCTTCCAGGGGCCCTAAACACAAGATTTGTGGAATGGGTAAAAGTGCATGAAAACGGCCAATTTATTCACTCTGAGGTCTTAAAAAGTGTTTCTTCACCCTGGGAAGTGAATTAAATGCCATTTGGAGGCATTTAATGTTCAAGCAAAAACGGCTGATTTTTGACAAAAGAGATTACACCCCCCATTACGTCATGCTTCAGAAAGGTGAAAAATGGTCCGTTTTCAAATGTTTTATTTTTGAACGTCATTTCACATTTGTAGGTAGATCATCAGTTTTAGAGCTAAAATTAGAATGTTTAAAGTGATGTTCATGCTTCCAGGGGCCCGAGAAGTGAATTAAATGCCATTTGGAGGCATTTAATGTTCAAGCAAAAACGGCTGATTTTTGACAAAAGAGATAACACCCCCCCATTAGGTCATGCTTCAGAAAGGTGAAAAATGGTCCGTTTTCAAATGTTTTATTTTTGAACGTCAGTTCACATCTGTAGGTGGATCATCAGTTTTAGAGATAAAATTAGCATGTTTAAAGCGATTTTCATTCTTCCAGGGGCCTTAAACACAAGATTTGTGGAATGGTTAAAAGTGCATGAAAACGGCCAATTTACTCACTCTGAGGTCTCAAAAAGTGTTTCTTCACCCCGGGAAGTGAATTAAATGCCATTTGGAGGCATTTAATGTTCAAGCAAAAACGGCTGATTTTTGACAAAAGAGATAACACTCCCCCATTACGTCATGCTTCAGAAAGGTGAAAAATGGTCCGTTTTCAAATGTTTTATTTTTGAACGTCAGTTCACATTTGTAGGTAGATCATCAGTTTTAGAGCTAAAATTAGCATGTTTAAAAAGATTTTCATGCTTCCAGGGGCCCGGGAAGTGAATTTAATACCATTTGGAGACATTTAATGTTCAAGCGAAAACAGCTGATTTTTGACAAAAGAGATAACACCCCCCATTACGTCATGCTTCAGAAAGGTGAAAAATGGTCAGTTTTCAAATGTTTTATTTTTGAACGTTAGTTCACATTTGTAGGTGGATCATCAGTTTTAGAGCTGAAATTAGCATGTTAAAAGTGGTTTTCATGCTTCCAAGGGCCCTAAACACAAGATTTGTGGAATGGTTAAAAGTGCATGAAAACGGCCAATTTACTCCCTCTGGGATCTCAAAAAGTTTTTTTTCACCCCGGGAGGTGAATTAAATGCCATTTGGAGGCATTTAATGTTCAAGCAAAAACGGCTGATTTTTGACAAAAGAGATAACACCCCCCATTACGTCATGCTTCAGAAAGGTGAAAAATGGTCCGTTTTCAAATGTTTTATTTTTGAACGTCAGTTCCCATTTGTAGGTGGATCATCAGTTTTAGAGCTAAAATTAGCATGTTTAAAGTGATTTTCATGCTTCCAAGGGCCCTAAACACAAGATTTGTGGAATGGTTAAAAGTGCATGAAAACGGCCAATTTACTCCCTCTGGGATCTCAAAAAGTTTTTTTTCACCCCGGGAGGTGAATTAAATGCCATTTGGAGGCATTTAATGTTCAAGCAAAAACGGCTGATTTTTGACAAAAGAGATAACACCCCCCCATTACGTCATGCTTCAGAAAGGTGAAAAATGGTCCGTTTTCAAATGTTTTATTTTTGAACGTCAGTTCACATTTGTAGGTAGATTATCAGTTTTAGAGCTAAAATTAGCATGTTTAAAAAGATTTTCATGCTTCCAGGGGCCCGGGAAGTGAATTAAATACCATTTGGAGGCATTTAATGTTCAAGCAAAAACAGCAGATTTTTGACAAAAGAGATAACACCCCCCCATTGCGTCATGCTTCAGAAAGGTGAAAAATGGTCCGTTTTCAAATGTTTTATTTTTGAACGTCAGCTCACATTTGTGGATAGATCATCAGTTTTAGAGCTAAAATTAGCATTTTTAAAGTGATTTTCATGCTTCCAGGGGCCCGGGAAGTGAATTTAATACCATTTGGAGACATTTAATGTTCAAGCGAAAACAGCTGATTTTTGACAAAAGAGATAACACCCCCCATTACGTCATGCTTCAGAAAGGTGAAAAATGGTCAGTTTTCAAATGTTTTATTTTTGAACGTCAGTTCACATTTGTAGGTGGATCATCAGTTTTAGAGCTAAAATTAGCATGTTTAAAGTGATTTTCATGCTTCCAGGGGCCCTAAACACAAGATTTGTGGAATGGTTAAAAGTGCATGAAAACGGCCAATTTACTCACTCTGAGGTCTCAAAAAGTGTTTCTTCACCACCGGAAGTGAATTAAATGCCATTTGGAAGCATTTAATGTTGAAGCAAAAACGGCTGATTTTTGACAAAAGAGATAACACCCCCTCCCATTACGTCATGCTTCAGAAAGGTGAAAAATGGTCCGTTTTCAAATGTTTTATTTTTGAATGTCAGTTCACATTTGTAGGTAGATCATCAGTTTTAGAGCTAAAATTAGAATGTTTAAAGTGATTTTCATGCTTCCAGGGGCCCGGGAAGTGAATTAAACACCATTTGGATGCATTTAATGTTCATGCGAAAACAGCTGATTTTTGACAAAAGAGATAACACCCCCCATTACGTCATGCTTCAGAAAGGTGAAAAATGGTCAGTTTTCAAATGTTTTATTTTTGAACGTCAGTTCACATTTGTAGGTGGATCATCAGTTTTAGAGCTGAAATTAGCATGTTTAAAGTGATTTTCATACTTCCAAGGGCCCTAAACACAAGATTTGTGGAATGGTTAAAAGTGCATGAAAACAGCCAATTTACTCCCTCTGGGATCTCAAAAAGTTTTTTTTCACCCCGGGAGGTGAATTAAATGCCATTTGGAGGCATTTAATGTTCAAGCAAAAACGGCTGATTTTTGACAAAAGAGATAACACCCCCCATTACGTCATGCTTCAGAAAGGTGAAAAATGGTCCGTTTTCAAATGTTTTATTTTTGAACGTCAGTTCCCATTTGTAGGTGGATCATCAGTTTTAGAGCTAAAATTAGCATGTTTAAAGTGATTTTCATGCTTCCAGGGGCCCTAAACACAAGATTTGTGGAATGGTTAAAAGTGCATGAAAACGGCCAATTTACTCACTCTGAGGTCTCAAAAAGTGTTTCTTCACCCCAGAAAGTGAATTAAATGCCATTTGGAGGCATTTAATGTTCAAGCAAAAACGGATGATTTTTGACAAAAGAGATAGCACCCCCCCATTACGTCATGCTTCAGAAATGTGAAAAATGGTCCGTTTTCAAATGTTTTATTTTTGAACGTCAGTTCACATTTGTAGGTAGATTATCAGTTTTAAAGCTAAAATTAGCATGTTTAAAAAGATTTTCATGCTTCCAGGGGCCCGGGAAGTGAATTAAATACCATTTGGAGGCATTTAATGTTCAAGCAAAAACAGCAGATTTTTGACAAAAGAGATAACACCCCCCCATTACGTCATGCTTCAGAAAGGTGAAAAATGGTCCGTTTTCAAATGTTTTATTTTTGAACGTCAGCTCACATTTGTGGATAGATCATCAGTTTTAGAGCTAAAATTAGCATGTTTAAAGTGATTTTCATGCTTCCAAGGGCCCTAAACACAAGATTTGTGGAATGGTTAAAAGTGCATGAAAACGGCCAATTTACTCCCTCTGGGATCTCAAAAAGTTTTTTTTCACCCCGGGAGGTGAATTAAATGCCATTTGGAGGCATTTAATGTTCAAGCAAAAAAGGCTGATTTTTGACAAAAGAGATAACACCCCCCCATTACGTCATGCTTCAGAAAGGTGAAAAATGGTCCGTTTTCAAATGTTTTATTTTTGAACGTCAGTTCACATTTGTAGGTAGATCATCAGTTTTAGAGCTAAAATTAGAATGTTTAAAGTGATGTTCATGCTTCCAGGGGCCCGGGAAGTGAATTAAATACCATTTGGATGCATTTAATGTTCAAGCAAAAACAGCTCAATTTTGACAATAGAGATAACACCCCCCATTACGTCATGCCTCAGAAAGGTGAAAAATGGTGCGTTTTCAAATTTTTTATTTTTGAACGTCAGTTCACATCTGTAGGTGGATCATCAGTTTTAGAGATAAAATTAGCATGTTTAAAGTGATATTCATGCTTCCAGGGGCCCTAAACACAAGATTTGTGGAATGGTTGAAAGTGCATGAAAACGGCCAATTTACTCACTCTGAGGTCCTAAAAAGTGTTTCTTCACCCCGGGAAGTGAATTAAATGCCATTTGGAGGCATTTAATGTTCAAGCAAAAACGGCTGATTTTTGACAAAAGAGATAACACCCCCCATTACGTCATGCTTCAGAAAGGTGAAAAATGGTCCGTTTTCAAATGTTTTATTTTTGAACGTCAGTTCCCATTTGTTGGTGGATCATCAGTTTTAGAGCTAAAATTAGCATGTTTAAAGTTATTTTCACGCTTCCAAGGGCCCTAAACACAAGATTTGTGGAATGGTTAAAAGTGCATGAAAACGGCCAATTTACTCCCTCTGGGATCTCAAAAAGTTTTTTTTCACCCCGGGAGGTGAATTAAATGCCATTTAGAGGCATTTAATGTTCAAGCAAAAACGGCTGATTTTTGACAAAAGAGATAACACCCCCCCATTACATCATGCTTCAGAAAGGTGAAAAATGGTCCGTTTTCAAATGTTTTATTTTTGAACGTCAGTTCACATTTGTAGGTAGATCAACAGTTTTAGAGCTAAAATTAGCATGTTTAAAAAGATTTTCATGCTTCCAGGGGCCCGGGAAGTGAATTAAATACCATTTGGAGGCATTTAATGTTCAAGCAAAAACAGCAGATTTTTGACAAAAGAGATAACACCCACCCAGTACGTCATGCTTCAGAAAGGTGAAAAATGGTCCGTTTTCCAATGTTTTATTTTTGAACGTCAGTTCCCATTTGTAGGTGGATCATCAGTTGTAGAGCTAAAATTAGCATGTTTAAAGTGATTTTCATGCTTCTAGGGGCCCTAAACACAAGATTTGTGGAATGGTTAAAAGTGCATGAAAACGGCCAATTTACTCACTCTGAGGTCTCAAAAAGTGTTTCTTCACCCCGGGAAGTGAATTAAATGTCATTTGGAGGCATTTAATGTTCAAGCAAAAACGGCTGATTTTTGACAATAGAGATAACACCCCCCATTACGTCATGCTTCAGAAAGGTGAAAAATGTTCCTTTTTCAAATGTTTTATTTTTGAACGTCAGTTCACATTTGTAGGTAGATCATCAGTTTTAGAGCTAAAATTAGCATGTTTAAAGGGATGTTCATGCTTCCAGGGGCCCTAAACACAAGATTTGTGGAATGGTTAAAAGTGCATGAAAACGGCCAATTTACTCACTCTGAGGTCTCAAAAAGTGTTTCTTCACCACCGGAAGTGAATTAAATGCCATTTGGAAGCATTTAATGTTGAAGCAAAAACGGCTGATTTTTGACAAAAGAGATAACACCCCCCCTATTACGTCATGCTTCAGAAAGGTGAAAAATGGTCCGTTTTCAAATGTTTTATTTTTGAATGTCAGTTCACATTTGTAGGTAGATCATCAGTTTTAGAGCTAAAATTAGAATGTTTAAAGTGATTTTCATGCTTCCAGGGGCCCGGGAAGTGAATTAAACACCATTTGGATGCATTTAATGTTCAAGCAAAAACAGCTGATTTTTTACAAAAGAGATAACACCCCCCCATTACGTCATGCTTCAGAAAGGTGAAAAATGGTACGTTTTCAAATGTTTTATTTTTGAACGTCAGTTCACATTTGTAGGTGGATCATCAGTTTTAGAGCTAAAATTAGCATGTTTAAAGTGATTTTCACGCTTCTAGGGGCCCTAAACACAAGATTTGTGGAATGGTTAAAAGTGCATGAAAACGGCATATTTACTCCCTCTGAGGTCTCAAAAAGTTTTCTTTCACCCCGGGAAGTGAATTAAATGCCATTTGGAGGCATTTAATGTTCAAGCAAAAATGGCTGATTTTCGACAAAAGAGATAACACCCCCCATTACCTCATGCTTCAGAAAGGTGAAAAATGGTCCGTTTTCAATGGTTTTATTTTTGAACGTCAGTTCACATTTGTAGGTAGATCATCAGTTTTAGAGCTAAAATTAGAATGTGTAAAGTGATTTTCATGCTTCCAGGGGCCCGGGAAGTGAATTAAATACTATTTGGATGCATTTAATGTTCAAGCAAAAACAGCTGATTTTTGACAAAAGAGATAACACCCCCATTACGTCATGCTTCAGAAAGGTGAAAAATGGTCCGTTATCAAATGTTTTATTTTTGAACGTCAGTTCGCATTTGTAGGCGGATCATTAGTTTTAGAGCTGAAATTAGCATGTTTAAAGTGATTTTCATGCTTCCAAAGGCCCTAAACACAAGATTTGTGGAATGGTTAAAAGTGCATGAAAACGGCCAATTTACTCACTCTGAGGTCTCAAAAAGTGTTTCTTCACCCCGGAAAGTGAATTAAATGCCATTTGGAGGCATTTAATGTTCAAGCAAAAACGGATGATTTTTGACAAAAGAGATAGCACCCCCCCATTACGTCATGCTTCAGAAATGTGAAAAATGGTCCGTTTTCAAATGTTTTATTTTTGAACGTCAGTTCACATTTGTAGGTAGATCATCAGTTTTAGAGCTAAAATTAGCATGTTTAAAAAGATTTTCATGCTTCCAGGGGCCCGGGAAGTGAATTAAATACCATTTGGAGGCATTTAATGTTCAAGCAAAAACAGCAGATTTTTGACAAAAGAGATAACACCCCCCCATTACGTCATGCTTCAGAAAGGTGAAAAATGTTCCTTTTTGAAATGTTTTATTTTTGAACGTCAGTTCACATTTGTAGGTAGATCATCAGTTTTAGAGCTAAAATTAGCATGTTTAAAGGGATGTTCATGCTTCCAGGGGCCCGGGAAGTGAATTAAATACCATTTGGAGGCATTTAATGTTCAAGCAAATACCGCTGATTTTTGACAAAAGAGATAACACCCCCCATTACGTCATGCTTCAGAAAGGTGAAAAATGGTCAGTTTTCAAAGGTTTTATTTTTGAACGTCAGTTCACATCTGTAGGTGGATCATCAGTTGTAGAGCTAAATTTGGCATGTTTAAAGTGATTTTCATTCTTCCAGGGGCCTAAAACACAAGATTTATGGAATGGTTATAAGTGCATGAAAACGGCCAATTTACTCACTCTGAGGTCTCAAAAAGTGTTTCTTCACCCCGGGAAGTGAATTAAATGCAATTTGGAGGCATTAAATGTTCAAGCAAAAACGGCTGATTTTTGACAAAAGAGATAACACCCCCCCCATTACGTCAAGCTTCAGAAAGGTGAAAAATGGTCCGTTTTCAAATGTTTTATTTTTGAACGTCAGTTCACATTTGTCGGCAGATCATCAGTTTTAGAGCTAAAATTAGAATGTTTAAAGTGATTTTCATGCTTCCAGGAGCCCGGGAAGTAAATTAAACACCATTTGGATGCATTTAATGTTCAAGCAAAAACAGCTGATTTTTGACAAAAGAGATAACACCCCCCATTACGTCATGCTTCAGAAAGGTGAAAAATGGTACGTTTTCACATGTTTTATTTTTGAACGTCAGTTCACATTTGTAGGTGGATCATTAGTTTTAGAGCTAAAATTAGCATTTTAAAGTGATTTTCATGCTTCTAGGGGCCCTAAACACAAGATTTGTGGAATGGTTAAAAGTGCATGAAAACGGCCAATTTACTCACTCTGAGGTCTCAAAAAGTGTTTCTTCACCCCCGGAAGTGAATTAAATGCCATTTGGAGGCATTTAATGTTCAAGCAAAAACGGCTGATTTTTGACAAAAGAGATAACACCCCCCCATTACGTCATGCTTCAGAAAGGTGAAAAATGGTCTGTTTTCAAATGTTTTATTTTTGAACGTCAGTTCACATTTGTAGGTAGATCATCAGTTTTAGAGCTAAAATTAGAATGTTTAAAGTGATGTTCATGCTTCCAGGGGCCCGGGAAGTGAATTAAATACCATTTGGATGCATTTAATGTTCAAGCAAAAACAGGTCAATTTTGACAATAGAGATAACACCCCCCCATTACGTCATGCTTCAGAAAGGTGAAAAATGGTGCGTTTTCAAATGTTTTATTTTTGAACGTCAGTTCACATCTGTAGGTGGATCATCAGTTTTAGAGATAAAATTAGCATGTTTAAAGTGATATTCATGCTTCCAGGGGCCCTAAACACAAGATTTGTGGAATGGTTAAAAGTGCATGAAAACGGCCAATTTACTCACTCTGAGGTCTTAAAAAGTGTTTCTTCAACCTGGGAAGTGAATTAAATGCCATATGGAGGCATTTAATGTTCAAGCAAAAACGGCTGATTTTTGACAAAAGAGATTACACCCCCCCATTACGTCATGCTTCAGAAAGGTGAAAAATGGTCCGTTTTCAAATGTTTTATTTTTGAACGTCATTTCACATTTGTAGGTAGATCATCAGTTTTAGAGCTAAAATTAGAATGTTTAAAGTGATGTTCATGCTTCCAGGGGCCCGGGAAGTGAATTGAATGCCATTTGGAGGCATTTAATGTTCAAGCAAAAACGGCAGATTTTTGACAAAAGAGATAACACCCCCCCATTAGGTCATGCTTCAGAAAGGTGAAAAATGGTCCGTTTTCAAATGTTTTATTTTTGAACATCAGTTCACATCTGTAGGTGGATCATCAGTTTTAGAGATGAAATTAGCATGTTTAAAGTGATTTTCATTCTTCCAGGGGCCTTAAACACAAGATTTGTGGAATGGTTAAAAGTGCATGAAAACGGCCAATTTACTCACTCTGAGGTCTCAAAAAGTGTTTCTTCACCCCGGGAAGTGAATTAAATGCCATTTGGAGGCATTTAATGTTCAAGCAAAAACGGCTGATTTTTGACAAAAGAGATAACACTCCCCCATTACGTCATGCTTCAGAAAGGTGAAAAATGGTCCGTTTTCAAATGTTTTATTTTTGAACGTCAGTTCACATTTGTAGGTAGATCATCAGTTTTAGAGCTAAAATTAGCATGTTTAAAAAGATTTTCATGCTTCCAGGGGCCCGGGAAGTGAATTTAATACCATTTGGAGACATTTAATGTTCAAGCGAAAACAGCAGATTTTTGACAAAAGAGATAACACCCCCCATTACGTCATGCTTCAGAAAGGTGAAAAATGGTCAGTTTTCAAATGTTTTATTTTTGAACGTTAGTTCACATTTGTAGGTGGATCATCAGTTTTAGAGCTGAAATTAGCATGTTTAAAGTGATTTTCATGCTTCCAAGGGCCCTAAACACAAGCTTTGTGGAATGGTTAAAAGTGCATGAAAACGGCCAATTTACTCCCTTTGGGATCTCAAAAAGTTTTTTTACACCCCGGGAGGTGAATTAAATGCCATTTGGAGGCATTTAATGTTCAAGCAAAAACGGCTGATTTTTGACAAAAGAGATAACACCCCCCATTACGTCATGCTTCAGAAAGGTGAAAAATGGTCCGTTTTCAAATGTTTTATTTTTGAACGTCAGTTCCCATTTGTAGGTGGATCATCAGTTTTAGAGCTAAAATTAGCATGTTTAAAGTGATTTTCATGCTTCCAAGGGCCCTAAACACAAGATTTGTGGAATGGTTAAAAGTGCATGAAAACGGCCAATTTACTCCCTCTGGGATCTCAAAAAGTTTTTTTTCACCCCGGGAGGTGAATTAAATGCCATTTGGAGGCATTTAATGTTCAAGCAAAAACGGCTGATTTTTGACAAAAGAGATAACACCCCCCATTACGTCATGCTTCAGAAAGGTGAAAAATGGTCCGTTTTCAAATGTTTTATTTTTGAACGTCAGTTCACATTTGTAGGTAGATCATCAGTTTTAGAGCTAAAATTAGCATGTTTAAAAAGATTTTCATGCTTCCAGGGGCCTGGGAAGTGAATTAAATACCATTTGGAGGCATTTAATGTTCAAGCAAAAACAGCAGATTTTTGACAAAAGAGATAACACCCCCCCCATTACGTCATGCTTCAGAAAGGTGAAAAATGGTCCGTTTTCAAATGTTTTATTTTTGAACGTCAGTTCCCATTTGTAGGTGGATCATCAGTTTTAGAGCTAAAATCAGCATGTTTAAAGTGATTTTCATGCTTCCAGGGGCCCTAAACACAAGATTTGTGGAATGGTTAAAAGTGCATGAAAACGGCCAATTTACTCACTCTGAGGTCTCAAAAAGTGTTTCTTCACCACCGGAAGTGAATTAAATGCCATTTGGAAGCATTTAATGTTGAAGCAAAAACGGCTGATTTTTGACAAAAGAGATAACACCCCCCCCATTACGTCATGCTTCAGAAAGGTGAAAAATGGTCCGTTTTCAAATGTTTTATTTTTGAATGTCAGTTCACATTTGAAGGTAGATCATCAGTTTTAGAGCTAAAATTAGAATGTTTAAAGTGATTTTCATGCTTCCAGGGGCCCGGGAAGTGAATTAAACACCATTTGGATGCATTTAATGTTCAAGCAAAAACAGCTGATTTTTTACAAAAGAGATAACACCCCCCCATTACGTCATGCTTCAGAAAGGTGAAAAATGGTACGTTTTCAAATGTTTTATTTTTTAACGTCAGTTCACATTTGTAGGTGGATCATCAGTTTTAGAGCTAAAATTAGCATGTTTAAAGTGATTTTCATGCTTCCAGGGGCCCTAAACACAAGATTTGTGGAATGGTTAAAAGTGCATGAAAACGGCAAATTTACTCCCTCTGAGGTCTCAAAAAGTTTTCTTTCACCCCGGGAAGTGAATTAAATGCCATTTGGAGGCATTTAATGTTCAAGCAAAAATGGCTGATTTTCGACAAAAGAGATAACACCCCCCATTACCTCATGCTTCAGAAAGGTGAAAAATGGTCCGTTTTCAAATGTTTTATTTTTGAACGTCAGTTCACATCTGTAGGTAGATCATCAGTTTTAGAGCTAAAATTAGAATGTGTAAAGTGATTTTCATGCTTCCAGGGGCCCGGGAATTGAATTAAATACCATTTGGATGCATTTAATGTTCAAGCAAAAACAGCTGATTTTTGACAAAAGAGATAACACCCCCCCATTACGTCATGCTTCAGAAAGGTGAAAAATGGTCCGTTTTCAAATGTTTTATTTTTGAACGTCAGCTCACATTTGTGGATAGATCATCAGTTTTAGAGCTGAAATTAGCATGTTTAAAGTGATTTTCATGCTTCCAAGGGCCCTAAACACAAGATTTGTGGAATGGTTAAAAGTGCATGAAAACGGCCAATTTACTCCCTCTGGGATCTCAAAAAGTTTTTTTTCACCCCGGGAGGTGAATTAAATGCCATTTGGAGGCATTTAATGTTCAAGCAAAAAGGCTGATTTTTGACAAAAGAGATAACACCCCCCATTACGTCATGCTTCAGAAAGGTGAAAAAAATGGTCAGTTTTCAAATGTTTTATTTTTGAACGTCAGTTCCCATTTGTAGGTGGATCATCAGTTTTAGAGCTAAAATTAGCATGTTTAAAGTGATTTTCATGCTTCCAGGGGCCCTAAACACAAGATTTGTGGAATGGTTAAAAGTGCATGAAAACGGCCAATTTACTCACTCTGAGGTCTCAAAAAGTGTTTCTTCACCCAAGAAAGTGAATTAAATGCCATTTGGAGGCATTTAATGTTCAAGCAAAAACGGATGATTTTTGACAAAAGAGATAGCACCCCCCCATTACGTCATGCTTCAGAAATGTGAAAAATGGTCCGTTTTCAAATGTTTTATTTTTGAACGTCAGTTCACATTTGTAGGTAGATTATCAGTTTTAGAGCTAAAATTAGCATGTTTAAAAAGATTTTCATGCTTCCACGGGCCCGGGAAGTGAATTAAATACCATTTGGAGGCATTTAATGTTCAAGCAAAAACAGCAGATTTTTGACAAAAGAGATAACACCCCCCCCATTACGTCATGCTTCAGAAAGGTGAAAAATGGTCCGTTTTCAAATGTTTTATTTTTGAACGTCAGCTCACATTTGTGGATAGATCATCAGTTTTAGAGCTAAAATTAGCATTTTTAAAGTGATTTTCATGCTTCCAGGGGCCCGGGAAGTGAATTTAATACCATTTGGAGACATTTAATGTTCAAGCGAAAACAGCTGATTTTTGACAAAAGAGATAACACCCCCCATTACGTCATGCTTCAGAAAGGTGAAAAATGGTCAGTTTTCAAATGTTTTATTTTTGAACGTCAGTTCACATTTGTAGGTGGATCATCAGTTTTAGAGCTGAAATTAGCATGTTTAAAGTGATTTTCATGCTTCCAAGGGCCCTAAAAACAAGATTTGTGGAATGGTTAAAAGTGCATGAAAACGGCCAATTTACTCCCTCTGGGATCTCAAAAAGTTTTTTTTCACCCCGGGAGGTGAATTAAATGCCATTTGGAGGCATTTAATGTTCAAGCAAAAACGGCTGATTTTTGACAAAAGAGATAACACCCCCCATTACGTCATGCTTCAGAAAGGTGAAAAATGGTCCATTTTCAAATGTTTTATTTTTGAACGTCAGTTCCCATTTGTAGGTGGATCATCAGTTTTAGAGCTAAAATTAGCATGTTTAAAGTGATTTTCATGCTTCCAGGGGCCCTAAACACAAGATTTGTGGAATGGTTAAAAGTGCATGAAAATGGCCAATTTACTCACTCTGAGGTCTCAAAAAGTGTTTCTTCACCCCGGGAAGTGAATTAAATGTCATTTGGAGGCATTTAATGTTCAAGCAAAAACGTCTGATTTTTGACAATAGAGATAACACCCCCCATTATGTCATGCTTCAGAAAGGTGAAAAATGTTCCTTTTTGAAATGTTTTATTTTTGAACGTCAGTTCACATTTGTAGGTAGATCATCAGTTTTAGAGCTAAAATTAGCATGTTTAAAGGGATGTTCATGCTTCCAGGGGCCCGGGAAGTGAATTAAATACCATTTGGAGGCATTTAATGTTCAAGCAAATACCGCTGATTTTTGACAAAAGAGATAACACCCCCCATTACGTCATGCTTCAGAAAGTTGAAAAATGGTCAGTTTTCAAAGGTTTTATTTTTGAACGTCTTTTCACATTTGTAGGTGGATCATCAGTTTTAGAGCTGAAATTAGCATGTTTAAAGTGATTTTCATGCTTCCAAGGGCCCTAAACACAAGATTTGTAGAATGGTTAAAAGTGCATGAAAACGGCCAATTTACTCACTCTGAGGTCTCAAAAAGTGTTTCTTCACCCCGGGAAGTGAATTAAATGCCATTTGGAGGCATTTAATGTTCAAGCAAAAACGGCTGATTTTTGACAAAAGAGATAACACTCCCCCATTACGTCATGCTTCAGAAAGGTGAAAAATGGTCCGTTTTCAAATGTTTTATTTTTGAACGTCAGTTCACATTTGTAGGTAGATCATCAGTTTTAGAGCTAAAATTAGCATGTTTAAAAAGATTTTCATGCTTCCAGGGGCCCGGGAAGTGAATTTAATACCATTTGGAGACATTTAATGTTCAAGCGAAAACAGCAGATTTTTGACAAAAGAGATAACACCCCCCATTACGTCATGCTTCAGAAAGGTGAAAAATGGTCAGTTTTCAAATGTTTTATTTTTGAACGTTAGTTCACATTTGTAGGTGGATCATCAGTTTTAGAGCTGAAATTAGCATGTTTAAAGTGATTTTCATGCTTCCAAGGACCCTAAACACAAGATTTGTGGAATGGTTAAAAGTGCATGAAAACGGCCAATTTACTCCCTCTGGGATCTCAAAAAGTTTTTTTACACCCCGGGAGGTGAATTAAATGCCATTTGGAGGCATTTAATGTTCAAGCAAAAACGGCTGATTTTTGACAAAAGAGATAACACCCCCCATTACGTCATGCTTCAGAAAGGTGAAAAATGGTCCGTTTTCAAATGTTTTATTTTTGAACGTCAGTTCCCATTTGTAGGTGGATCATCAGTTTTAGAGCTAAAATTAGCATGTTTAAAGTGATTTTCATGCTTCCAAGGGCCCTAAACACAAGATTTGTGGAATGGTTAAAAGTGCATGAAAACGGCCAATTTACTCCCTCTGGGATCTCAAAAAGTTTTTTTTCACCCCGGGAGGTGAATTAAATGCCATTTGGAGGCATTTAATGTTCAAGCAAAAACGGCTGATTTTTGACAAAAGAGATAACACCCCCCCATTACGTCATGCTTCAGAAAGGTGAAAAATGGTCCGTTTTCAAATGTTTTATTTTTGAACGTCAGTTCACATTTGTAGGTAGATCATCAGTTTTAGAGCTAAAATTAGCATGTTTAAAAAGATTTTCATGCTTCCAGGGGCCTGGGAAGTGAATTAAATACCATTTGGAGGCATTTAATGTTCAAGCAAAAACAGCAGATTTTTGACAAAAGAGATAACACCCCCCCATTACGTCATGCTTCAGAAAGGTGAAAAATGGTCCGTTTTCAAATGTTTTATTTTTGAACGTCAGTTCCCATTTGTAGGTGGATCATCAGTTTTAGAGCTAAAATCAGCATGTTTAAAGTGATTTTCATGCTTCCAGGGGCCCTAAACACAAGATTTGTGGAATGGTTAAAAGTGCATGAAAACGGCCAATTTACTCACTCTGAGGTCTCAAAAAGTGTTTCTTCACCACCGGAAGTGAATTAAATGCCATTTGGAAGCATTTAATGTTGAAGCAAAAACGGCTGATTTTTGACAAAAGAGATAACACCCCCCCCCATTACGTCATGCTTCAGAAAGGTGAAAAATGGTCCGTTTTCAAATGTTTTATTTTTGAATGTCAGTTCACATTTGAAGGTAGATCATCAGTTTTAGAGCTAAAATTAGAATGTTTAAAGTGATTTTCATGCTTCCAGGGGCCCGGGAAGTGAATTAAACACCATTTGGATGCATTTAATGTTCAAGCAAAAACAGCTGATTTTTTACAAAAGAGATAACACCCCCCCATTACGTCATGCTTCAGAAAGGTGAAAAATGGTACGTTTTCAAATGTTTTATTTTTTAACGTCAGTTCACATTTGTAGGTGGATCATCAGTTTTAGAGCTAAAATTAGCATGTTTAAAGTGATTTTCATGCTTCCAGGGACCCTAAACACAAGATTTGTGGAATGGTTAAAAGTGCATGAAAACGGCAAATTTACTCCCTCTGAGGTCTCAAAAAGTTTTCTTTCACCCCGGGAAGTGAATTAAATGCCATTTGGAGGCATTTAATGTTCAAGCAAAAATGGCTGATTTTCGACAAAAGAGATAACACCCCCCATTACCTCATGCTTCAGAAAGGTGAAAAATGGTCCGTTTTCAAATGTTTTATTTTTGAACGTCAGTTCACATCTGTAGGTAGATCATCAGTTTTAGAGCTAAAATTAGAATGTGTAAAGTGATTTTCATGCTTCCAGGGGCCCGGGAATTGAATTAAATACCATTTGGATGCATTTAATGTTCAAGCAAAAACAGCTGATTTTTGACAAAAGAGATAACACCCCCCCATTACGTCATGCTTCAGAAAGGTGAAAAATGGTCCGTTTTCAAATGTTTTATTTTTGAACGTCAGCTCACATTTGTGGATAGATCATCAGTTTTAGAGCTGAAATTAGCATGTTTAAAGTGATTTTCATGCTTCCAAGGGCCCTAAACACAAGATTTGTGGAATGGTTAAAAGTGCATGAAAACGGCCAATTTACTCCCTCTGGGATCTCAAAAAGTTTTTTTTCACCCCGGGAGGTGAATTAAATGCCATTTGGAGGCATTTAATGTTCAAGCAAAAAGGCTGATTTTTGACAAAAGAGATAACACCCCCCATTACGTCATGCTTCAGAAAGGTGAAAAAAATGGTCAGTTTTCAAATGTTTTATTTTTGAACGTCAGTTCCCATTTGTAGGTGGATCATCAGTTTTAGAGCTAAAATTAGCATGTTTAAAGTGATTTTCATGCTTCCAGGGGCCCTAAACACAAGATTTGTGGAATGGTTAAAAGTGCATGAAAACGGCCAATTTACTCACTCTGAGGTCTCAAAAAGTGTTTCTTCACCCAAGAAAGTGAATTAAATGCCATTTGGAGGCATTTAATGTTCAAGCAAAAACGGATGATTTTTGACAAAAGAGATAGCACCCCCCCATTACGTCATGCTTCAGAAATGTGAAAAATGGTCCGTTTTCAAATGTTTTATTTTTGAACGTCAGTTCACATTTGTAGGTAGATTATCAGTTTTAGAGCTAAAATTAGCATGTTTAAAAAGATTTTCATGCTTCCAGGGGCCCGGGAAGTGAATTAAATACCATTTGGAGGCATTTAATGTTCAAGCAAAAACAGCAGATTTTTGACAAAAGAGATAACACCCCCCCATTACGTCATGCTTCAGAAAGGTGAAAAATGGTCCGTTTTCAAATGTTTTATTTTTGAACGTCAGCTCACATTTGTGGATAGATCATCAGTTTTAGAGCTAAAATTAGCATTTTTAAAGTGATTTTCATGCTTCCAGGGGCCCGGGAAGTGAATTTAATACCATTTGGAGACATTTAATGTTCAAGCGAAAACAGCTGATTTTTGACAAAAGAGATAACACCCCCCATTACGTCATGCTTCAGAAAGGTGAAAAATGGTCAGTTTTCAAATGTTTTATTTTTGAACGTCAGTTCACATTTGTAGGTGGATCATCAGTTTTAGAGCTGAAATTAGCATGTTTAAAGTGATTTTCATGCTTCCAAGGGCCCTAAAAACAAGATTTGTGGAATGGTTAAAAGTGCATGAAAACGGCCAATTTACTCCCTCTGGGATCTCAAAAAGTTTTTTTTCACCCCGGGAGGTGAATTAAATGCCATTTGGAGGCATTTAATGTTCAAGCAAAAACGGCTGATTTTTGACAAAAGAGATAACACCCCCCATTACGTCATGCTTCAGAAAGGTGAAAAATGGTCCATTTTCAAATGTTTTATTTTTGAACGTCAGTTCCCATTTGTAGGTGGATCATCAGTTTTAGAGCTAAAATTAGCATGTTTAAAGTGATTTTCATGCTTCCAGGGGCCCTAAACACAAGATTTGTGGAATGGTTAAAAGTGCATGAAAACGGCCAATTTACTCACTCTGAGGTCTCAAAAAGTGTTTCTTCACCCCGGGAAGTGAATTAAATGTCATTTGGAGGCATTTAATGTTCAAGCAAAAACGTCTGATTTTTGACAATAGAGATAACACCCCCCATTATGTCATGCTTCAGAAAGGTGAAAAATGTTCCTTTTTGAAATGTTTTATTTTTGAACGTCAGTTCACATTTGTAGGTAGATCATCAGTTTTAGAGCTAAAATTAGCATGTTTAAAGGGATGTTCATGCTTCCAGGGGCCCGGGAAGTGAATTAAATACCATTTGGAGGCATTTAATGTTCAAGCAAATACCGCTGATTTTTGACAAAAGAGATAACACCCCCCATTACGTCATGCTTCAGAAAGTTGAAAAATGGTCAGTTTTCAAAGGTTTTATTTTTGAACGTCTTTTCACATTTGTAGGTGGATCATCAGTTTTAGAGCTGAAATTAGCATGTTTAAAGTGATTTTCATGCTTCCAAGGGCCCTAAACACAAGATTTGTAGAATGGTTAAAAGTGCATGAAAACGGCCAATTTACTCACTCTGAGGTCTCAAAAAGTGTTTCTTCACCCCGGGAAGTGAATTAAATGCCATTTGGAGGCATTTAATGTTCAAGCAAAAACGGCTGATTTTTGACAAAAGAGATAACACTCCCCCATTACGTCATGCTTCAGAAAGGTGAAAAATGGTCCGTTTTCAAATGTTTTATTTTTGAACGTCAGTTCACATTTGTAGGTAGATCATCAGTTTTAGAGCTAAAATTAGCATGTTTAAAAAGATTTTCATGCTTCCAGGGGCCCGGGAAGTGAATTTAATACCATTTGGAGACATTTAATGTTCAAGCGAAAACAGCAGATTTTTGACAAAAGAGATAACACCCCCCATTACGTCATGCTTCAGAAAGGTGAAAAATGGTCAGTTTTCAAATGTTTTATTTTTGAACGTTAGTTCACATTTGTAGGTGGATCATCAGTTTTAGAGCTGAAATTAGCATGTTTAAAGTGATTTTCATGCTTCCAAGGACCCTAAACACAAGATTTGTGGAATGGTTAAAAGTGCATGAAAACGGCCAATTTACTCCCTCTGGGATCTCAAAAAGTTTTTTTACACCCCGGGAGGTGAATTAAATGCCATTTGGAGGCATTTAATGTTCAAGCAAAAACGGCTGATTTTTGACAAAAGAGATAACACCCCCCATTACGTCATGCTTCAGAAAGGTGAAAAATGGTCCGTTTTCAAATGTTTTATTTTTGAACGTCAGTTCCCATTTGTAGGTGGATCATCAGTTTTAGAGCTAAAATTAGCATGTTTAAAGTGATTTTCATGCTTCCAAGGGCCCTAAACACAAGATTTGTGGAATGGTTAAAAGTGCATGAAAACGGCCAATTTACTCCCTCTGGGATCTCAAAAAGTTTTTTTTCACCCCGGGAGGTGAATTAAATGCCATTTGGAGGCATTTAATGTTCAAGCAAAAACGGCTGATTTTTGACAAAAGAGATAACACCCCCCCATTACGTCATGCTTCAGAAAGGTGAAAAATGGTCCGTTTTCAAATGTTTTATTTTTGAACGTCAGTTCACATTTGTAGGTAGATCATCAGTTTTAGAGCTAAAATTAGCATGTTTAAAAAGATTTTCATGCTTCCAGGGGCCTGGGAAGTGAATTAAATACCATTTGGAGGCATTTAATGTTCAAGCAAAAACAGCAGATTTTTGACAAAAGAGATAACACCCCCCCATTACGTCATGCTTCAGAAAGGTGAAAAATGGTCCGTTTTCAAATGTTTTATTTTTGAACGTCAGTTCCCATTTGTAGGTGGATCATCAGTTTTAGAGCTAAAATCAGCATGTTTAAAGTGATTTTCATGCTTCCAGGGGCCCTAAACACAAGATTTGTGGAATGGTTAAAAGTGCATGAAAACGGCCAATTTACTCACTCTGAGGTCTCAAAAAGTGTTTCTTCACCACCGGAAGTGAATTAAATGCCATTTGGAAGCATTTAATGTTGAAGCAAAAACGGCTGATTTTTGACAAAAGAGATAACACCCCCCCCCATTACGTCATGCTTCAGAAAGGTGAAAAATGGTCCGTTTTCAAATGTTTTATTTTTGAATGTCAGTTCACATTTGAAGGTAGATCATCAGTTTTAGAGCTAAAATTAGAATGTTTAAAGTGATTTTCATGCTTCCAGGGGCCCGGGAAGTGAATTAAACACCATTTGGATGCATTTAATGTTCAAGCAAAAACAGCTGATTTTTTACAAAAGAGATAACACCCCCCCATTACGTCATGCTTCAGAAAGGTGAAAAATGGTACGTTTTCAAATGTTTTATTTTTTAACGTCAGTTCACATTTGTAGGTGGATCATCAGTTTTAGAGCTAAAATTAGCATGTTTAAAGTGATTTTCATGCTTCCAGGGACCCTAAACACAAGATTTGTGGAATGGTTAAAAGTGCATGAAAACGGCAAATTTACTCCCTCTGAGGTCTCAAAAAGTTTTCTTTCACCCCGGGAAGTGAATTAAATGCCATTTGGAGGCATTTAATGTTCAAGCAAAAATGGCTGATTTTCGACAAAAGAGATAACACCCCCCATTACCTCATGCTTCAGAAAGGTGAAAAATGGTCCGTTTTCAAATGTTTTATTTTTGAACGTCAGTTCACATCTGTAGGTAGATCATCAGTTTTAGAGCTAAAATTAGAATGTGTAAAGTGATTTTCATGCTTCCAGGGGCCCGGGAATTGAATTAAATACCATTTGGATGCATTTAATGTTCAAGCAAAAACAGCTGATTTTTGACAAAAGAGATAACACCCCCCCATTACGTCATGCTTCAGAAAGGTGAAAAATGGTCCGTTTTCAAATGTTTTATTTTTGAACGTCAGCTCACATTTGTGGATAGATCATCAGTTTTAGAGCTGAAATTAGCATGTTTAAAGTGATTTTCATGCTTCCAAGGGCCCTAAACACAAGATTTGTGGAATGGTTAAAAGTGCATGAAAACGGCCAATTTACTCCCTCTGGGATCTCAAAAAGTTTTTTTTCACCCCGGGAGGTGAATTAAATGCCATTTGGAGGCATTTAATGTTCAAGCAAAAAGGCTGATTTTTGACAAAAGAGATAACACCCCCCATTACGTCATGCTTCAGAAAGGTGAAAAAAATGGTCAGTTTTCAAATGTTTTATTTTTGAACGTCAGTTCCCATTTGTAGGTGGATCATCAGTTTTAGAGCTAAAATTAGCATGTTTAAAGTGATTTTCATGCTTCCAGGGGCCCTAAACACAAGATTTGTGGAATGGTTAAAAGTGCATGAAAACGGCCAATTTACTCACTCTGAGGTCTCAAAAAGTGTTTCTTCACCCAAGAAAGTGAATTAAATGCCATTTGGAGGCATTTAATGTTCAAGCAAAAACGGATGATTTTTGACAAAAGAGATAGCACCCCCCCATTACGTCATGCTTCAGAAATGTGAAAAATGGTCCGTTTTCAAATGTTTTATTTTTGAACGTCAGTTCACATTTGTAGGTAGATTATCAGTTTTAGAGCTAAAATTAGCATGTTTAAAAAGATTTTCATGCTTCCAGGGGCCCGGGAAGTGAATTAAATACCATTTGGAGGCATTTAATGTTCAAGCAAAAACAGCAGATTTTTGACAAAAGAGATAACACCCCCCCATTACGTCATGCTTCAGAAAGGTGAAAAATGGTCCGTTTTCAAATGTTTTATTTTTGAACGTCAGCTCACATTTGTGGATAGATCATCAGTTTTAGAGCTAAAATTAGCATTTTTAAAGTGATTTTCATGCTTCCAGGGGCCCGGGAAGTGAATTTAATACCATTTGGAGACATTTAATGTTCAAGCGAAAACAGCTGATTTTTGACAAAAGAGATAACACCCCCCATTACGTCATGCTTCAGAAAGGTGAAAAATGGTCAGTTTTCAAATGTTTTATTTTTGAACGTCAGTTCACATTTGTAGGTGGATCATCAGTTTTAGAGCTGAAATTAGCATGTTTAAAGTGATTTTCATGCTTCCAAGGGCCCTAAAAACAAGATTTGTGGAATGGTTAAAAGTGCATGAAAACGGCCAATTTACTCCCTCTGGGATCTCAAAAAGTTTTTTTTCACCCCGGGAGGTGAATTAAATGCCATTTGGAGGCATTTAATGTTCAAGCAAAAACAGCTGATTTTTGACAAAAGAGATAACACCCCCCATTACGTCATGCTTCAGAAAGGTGAAAAATGGTCCATTTTCAAATGTTTTATTTTTGAACGTCAGTTCCCATTTGTAGGTGGATCATCAGTTTTAGAGCTAAAATTAGCATGTTTAAAGTGATTTTCATGCTTCCAGGGGCCCTAAACACAAGATTTGTGGAATGGTTAAAAGTGCATGAAAACGGCCAATTTACTCACTCTGAGGTCTCAAAAAGTGTTTCTTCACCCCGGGAAGTGAATTAAATGTCATTTGGAGGCATTTAATGTTCAAGCAAAAACGTCTGATTTTTGACAATAGAGATAACACCCCCCATTATGTCATGCTTCAGAAAGGTGAAAAATGTTCCTTTTTGAAATGTTTTATTTTTGAACGTCAGTTCATATTTGTAGGTAGATCATCAGTTTTAGAGCTAAAATTAGCATGTTTAAAGGGATGTTCATGCTTCCAGGGGCCCGGGAAGTGAATTAAATACCATTTGGAGGCATTTAATGTTCAAGCAAATACCGCTGATTTTTGACAAAAGAGATAACACCCCCCATTACGTCATGCTTCAGAAAGGTGAAAAATGGTCAGTTTTCAAAGGTTTTATTTTTGAACGTCTTTTCACATTTGTAGGTGGATCATCAGTTTTAGAGCTGAAATTAGCATGTTTAAAGTGATTTTCATGCTTCCAAGGGCCCTAAACACAAGATTTGTAGAATGGTTAAAAGTGCATGAAAACGGCCAATTTACTCACTCTGAGGTCTCAAAAAGTGTTTCTTCACCCCGGGAAGTGAATTAAATACCATTTGGATGCATTTAATGTTCAAGCAAAAACAGCTCAATTTTGACAAAAGAGATAACACCCCCCCATTACGTCATGCCTCAGAAAGGTGAAAAATGGTGCGTTTTCAAATGTTTTATTTTTGAACGTCAGTTCACATCTGTAGGTGGATCATCAGTTTTAGAGATAAAATTAGCATGTTTAAAGTGATATTCATGCTTCCAGGGGCCCTAAACACAAGATTTTTGGAATGGTTAAAAGTGCATGAAAACGGCCAATTTACTCACTCTGAGGTCTTAAAAAGTGTTTCTTCACCCTGGGAAGTGAATTAAATGCCATTTGGAGGCATTTAATGTTCAAGCAAAAACGGCTGATTTTTGACAAAAGAGATAACACCCCCATTACGTCATGCTTCAGAAAGGTGAAAAATGGTCCGTTTTCAAATGTTTTATTTTTGAATGTCAGTTCACATTTGAAGGTAGATCATCAGTTTTAGAGCTAAAATTAGAATGTTTAAAGTGATTTTCATGCTTCCAGGGGCCCGGGAAGTGAATTAAACACCATTTGGATGCATTTAATGTTCAAGCAAAAACAGCTGATTTTTTACAAAAGAGATAACACCCCCCCATTACGTCATGCTTCAGAAAGGTGAAAAATGGTACGTTTTCAAATGTTTTATTTTTTAACGTCAGTTCACATTTGTAGGTGGATCATCAGTTTTAGAGCTAAAATTAGCATGTTTAAAGTGATTTTCATGCTTCCAGGGGCCCTAAACACAAGATTTGTGGAATGGTTAAAAGTGCATGAAAACGGCAAATTTACTCCCTCTGAGGTCTCAAAAAGTTTTCTTTCACCCCGGGAAGTGAATTAAATGCCATTTGGAGGCATTTAATGTTCAAGCAAAAATGGCTGATTTTCGACAAAAGAGATAACACCCCCCATTACCTCATGCTTCAGAAAGGTGAAAAATGGTCCGTTTTCAAATGTTTTATTTTTGAACGTCAGTTCACATCTGTAGGTAGATCATCAGTTTTAGAGCTAAAATTAGAATGTGTAAAGTGATTTTCATGCTTCCAGGGGCCCGGGAATTGAATTAAATACCATTTGGATGCATTTAATGTTCAAGCAAAAACAGCTGATTTTTGACAAAAGAGATAACACCCCCCCATTACGTCATGCTTCAGAAAGGTGAAAAATGGTCCGTTTTCAAATGTTTTATTTTTGAACGTCAGCTCACATTTGTGGATAGATCATCAGTTTTAGAGCTGAAATTAGCATGTTTAAAGTGATTTTCATGCTTCCAAGGGCCCTAAACACAAGATTTGTGGAATGGTTAAAAGTGCATGAAAACGGCCAATTTACTCCCTCTGGGATCTCAAAAAGTTTTTTTTCACCCCGGGAGGTGAATTAAATGCCATTTGGAGGCATTTAATGTTCAAGCAAAAAGGCTGATTTTTGACAAAAGAGATAACACCCCCCATTACGTCATGCTTCAGAAAGGTGAAAAAAATGGTCAGTTTTCAAATGTTTTATTTTTGAACGTCAGTTCCCATTTGTAGGTGGATCATCAGTTTTAGAGCTAAAATTAGCATGTTTAAAGTGATTTTCATGCTTCCAGGGGCCCTAAACACAAGATTTGTGGAATGGTTAAAAGTGCATGAAAACGGCCAATTTACTCACTCTGAGGTCTCAAAAAGTGTTTCTTCACCCAAGAAAGTGAATTAAATGCCATTTGGAGGCATTTAATGTTCAAGCAAAAACGGATGATTTTTGACAAAAGAGATAGCACCCCCCCATTACGTCATGCTTCAGAAATGTGAAAAATGGTCCGTTTTCAAATGTTTTATTTTTGAACGTCAGTTCACATTTGTAGGTAGATTATCAGTTTTAGAGCTAAAATTAGCATGTTTAAAAAGATTTTCATGCTTCCACGGGCCCGGGAAGTGAATTAAATACCATTTGGAGGCATTTAATGTTCAAGCAAAAACAGCAGATTTTTGACAAAAGAGATAACACCCCCCCCATTACGTCATGCTTCAGAAAGGTGAAAAATGGTCCGTTTTCAAATGTTTTATTTTTGAACGTCAGCTCACATTTGTGGATAGATCATCAGTTTTAGAGCTAAAATTAGCATTTTTAAAGTGATTTTCATGCTTCCAGGGGCCCGGGAAGTGAATTTAATACCATTTGGAGACATTTAATGTTCAAGCGAAAACAGCTGATTTTTGACAAAAGAGATAACACCCCCCATTACGTCATGCTTCAGAAAGGTGAAAAATGGTCAGTTTTCAAATGTTTTATTTTTGAACGTCAGTTCACATTTGTAGGTGGATCATCAGTTTTAGAGCTGAAATTAGCATGTTTAAAGTGATTTTCATGCTTCCAAGGGCCCTAAAAACAAGATTTGTGGAATGGTTAAAAGTGCATGAAAACGGCCAATTTACTCCCTCTGGGATCTCAAAAAGTTTTTTTTCACCCCGGGAGGTGAATTAAATGCCATTTGGAGGCATTTAATGTTCAAGCAAAAACGGCTGATTTTTGACAAAAGAGATAACACCCCCCATTACGTCATGCTTCAGAAAGGTGAAAAATGGTCCATTTTCAAATGTTTTATTTTTGAACGTCAGTTCCCATTTGTAGGTGGATCATCAGTTTTAGAGCTAAAATTAGCATGTTTAAAGTGATTTTCATGCTTCCAGGGGCCCTAAACACAAGATTTGTGGAATGGTTAAAAGTGCATGAAAATGGCCAATTTACTCACTCTGAGGTCTCAAAAAGTGTTTCTTCACCCCGGGAAGTGAATTAAATGTCATTTGGAGGCATTTAATGTTCAAGCAAAAACGTCTGATTTTTGACAATAGAGATAACACCCCCCATTATGTCATGCTTCAGAAAGGTGAAAAATGTTCCTTTTTGAAATGTTTTATTTTTGAACGTCAGTTCACATTTGTAGGTAGATCATCAGTTTTAGAGCTAAAATTAGCATGTTTAAAGGGATGTTCATGCTTCCAGGGGCCCGGGAAGTGAATTAAATACCATTTGGAGGCATTTAATGTTCAAGCAAATACCGCTGATTTTTGACAAAAGAGATAACACCCCCCATTACGTCATGCTTCAGAAAGTTGAAAAATGGTCAGTTTTCAAAGGTTTTATTTTTGAACGTCTTTTCACATTTGTAGGTGGATCATCAGTTTTAGAGCTGAAATTAGCATGTTTAAAGTGATTTTCATGCTTCCAAGGGCCCTAAACACAAGATTTGTAGAATGGTTAAAAGTGCATGAAAACGGCCAATTTACTCACTCTGAGGTCTCAAAAAGTGTTTCTTCACCCCGGGAAGTGAATTAAATGCCATTTGGAGGCATTTAATGTTCAAGCAAAAACGGCTGATTTTTGACAAAAGAGATAACACTCCCCCATTACGTCATGCTTCAGAAAGGTGAAAAATGGTCCGTTTTCAAATGTTTTATTTTTGAACGTCAGTTCACATTTGTAGGTAGATCATCAGTTTTAGAGCTAAAATTAGCATGTTTAAAAAGATTTTCATGCTTCCAGGGGCCCGGGAAGTGAATTTAATACCATTTGGAGACATTTAATGTTCAAGCGAAAACAGCAGATTTTTGACAAAAGAGATAACACCCCCCATTACGTCATGCTTCAGAAAGGTGAAAAATGGTCAGTTTTCAAATGTTTTATTTTTGAACGTTAGTTCACATTTGTAGGTGGATCATCAGTTTTAGAGCTGAAATTAGCATGTTTAAAGTGATTTTCATGCTTCCAAGGACCCTAAACACAAGATTTGTGGAATGGTTAAAAGTGCATGAAAACGGCCAATTTACTCCCTCTGGGATCTCAAAAAGTTTTTTTACACCCCGGGAGGTGAATTAAATGCCATTTGGAGGCATTTAATGTTCAAGCAAAAACGGCTGATTTTTGACAAAAGAGATAACACCCCCCATTACGTCATGCTTCAGAAAGGTGAAAAATGGTCCGTTTTCAAATGTTTTATTTTTGAACGTCAGTTCCCATTTGTAGGTGGATCATCAGTTTTAGAGCTAAAATTAGCATGTTTAAAGTGATTTTCATGCTTCCAAGGGCCCTAAACACAAGATTTGTGGAATGGTTAAAAGTGCATGAAAACGGCCAATTTACTCCCTCTGGGATCTCAAAAAGTTTTTTTTCACCCCGGGAGGTGAATTAAATGCCATTTGGAGGCATTTAATGTTCAAGCAAAAACGGCTGATTTTTGACAAAAGAGATAACACCCCCCCATTACGTCATGCTTCAGAAAGGTGAAAAATGGTCCGTTTTCAAATGTTTTATTTTTGAACGTCAGTTCACATTTGTAGGTAGATCATCAGTTTTAGAGCTAAAATTAGCATGTTTAAAAAGATTTTCATGCTTCCAGGGGCCTGGGAAGTGAATTAAATACCATTTGGAGGCATTTAATGTTCAAGCAAAAACAGCAGATTTTTGACAAAAGAGATAACACCCCCCCATTACGTCATGCTTCAGAAAGGTGAAAAATGGTCCGTTTTCAAATGTTTTATTTTTGAACGTCAGTTCCCATTTGTAGGTGGATCATCAGTTTTAGAGCTAAAATCAGCATGTTTAAAGTGATTTTCATGCTTCCAGGGGCCCTAAACACAAGATTTGTGGAATGGTTAAAAGTGCATGAAAACGGCCAATTTACTCACTCTGAGGTCTCAAAAAGTGTTTCTTCACCACCGGAAGTGAATTAAATGCCATTTGGAAGCATTTAATGTTGAAGCAAAAACGGCTGATTTTTGACAAAAGAGATAACACCCCCCCCCATTACGTCATGCTTCAGAAAGGTGAAAAATGGTCCGTTTTCAAATGTTTTATTTTTGAATGTCAGTTCACATTTGAAGGTAGATCATCAGTTTTAGAGCTAAAATTAGAATGTTTAAAGTGATTTTCATGCTTCCAGGGGCCCGGGAAGTGAATTAAACACCATTTGGATGCATTTAATGTTCAAGCAAAAACAGCTGATTTTTTACAAAAGAGATAACACCCCCCCATTACGTCATGCTTCAGAAAGGTGAAAAATGGTACGTTTTCAAATGTTTTATTTTTTAACGTCAGTTCACATTTGTAGGTGGATCATCAGTTTTAGAGCTAAAATTAGCATGTTTAAAGTGATTTTCATGCTTCCAGGGACCCTAAACACAAGATTTGTGGAATGGTTAAAAGTGCATGAAAACGGCAAATTTACTCCCTCTGAGGTCTCAAAAAGTTTTCTTTCACCCCGGGAAGTGAATTAAATGCCATTTGGAGGCATTTAATGTTCAAGCAAAAATGGCTGATTTTCGACAAAAGAGATAACACCCCCCATTACCTCATGCTTCAGAAAGGTGAAAAATGGTCCGTTTTCAAATGTTTTATTTTTGAACGTCAGTTCACATCTGTAGGTAGATCATCAGTTTTAGAGCTAAAATTAGAATGTGTAAAGTGATTTTCATGCTTCCAGGGGCCCGGGAATTGAATTAAATACCATTTGGATGCATTTAATGTTCAAGCAAAAACAGCTGATTTTTGACAAAAGAGATAACACCCCCCCATTACGTCATGCTTCAGAAAGGTGAAAAATGGTCCGTTTTCAAATGTTTTATTTTTGAACGTCAGCTCACATTTGTGGATAGATCATCAGTTTTAGAGCTGAAATTAGCATGTTTAAAGTGATTTTCATGCTTCCAAGGGCCCTAAACACAAGATTTGTGGAATGGTTAAAAGTGCATGAAAACGGCCAATTTACTCCCTCTGGGATCTCAAAAAGTTTTTTTTCACCCCGGGAGGTGAATTAAATGCCATTTGGAGGCATTTAATGTTCAAGCAAAAAGGATGATTTTTGACAAAAGAGATAACACCCCCCATTACGTCATGCTTCAGAAAGGTGAAAAAAATGGTCAGTTTTCAAATGTTTTATTTTTGAACGTCAGTTCCCATTTGTAGGTGGATCATCAGTTTTAGAGCTAAAATTAGCATGTTTAAAGTGATTTTCATGCTTCCAGGGGCCCTAAACACAAGATTTGTGGAATGGTTAAAAGTGCATGAAAACGGCCAATTTACTCACTCTGAGGTCTCAAAAAGTGTTTCTTCACCCAAGAAAGTGAATTAAATGCCATTTGGAGGCATTTAATGTTCAAGCAAAAACGGATGATTTTTGACAAAAGAGATAGCACCCCCCCATTACGTCATGCTTCAGAAATGTGAAAAATGGTCCGTTTTCAAATGTTTTATTTTTGAACGTCAGTTCACATTTGTAGGTAGATTATCAGTTTTAGAGCTAAAATTAGCATGTTTAAAAAGATTTTCATGCTTCCAGGGGCCCGGGAAGTGAATTAAATACCATTTGGAGGCATTTAATGTTCAAGCAAAAACAGCAGATTTTTGACAAAAGAGATAACACCCCCCCATTACGTCATGCTTCAGAAAGGTGAAAAATGGTCCGTTTTCAAATGTTTTATTTTTGAACGTCAGCTCACATTTGTGGATAGATCATCAGTTTTAGAGCTAAAATTAGCATTTTTAAAGTGATTTTCATGCTTCCAGGGGCCCGGGAAGTGAATTTAATACCATTTGGAGACATTTAATGTTCAAGCGAAAACAGCTGATTTTTGACAAAAGAGATAACACCCCCCATTACGTCATGCTTCAGAAAGGTGAAAAATGGTCAGTTTTCAAATGTTTTATTTTTGAACGTCAGTTCACATTTGTAGGTGGATCATCAGTTTTAGAGCTGAAATTAGCATGTTTAAAGTGATTTTCATGCTTCCAAGGGCCCTAAAAACAAGATTTGTGGAATGGTTAAAAGTGCATGAAAACGGCCAATTTACTCCCTCTGGGATCTCAAAAAGTTTTTTTTCACCCCGGGAGGTGAATTAAATGCCATTTGGAGGCATTTAATGTTCAAGCAAAAACGGCTGATTTTTGACAAAAGAGATAACACCCCCCATTACGTCATGCTTCAGAAAGGTGAAAAATGGTCCATTTTCAAATGTTTTATTTTTGAACGTCAGTTCCCATTTGTAGGTGGATCATCAGTTTTAGAGCTAAAATTAGCATGTTTAAAGTGATTTTCATGCTTCCAGGGGCCCTAAACACAAGATTTGTGGAATGGTTAAAAGTGCATGAAAACGGCCAATTTACTCACTCTGAGGTCTCAAAAAGTGTTTCTTCACCCCGGGAAGTGAATTAAATGTCATTTGGAGGCATTTAATGTTCAAGCAAAAACGTCTGATTTTTGACAATAGAGATAACACCCCCCATTATGTCATGCTTCAGAAAGGTGAAAAATGTTCCTTTTTGAAATGTTTTATTTTTGAACGTCAGTTCACATTTGTAGGTAGATCATCAGTTTTAGAGCTAAAATTAGCATGTTTAAAGGGATGTTCATGCTTCCAGGGGCCCGGGAAGTGAATTAAATACCATTTGGAGGCATTTAATGTTCAAGCAAATACCGCTGATTTTTGACAAAAGAGATAACACCCCCCATTACGTCATGCTTCAGAAAGGTGAAAAATGGTCAGTTTTCAAAGGTTTTATTTTTGAACGTCTTTTCACATTTGTAGGTGGATCATCAGTTTTAGAGCTGAAATTAGCATGTTTAAAGTGATTTTCATGCTTCCAAGGGCCCTAAACACAAGATTTGTAGAATGGTTAAAAGTGCATGAAAACGGCCAATTTACTCACTCTGAGGTCTCAAAAAGTGTTTCTTCACCCCGGGAAGTGAATTAAATACCATTTGGATGCATTTAATGTTCAAGCAAAAACAGCTCAATTTTGACAAAAGAGATAACACCCCCCCATTACGTCATGCCTCAGAAAGGTGAAAAATGGTGCGTTTTCAAATGTTTTATTTTTGAACGTCAGTTCACATCTGTAGGTGGATCATCAGTTTTAGAGATAAAATTAGCATGTTTAAAGTGATATTCATGCTTCCAGGGGCCCTAAACACAAGATTTTTGGAATGGTTAAAAGTGCATGAAAACGGCCAATTTACTCACTCTGAGGTCTTAAAAAGTGTTTCTTCACCCTGGGAAGTGAATTAAATGCCATTTGGAGGCATTTAATGTTCAAGCAAAAACGGCTGATTTTTGACAAAAGAGATAACACCCCCATTACGTCATGCTTCAGAAAGGTGAAAAATGGTCCGTTTTCAAATGTTTTATTTTTGAACGTCAGTTCCCATTTGTTGGTGGATCATCAGTTTTAGAGCTAAAATTAGCATGTTTAAAGTTATTTTCATGCTTCCAAGGGCCCTAAACACAAGATTTGTGGAATGGTTAAAAGTGCATGAAAACGGCCAATTTACTCCCTCTGGGATCTCAAAAAGTTTTTTTTCACCCCGGGAGGTGAATTAAATGCCATTTGGAGGCATTTAATGTTCAAGCAAAAACGGCTGATTTTTGACAAAAGAGATAACACCCCCCCATTACGTCATGCTTCAGAAAGGTGAAAAATGGTCCGTTTTCAAATGTTTTATTTTTGAACGTCAGTTCACATTTGTAGGTAGATCATCAGTTTTAGAGCTAAAATTAGCATGTTTAAAAAGATTTTCATGCTTCCAGGGGCCCGGGAAGTGAATTAAATACCATTTGGAGGCATTTAATGTTCAAGCAAAAACAGCAGATTTTTGACAAAAGAGATAACACCCCCCCAGTACGTCATGCTTCAGAAAGGTGAAAAATGGTCCGTTTTCAAATGTTTTATTTTTGAACGTCAGTTCCCATTTGTAGGTGGATCATGAGTTTTAGAGCTAAAATTAGCATGTTTAAAGTGATTTTCATGCTTCTAGGGGCCCTAAACACAAGATTTGTGGAATGGTTAAAAGTGCATGAAAACGGCCAATTTACTCACTCTGAGGTCTCAAAAAGTGTTTCTTCACCCCGGGAAGTGAATTAAATGTCATTTGGAGGCATTTAATGTTCAAGCAAAAACGGCTGATTTTTGACAATAGAGATAACACCCCCCATTACGTCATGCTTCAGAAAGGTGAAAAATGTTCCTTTTTCAAATGTTTTATTTTTGAACGTCAGTTCACATTTGTAGGTAGATCATCAGTTTTAGAGCTAAAATTAGCATGTTTAAAGGGATGTTCATGCTTCCAGGGGCAATAAACACAAGATTTGTGGAATGGTTAAAAGTGCATGAAAACGGCCAATTTACTCACTCTCAGGTCTCAAAAAGTGTTTCTTCACCCCGGGAAGTGAATTAAATGCCATTTGGAAGCATTTAATGTTGAAGCAAAAACGGCTGATTTTTGACAAAAGAGATAACACTCCCCCATTACGTCATGCTTCAGAAAGGTGAAAAATGGTCCGTTTTCAAATGTTTTATTTTTGAACGTCAGTTCACATTTGTAGGTAGATCATCAGTTTTAGAGCTAAAATTAGCATGTTTAAAAAGATTTTCATGCTTCCAGGGGCCCGGGAAGTGAATTTAATACCATTTGGAGACATTTAATGTTCAAGCGAAAACAGCAGATTTTTGACAAAAGAGATAACACCCCCCATTACGTCATGCTTCAGAAAGGTGAAAAATGGTCAGTTTTCAAATGTTTTATTTTTGAACGTTAGTTCACATTTGTAGGTGGATCATCAGTTTTAGAGCTGAAATTAGCATGTTTAAAGTGATTTTCATGCTTCCAAGGGCCCTAAACACAAGATTTGTGGAATGGTTAAAAGTGCATGAAAACGGCCAATTTACTCCCTTTGGGATCTCAAAAAGTTTTTTTACACCCCGGGAGGTGAATTAAATGCCATTTGGAGGCATTTAATGTTCAAGCAAAAACGGCTGATTTTTGACAAAAGAGATAACACCCCCCATTACGTCATGCTTCAGAAAGGTGAAAAATGGTCCGTTTTCAAATGTTTTATTTTTGAACGTCAGTTCCCATTTGTAGGTGGATCATCAGTTTTAGAGCTAAAATTAGCATGTTTAAAGTGATTTTCATGCTTCCAAGGGCCCTAAACACAAGATTTGTGGAATGGTTAAAAGTGCATGAAAACGGCCAATTTACTCCCTCTGGGATCTCAAAAAGTTTTTTTTCACCCCGGGAGGTGAATTAAATGCCATTTGGAGGCATTTAATGTTCAAGCAAAAACGGCTGATTTTTGACAAAAGAGATAACACCCCCCCATTACGTCATGCTTCAGAAAGGTGAAAAATGGTCCGTTTTCAAATGTTTTATTTTTGAACGTCAGTTCACATTTGTAGGTAGATCATCAGTTTTAGAGCTAAAATTAGCATGTTTAAAAAGATTTTCATGCTTCCAGGGGCCTGGGAAGTGAATTAAATACCATTTGGAGGCATTTAATGTTCAAGCAAAAACAGCAGATTTTTGACAAAAGAGATAACACCCCCCCCATTACGTCATGCTTCAGAAAGGTGAAAAATGGTCCGTTTTCAAATGTTTTATTTTTGAACGTCAGTTCCCATTTGTAGGTGGATCATCAGTTTTAGAGCTAAAATCAGCATGTTTAAAGTGATTTTCATGCTTCCAGGGGCCCTAAACACACGATTTGTGGAATGGTTAAAAGTGCATGAAAACGGCCAATTTACTCACTCTGAGGTCTCAAAAAGTGTTTCTTCACCACCGGAAGTGAATTAAATGCCATTTGGAAGCATTTAATGTTGAAGCAAAAACGGCTGATTTTTGACAAAAGAGATAACACCCCCCCCATTACGTCATGCTTCAGAAAGGTGAAAAATGGTCCGTTTTCAAATGTTTTATTTTTGAATGTCAGTTCACATTTGAAGGTAGATCATCAGTTTTAGAGCTAAAATTAGAATGTTTAAAGTGATTTTCATGCTTCCAGGGGCCCGGGAAGTGAATTAAACACCATTTGGATGCATTTAATGTTCAAGCAAAAACAGCTGATTTTTTACAAAAGAGATAACACCCCCCCATTACGTCATGCTTCAGAAAGGTGAAAAATGGTACGTTTTCAAATGTTTTATTTTTTAACGTCAGTTCACATTTGTAGGTGGATCATCAGTTTTAGAGCTAATATTAGCATGTTTAAAGTGATTTTCATGCTTCCAGGGGCCCTAAACACAAGATTTGTGGAATGGTTAAAAGTGCATGAAAACGGCAAATTTACTCCCTCTGAGGTCTCAAAAAGTTTTCTTTCACCCCGGGAAGTGAATTAAATGCCATTTGGAGGCATTTAATGTTCAAGCAAAAATGGCTGATTTTCGACAAAAGAGATAACACCCCCCATTACCTCATGCTTCAGAAAGGTGAAAAATGGTCCGTTTTCAAATGTTTTATTTTTGAACGTCAGTTCACATCTGTAGGTAGATCATCAGTTTTAGAGCTAAAATTAGAATGTGTAAAGTGATTTTCATGCTTCCAGGGGCCCGGGAATTGAATTAAATACCATTTGGATGCATTTAATGTTCAAGCAAAAACAGCTGATTTTTGACAAAAGAGATAACACCCCCCCATTACGTCATGCTTCAGAAAGGTGAAAAATGGTCCGTTTTCAAATGTTTTATTTTTGAACGTCAGCTCACATTTGTGGATAGATCATCAGTTTTAGAGCTGAAATTAGCATGTTTAAAGTGATTTTCATGCTTCCAAGGGCCCTAAACACAAGATTTGTGGAATGGTTAAAAGTGCATGAAAACGGCCAATTTACTCCCTCTGGGATCTCAAAAAGTTTTTTTTCACCCCGGGAGGTGAATTAAATGCCATTTGGAGGCATTTAATGTTCAAGCAAAAAGGCTGATTTTTGACAAAAGAGATAACACCCCCCATTACGTCATGCTTCAGAAAGGTGAAAAAAATGGTCAGTTTTCAAATGTTTTATTTTTGAACGTCAGTTCCCATTTGTAGGTGGATCATCAGTTTTAGAGCTAAAATTAGCATGTTTAAAGTGATTTTCATGCTTCCAGGGGCCCTAAACACAAGATTTGTGGAATGGTTAAAAGTGCATGAAAACGGCCAATTTACTCACTCTGAGGTCTCAAAAAGTGTTTCTTCACCCAAGAAAGTGAATTAAATGCCATTTGGAGGCATTTAATGTTCAAGCAAAAACGGATGATTTTTGACAAAAGAGATAGCACCCCCCCATTACGTCATGCTTCAGAAATGTGAAAAATGGTCCGTTTTCAAATGTTTTATTTTTGAACGTCAGTTCACATTTGTAGGTAGATTATCAGTTTTAGAGCTAAAATTAGCATGTTTAAAAAGATTTTCATGCTTCCAGGGGCCCGGGAAGTGAATTAAATACCATTTGGAGGCATTTAATGTTCAAGCAAAAACAGCAGATTTTTGACAAAACAGATAACACCCCCCCATTACGTCATGCTTCAGAAAGGTGAAAAATGGTCCGTTTTCAAATGTTTTATTTTTGAACGTCAGCTCACATTTGTGGATAGATCATCAGTTTTAGAGCTAAAATTAGCATTTTTAAAGTGATTTTCATGCTTCCAGGGGCCCGGGAAGTGAATTTAATACCATTTGGAGACATTTAATGTTCAAGCGAAAACAGCTGATTTTTGACAAAAGAGATAACACCCCCCATTACGTCATGCTTCAGAAAGGTGAAAAATGGTCAGTTTTCAAATGTTTTATTTTTGAACGTCAGTTCACATTTGTAGGTGGATCATCAGTTTTAGAGCTGAAATTAGCATGTTTAAAGTGATTTTCATGCTTCCAAGGGCCCTAAAAACAAGATTTGTGGAATGGTTAAAAGTGCATGAAAACGGCCAATTTACTCCCTCTGGGATCTCAAAAAGTTTTTTTTCACCCCGGGAGGTGAATTAAATGCCATTTGGAGGCATTTAATGTTCAAGCAAAAACGGCTTATTTTTGACAAAAGAGATAACACCCCCCATTACGTCATGCTTCAGAAAGGTGAAAAATGGTCCATTTTCAAATGTTTTATTTTTGAACGTCAGTTCCCATTTGTAGGTGGATCATCAGTTTTAGAGCTAAAATTAGCATGTTTAAAGTGATTTTCATGCTTCCAGGGGCCCTAAACACAAGATTTGTGGAATGGTTAAAAGTGCATGAAAACGGCCAATTTACTCACTCTGAGGTCTCAAAAAGTGTTTCTTCACCCCGGGAAGTGAATTAAATGTCATTTGGAGACATTTAATGTTCAAGCAAAAACGTCTGATTTTTGACAATAGAGATAACACCCCCCATTATGTCATGCTTCAGAAAGGTGAAAAATGTTCCTTTTTGAAATGTTTTATTTTTGAACGTCAGTTCACATTTGTAGGTAGATCATCAGTTTTAGAGCTAAAATTAGCATGTTTAAAGGGATGTTCATGCTTCCAGGGGCCCGGGAAGTGAATTAAATACCATCTGGAGGCATTTAATGTTCAAGCAAATACCGCTGATTTTTGACAAAAGAGATAACACCCCCCATTACGTCATGCTTCAGAAAGGTGAAAAATGGTCAGTTTTCAAAGGTTTTATTTTTGAACGTCTTTTCACATTTGTAGGTGGATCATCAGTTTTAGAGCTGAAATTAGCATGTTTAAAGTGATTTTCATGCTTCCAAGGGCCCTAAACACAAGATTTGTAGAATGGTTAAAAGTGCATGAAAACGGCCAATTTACTCACTCTGAGGTCTCAAAAAGTGTTTCTTCACCCCGGGAAGTGAATTAAATGCCATTTGGAGGCATTTAATGTTCAAGCAAAAACGGCTGATTTTTGACAAAAGAGATAACACTCCCCCATTACGTCATGCTTCAGAAAGGTGAAAAATGGTCCGTTTTCAAATGTTTTATTTTTGAACGTCAGTTCACATTTGTAGGTAGATCATCAGTTTTAGAGCTAAAATTAGCATGTTTAAAAAGATTTTCATGCTTCCAGGGGCCCGGGAAGTGAATTTAATACCATTTGGAGACATTTAATGTTCAAGCGAAAACAGCAGATTTTTGACAAAAGAGATAACACCCCCCATTACGTCATGCTTCAGAAAGGTGAAAAATGGTCAGTTTTCAAATGTTTTATTTTTGAACGTTAGTTCACATTTGTAGGTGGATCATCAGTTTTAGAGCTGAAATTAGCATGTTTAAAGTGATTTTCATGCTTCCAAGGGCCCTAAACACAAGATTTGTGGAATGGTTAAAAGTGCATGAAAACGGCCAATTTACTCCCTCTGGGATCTCAAAAAGTTTTTTTACACCCCGGGAGGTGAATTAAATGCCATTTGGAGGCATTTAATGTTCAAGCCAAAACGGCTGATTTTTGACAAAAGAGATAACACCCCCCATTACGTCATGCTTCAGAAAGGTGAAAAATGGTCCGTTTTCAAATGTTTTATTTTTGAACGTCAGTTCCCATTTGTAGGTGGATCATCAGTTTTAGAGCTAAAATTAGCATGTTTAAAGTGATTTTCATGCTTCCAAGGGCCCTAAACACAAGATTTGTGGAATGGTTAAAAGTGCATGAAAACGGCCAATTTACTCCCTCTGGGATCTCAAAAAGTTTTTTTTCACCCCGGGAGGTGAATTAAATGCCATTTGGAGGCATTTAATGTTCAAGCAAAAACGGCTGATTTTTTACAAAAGAGATAACACCCCCCCATTACGTCATGCTTCAGAAAGGTGAAAAATGGTCCGTTTTCAAATGTTTTATTTTTGAACGTCAGTTCACATTTGTAGGTAGATCATCAGTTTTAGAGCTAAAATTAGCATGTTTAAAAAGATTTTCATGCTTCCAGGGGCCTGGGAAGTGAATTAAATACCATTTGGAGGCATTTAATGTTCAAGCAAAAACAGCAGATTTTTGACAAAAGAGATAACACCCCCCCATTACGTCATGCTTCAGAAAGGTGAAAAATGGTCCGTTTTCAAATGTTTTATTTTTGAACGTCAGTTCCCATTTGTAGGTGGATCATCAGTTTTAGAGCTAAAATCAGCATGTTTAAAGTGATTTTCATGCTTCCAGGGGCCCTAAACACAAGATTTGTGGAATGGTTAAAAGTGCATGAAAACGGCCAATTTACTCACTCTGAGGTCTCAAAAAGTGTTTCTTCACCACCGGAAGTGAATTAAATGCCATTTGGAAGCATTTAATGTTGAAGCAAAAACGGCTGATTTTTGACAAAAGAGATAACACCCCCCCCATTACGTCATGCTTCAGAAAGGTGAAAAATGGTCCGTTTTCAAATGTTTTATTTTTGAATGTCAGTTCACATTTGAAGGTAGATCATCAGTTTTAGAGCTAAAATTAGAATGTTTAAAGTGATTTTCATGCTTCCAGGGGCCCGGGAAGTGAATTAAACACCATTTGGATGCATTTAATGTTCAAGCAAAAACAGCTGATTTTTTACAAAAGAGATAACACCCCCCCATTACGTCATGCTTCAGAAAGGTGAAAAATGGTACGTTTTCAAATGTTTTATTTTTTAACGTCAGTTCACATTTGTAGGTGGATCATCAGTTTTAGAGCTAAAATTAGCATGTTTAAAGTGATTTTCATGCTTCCAGGGACCCTAAACACAAGATTTGTGGAATGGTTAAAAGTGCATGAAAACGGCAAATTTACTCCCTCTGAGGTCTCAAAAAGTTTTCTTTCACCCCGGGAAGTGAATTAAATGCCATTTGGAGGCATTTAATGTTCAAGCAAAAATGGCTGATTTTCGACAAAAGAGATAACACCCCCCATTACCTCATGCTTCAGAAAGGTGAAAAATGGTCCGTTTTCAAATGTTTTATTTTTGAACGTCAGTTCACATCTGTAGGTAGATCATCAGTTTTAGAGCTAAAATTAGAATGTGTAAAGTGATTTTCATGCTTCCAGGGGCCCGGGAATTGAATTAAATACCATTTGGATGCATTTAATGTTCAAGCAAAAACAGCTGATTTTTGACAAAAGAGATAACACCCCCCCATTACGTCATGCTTCAGAAAGGTGAAAAATGGTCCGTTTTCAAATGTTTTATTTTTGAACGTCAGCTCACATTTGTGGATAGATCATCAGTTTTAGAGCTGAAATTAGCATGTTTAAAGTGATTTTCATGATTCCAAGGGCCCTAAACACAAGATTTGTGGAATGGTTAAAAGTGCATGAAAACGGCCAATTTACTCCCTCTGGGATCTCAAAAAGTTTTTTTTCACCCCGGGAGGTGAATTAAATGCCATTTGGAGGCATTTAATGTTCAAGCAAAAAGGCTGATTTTTGACAAAAGAGATAACACCCCCCATTACGTCATGCTTCAGAAAGGTGAAAAAAATGGTCAGTTTTCAAATGTTTTATTTTTGAACGTCAGTTCCCATTTGTAGGTGGATCATCAGTTTTAGAGCTAAAATTAGCATGTTTAAAGTGATTTTCATGCTTCCAGGGGCCCTAAACACAAGATTTGTGGAATGGTTAAAAGTGCATGAAAACGGCCAATTTACTCACTCTGAGGTCTCAAAAAGTGTTTCTTCACCCAAGAAAGTGAATTAAATGCCATTTGGAGGCATTTAATGTTCAAGCAAAAACGGATGATTTTTGACAAAAGAGATAGCACCCCCCCATTACGTCATGCTTCAGAAATGTGAAAAATGGTCCGTTTTCAAATGTTTTATTTTTGAACGTCAGTTCACATTTGTAGGTAGATTATCAGTTTTAGAGCTAAAATTAGCATGTTTAAAAAGATTTTCATGCTTCCAGGGGCCCGGGAAGTGAATTAAATACCATTTGGAGGCATTTAATGTTCAAGCAAAAACAGCAGATTTTTGACAAAAGAGATAACACCCCCCCATTACGTCATGCTTCAGAAAGGTGAAAAATGGTCCGTTTTCAAATGTTTTATTTTTGAACGTCAGCTCACATTTGTGGATAGATCATCAGTTTTAGAGCTAAAATTAGCATTTTTAAAGTGATTTTCATGCTTCCAGGGGCCCGGGAAGTGAATTTAATACCATTTGGAGACATTTAATGTTCAAGCGAAAACAGCTGATTTTTGACAAAAGAGATAACACCCCCCATTACGTCATGCTTCAGAAAGGTGAAAAATGGTCAGTTTTCAAATGTTTTATTTTTGAACGTCAGTTCACATTTGTAGGTGGATCATCAGTTTTAGAGCTGAAATTAGCATGTTTAAAGTGATTTTCATGCTTCCAAGGGCCCTAAAAACAAGATTTGTGGAATGGTTAAAAGTGCATGAAAACGGCCAATTTACTCCCTCTGGGATCTCAAAAAGTTTTTTTTCACCCCGGGAGGTGAATTAAATGCCATTTGGAGGCATTTAATGTTCAAGCAAAAACGGCTGATTTTTGACAAAAGAGATAACACCCCCCATTACGTCATGCTTCAGAAAGGTGAAAAATGGTCCATTTTCAAATGTTTTATTTTTGAACGTCAGTTCCCATTTGTAGGTGGATCATCAGTTTTAGAGCTAAAATTAGCATGTTTAAAGTGATTTTCATGCTTCCAGGGGCCCTAAACACAAGATTTGTGGAATGGTTAAAAGTGCATGAAAACGGCCAATTTACTCACTCTGAGGTCTCAAAAAGTGTTTCTTCACCCCGGGAAGTGATTTAAATGTCATTTGGAGGCATTTAATGTTCAAGCAAAAACGTCTGATTTTTGACAATAGAGATAACACCCCCCATTATGTCATGCTTCAGAAAGGTGAAAAATGTTCCTTTTTGAAATGTTTTATTTTTGAACGTCAGTTCACATTTGTAGGTAGATCATCAGTTTTAGAGCTAAAATTAGCATGTTTAAAGGGATGTTCATGCTTCCAGGGGCCCGGGAAGTGAATTAAATACCATCTGGAGGCATTTAATGTTCAAGCAAATACCGCTGATTTTTGACAAAAGAGATAACACCCCCCATTACGTCATGCTTCAGAAAGGTGAAAAATGGTCAGTTTTCAAAGGTTTTATTTTTGAACGTCTTTTCACATTTGTAGGTGGATCATCAGTTTTAGAGCTGAAATTAGCATGTTTAAAGTGATTTTCATGCTTCCAAGGGCCCTAAACACAAGATTTGTAGAATGGTTAAAAGTGCATGAAAACGGCCAATTTACTCACTCTGAGGTCTCAAAAAGTGTTTCTTCACCCCGGGAAGTGAATTAAATGCCATTTGGAGGCATTTAATGTTCAAGCAAAAACGGCTGATTTTTGACAAAAGAGATAACACTCCCCCATTACGTCATGCTTCAGAAAGGTGAAAAATGGTCCGTTTTCAAATGTTTTATTTTTGAACGTCAGTTCACATTTGTAGGTAGATCATCAGTTTTAGAGCTAAAATTAGCATGTTTAAAAAGATTTTCATGCTTCCAGGGGCCCGGGAAGTGAATTTAATACCATTTGGAGACATTTAATGTTCAAGCGAAAACAGCAGATTTTTGACAAAAGAGATAACACCCCCCATTACGTCATGCTTCAGAAAGGTGAAAAATGGTCCGTTTTCAAATGTTTTATTTTTGAACGTCAGTTCCCATTTGTAGGTGGATCATCAGTTTTAGAGCTGAAATTAGCATGTTTAAAGTGATTTTCATGCTTCCAAGGGCCCTAAACACAAGATTTGTGGAATGGTTAAAAGTGCATGAAAACGGCCAATTTACTCCCTCTGGGATCTCAAAAAGTTTTTTTTCACCCCGGGAGGTGAATTAAATGCCATTTGGAGGCATTTAATGTTCAAGCAAAAACGGCTGATTTTTTACAAAAGAGATAACACCCCCCCATTACGTCATGCTTCAGAAAGGTGAAAAATGGTCCGTTTTCAAATGTTTTATTTTTGAACGTCAGTTCACATTTGTAGGTAGATCATCAGTTTTAGAGCTAAAATTAGCATGTTTAAAAAGATTTTCATGCTTCCAGGGGCCTGGGAAGTGAATTAAATACCATTTGGAGGCATTTAATGTTCAAGCAAAAACAGCAGATTTTTGACAAAAGAGATAACACCCCCCCATTACGTCATGCTTCAGAAAGGTGAAAAATGGTCCGTTTTCAAATGTTTTATTTTTGAACGTCAGTTCCCATTTGTAGGTGGATCATCAGTTTTAGAGCTAAAATCAGCATGTTTAAAGTGATTTTCATGCTTCCAGGGGCCCTAAACACAAGATTTGTGGAATGGTTAAAAGTGCATGAAAACGGCCAATTTACTCACTCTGAGGTCTCAAAAAGTGTTTCTTCACCACCGGAAGTGAATTAAATGCCATTTGGAAGCATTTAATGTTGAAGCAAAAACGGCTGATTTTTGACAAAAGAGATAACACCCCCCCCCATTACGTCATGCTTCAGAAAGGTGAAAAATGGTCCGTTTTCAAATGTTTTATTTTTGAATGTCAGTTCACATTTGAAGGTAGATCATCAGTTTTAGAGCTAAAATTAGAATGTTTAAAGTGATTTTCATGCTTCCAGGGGCCCGGGAAGTGAATTAAACACCATTTGGATGCATTTAATGTTCAAGCAAAAACAGCTGATTTTTTACAAAAGAGATAACACCCCCCCATTACGTCATGCTTCAGAAAGGTGAAAAATGGTACGTTTTCAAATGTTTTATTTTTTAACGTCAGTTCACATTTGTAGGTGGATCATCAGTTTTAGAGCTAAAATTAGCATGTTTAAAGTGATTTTCATGCTTCCAGGGACCCTAAACACAAGATTTGTGGAATGGTTAAAAGTGCATGAAAACGGCAAATTTACTCCCTCTGAGGTCTCAAAAAGTTTTCTTTCACCCCGGGAAGTGAATTAAATGCCATTTGGAGGCATTTAATGTTCAAGCAAAAATGGCTGATTTTCGACAAAAGAGATAACACCCCCCATTACCTCATGCTTCAGAAAGGTGAAAAATGGTCCGTTTTCAAATGTTTTATTTTTGAACGTCAGTTCACATCTGTAGGTAGATCATCAGTTTTAGAGCTAAAATTAGAATGTGTAAAGTGATTTTCATGCTTCCAGGGGCCCGGGAATTGAATTAAATACCATTTGGATGCATTTAATGTTCAAGCAAAAACAGCTGATTTTTGACAAAAGAGATAACACCCCCCCATTACGTCATGCTTCAGAAAGGTGAAAAATGGTCCGTTTTCAAATGTTTTATTTTTGAACGTCAGCTCACATTTGTGGATAGATCATCAGTTTTAGAGCTGAAATTAGCATGTTTAAAGTGATTTTCATGATTCCAAGGGCCCTAAACACAAGATTTGTGGAATGGTTAAAAGTGCATGAAAACGGCCAATTTACTCCCTCTGGGATCTCAAAAAGTTTTTTTTCACCCCGGGAGGTGAATTAAATGCCATTTGGAGGCATTTAATGTTCAAGCAAAAAGGCTGATTTTTGACAAAAGAGATAACACCCCCCATTACGTCATGCTTCAGAAAGGTGAAAAAAATGGTCAGTTTTCAAATGTTTTATTTTTGAACGTCAGTTCCCATTTGTAGGTGGATCATCAGTTTTAGAGCTAAAATTAGCATGTTTAAAGTGATTTTCATGCTTCCAGGGGCCCTAAACACAAGATTTGTGGAATGGTTAAAAGTGCATGAAAACGGCCAATTTACTCACTCTGAGGTCTCAAAAAGTGTTTCTTCACCCAAGAAAGTGAATTAAATGCCATTTGGAGGCATTTAATGTTCAAGCAAAAACGGATGATTTTTGACAAAAGAGATAGCACCCCCCCATTACGTCATGCTTCAGAAATGTGAAAAATGGTCCGTTTTCAAATGTTTTATTTTTGAACGTCAGTTCACATTTGTAGGTAGATTATCAGTTTTAGAGCTAAAATTAGCATGTTTAAAAAGATTTTCATGCTTCCAGGGGCCCGGGAAGTGAATTAAATACCATTTGGAGGCATTTAATGTTCAAGCAAAAACAGCAGATTTTTGACAAAAGAGATAACACCCCCCCATTACGTCATGCTTCAGAAAGGTGAAAAATGGTCCGTTTTCAAATGTTTTATTTTTGAACGTCAGCTCACATTTGTGGATAGATCATCAGTTTTAGAGCTAAAATTAGCATTTTTAAAGTGATTTTCATGCTTCCAGGGGCCCGGGAAGTGAATTTAATACCATTTGGAGACATTTAATGTTCAAGCGAAAACAGCTGATTTTTGACAAAAGAGATAACACCCCCCATTACGTCATGCTTCAGAAAGGTGAAAAATGGTCAGTTTTCAAATGTTTTATTTTTGAACGTCAGTTCACATTTGTAGGTGGATCATCAGTTTTAGAGCTGAAATTAGCATGTTTAAAGTGATTTTCATGCTTCCAAGGGCCCTAAAAACAAGATTTGTGGAATGGTTAAAAGTGCATGAAAACGGCCAATTTACTCCCTCTGGGATCTCAAAAAGTTTTTTTTCACCCCGGGAGGTGAATTAAATGCCATTTGGAGGCATTTAATGTTCAAGCAAAAACGGCTGATTTTTGACAAAAGAGATAACACCCCCCATTACGTCATGCTTCAGAAAGGTGAAAAATGGTCCATTTTCAAATGTTTTATTTTTGAACGTCAGTTCCCATTTGTAGGTGGATCATCAGTTTTAGAGCTAAAATTAGCATGTTTAAAGTGATTTTCATGCTTCCAGGGGCCCTAAACACAAGATTTGTGGAATGGTTAAAAGTGCATGAAAACGGCCAATTTACTCACTCTGAGGTCTCAAAAAGTGTTTCTTCACCCCGGGAAGTGATTTAAATGTCATTTGGAGGCATTTAATGTTCAAGCAAAAACGTCTGATTTTTGACAATAGAGATAACACCCCCCATTATGTCATGCTTCAGAAAGGTGAAAAATGTTCCTTTTTGAAATGTTTTATTTTTGAACGTCAGTTCACATTTGTAGGTAGATCATCAGTTTTAGAGCTAAAATTAGCATGTTTAAAGGGATGTTCATGCTTCCAGGGGCCCGGGAAGTGAATTAAATACCATCTGGAGGCATTTAATGTTCAAGCAAATACCGCTGATTTTTGACAAAAGAGATAACACCCCCCATTACGTCATGCTTCAGAAAGGTGAAAAATGGTCAGTTTTCAAAGGTTTTATTTTTGAACGTCTTTTCACATTTGTAGGTGGATCATCAGTTTTAGAGCTGAAATTAGCATGTTTAAAGTGATTTTCATGCTTCCAAGGGCCCTAAACACAAGATTTGTAGAATGGTTAAAAGTGCATGAAAACGGCCAATTTACTCACTCTGAGGTCTCAAAAAGTGTTTCTTCACCCCGGGAAGTGAATTAAATGCCATTTGGAGGCATTTAATGTTCAAGCAAAAACGGCTGATTTTTGACAAAAGAGATAACACTCCCCCATTACGTCATGCTTCAGAAAGGTGAAAAATGGTCCGTTTTCAAATGTTTTATTTTTGAACGTCAGTTCACATTTGTAGGTAGATCATCAGTTTTAGAGCTAAAATTAGCATGTTTAAAAAGATTTTCATGCTTCCAGGGGCCCGGGAAGTGAATTTAATACCATTTGGAGACATTTAATGTTCAAGCGAAAACAGCAGATTTTTGACAAAAGAGATAACACCCCCCATTACGTCATGCTTCAGAAAGGTGAAAAATGGTCAGTTTTCAAATGTTTTATTTTTGAACGTTAGTTCACATTTGTAGGTGGATCATCAGTTTTAGAGCTGAAATTAGCATGTTTAAAGTGATTTTCATGCTTCCAAGGGCCCTAAACACAAGATTTGTGGAATGGTTAAAAGTGCATGAAAACGGCCAATTTACTCCCTCTGGGATCTCAAAAAGTTTTTTTACACCCCGGGAGGTGAATTAAATGCCATTTGGAGGCATTTAATGTTCAAGCCAAAACGGCTGATTTTTGACAAAAGAGATAACACCCCCATTACGTCATGCTTCAGAAAGGTGAAAAATGGTCCGTTTTCAAATGTTTTATTTTTGAACGTCAGTTCCCATTTGTAGGTGGATCATCAGTTTTAGAGCTAAAATTAGCATGTTTAAAGTGATTTTCATGCTTCCAAGGGCCCTAAACACAAGATTTGTGGAATGGTTAAAAGTGCATGAAAACGGCCAATTTACTCCCTCTGGGATCTCAAAAAGTTTTTTTTCACCCCGGGAGGTGAATTAAATGCCATTTGGAGGCATTTAATGTTCAAGCAAAAACGGCTGATTTTTTACAAAAGAGATAACACCCCCCCATTACGTCATGCTTCAGAAAGGTGAAAAATGGTCCGTTTTCAAATGTTTTATTTTTGAACGTCAGTTCACATTTGTAGGTAGATCATCAGTTTTAGAGCTAAAATTAGCATGTTTAAAAAGATTTTCATGCTTCCAGGGGCCTGGGAAGTGAATTAAATACCATTTGGAGGCATTTAATGTTCAAGCAAAAACAGCAGATTTTTGACAAAAGAGATAACACCCCCCCATTACGTCATGCTTCAGAAAGGTGAAAAATGGTCCGTTTTCAAATGTTTTATTTTTGAACGTCAGTTCCCATTTGTAGGTGGATCATCAGTTTTAGAGCTAAAATCAGCATGTTTAAAGTGATTTTCATGCTTCCAGGGGCCCTAAACACAAGATTTGTGGAATGGTTAAAAGTGCATGAAAACGGCCAATTTACTCACTCTGAGGTCTCAAAAAGTGTTTCTTCACCACCGGAAGTGAATTAAATGCCATTTGGAAGCATTTAATGTTGAAGCAAAAACGGCTGATTTTTGACAAAAGAGATAACACCCCCCCCATTACGTCATGCTTCAGAAAGGTGAAAAATGGTCCGTTTTCAAATGTTTTATTTTTGAATGTCAGTTCACATTTGAAGGTAGATCATCAGTTTTAGAGCTAAAATTAGAATGTTTAAAGTGATTTTCATGCTTCCAGGGGCCCGGGAAGTGAATTAAACACCATTTGGATGCATTTAATGTTCAAGCAAAAACAGCTGATTTTTTACAAAAGAGATAACACCCCCCCATTACGTCATGCTTCAGAAAGGTGAAAAATGGTACGTTTTCAAATGTTTTATTTTTTAACGTCAGTTCACATTTGTAGGTGGATCATCAGTTTTAGAGCTAAAATTAGCATGTTTAAAGTGATTTTCATGCTTCCAGGGACCCTAAACACAAGATTTGTGGAATGGTTAAAAGTGCATGAAAACGGCAAATTTACTCCCTCTGAGGTCTCAAAAAGTTTTCTTTCACCCCGGGAAGTGAATTAAATGCCATTTGGAGGCATTTAATGTTCAAGCAAAAATGGCTGATTTTCGACAAAAGAGATAACACCCCCCATTACCTCATGCTTCAGAAAGGTGAAAAATGGTCCGTTTTCAAATGTTTTATTTTTGAACGTCAGTTCACATCTGTAGGTAGATCATCAGTTTTAGAGCTAAAATTAGAATGTGTAAAGTGATTTTCATGCTTCCAGGGGCCCGGGAATTGAATTAAATACCATTTGGATGCATTTAATGTTCAAGCAAAAACAGCTGATTTTTGACAAAAGAGATAACACCCCCCCATTACGTCATGCTTCAGAAAGGTGAAAAATGGTCCGTTTTCAAATGTTTTATTTTTGAACGTCAGCTCACATTTGTGGATAGATCATCAGTTTTAGAGCTGAAATTAGCATGTTTAAAGTGATTTTCATGATTCCAAGGGCCCTAAACACAAGATTTGTGGAATGGTTAAAAGTGCATGAAAACGGCCAATTTACTCCCTCTGGGATCTCAAAAAGTTTTTTTTCACCCCGGGAGGTGAATTAAATGCCATTTGGAGGCATTTAATGTTCAAGCAAAAAGGCTGATTTTTGACAAAAGAGATAACACCCCCCATTACGTCATGCTTCAGAAAGGTGAAAAAAATGGTCAGTTTTCAAATGTTTTATTTTTGAACGTCAGTTCCCATTTGTAGGTGGATCATCAGTTTTAGAGCTAAAATTAGCATGTTTAAAGTGATTTTCATGCTTCCAGGGGCCCTAAACACAAGATTTGTGGAATGGTTAAAAGTGCATGAAAACGGCCAATTTACTCACTCTGAGGTCTCAAAAAGTGTTTCTTCACCCAAGAAAGTGAATTAAATGCCATTTGGAGGCATTTAATGTTCAAGCAAAAACGGATGATTTTTGACAAAAGAGATAGCACCCCCCCATTACGTCATGCTTCAGAAATGTGAAAAATGGTCCGTTTTCAAATGTTTTATTTTTGAACGTCAGTTCACATTTGTAGGTAGATTATCAGTTTTAGAGCTAAAATTAGCATGTTTAAAAAGATTTTCATGCTTCCAGGGGCCCGGGAAGTGAATTAAATACCATTTGGAGGCATTTAATGTTCAAGCAAAAACAGCAGATTTTTGACAAAAGAGATAACACCCCCCCATTACGTCATGCTTCAGAAAGGTGAAAAATGGTCAGTTTTCAAATGTTTTATTTTTGAACGTCAGCTCACATTTGTGGATAGATCATCAGTTTTAGAGCTAAAATTAGCATTTTTAAAGTGATTTTCATGCTTCCAGGGGCCCGGGAAGTGAATTTAATACCATTTGGAGACATTTAATGTTCAAGCGAAAACAGCTGATTTTTGACAAAAGAGATAACACCCCCCATTACGTCATGCTTCAGAAAGGTGAAAAATGGTCAGTTTTCAAATGTTTTATTTTTGAACGTCAGTTCACATTTGTAGGTGGATCATCAGTTTTAGAGCTGAAATTAGCATGTTTAAAGTGATTTTCATGCTTCCAAGGGCCCTAAAAACAAGATTTGTGGAATGGTTAAAAGTGCATGAAAACGGCCAATTTACTCCCTCTGGGATCTCAAAAAGTTTTTTTTCACCCCGGGAGGTGAATTAAATGCCATTTGGAGGCATTTAATGTTCAAGCAAAAACGGCTGATTTTTGACAAAAGAGATAACACCCCCCATTACGTCATGCTTCAGAAAGGTGAAAAATGGTCCATTTTCAAATGTTTTATTTTTGAACGTCAGTTCCCATTTGTAGGTGGATCATCAGTTTTAGAGCTAAAATTAGCATGTTTAAAGTGATTTTCATGCTTCCAGGGGCCCTAAACACAAGATTTGTGGAATGGTTAAAAGTGCATGAAAACGGCCAATTTACTCACTCTGAGGTCTCAAAAAGTGTTTCTTCACCCCGGGAAGTGATTTAAATGTCATTTGGAGGCATTTAATGTTCAAGCAAAAACGTCTGATTTTTGACAATAGAGATAACACCCCCCATTATGTCATGCTTCAGAAAGGTGAAAAATGTTCCTTTTTGAAATGTTTTATTTTTGAACGTCAGTTCACATTTGTAGGTAGATCATCAGTTTTAGAGCTAAAATTAGCATGTTTAAAGGGATGTTCATGCTTCCAGGGGCCCGGGAAGTGAATTAAATACCATTTGGAGGCATTTAATGTTCAAGCAAATACCGCTGATTTTTGACAAAAGAGATAACACCCCCCATTACGTCATGCTTCAGAAAGGTGAAAAATGGTCAGTTTTCAAAGGTTTTATTTTTGAACGTCTTTTCACATTTGTAGGTGGATCATCAGTTTTAGAGCTGAAATTAGCATGTTTAAAGTGATTTTCATGCTTCCAAGGGCCCTAAACACAAGATTTGTAGAATGGTTAAAAGTGCATGAAAACGGCCAATTTACTCACTCTGAGGTCTCAAAAAGTGTTTCTTCACCCCGGGAAGTGAATTAAATACCATTTGGATGCATTTAATGTTCAAGCAAAAACAGCTCAATTTTGACAAAAGAGATAACACCCCCCCATTACGTCATGCCTCAGAAAGGTGAAAAATGGTGCGTTTTCAAATGTTTTATTTTTGAACGTCAGTTCACATCTGTAGGTGGATCATCAGTTTTAGAGATAAAATTAGCATGTTTAAAGTGATATTCATGCTTCCAGGGGCCCTAAACACAAGATTTTTGGAATGGTTAAAAGTGCATGAAAACGGCCAATTTACTCACTCTGAGGTCTTAAAAAGTGTTTCTTCACCCTGGGAAGTGAATTAAATGCCATTTGGAGGCATTTAATGTTCAAGCAAAAATGGCTGATTTTTGACAAAAGAGATAACACCCCCATTACGTCATGCTTCAGAAAGGTGAAAAATGGTCCGTTTTCAAATGTTTTATTTTTGAACGTCAGTTCCCATTTGTTGGTGGATCATCAGTTTTAGAGCTAAAATTAGCATGTTTAAAGTTATTTTCATGCTTCCAAGGGCCCTAAACACAAGATTTGTGGAATGGTTAAAAGTGCATGAAAACGGCCAATTTACTCCCTCTGGGATCTCAAAAAGTTTTTTTTCACCCCGGGAGGTGAATTAAATGCCATTTGGAGGCATTTAATGTTCAAGCAAAAACGGCTGATTTTTGACAAAAGAGATAACACCCCCCCATTACGTCATGCTTCAGAAAGGTGAAAAATGGTCCGTTTTCAAATGTTTTATTTTTGAACGTCAGTTCACATTTGTAGGTAGATCATCAGTTTTAGAGCTAAAATTAGCATGTTTAAAAAGATTTTCATGCTTCCAGGGGCCCGGGAAGTGAATTAAATACCATTTGGAGGCATTTAATGTTCAAGCAAAAACAGCAGATTTTTGACAAAAGAGATAACACCCCCCCAGTACGTCATGCTTCAGAAAGGTGAAAAATGGTCCGTTTTCAAATGTTTTATTTTTGAACGTCAGTTCCCATTTGTAGGTGGATCATGAGTTTTAGAGCTAAAATTAGCATGTTTAAAGTGATTTTCATGCTTCTAGGGGCCCTAAACACAAGATTTGTGGAATGGTTAAAAGTGCATGAAAACGGCCAATTTACTCACTCTGAGGTCTCAAAAAGTGTTTCTTCACCCCGGGAAGTGAATTAAATGTCATTTGGAGGCATTTAATGTTCAAGCAAAAACGGCTGATTTTTGACAATAGAGATAACACCCCCCATTACGTCATGCTTCAGAAAGGTGAAAATTGTTCCTTTTTCAAATGTTTTATTTTTGAACGTCAGTTCACATTTGTAGGTAGATCATCAGTTTTAGAGCTAAAATTAGCATGTTTAAAGGGATGTTCATGCTTCCAGGGGCAATAAACACAAGATTTGTGGAATGGTTAAAAGTGCATGAAAACGGCCAATTTACTCACTCTCAGGTCTCAAAAAGTGTTTCTTCACCACCGGAAGTGAATTAAATGCCATTTGGAAGCATTTAATGTTGAAGCAAAAACGGCTGATTTTTGACAAAAGAGATAACACCCCCCCCATTACGTCATGCTTCAGAAAGGTGAAAAATGGTCCGTTTTCAAATGTTTTATTTTTGAATGTCAGTTCACATTTGTAGGTAGATCATCAGTTTTAGAGCTAAAATTAGAATGTTTAAAGTGATTTTCATGCTTCCAGGGGCCCGGGAAGTGAATTAAACACCATTTGGATGCATTTAATGTTCAAGCAAAAACAGCTGATTTTTTACAAAAGAGATAACACCCCCCCATTACGTCATGCTTCATAAAGGTGAAAAATGGTACGTTTTCAAATGTTTTATTTTTGAACGTCCGTTCACATTTGTAGGTGGATCATCAGTTTTAGAGCTAAAATTAGCATGTTTAAAGTGATTTTCACGCTTCTAGGGGCCCTAAACACAAGATTTGTGGAATGGTTAAAAGTGCATGAAAACAGCATATTTACTCCCTCTGAGGTCTCAAAAAGTTTTCTTTCACCCCGGGAAGTGAATTAAATGCCATTTGGAGGCATTTAATGTTCAAGCAAAAATGGCTGATTTTCGACAAAAGAGATAACACCCCCCATTACCTCATGCTTCAGAAAGGTGAAAAATGGTCCGTTTTCAATGGTTTTATTTTTGAACGTCAGTTCACATTTGTAGGTAGATCATCAGTTTTAGAGCTAAAATTAGAATGTGTAAAGTGATTTTCATGCTTCCAGGGTCCCGGGAAGTGAATTAAATACCATTTGGATGCATTTAATGTTCAAGCAAAAACAGCTGATTTTTGACAAAAGAGATAACACCCCCTATTACGTCATGCTTCAGAAGGGTGAAAAATTGTCCGTTATCAAATGTTTTATTTTTGAACGTCAGTTCGCATTTGTAGGCGGATCATTAGTTTTAGAGCTGAAATTAGCATGTTTAAAGGGATGTTCATGCTTCCAGGGGCCCGGGAAGTGAATTAAATACCATTTGGAGGCATTTAATGTTCAAGCAAATACCGCTGATTTTTGACAAAAGAGATAACACCCCCCATTACGTCATGCTTCAGAAAGGTGAAAAATGGTCAGTTTTCAAAGGTTTTATTTTTGAACGTCTTTTCACATTTGTAGGTGGATCATCAGTTTTAGAGCTGAAATTAGCATGTTTAAAGTGATTTTCATGCTTCCAAGGGCCCTAAACACAAGATTTGTAGAATGGTTAAAAGTGCATGAAAACGGCCAATTTACTCACTCTGAGGTCTCAAAAAGTGTTTCTTCACCCCGGGAAGTGAATTAAATGCCATTTGGAGGCATTTAATGTTCAAGCAAAAACGGCTGATTTTTGACAAAAGAGATAACACCCCCCCATTACGTCATGCTTCAGAAAGGTGAAAAATGGTCTGTTTTCAAATGTTTTATTTTTGAACGTCAGTTCACATTTGTAGGTAGATCATCAGTTTTAGAGCTAAAATTAGAATGTTTAAAGTGATGTTCATGCTTCCAGGGGCCCGGGAAGTGAATTAAATACCATTTGGATGCATTTAATGTTCAAGCAAAAACAGCTCAATTTTGACAAAAGAGATAACACCCCCCCATTACGTCATGCCTCAGAAAGGTGAAAAATGGTGCGTTTTCAAATGTTTTATTTTTGAACGTCAGTTCACATCTGTAGGTGGATCATCAGTTTTAGAGATAGAAATTAGCATGTTTAAAGTGATATTCATGCTTCCAGGGGCCCTAAACACAAGATTTGTGGAATGGTTAAAAGTGCATGAAAACGGCCAATATACTCACTCTGAGGTCTTAAAAAGTGTTTCTTCACCCTGGGAAGTGAATTAAATGCCATTTGGAGGCATTTAATGTTCAAGCAAAAACGGCTGATTTTTGACAAAAGAGATAACACCCCCATTACGTCATGCTTCAGAAAGGTGAAAAATGGTCCGTTTTCAAATGTTTTATTTTTGAACGTCAGTTCCCATTTGTAGGTGGATCATCAGTTTTAGAGCTGAAATTAGCATGTTTAAAGTGATTTTCATGCTTCCAAGGGCCCTAAAAACAAGATTTGTGGAATGGTTAAAAGTGCATGAAAACGGCCAATTTACTCCCTCTGGGATCTCAAAAAGTTTTTTTTCACCCCGGGAGGTGAATTAAATGCCATTTGGAGGCATTTAATGTTCAAGCAAAAACGGCTGATTTTTGACAAAAGAGATAACACCCCCCATTACGTCATGCTTCAGAAAGGTGAAAAATGGTCCATTTTCAAATGTTTTATTTTTGAACGTCAGTTCCCATTTGTAGGTGGATCATCAGTTTTAGAGCTAAAATTAGCATGTTTAAAGTGATTTTCATGCTTCCAGGGGCCCTAAACACAAGATTTGTGGAATGGTTAAAAGTGCATGAAAACGGCCAATTTACTCACTCTGAGGTCTCAAAAAGTGTTTCTTCACCCCGGGAAGTGAATTAAATGTCATTTGGAGGCATTTAATGTTCAAGCAAAAACGTCTGATTTTTGACAATAGAGATAACACCCCCCATTATGTCATGCTTCAGAAAGGTGAAAAATGTTCCTTTTTGAAATGTTTTATTTTTGAACGTCAGTTCACATTTGTAGGTAGATCATCAGTTTTAGAGCTAAAATTAGCATGTTTAAAGGGATGTTCATGCTTCCAGGGGCCCGGGAAGTGAATTAAATACCATTTGGAGGCATTTAATGTTCAAGCAAATACCGCTGATTTTTGACAAAAGAGATAACACCCCCCATTACGTCATGCTTCAGAAAGGTGAAAAATGGTCAGTTTTCAAAGGTTTTATTTTTGAACGTCTTTTCACATTTGTAGGTGGATCATCAGTTTTAGAGCTGAAATTAGCATGTTTAAAGTGATTTTCATGCTTCCAAGGGCCCTAAACACAAGATTTGTAGAATGGTTAAAAGTGCATGAAAACGGCCAATTTACTCACTCTGAGGTCTCAAAAAGTGTTTCTTCACCCCGGGAAGTGAATTAAATGCCATTTGGAGGCATTTAATGTTCAAGCAAAAACGGCTGATTTTTGACAAAAGAGATAACACTCCCCCATTACGTCATGCTTCAGAAAGGTGAAAAATGGTCCGTTTTCAAATGTTTTATTTTTGAACGTCAGTTCACATTTGTAGGTAGATCATCAGTTTTAGAGCTAAAATTAGCATGTTTAAAAAGATTTTCATGCTTCCAGGGGCCCGGGAAGTGAATTTAATACCATTTGGAGACATTTAATGTTCAAGCGAAAACAGCAGATTTTTGACAAAAGAGATAACACCCCCCATTACGTCATGCTTCAGAAAGGTGAAAAATGGTCAGTTTTCAAATGTTTTATTTTTGAACGTTAGTTCACATTTGTAGGTGGATCATCAGTTTTAGAGCTGAAATTAGCATGTTTAAAGTGATTTTCATGCTTCCAAGGACCCTAAACACAAGATTTGTGGAATGGTTAAAAGTGCATGAAAACGGCCAATTTACTCCCTCTGGGATCTCAAAAAGTTTTTTTACACCCCGGGAGGTGAATTAAATGCCATTTGGAGGCATTTAATGTTCAAGCAAAAACGGCTGATTTTTGACAAAAGAGATAACACCCCCCATTACGTCATGCTTCAGAAAGGTGAAAAATGGTCCGTTTTCAAATGTTTTATTTTTGAACGTCAGTTCCCATTTGTAGGTGGATCATCAGTTTTAGAGCTAAAATTAGCATGTTAAAGTGATTTTCATGCTTCCAAGGGCCCTAAACACAAGATTTGTGGAATGGTTAAAAGTGCATGAAAACGGCCAATTTACTCCCTCTGGGATCTCAAAAAGTTTTTTTTCACCCCGGGAGGTGAATTAAATGCCATTTGGAGGCATTTAATGTTCAAGCAAAAACGGCTGATTTTTGACAAAAGAGATAACACCCCCCCATTACGTCATGCTTCAGAAAGGTGAAAAATGGTCCGTTTTCAAATGTTTTATTTTTGAACGTCAGTTCACATTTGTAGGTAGATCATCAGTTTTAGAGCTAAAATTAGCATGTTTAAAAAGATTTTCATGCTTCCAGGGGCCTGGGAAGTGAATTAAATACCATATGGAGGCATTTAATGTTCAAGCAAAAACAGAAGATTTTTGACAAAAGAGATAACACCCCCCCATTACGTCATGCTTCAGAAAGGTGAAAAATGGTCCGTTTTCAAATGTTTTATTTTTGAACGTCAGTTCCCATTTGTAGGTGGATCATCAGTTTTAGAGCTAAAATCAGCATGTTTAAAGTGATTTTCATGCTTCCAGGGGCCCTAAACACAAGATTTGTGGAATGGTTAAAAGTGCATGAAAACGGCCAATTTACTCACTCTGAGGTCTCAAAAAGTGTTTCTTCACCACCGGAAGTGAATTAAATGCCATTTGGAAGCATTTAATGTTGAAGCAAAAACGGCTGATTTTTGACAAAAGAGATAACACCCCCCCATTACGTCATGCTTCAGAAAGGTGAAAAATGGTCCGTTTTCAAATGTTTTATTTTTGAATGTCAGTTCACATTTGAAGGTAGATCATCAGTTTTAGAGCTAAAATTAGAATGTTTAAAGTGATTTTCATGCTTCCAGGGGCCCGGGAAGTGAATTAAACACCATTTGGATGCATTTAATGTTCAAGCAAAAACAGCTGATTTTTTACAAAAGAGATAACACCCCCCCATTACGTCATGCTTCAGAAAGGTGAAAAATGGTACGTTTTCAAATGTTTTATTTTTTAACGTCAGTTCACATTTGTAGGTGGATCATCAGTTTTAGAGCTAAAATTAGCATGTTTAAAGTGATTTTCATGCTTCCAGGGACCCTAAACACAAGATTTGTGGAATGGTTAAAAGTGCATGAAAACGGCAAATTTACTCCCTCTGAGGTCTCAAAAAGTTTTCTTTCACCCCGGGAAGTGAATTAAATGCCATTTGGAGGCATTTAATGTTCAAGCAAAAATGGCTGATTTTCGACAAAAGAGATAACACCCCCCATTACCTCATGCTTCAGAAAGGTGAAAAATGGTCCGTTTTCAAATGTTTTATTTTTGAACGTCAGTTCACATCTGTAGGTAGATCATCAGTTTTAGAGCTAAAATTAGAATGTGTAAAGTGATTTTCATGCTTCCAGGGGCCCGGGAATTGAATTAAATACCATTTGGATGCATTTAATGTTCAAGCAAAAACAGCTGATTTTTGACAAAAGAGATAACACCCCCCCATTACGTCATGCTTCAGAAAGGTGAAAAATGGTCCGTTTTCAAATGTTTTATTTTTGAACGTCAGCTCACATTTGTGGATAGATCATCAGTTTTAGAGCTGAAATCAGCATGTTTAAAGTGATTTTCATGCTTCCAAGGGCCCTAAACACAAGATTTGTGGAATGGTTAAAAGTGCATGAAAACGGCCAATTTACTCCCTCTGGGATCTCAAAAAGTTTTTTTTCACCCCGGGAGGTGAATTAAATGCCATTTGGAGGCATTTAATGTTCAAGCAAAAAGGCTGATTTTTGACAAAAGAGATAACACCCCCCATTACGTCATGCTTCAGAAAGGTGAAAAAAATGGTCAGTTTTCAAATGTTTTATTTTTGAACGTCAGTTCCCATTTGTAGGTGGATCATCAGTTTTAGAGCTAAAATTAGCATGTTTAAAGTGATTTTCATGCTTCCAGGGGCCCTAAACACAAGATTTGTGGAATGGTTAAAAGTGCATGAAAACGGCCAATTTACTCAGTCTGAGGTCTCAAAAAGTGTTTCTTCACCCAAGAAAGTGAATTAAATGCCATTTGGAGGCATTTAATGTTCAAGCAAAAACGGATGATTTTTGACAAAAGAGATAGCACCCCCCCATTACGTCATGCTTCAGAAATGTGAAAAATGGTCCGTTTTCAAATGTTTTATTTTTGAACGTCAGTTCACATTTGTAGGTAGATTATCAGTTTTAGAGCTAAAATTAGCATGTTTAAAAAGATTTTCATGCTTCCAGGGGCCCGGGAAGTGAATTAAATACCATTTGGAGGCATTTAATGTTCAAGCAAAAACAGCAGATTTTTGACAAAAGAGATAACACCCCCCCATTACGTCATGCTTCAGAAAGGTGAAAAATGGTCCGTTTTCAAATGTTTTATTTTGGAACGTCAGCTCACATTTGTGGATAGATCATCAGTTTTAGAGCTAAAATTAGCATTTTTAAAGTGATTTTCATGCTTCCAGGGGCCCGGGAAGTGAATTTAATACCATTTGGAGACATTTAATGTTCAAGCGAAAACAGCTGATTTTTGACAAAAGAGATAACACCCCCCATTACGTCATGCTTCAGAAAGGTGAAAAATGGTCAGTTTTCAAATGTTTTATTTTTGAACGTCAGTTCACATTTGTAGGTGGATCATCAGTTTTAGAGCTGAAATTAGCATGTTTAAAGTGATTTTCATGCTTCCAAGGGCCCTAAAAACAAGATTTGTGGAATGGTTAAAAGTGCATGAAAACGGCCAATTTACTCCCTCTGGGATCTCAAAAAGTTTTTTTTCACCCCGGGAGGTGAATTAAATGCCATTTGGAGGCATTTAATGTTCAAGCAAAAACGGCTGATTTTTGACAAAAGAGATAACACCCCCCATTACGTCATGCTTCAGAAAGGTGAAAAATGGTCCATTTTCAAATGTTTTATTTTTGAACGTCAGTTCCCATTTGTAGGTGGATCATCAGTTTTAGAGCTAAAATTAGCATGTTTAAAGTGATTTTCATGCTTCCAGGGGCCCTAAACACAAGATTTGTGGAATGGTTAAAAGTGCATGAAAACGGCCAATTTACTCACTCTGAGGTCTCAAAAAGTGTTTCTTCACCCCGGGAAGTGAATTAAATGTCATTTGGAGGCATTTAATGTTCAAGCAAAAACGTCTGATTTTTGACAATAGAGATAACACCCCCCATTATGTCATGCTTCAGAAAGGTGAAAAATGTTCCTTTTTGAAATGTTTTATTTTTGAACGTCAGTTCACATTTGTAGGTAGATCATCAGTTTTAGAGCTAAAATTAGCATGTTTAAAGGGATGTTCATGCTTCCAGGGGCCCGGGAAGTGAATTAAATACCATTTGGAGGCATTTAATGTTCAAGCAAATACCGCTGATTTTTGACAAAAGAGATAACACCCCCCATTACGTCATGCTTCAGAAAGGTGAAAAATGGTCAGTTTTCAAAGGTTTTATTTTTGAACGTCTTTTCACATTTGTAGGTGGATCATCAGTTTTAGAGCTGAAATTAGCATGTTTAAAGTGATTTTCATGCTTCCAAGGGCCCTAAACACAAGATTTGTAGAATGGTTAAAAGTGCATGAAAACGGCCAATTTACTCACTCTGAGGTCTCAAAAAGTGTTTCTTCACCCCGGGAAGTGAATTAAATACCATTTGGATGCATTTAATGTTCAAGCAAAAACAGCTCAATTTTGACAAAAGAGATAACACCCCCCCATTACGTCATGCCTCAGAAAGGTGAAAAATGGTGCGTTTTCAAATGTTTTATTTTTGAACGTCAGTTCACATCTGTAGGTGGATCATCAGTTTTAGAGATAAAATTAGCATGTTTAAAGTGATATTCATGCTTCCAGGGGCCCTAAACACAAGATTTTTGGAATGGTTAAAAGTGCATGAAAACGGCCAATTTACTCACTCTGAGGTCTTAAAAAGTGTTTCTTCACCCTGGGAAGTGAATTAAATGCCATTTGGAGGCATTTAATGTTCAAGCAAAAACGGCTGATTTTTGACAAAAGAGATAACACCCCCATTACGTCATGCTTCAGAAAGGTGAAAAATGGTCCGTTTTCAAATGTTTTATTTTTGAACGTCAGTTCCCATTTGTTGGTGGATCATCAGTTTTAGAGCTAAAATTAGCATGTTTAAAGTTATTTTCATGCTTCCAAGGGCCCTAAACACAAGATTTGTGGAATGGTTAAAAGTGCATGAAAACGGCCAATTTACTCCCTCTGGGATCTCAAAAAGTTTTTTTTCACCCCGGGAGGTGAATTAAATGCCATTTGGAGGCATTTAATGTTCAAGCAAAAACGGCTGATTTTTGACAAAAGAGATAACACCCCCCCATTACGTCATGCTTCAGAAAGGTGAAAAATGGTCCGTTTTCAAATGTTTTATTTTTGAACGTCAGTTCACATTTGTAGGTAGATCATCAGTTTTAGAGCTAAAATTAGCATGTTTAAAAAGATTTTCATGCTTCCAGGGGCCCGGGAAGTGAATTAAATACCATTTGGAGGCATTTAATGTTCAAGCAAAAACAGCAGATTTTTGACAAAAGAGATAACACCCCCCCATTACGTCATGCTTCAGAAAGGTGAAAAATGGTCCGTTTTCAAATGTTTTATTTTTGAACGTCAGCTCACATTTGTGGATAGATCATCAGTTTTAGAGCTAAAATTAGCATTTTTAAAGTGATTTTCATGCTTCCAGGGGCCCGGGAAGTGAATTTAATACCATTTGGAGACATTTAATGTTCAAGCGAAAACAGCTGATTTTTGACAAAAGAGATAACACCCCCCATTACGTCATGCTTCAGAAAGGTGAAAAATGGTCAGTTTTCAAATGTTTTATTTTTGAACGTCAGTTCACATTTGTAGGTGGATCATCAGTTTTAGAGCTGAAATTAGCATGTTTAAAGTGATTTTCATGCTTCCAAGGGCCCTAAAAACAAGATTTGTGGAATGGTTAAAAGTGCATGAAAACGGCCAATTTACTCCCTCTGGGATCTCAAAAAGTTTTTTTTCACCCCGGGAGGTGAATTAAATGCCATTTGGAGGCATTTAATGTTCAAGCAAAAACGGCTGATTTTTGACAAAAGAGATAACACCCCCCATTACGTCATGCTTCAGAAAGGTGAAAAATGGTCCATTTTCAAATGTTTTATTTTTGAACGTCAGTTCCCATTTGTAGGTGGATCATCAGTTTTAGAGCTAAAATTAGCATGTTTAAAGTGATTTTCATGCTTCCAGGGGCCCTAAACACAAGATTTGTGGAATGGTTAAAAGTGCATGAAAACGGCCAATTTACTCACTCTGAGGTCTCAAAAAGTGTTTCTTCACCCCGGGAAGTGAATTAAATGCCATTTGGAGGCATTTAATGTTCAAGCAAAAACGGCTGATTTTTGACAAAAGAGATAACACCCCCCCATTACGTCATGCTTCAGAAAGGTGAAAAATGGTCTGTTTTCAAATGTTTTATTTTTGAACGTCAGTTCACATTTGTAGGTAGATCATCAGTTTTAGAGCTAAAATTAGAATGTTTAAAGTGATGTTCATGCTTCCAGGGGCCCGGGAAGTGAATTAAATACCATTTGGATGCATTTAATGTTCAAGCAAAAACAGCTCAATTTTGACAAAAGAGATAACACCCCCCCATTACGTCATGCCTCAGAAAGGTGAAAAATGGTGCGTTTTCAAATGTTTTATTTTTGAACGTCAGTTCACATCTGTAGGTGGATCATCAGTTTTAGAGATAAAATTAGCATGTTTAAAGTGATATTCATGCTTCCAGGGGCCCTAAACACAAGATTTGTGGAATGGTTAAAAGTGCATGAAAACGGCCAATATACTCACTCTGAGGTCTTAAAAAGTGTTTCTTCACCCTGGGAAGTGAATTAAATGCCATTTGGAGGCATTTAATGTTCAAGCAAAAACGGCTGATTTTTGACAAAAGAGATAACACCCCCATTACGTCATGCTTCAGAAAGGTGAAAAATGGTCCGTTTTCAAATGTTTTATTTTTGAACGTCAGTTCCCATTTGTAGGTGGATCATCAGTTTTAGAGCTGAAATTAGCATGTTTAAAGTGATTTTCATGCTTCCAAGGGCCCTAAAAACAAGATTTGTGGAATGGTTAAAAGTGCATGAAAACGGCCAATTTACTCCCTCTGGGATCTCAAAAAGTTTTTTTTCACCCCGGGAGGTGAATTAAATGCCATTTGGAGGCATTTAATGTTCAAGCAAAAACGGCTGATTTTTGACAAAAGAGATAACACCCCCCATTACGTCATGCTTCAGAAAGGTGAAAAATGGTCCATTTTCAAATGTTTTATTTTTGAACGTCAGTTCCCATTTGTAGGTGGATCATCAGTTTTAGAGCTAAAATTAGCATGTTTAAAGTGATTTTCATGCTTCCAGGGGCCCTAAACACAAGATTTGTGGAATGGTTAAAAGTGCATGAAAACGGCCAATTTACTCACTCTGAGGTCTCAAAAAGTGTTTCTTCACCCCGGGAAGTGAATTAAATGTCATTTGGAGGCATTTAATGTTCAAGCAAAAACGTCTGATTTTTGACAATAGAGATAACACCCCCCATTATGTCATGCTTCAGAAAGGTGAAAAATGTTCCTTTTTGAAATGTTTTATTTTTGAACGTCAGTTCACATTTGTAGGTAGATCATCAGTTTTAGAGCTAAAATTAGCATGTTTAAAGGGATGTTCATGCTTCCAGGGGCCCGGGAAGTGAATTAAATACCATTTGGAGGCATTTAATGTTCAAGCAAATACCGCTGATTTTTGACAAAAGAGATAACACCCCCCATTACGTCATGCTTCAGAAAGGTGAAAAATGGTCAGTTTTCAAAGGTTTTATTTTTGAACGTCTTTTCACATTTGTAGGTGGATCATCAGTTTTAGAGCTGAAATTAGCATGTTTAAAGTGATTTTCATGCTTCCAAGGGCCCTAAACACAAGATTTGTAGAATGGTTAAAAGTGCATGAAAACGGCCAATTTACTCACTCTGAGGTCTCAAAAAGTGTTTCTTCACCCCGGGAAGTGAATTAAATGCCATTTGGAGGCATTTAATGTTCAAGCAAAAACGGCTGATTTTTGACAAAAGAGATAACACTCCCCCATTACGTCATGCTTCAGAAAGGTGAAAAATGGTCCGTTTTCAAATGTTTTATTTTTGAACGTCAGTTCACATTTGTAGGTAGATCATCAGTTTTAGAGCTAAAATTAGCATGTTTAAAAAGATTTTCATGCTTCCAGGGGCCCGGGAAGTGAATTTAATACCATTTGGAGACATTTAATGTTCAAGCGAAAACAGCAGATTTTTGACAAAAGAGATAACACCCCCCATTACGTCATGCTTCAGAAAGGTGAAAAATGGTCCGTTTTCAAATGTTTTATTTTTGAACGTCAGTTCCCATTTGTAGGTGGATCATCAGTTTTAGAGCTAAAATTAGCATGTTAAAGTGATTTTCATGCTTCCAAGGGCCCTAAACACAAGATTTGTGGAATGGTTAAAAGTGCATGAAAACGGCCAATTTACTCCCTCTGGGATCTCAAAAAGTTTTTTTTCACCCCGGGAGGTGAATTAAATGCCATTTGGAGGCATTTAATGTTCAAGCAAAAACGGCTGATTTTTGACAAAAGAGATAACACCCCCCCATTACGTCATGCTTCAGAAAGGTGAAAAATGGTCCGTTTTCAAATGTTTTATTTTTGAACGTCAGTTCACATTTGTAGGTAGATCATCAGTTTTAGAGCTAAAATTAGCATGTTTAAAAAGATTTTCATGCTTCCAGGGGCCTGGGAAGTGAATTAAATACCATTTGGAGGCATTTAATGTTCAAGCAAAAACAGAAGATTTTTGACAAAAGAGATAACACCCCCCCATTACGTCATGCTTCAGAAAGGTGAAAAATGGTCCGTTTTCAAATGTTTTATTTTTGAACGTCAGTTCCCATTTGTAGGTGGATCATCAGTTTTAGAGCTAAAATCAGCATGTTTAAAGTGATTTTCATGCTTCCAGGGGCCCTAAACACAAGATTTGTGGAATGGTTAAAAGTGCATGAAAACGGCCAATTTACTCACTCTGAGGTCTCAAAAAGTGTTTCTTCACCACCGGAAGTGAATTAAATGCCATTTGGAAGCATTTAATGTTGAAGCAAAAACGGCTGATTTTTGACAAAAGAGATAACACCCCCCCCATTACGTCATGCTTCAGAAAGGTGAAAAATGGTCCGTTTTCAAATGTTTTATTTTTGAATGTCAGTTCACATTTGAAGGTAGATCATCAGTTTTAGAGCTAAAATTAGAATGTTTAAAGTGATTTTCATGCTTCCAGGGGCCCGGGAAGTGAATTAAACACCATTTGGATGCATTTAATGTTCAAGCAAAAACAGCTGATTTTTTACAAAAGAGATAACACCCCCCCATTACGTCATGCTTCAGAAAGGTGAAAAATGGTACGTTTTCAAATGTTTTATTTTTTAACGTCAGTTCACATTTGTAGGTGGATCATCAGTTTTAGAGCTAAAATTAGCATGTTTAAAGTGATTTTCATGCTTCCAGGGACCCTAAACACAAGATTTGTGGAATGGTTAAAAGTGCATGAAAACGGCAAATTTACTCCCTCTGAGGTCTCAAAAAGTTTTCTTTCACCCCGGGAAGTGAATTAAATGCCATTTGGAGGCATTTAATGTTCAAGCAAAAATGGCTGATTTTCGACAAAAGAGATAACACCCCCCATTACCTCATGCTTCAGAAAGGTGAAAAATGGTCCGTTTTCAAATGTTTTATTTTTGAACGTCAGTTCACATCTGTAGGTAGATCATCAGTTTTAGAGCTAAAATTAGAATGTGTAAAGTGATTTTCATGCTTCCAGGGGCCCGGGAATTGAATTAAATACCATTTGGATGCATTTAATGTTCAAGCAAAAACAGCTGATTTTTGACAAAAGAGATAACACCCCCCCATTACGTCATGCTTCAGAAAGGTGAAAAATGGTCCGTTTTCAAATGTTTTATTTTTGAACGTCAGCTCACATTTGTGGATAGATCATCAGTTTTAGAGCTGAAATCAGCATGTTTAAAGTGATTTTCATGCTTCCAAGGGCCCTAAACACAAGATTTGTGGAATGGTTAAAAGTGCATGAAAACGGCCAATTTACTCCCTCTGGGATCTCAAAAAGTTTTTTTTCACCCCGGGAGGTGAATTAAATGCCATTTGGAGGCATTTAATGTTCAAGCAAAAAGGCTGATTTTTGACAAAAGAGATAACACCCCCCATTACGTCATGCTTCAGAAAGGTGAAAAAAATGGTCAGTTTTCAAATGTTTTATTTTTGAACGTCAGTTCCCATTTGTAGGTGGATCATCAGTTTTAGAGCTAAAATTAGCATGTTTAAAGTGATTTTCATGCTTCCAGGGGCCCTAAACACAAGATTTGTGGAATGGTTAAAAGTGCATGAAAACGGCCAATTTACTCAGTCTGAGGTCTCAAAAAGTGTTTCTTCACCCAAGAAAGTGAATTAAATGCCATTTGGAGGCATTTAATGTTCAAGCAAAAACGGATGATTTTTGACAAAAGAGATAGCACCCCCCCATTACGTCATGCTTCAGAAATGTGAAAAATGGTCCGTTTTCAAATGTTTTATTTTTGAACGTCAGTTCACATTTGTAGGTAGATTATCAGTTTTAGAGCTAAAATTAGCATGTTTAAAAAGATTTTCATGCTTCCAGGGGCCCGGGAAGTGAATTAAATACCATTTGGAGGCATTTAATGTTCAAGCAAAAACAGCAGATTTTTGACAAAAGAGATAACACCCCCCCATTACGTCATGCTTCAGAAAGGTGAAAAATGGTCCGTTTTCAAATGTTTTATTTTGGAACGTCAGCTCACATTTGTGGATAGATCATCAGTTTTAGAGCTAAAATTAGCATTTTTAAAGTGATTTTCATGCTTCCAGGGGCCCGGGAAGTGAATTTAATACCATTTGGAGACATTTAATGTTCAAGCGAAAACAGCTGATTTTTGACAAAAGAGATAACACCCCCCATTACGTCATGCTTCAGAAAGGTGAAAAATGGTCAGTTTTCAAATGTTTTATTTTTGAACGTCAGTTCACATTTGTAGGTGGATCATCAGTTTTAGAGCTGAAATTAGCATGTTTAAAGTGATTTTCATGCTTCCAAGGGCCCTAAAAACAAGATTTGTGGAATGGTTAAAAGTGCATGAAAACGGCCAATTTACTCCCTCTGGGATCTCAAAAAGTTTTTTTTCACCCCGGGAGGTGAATTAAATGCCATTTGGAGGCATTTAATGTTCAAGCAAAAACGGCTGATTTTTGACAAAAGAGATAACACCCCCCATTACGTCATGCTTCAGAAAGGTGAAAAATGGTCCATTTTCAAATGTTTTATTTTTGAACGTCAGTTCCCATTTGTAGGTGGATCATCAGTTTTAGAGCTAAAATTAGCATGTTTAAAGTGATTTTCATGCTTCCAGGGGCCCTAAACACAAGATTTGTGGAATGGTTAAAAGTGCATGAAAACGGCCAATTTACTCACTCTGAGGTCTCAAAAAGTGTTTCTTCACCCCGGGAAGTGAATTAAATGTCATTTGGAGGCATTTAATGTTCAAGCAAAAACGTCTGATTTTTGACAATAGAGATAACACCCCCCATTATGTCATGCTTCAGAAAGGTGAAAAATGTTCCTTTTTGAAATGTTTTATTTTTGAACGTCAGTTCACATTTGTAGGTAGATCATCAGTTTTAGAGCTAAAATTAGCATGTTTAAAGGGATGTTCATGCTTCCAGGGGCCCGGGAAGTGAATTAAATACCATTTGGAGGCATTTAATGTTCAAGCAAATACCGCTGATTTTTGACAAAAGAGATAACACCCCCCATTACGTCATGCTTCAGAAAGGTGAAAAATGGTCAGTTTTCAAAGGTTTTATTTTTGAACGTCTTTTCACATTTGTAGGTGGATCATCAGTTTTAGAGCTGAAATTAGCATGTTTAAAGTGATTTTCATGCTTCCAAGGGCCCTAAACACAAGATTTGTAGAATGGTTAAAAGTGCATGAAAACGGCCAATTTACTCACTCTGAGGTCTCAAAAAGTGTTTCTTCACCCCGGGAAGTGAATTAAATACCATTTGGATGCATTTAATGTTCAAGCAAAAACAGCTCAATTTTGACAAAAGAGATAACACCCCCCCATTACGTCATGCCTCAGAAAGGTGAAAAATGGTGCGTTTTCAAATGTTTTATTTTTGAACGTCAGTTCACATCTGTAGGTGGATCATCAGTTTTAGAGATAAAATTAGCATGTTTAAAGTGATATTCATGCTTCCAGGGGCCCTAAACACAAGATTTTTGGAATGGTTAAAAGTGCATGAAAACGGCCAATTTACTCACTCTGAGGTCTTAAAAAGTGTTTCTTCACCCTGGGAAGTGAATTAAATGCCATTTGGAGGCATTTAATGTTCAAGCAAAAACGGCTGATTTTTGACAAAAGAGATAACACCCCCATTACGTCATGCTTCAGAAAGGTGAAAAATGGTCCGTTTTCAAATGTTTTATTTTTGAACGTCAGTTCCCATTTGTTGGTGGATCATCAGTTTTAGAGCTAAAATTAGCATGTTTAAAGTTATTTTCATGCTTCCAAGGGCCCTAAACACAAGATTTGTGGAATGGTTAAAAGTGCATGAAAACGGCCAATTTACTCCCTCTGGGATCTCAAAAAGTTTTTTTTCACCCCGGGAGGTGAATTAAATGCCATTTGGAGGCATTTAATGTTCAAGCAAAAACGGCTGATTTTTGACAAAAGAGATAACACCCCCCCATTACGTCATGCTTCAGAAAGGTGAAAAATGGTCCGTTTTCAAATGTTTTATTTTTGAACGTCAGTTCACATTTGTAGGTAGATCATCAGTTTTAGAGCTAAAATTAGCATGTTTAAAAAGATTTTCATGCTTCCAGGGGCCCGGGAAGTGAATTAAATACCATTTGGAGGCATTTAATGTTCAAGCAAAAACAGCAGATTTTTGACAAAAGAGATAACACCCCCCCATTACGTCATGCTTCAGAAAGGTGAAAAATGGTCCGTTTTCAAATGTTTTATTTTTGAACGTCAGCTCACATTTGTGGATAGATCATCAGTTTTAGAGCTAAAATTAGCATTTTTAAAGTGATTTTCATGCTTCCAGGGGCCCGGGAAGTGAATTTAATACCATTTGGAGACATTTAATGTTCAAGCGAAAACAGCTGATTTTTGACAAAAGAGATAACACCCCCCATTACGTCATGCTTCAGAAAGGTGAAAAATGGTCAGTTTTCAAATGTTTTATTTTTGAACGTCAGTTCACATTTGTAGGTGGATCATCAGTTTTAGAGCTGAAATTAGCATGTTTAAAGTGATTTTCATGCTTCCAAGGGCCCTAAAAACAAGATTTGTGGAATGGTTAAAAGTGCATGAAAACGGCCAATTTACTCCCTCTGGGATCTCAAAAAGTTTTTTTTCACCCCGGGAGGTGAATTAAATGCCATTTGGAGGCATTTAATGTTCAAGCAAAAACGGCTGATTTTTGACAAAAGAGATAACACCCCCCATTACGTCATGCTTCAGAAAGGTGAAAAATGGTCCATTTTCAAATGTTTTATTTTTGAACGTCAGTTCCCATTTGTAGGTGGATCATCAGTTTTAGAGCTAAAATTAGCATGTTTAAAGTGATTTTCATGCTTCCAGGGGCCCTAAACACAAGATTTGTGGAATGGTTAAAAGTGCATGAAAACGGCCAATTTACTCACTCTGAGGTCTCAAAAAGTGTTTCTTCACCCCGGGAAGTGAATTAAATGTCATTTGGAGGCATTTAATGTTCAAGCAAAAACGTCTGATTTTTGACAATAGAGATAACACCCCCCATTATGTCATGCTTCAGAAAGGTGAAAAATGTTCCTTTTTGAAATGTTTTATTTTTGAACGTCAGTTCACATTTGTAGGTAGATCATCAGTTTTAGAGCTAAAATTAGCATGTTTAAAGGGATGTTCATGCTTCCAGGGGCCCGGGAAGTGAATTAAATACCATTTGGAGGCATTTAATGTTCAAGCAAATACCGCTGATTTTTGACAAAAGAGATAACACCCCCCATTACGTCATGCTTCAGAAAGGTGAAAAATGGTCAGTTTTCAAAGGTTTTATTTTTGAACGTCTTTTCACATTTGTAGGTGGATCATCAGTTTTAGAGCTGAAATTAGCATGTTTAAAGTGATTTTCATGCTTCCAAGGGCCCTAAACACAAGATTTGTAGAATGGTTAAAAGTGCATGAAAACGGCCAATTTACTCACTCTGAGGTCTCAAAAAGTGTTTCTTCACCCCGGGAAGTGAATTAAATACCATTTGGATGCATTTAATGTTCAAGCAAAAACAGCTCAATTTTGACAAAAGAGATAACACCCCCCCATTACGTCATGCCTCAGAAAGGTGAAAAATGGTGCGTTTTCAAATGTTTTATTTTTGAACGTCAGTTCACATCTGTAGGTGGATCATCAGTTTTAGAGATAAAATTAGCATGTTTAAAGTGATATTCATGCTTCCAGGGGCCCTAAACACAAGATTTTTGGAATGGTTAAAAGTGCATGAAAACGGCCAATTTACTCACTCTGAGGTCTTAAAAAGTGTTTCTTCACCCTGGGAAGTGAATTAAATGCCATTTGGAGGCATTTAATGTTCAAGCAAAAACGGCTGATTTTTGACAAAAGAGATAACACCCCCATTACGTCATGCTTCAGAAAGGTGAAAAATGGTCCGTTTTCAAATGTTTTATTTTTGAACGTCAGTTCCCATTTGTTGGTGGATCATCAGTTTTAGAGCTAAAATTAGCATGTTTAAAGTTATTTTCATGCTTCCAAGGGCCCTAAACACAAGATTTGTGGAATGGTTAAAAGTGCATGAAAACGGCCAATTTACTCCCTCTGGGATCTCAAAAAGTTTTTTTTCACCCCGGGAGGTGAATTAAATGCCATTTGGAGGCATTTAATGTTCAAGCAAAAACGGCTGATTTTTGACAAAAGAGATAACACCCCCCCATTACGTCATGCTTCAGAAAGGTGAAAAATGGTCCGTTTTCAAATGTTTTATTTTTGAACGTCAGTTCACATTTGTAGGTAGATCATCAGTTTTAGAGCTAAAATTAGCATGTTTAAAAAGATTTTCATGCTTCCAGGGGCCCGGGAAGTGAATTAAATACCATTTGGAGGCATTTAATGTTCAAGCAAAAACAGCAGATTTTTGACAAAAGAGATAACACCCCCCCAGTACGTCATGCTTCAGAAAGGTGAAAAATGGTCCGTTTTCAAATGTTTTATTTTTGAACGTCAGTTCCCATTTGTAGGTGGATCATGAGTTTTAGAGCTAAAATTAGCATGTTTAAAGTGATTTTCATGCTTCTAGGGGCCCTAAACACAAGATTTGTGGAATGGTTAAAAGTGCATGAAAACGGCCAATTTACTCACTCTGAGGTCTCAAAAAGTGTTTCTTCACCCCGGGAAGTGAATTAAATGTCATTTGGAGGCATTTAATGTTCAAGCAAAAACGGCTGATTTTTGACAATAGAGATAACACCCCCCATTACGTCATGCTTCAGAAAGGTGAAAAATGTTCCTTTTTCAAATGTTTTATTTTTGAACGTCAGTTCACATTTGTAGGTAGATCATCAGTTTTAGAGCTAAAATTAGCATGTTTAAAGGGATGTTCATGCTTCCAGGGGCAATAAACACAAGATTTGTGGAATGGTTAAAAGTGCATGAAAACGGCCAATTTACTCACTCTCAGGTCTCAAAAAGTGTTTCTTCACCCCGGGAAGTGAATTAAATGCCATTTGGAAGCATTTAATGTTGAAGCAAAAACGGCTGATTTTTGACAAAAGAGATAACACTCCCCCATTACGTCATGCTTCAGAAAGGTGAAAAATGGTCCGTTTTCAAATGTTTTATTTTTGAACGTCAGTTCACATTTGTAGGTAGATCATCAGTTTTAGAGCTAAAATTAGCATGTTTAAAAAGATTTTCATGCTTCCAGGGGCCCGGGAAGTGAATTTAATACCATTTGGAGACATTTAATGTTCAAGCGAAAACAGCAGATTTTTGACAAAAGAGATAACACCCCCCATTACGTCATGCTTCAGAAAGGTGAAAAATGGTCAGTTTTCAAATGTTTTATTTTTGAACGTTAGTTCACATTTGTAGGTGGATCATCAGTTTTAGAGCTGAAATTAGCATGTTTAAAGTGATTTTCATGCTTCCAAGGGCCCTAAACACAAGATTTGTGGAATGGTTAAAAGTGCATGAAAACGGCCAATTTACTCCCTTTGGGATCTCAAAAAGTTTTTTTACACCCCGGGAGGTGAATTAAATGCCATTTGGAGGCATTTAATGTTCAAGCAAAAACGGCTGATTTTTGACAAAAGAGATAACACCCCCCATTACGTCATGCTTCAGAAAGGTGAAAAATGGTCCGTTTTCAAATGTTTTATTTTTGAACGTCAGTTCCCATTTGTAGGTGGATCATCAGTTTTAGAGCTAAAATTAGCATGTTTAAAGTGATTTTCATGCTTCCAAGGGCCCTAAACACAAGATTTGTGGAATGGTTAAAAGTGCATGAAAACGGCCAATTTACTCCCTCTGGGATCTCAAAAAGTTTTTTTTCACCCCGGGAGGTGAATTAAATGCCATTTGGAGGCATTTAATGTTCAAGCAAAAACGGCTGATTTTTGACAAAAGAGATAACACCCCCCCATTACGTCATGCTTCAGAAAGGTGAAAAATGGTCCGTTTTCAAATGTTTTATTTTTGAACGTCAGTTCACATTTGTAGGTAGATCATCAGTTTTAGAGCTAAAATTAGCATGTTTAAAAAGATTTTCATGCTTCCAGGGGCCTGGGAAGTGAATTAAATACCATTTGGAGGCATTTAATGTTCAAGCAAAAACAGCAGATTTTTGACAAAAGAGATAACACCCCCCCCATTACGTCATGCTTCAGAAAGGTGAAAAATGGTCCGTTTTCAAATGTTTTATTTTTGAACGTCAGTTCCCATTTGTAGGTGGATCATCAGTTTTAGAGCTAAAATCAGCATGTTTAAAGTGATTTTCATGCTTCCAGGGGCCCTAAACACACGATTTGTGGAATGGTTAAAAGTGCATGAAAACGGCCAATTTACTCACTCTGAGGTCTCAAAAAGTGTTTCTTCACCACCGGAAGTGAATTAAATGCCATTTGGAAGCATTTAATGTTGAAGCAAAAACGGCTGATTTTTGACAAAAGAGATAACACCCCCCCCATTACGTCATGCTTCAGAAAGGTGAAAAATGGTCCGTTTTCAAATGTTTTATTTTTGAATGTCAGTTCACATTTGAAGGTAGATCATCAGTTTTAGAGCTAAAATTAGAATGTTTAAAGTGATTTTCATGCTTCCAGGGGCCCGGGAAGTGAATTAAACACCATTTGGATGCATTTAATGTTCAAGCAAAAACAGCTGATTTTTTACAAAAGAGATAACACCCCCCCATTACGTCATGCTTCAGAAAGGTGAAAAATGGTACGTTTTCAAATGTTTTATTTTTTAACGTCAGTTCACATTTGTAGGTGGATCATCAGTTTTAGAGCTAAAATTAGCATGTTTAAAGTGATTTTCATGCTTCCAGGGGCCCTAAACACAAGATTTGTGGAATGGTTAAAAGTGCATGAAAACGGCAAATTTACTCCCTCTGAGGTCTCAAAAAGTTTTCTTTCACCCCGGGAAGTGAATTAAATGCCATTTGGAGGCATTTAATGTTCAAGCAAAAATGGCTGATTTTCGACAAAAGAGATAACACCCCACATTACCTCATGCTTCAGAAAGGTGAAAAATGGTCCGTTTTCAAATGTTTTATTTTTGAACGTCAGTTCACATCTGTAGGTAGATCATCAGTTTTAGAGCTAAAATTAGAATGTGTAAAGTGATTTTCATGCTTCCAGGGGCCCGGGAATTGAATTAAATACCATTTGGATGCATTTAATGTTCAAGCAAAAACAGCTGATTTTTGACAAAAGAGATAACACCCCCCCATTACGTCATGCTTCAGAAAGGTGAAAAATGGTCCGTTTTCAAATGTTTTATTTTTGAACGTCAGCTCACATTTGTGGATAGATCATCAGTTTTAGAGCTGAAATTAGCATGTTTAAAGTGATTTTCATGCTTCCAAGGGCCCTAAACACAAGATTTGTGGAATGGTTAAAAGTGCATGAAAACGGCCAATTTACTCCCTCTGGGATCTCAAAAAGTTTTTTTTCACCCCGGGAGGTGAATTAAATGCCATTTGGAGGCATTTAATGTTCAAGCAAAAAGGCTGATTTTTGACAAAAGAGATAACACCCCCCATTACGTCATGCTTCAGAAAGGTGAAAAAAATGGTCAGTTTTCAAATGTTTTATTTTTGAACGTCAGTTCCCATTTGTAGGTGGATCATCAGTTTTAGAGCTAAAATTAGCATGTTTAAAGTGATTTTCATGCTTCCAGGGGCCCTAAACACAAGATTTGTGGAATGGTTAAAAGTGCATGAAAACGGCCAATTTACTCACTCTGAGGTCTCAAAAAGTGTTTCTTCACCCAAGAAAGTGAATTAAATGCCATTTGGAGGCATTTAATGTTCAAGCAAAAACGGATGATTTTTGACAAAAGAGATAGCACCCCCCCATTACGTCATGCTTCAGAAATGTGAAAAATGGTCCGTTTTCAAATGTTTTATTTTTGAACGTCAGTTCACATTTGTAGGTAGATTATCAGTTTTAGAGCTAAAATTAGCATGTTTAAAAAGATTTTCATGCTTCCAGGGGCCCGGGAAGTGAATTAAATACCATTTGGAGGCATTTAATGTTCAAGCAAAAACAGCAGATTTTTGACAAAAGAGATAACACCCCCCCATTACGTCATGCTTCAGAAAGGTGAAAAATGGTCCGTTTTCAAATGTTTTATTTTTGAACGTCAGCTCACATTTGTGGATAGATCATCAGTTTTAGAGCTAAAATTAGCATTTTTAAAGTGATTTTCATGCTTCCAGGGGCCCGGGAAGTGAATTTAATACCATTTGGAGACATTTAATGTTCAAGCGAAAACAGCTGATTTTTGACAAAAGAGATAACACCCCCCATTACGTCATGCTTCAGAAAGGTGAAAAATGGTCAGTTTTCAAATGTTTTATTTTTGAACGTCAGTTCACATTTGTAGGTGGATCATCAGTTTTAGAGCTGAAATTAGCATGTTTAAAGTGATTTTCATGCTTCCAAGGGCCCTAAAAACAAGATTTGTGGAATGGTTAAAAGTGCATGAAAACGGCCAATTTACTCCCTCTGGGATCTCAAAAAGTTTTTTTTCACCCCGGGGGGTGAATTAAATGCCATTTGGAGGCATTTAATGTTCAAGCAAAAACGGCTTATTTTTGACAAAAGAGATAACACCCCCCATTACGTCATGCTTCAGAAAGGTGAAAAATGGTCCATTTTCAAATGTTTTATTTTTGAACGTCAGTTCCCATTTGTAGGTGGATCATCAGTTTTAGAGCTAAAATTAGCATGTTTAAAGTGATTTTCATGCTTCCAGGGGCCCTAAACACAAGATTTGTGGAATGGTTAAAAGTGCATGAAAACGGCCAATTTACTCACTCTGAGGTCTCAAAAAGTGTTTCTTCACCCCGGGAAGTGAATTAAATGTCATTTGGAGGCATTTAATGTTCAAGCAAAAACGTCTGATTTTTGACAATAGAGATAACACCCCCCATTATGTCATGCTTCAGAAAGGTGAAAAATGTTCCTTTTTGAAATGTTTTATTTTTGAACGTCAGTTCACATTTGTAGGTAGATCATCAGTTTTAGAGCTAAAATTAGCATGTTTAAAGGGATGTTCATGCTTCCAGGGGCCCGGGAAGTGAATTAAATACCATCTGGAGGCATTTAATGTTCAAGCAAATACCGCTGATTTTTGACAAAAGAGATAACACCCCCCATTACGTCATGCTTCAGAAAGGTGAAAAATGGTCAGTTTTCAAAGGTTTTATTTTTGAACGTCTTTTCACATTTGTAGGTGGATCATCAGTTTTAGAGCTGAAATTAGCATGTTTAAAGTGATTTTCATGCTTCCAAGGGCTCTAAACACAAGATTTGTAGAATGGTTAAAAGTGCATGAAAACGGCCAATTTACTCACTCTGAGGTCTCAAAAAGTGTTTCTTCACCCCGGGAAGTGAATTAAATGCCATTTGGAGGCATTTAATGTTCAAGCAAAAACGGCTGATTTTTGACAAAAGAGATAACACTCCCCCATTACGTCATGCTTCAGAAAGGTGAAAAATGGTCCGTTTTCAAATGTTTTATTTTTGAACGTCAGTTCACATTTGTAGGTAGATCATCAGTTTTAGAGCTAAAATTAGCATGTTTAAAAAGATTTTCATGCTTCCAGGAGCCCGGGAAGTGAATTTAATACCATTTGGAGACATTTAATGTTCAAGCGAAAACAGCAGATTTTTGACAAAAGAGATAACACCCCCCATTACGTCATGCTTCAGAAAGGTGAAAAATGGTCAGTTTTCAAATGTTTTATTTTTGAACGTTAGTTCACATTTGTAGGTGGATCATCAGTTTTAGAGCTGAAATTAGCATGTTTAAAGTGATTTTCATGCTTCCAAGGGCCCTAAACACAAGATTTGTGGAATGGTTAAAAGTGCATGAAAACGGCCAATTTACTCCCTCTGGGATCTCAAAAAGTTTTTTTACACCCCGGGAGGTGAATTAAATGCCATTTGGAGGCATTTAATGTTCAAGCAAAAACGGCTGATTTTTGACAAAAGAGATAACACCCCCCATTACGTCATGCTTCAGAAAGGTGAAAAATGGTCCGTTTTCAAATGTTTTATTTTTGAACGTCAGTTCCCATTTGTAGGTGGATCATCAGTTTTAGAGCTAAAATTAGCATGTTTAAAGTGATGTTCATGCTTCCAAGGGCCCTAAACACAAGATTTGTGGAATGGTTAAAAGTGCATGAAAACGGCCAATTTACTCCCTCTGGGATCTCAAAAAGTTTTTTTTCACCCCGGGAGGTGAATTAAATGCCATTTGGAGGCATTTAATGTTCAAGCAAAAACGGCTGATTTTTTACAAAAGAGATAACACCCCCCCATTACGTCATGCTTCAGAAAGGTGAAAAATGGTCCGTTTTCAAATGTTTTATTTTTGAATGTCAGTTCACATTTGAAGGTAGATCATCAGTTTTAGAGCTAAAATTAGAATGTTTAAAGTGATTTTCATGCTTCCAGGGGCCCGGGAAGTGAATTAAACACCATTTGGATGCATTTAATGTTCAAGCAAAAACAGCTGATTTTTTACAAAAGAGATAACACCCCCCCATTACGTCATGCTTCAGAAAGGTGAAAAATGGTACGTTTTCAAATGTTTTATTTTTTAACGTCAGTTCACATTTGTAGGTGGATCATCAGTTTTAGAGCTAAAATTAGCATGTTTAAAGTGATTTTCATGCTTCCAGGGACCCTAAACACAAGATTTGTGGAATGGTTAAAAGTGCATGAAAACGGCAAATTTACTCCCTCTGAGGTCTCAAAAAGTTTTCTTTCACCCCGGGAAGTGAATTAAATGCCATTTGGAGGCATTTAATGTTCAAGCAAAAATGGCTGATTTTCGACAAAAGAGATAACACCCCCCATTACCTCATGCTTCAGAAAGGTGAAAAATGGTCCGTTTTCAAATGTTTTATTTTTGAACGTCAGTTCACATCTGTAGGTAGATCATCAGTTTTAGAGCTAAAATTAGAATGTGTAAAGTGATTTTCATGCTTCCAGGGGCCCGGGAATTGAATTAAATACCATTTGGATGCATTTAATGTTCAAGCAAAAACAGCTGATTTTTGACAAAAGAGATAACACCCCCCCATTACGTCATGCTTCAGAAAGGTGAAAAATGGTCCGTTTTCAAATGTTTTATTTTTGAACGTCAGCTCACATTTGTGGATAGATCATCAGTTTTAGAGCTGAAATTAGCATGTTTAAAGTGATTTTCATGATTCCAAGGGCCCTAAACACAAGATTTGTGGAATGGTTAAAAGTGCATGAAAACGGCCAATTTACTCCCTCTGGGATCTCAAAAAGTTTTTTTTCACCCCGGGAGGTGAATTAAATGCCATTTGGAGGCATTAAATGTTCAAGCAAAAAGGCTGATTTTTGACAAAAGAGATAACACCCCCCATTACGTCATGCTTCAGAAAGGTGAAAAAAATGGTCAGTTTTCAAATGTTTTATTTTTGAACGTCAGTTCCCATTTGTAGGTGGATCATCAGTTTTAGAGCTAAAATTAGCATGTTTAAAGTGATTTTCATGCTTCCAGGGGCCCTAAACACAAGATTTGTGGAATGGTTAAAAGTGCATGAAAACGGCCAATTTACTCACTCTGAGGTCTCAAAAAGTGTTTCTTCACCCAAGAAAGTGAATTAAATGCCATTTGGAGGCATTTAATGTTCAAGCAAAAACGGATGATTTTTGACAAAAGAGATAGCACCCCCCCATTACGTCATGCTTCAGAAATGTGAAAAATGGTCCGTTTTCAAATGTTTTATTTTTGAACGTCAGTTCACATTTGTAGGTAGATTATCAGTTTTAGAGCTAAAATTAGCATGTTTAAAAAGATTTTCATGCTTCCAGGGGCCCGGGAAGTGAATTAAATACCATTTGGAGGCATTTAATGTTCAAGCAAAAACAGCAGATTTTTGACAAAAGAGATAACACCCCCCCATTACGTCATGCTTCAGAAAGGTGAAAAATGGTCCGTTTTCAAATGTTTTATTTTTGAACGTCAGCTCACATTTGTGGATAGATCATCAGTTTTAGAGCTAAAATTAGCATTTTTAAAGTGATTTTCATGCTTCCAGGGGCCCGGGAAGTGAATTTAATACCATTTGGAGACATTTAATGTTCAAGCGAAAACAGCTGATTTTTGACAAAAGAGATAACACCCCCCATTACGTCATGCTTCAGAAAGGTGAAAAATGGTCAGTTTTCAAATGTTTTATTTTTGAACGTCAGTTCACATTTGTAGGTGGATCATCAGTTTTAGAGCTGAAATTAGCATGTTTAAAGTGATTTTCATGCTTCCAAGGGCCCTAAAAACAAGATTTGTGGAATGGTTAAAAGTGCATGAAAACGGCCAATTTACTCCCTCTGGGATCTCAAAAAGTTTTTTTTCACCCCGGGAGGTGAATTAAATGCCATTTGGAGGCATTTAATGTTCAAGCAAAAACGGCTGATTTTTGACAAAAGAGATAACACCCCCCATTACGTCATGCTTCAGAAAGGTGAAAAATGGTCCATTTTCAAATGTTTTATTTTTGAACGTCAGTTCCCATTTGTAGGTGGATCATCAGTTTTAGAGCTAAAATTAGCATGTTTAAAGTGATTTTCATGCTTCCAGGGGCCCTAAACACAAGATTTGTGGAATGGTTAAAAGTGCATGAAAACGGCCAATTTACTCACTCTGAGGTCTCAAAAAGTGTTTCTTCACCCCGGGAAGTGAATTAAATGTCATTTGGAGGCATTTAATGTTCAAGCAAAAACGTCTGATTTTTGACAATAGAGATAACACCCCCCATTATGTCATGCTTCAGAAAGGTGAAAAATGTTCCTTTTTGAAATGTTTTATTTTTGAACGTCAGTTCACATTTGTAGGTAGATCATCAGTTTTAGAGCTAAAATTAGCATGTTTAAAGGGATGTTCATGCTTCCAGGGGCCCGGGAAGTGAATTAAATACCATTTGGAGGCATTTAATGTTCAAGCAAATACCGCTGATTTTTGACAAAAGAGATAACACCCCCCATTACGTCATGCTTCAGAAAGGTGAAAAATGGTCAGTTTTCAAAGGTTTTATTTTTGAACGTCTTTTCACATTTGTAGGTGGATCATCAGTTTTAGAGCTGAAATTAGCATGTTTAAAGTGATTTTCATGCTTCCAAGGGCCCTAAACACAAGATTTGTAGAATGGTTAAAAGTGCATGAAAACGGCCAATTTACTCACTCTGAGGTCTCAAAAAGTGTTTCTTCACCCCGGGAAGTGAATTAAATACCATTTGGATGCATTTAATGTTCAAGCAAAAACAGCTCAATTTTGACAAAAGAGATAACACCCCCCCATTACGTCATGCCTCAGAAAGGTGAAAAATGGTGCGTTTTCAAATGTTTTATTTTTGAACGTCAGTTCACATCTGTAGGTGGATCATCAGTTTTAGAGATAAAATTAGCATGTTTAAAGTGATATTCATGCTTCCAGGGGCCCTAAACACAAGATTTTTGGAATGGTTAAAAGTGCATGAAAACGGCCAATTTACTCACTCTGAGGTCTTAAAAAGTGTTTCTTCACCCTGGGAAGTGAATTAAATGCCATTTGGAGGCATTTATTGTTCAAGCAAAAACGGCTGATTTTTGACAAAAGAGATAACACCCCCATTACGTCATGCTTCAGAAAGGTGAAAAATGGTCCGTTTTCAAATGTTTTATTTTTGAACGTCAGTTCCCATTTGTTGGTGGATCATCAGTTTTAGAGCTAAAATTAGCATGTTTAAAGTTATTTTCATGCTTCCAAGGGCCCTAAACACAAGATTTGTGGAATGGTTAAAAGTGCATGAAAACGGCCAATTTACTCCCTCTGGGATCTCAAAAAGTTTTTTTTCACCCCGGGAGGTGAATTAAATGCCATTTGGAGGCATTTAATGTTCAAGCAAAAACGGCTGATTTTTGACAAAAGAGATAACACCCCCCCATTACGTCATGCTTCAGAAAGGTGAAAAATGGTCCGTTTTCAAATGTTTTATTTTTGAACGTCAGTTCACATTTGTAGGTAGATCATCAGTTTTAGAGCTAAAATTAGCATGTTTAAAAAGATTTTCATGCTTCCAGGGGCCCGGGAAGTGAATTAAATACCATTTGGAGGCATTTAATGTTCAAGCAAAAACAGCAGATTTTTGACAAAAGAGATAACACCCCCCCAGTACGTCATGCTTCAGAAAGGTGAAAAATGGTCCGTTTTCAAATGTTTTATTTTTGAACGTCAGTTCCCATTTGTAGGTGGATCATGAGTTTTAGAGCTAAAATTAGCATGTTTAAAGTGATTTTCATGCTTCTAGGGGCCCTAAACACAAGATTTGTGGAATGGTTAAAAGTGCATGAAAACGGCCAATTTACTCACTCTGAGGTCTCAAAAAGTGTTTCTTCACCCCGGGAAGTGAATTAAATGTCATTTGGAGGCATTTAATGTTCAAGCAAAAACGGCTGATTTTTGACAATAGAGATAACACCCCCCATTACGTCATGCTTCAGAAAGGTGAAAAATGTTCCTTTTTCAAATGTTTTATTTTTGAACGTCAGTTCACATTTGTAGGTAGATCATCAGTTTTAGAGCTAAAATTAGCATGTTTAAAGGGATGTTCATGCTTCCAGGGGCAATAAACACAAGATTTGTGGAATGGTTAAAAGTGCATGAAAACGGCCAATTTACTCACTCTCAGGTCTCAAAAAGTGTTTCTTCACCACCGGAAGTGAATTAAATGCCATTTGGAAGCATTTAATGTTGAAGCAAAAACGGCTGATTTTTGACAAAAGAGATAACACCCCCCCCATTACGTCATGCTTCAGAAAGGTGAAAAATGGTCCGTTTTCAAATGTTTTATTTTTGAATGTCAGTTCACATTTGTAGGTAGATCATCAGTTTTAGAGCTAAAATTAGAATGTTTAAAGTGATTTTCATGCTTCCAGGGGCCCGGGAAGTGAATTAAACACCATTTGGATGCATTTAATGTTCAAGCAAAAACAGCTGATTTTTTACAAAAGAGATAACACCCCCCCATTACGTCATGCTTCAGAAAGGTGAAAAATGGTACGTTTTCAAATGTTTTATTTTTGAACGTCCGTTCACATTTGTAGGTGGATCATCAGTTTTAGAGCTAAAATTAGCATGTTTAAAGTGATTTTCACGCTTCTAGGGGCCCTAAACACAAGATTTGTGGAATGGTTAAAAGTGCATGAAAACAGCATATTTACTCCCTCTGAGGTCTCAAAAAGTTTTCTTTCACCCCGGGAAGTGAATTAAATGCCATTTGGAGGCATTTAATGTTCAAGCAAAAATGGCTGATTTTCGACAAAAGAGATAACACCCCCCATTACCTCATGCTTCAGAAAGGTGAAAAATGGTCCGTTTTCAATGGTTTTATTTTTGAACGTCAGTTCACATTTGTAGGTAGATCATCAGTTTTAGAGCTAAAATTAGAATGTGTAAAGTGATTTTCATGCTTCCAGGGTCCCGGGAAGTGAATTAAATACCATTTGGATGCATTTAATGTTCAAGCAAAAACAGCTGATTTTTGACAAAAGAGATAACACCCCCTATTACGTCATGCTTCAGAAGGGTGAAAAATTGTCCGTTATCAAATGTTTTATTTTTGAACGTCAGTTCGCATTTGTAGGCGGATCATTAGTTTTAGAGCTGAAATTAGCATGTTTAAAGGGATGTTCATGCTTCCAGGGGCCCGGGAAGTGAATTAAATACCATTTGGAGGCATTTAATGTTCAAGCAAATACCGCTGATTTTTGACAAAAGAGATAACACCCCCCATTACGTCATGCTTCAGAAAGGTGAAAAATGGTCAGTTTTCAAAGGTTTTATTTTTGAACGTCTTTTCACATTTGTAGGTGGATCATCAGTTTTAGAGCTGAAATTAGCATGTTTAAAGTGATTTTCATGCTTCCAAGGGCCCTAAACACAAGATTTGTAGAATGGTTAAAAGTGCATGAAAACGGCCAATTTACTCACTCTGAGGTCTCAAAAAGTGTTTCTTCACCCCGGGAAGTGAATTAAATGCCATTTGGAGGCATTTAATGTTCAAGCAAAAACGGCTGATTTTTGACAAAAGAGATAACACCCCCCCATTACGTCATGCTTCAGAAAGGTGAAAAATGGTCTGTTTTCAAATGTTTTATTTTTGAACGTCAGTTCACATTTGTAGGTAGATCATCAGTTTTAGAGCTAAAATTAGAATGTTTAAAGTGATGTTCATGCTTCCAGGGGCCCGGGAAGTGAATTAAATACCATTTGGATGCATTTAATGTTCAAGCAAAAACAGCTCAATTTTGACAAAAGAGATAACACCCCCCCATTACGTCATGCCTCAGAAAGGTGAAAAATGGTGCGTTTTCAAATGTTTTATTTTTGAACGTCAGTTCACATCTGTAGGTGGATCATCAGTTTTAGAGATAAAATTAGCATGTTTAAAGTGATATTCATGCTTCCAGGGGCCCTAAACACAAGATTTGTGGAATGGTTAAAAGTGCATGAAAACGGCCAATATACTCACTCTGAGGTCTTAAAAAGTGTTTCTTCACCCTGGGAAGTGAATTAAATGCCATTTGGAGGCATTTAATGTTCAAGCAAAAACGGCTGATTTTTGACAAAAGAGATAACACCCCCATTACGTCATGCTTCAGAAAGGTGAAAAATGGTCCGTTTTCAAATGTTTTATTTTTGAACGTCAGTTCCCATTTGTTGGTGGATCATCAGTTTTAGAGCTAAAATTAGCATGTTTAAAGTTATTTTCATGCTTCCAAGGGCCCTAAACACAAGATTTGTGGAATGGTTAAAAGTGCATGAAAACGGCCAATTTACTCCCTCTGGGATCTCAAAAAGTTTTTTTTCACCCCGGGAGGTGAATTAAATGCCATTTGGAGGCATTTAATGTTCAAGCAAAAACGGCTGATTTTTGACAAAAGAGATAACACCCCCCCATTACGTCATGCTTCAGAAAGGTGAAAAATGGTCCGTTTTCAAATGTTTTATTTTTGAATGTCAGTTCACATTTGTAGGTAGATCATCAGTTTTAGAGCTAAAATTAGCATGTTTAAAAAGATTTTCATGCTTCCAGGGGCCCGGGAAGTGAATTAAATACCATTTGGAGGCATTTAATGTTCAAGCAAAAACAGCAGATTTTTGACAAAAGAGATAACACCCCCCCAGTACGTCATGCTTCAGAAAGGTGAAAAATGGTCCGTTTTCAAATGTTTTATTTTTGAACGTCAGTTCCCATTTGTAGGTGGATCATGAGTTTTAGAGCTAAAATTAGCATGTTTAAAGTGATTTTCATGCTTCTAGGGGCCCTAAACACAAGATTTGTGGAATGGTTAAAAGTGCATGAAAACGGCCAATTTACTCACTCTGAGGTCTCAAAAAGTGTTTCTTCACCCCGGGAAGTGAATTAAATGTCATTTGGAGGCATTTAATGTTCAAGCAAAAACGGCTGATTTTTGACAATAGAGATAACACCCCCCATTACGTCATGCTTCAGAAAGGTGAAAAATGTTCCTTTTTCAAATGTTTTATTTTTGAACGTCAGTTCACATTTGTAGGTAGATCATCAGTTTTAGAGCTAAAATTAGCATGTTTAAAGGGATGTTCATGCTTCCAGGGGCCCTAAACACAAGATTTGTGGAATGGTTAAAAGTGCATGAAAACGGCCAATTTACTCACTCTCAGGTCTCAAAAAGTGTTTCTTCACCACCGGAAGTGAATTAAATGCCATTTGGAAGCATTTAATGTTGAAGCAAAAACGGCTGATTTTTGACAAAAGAGATAACACCCCCCCCATTACGTCATGCTTCAGAAAGGTGAAAAATGGTCCGTTTTCAAATGTTTTATTTTTGAATGTCAGTTCACATTTGTAGGTAGATCATCAGTTTTAGAGCTAAAATTAGAATGTTTAAAGTGATTTTCATGCTTCCAGGGGCCCGGGAAGTGAATTAAACACCATTTGGATGCATTTAATGTTCAAGCAAAAACAGCTGATTTTTTACAAAAGAGATAACACCCCCCCATTACGTCATGCTTCAGAAAGGTGAAAAATGGTACGTTTTCAAATGTTTTATTTTTGAACGTCCGTTCACATTTGTAGGTGGATCATCAGTTTTAGAGCTAAAATTAGCATGTTTAAAGTGATTTTCACGCTTCTAGGGGCCCTAAACACAAGATGTGTGGAATGGTTAAAAGTGCATGAAAACAGCATATTTACTCCCTCTGAGGTCTCAAAAAGTTTTCTTTCACCCCGGGAAGTGAATTAAATGCCATTTGGAGGCATTTAATGTTCAAGCAAAAATGGCTGATTTTCGACAAAAGAGATAACACCCCCCATTACCTCATGCTTCAGAAAGGTGAAAAATGGTCCGTTTTCAATGGTTTTATTTTTGAACGTCAGTTCACATTTGTAGGTAGATCATCAGTTTTAGAGCTAAAATTAGAATGTGTAAAGTGATTTTCATGCTTCCAGGGTCCCGGGAAGTGAATTAAATACCATTTGGATGCATTTAATGTTCAAGCAAAAACAGCTGATTTTTGACAAAAGAGATAACACCCCCTATTACGTCATGCTTCAGAAGGGTGAAAAATTGTCCGTTATCAAATGTTTTATTTTTGAACGTCAGTTCGCATTTGTAGGCGGATCATTAGTTTTAGAGCTGAAATTAGCATGTTTAAAGGGATGTTCATGCTTCCAGGGGCCCGGGAAGTGAATTAAATACCATTTGGAGGCATTTAATGTTCAAGCAAATACCGCTGATTTTTGACAAAAGAGATAACACCCCCCATTACGTCATGCTTCAGAAAGGTGAAAAATGGTCAGTTTTCAAAGGTTTTATTTTTGAACGTCTTTTCACATTTGTAGGTGGATCATCAGTTTTAGAGCTGAAATTAGCATGTTTAAAGTGATTTTCATGCTTCCAAGGGCCCTAAACACAAGATTTGTAGAATGGTTAAAAGTGCATGAAAACGGCCAATTTACTCACTCTGAGGTCTCAAAAAGTGTTTCTTCACCCAAGAAAGTGAATTAAATGCCATTTGGAGGCATTTAATGTTCAAGCAAAAACGGATGATTTTTGACAAAAGAGATAGCACCCCCCCATTACGTCATGCTTCAGAAATGTGAAAAATGGTCCGTTTTCAAATGTTTTATTTTTGAACGTCAGTTCACATTTGTAGGTAGATTATCAGTTTTAGACCTAAAATTAGCATGTTTAAATAGATTTTCATGCTTCCAGGGGCCCGGGAAGTGAATTAAATACCATTTGGAGGCATTTAATGTTCAAGCAAAAACAGCAGATTTTTGACAAAAGAGATAACACCCCCCCATTACGTCATGCTTCAGAAAGGTGAAAAATGGTCCGTTTTCAAATGTTTTATTTTTGAACGTCAGCTCACATTTGTGGATAGATCATCAGTTTTAGAGCTAAAATTAGCATTTTTAAAGTGATTTTCATGCTTCCAGGGGCCCGGGAAGTGAATTTAATACCATTTGGAGACATTTAATGTTCAAGCGAAAACAGCTGATTTTTGACAAAAGAGATAACACCCCCCATTACGTCATGCTTCAGAAAGGTGAAAAATGGTCAGTTTTCAAATGTTTTATTTTTGAACGTCAGTTCACATTTGTAGGTGGATCATCAGTTTTAGAGCTGAAATTAGCATGTTTAAAGTGATTTTCATGCTTCCAAGGGCCCTAAAAACAAGATTTGTGGAATGGTTAAAAGTGCATGAAAACGGCCAATTTACTCCCTCTGGGATCTCAAAAAGTTTTTTTTCACCCCGGGAGGTGAATTAAATGCCATTTGGAGGCATTTAATGTTCAAGCAAAAACGGCTGATTTTTGACAAAAGAGATAACACCCCCCATTACGTCATGCTTCAGAAAGGTGAAAAATGGTCCATTTTCAAATGTTTTATTTTTGAACGTCAGTTCCCATTTGTAGGTGGATCATCAGTTTTAGAGCTAAAATTAGCATGTTTAAAGTGATTTTCATGCTTCCAGGGGCCCTAAACACAAGATTTGTGGAATGGTTAAAAGTGCATGAAAACGGCCAATTTACTCACTCTGAGGTCTCAAAAAGTGTTTCTTCACCCCGGGAAGTGAATTAAATGTCATTTGGAGGCATTTAATGTTCAAGCAAAAACGTCTGATTTTTGACAATAGAGATAACACCCCCCATTATGTCATGCTTCAGAAAGGTGAAAAATGTTCCTTTTTGAAATGTTTTATTTTTGAACGTCAGTTCACATTTGTAGGTAGATCATCAGTTTTAGAGCTAAAATTAGCATGTTTAAAGGGATGTTCATGCTTCCAGGGGCCCGGGAAGTGAATTAAATACCATTTGGAGGCATTTAATGTTCAAGCAAATACCGCTGATTTTTGACAAAAGAGATAACACCCCCCATTACGTCATGCTTCAGAAAGGTGAAAAATGGTCAGTTTTCAAAGGTTTTATTTTTGAACGTCTTTTCACATTTGTAGGTGGATCATCAGTTTTAGAGCTGAAATTAGCATGTTTAAAGTGATTTTCATGCTTCCAAGGGCCCTAAACACAAGATTTGTAGAATGGTTAAAAGTGCATGAAAACGGCCAATTTACTCACTCTGAGGTCTCAAAAAGTGTTTCTTCACCCCGGGAAGTGAATTAAATACCATTTGGATGCATTTAATGTTCAAGCAAAAACAGCTCAATTTTGACAAAAGAGATAACACCCCCCCATTACGTCATGCCTCAGAAAGGTGAAAAATGGTGCGTTTTCAAATGTTTTATTTTTGAACGTCAGTTCACATCTGTAGGTGGATCATCAGTTTTAGAGATAAAATTAGCATGTTTAAAGTGATATTCATGCTTCCAGGGGCCCTAAACACAAGATTTTTGGAATGGTTAAAAGTGCATGAAAACGGCCAATTTACTCACTCTGAGGTCTTAAAAAGTGTTTCTTCACCCTGGGAAGTGAATTAAATGCCATTTGGAGGCATTTATTGTTCAAGCAAAAACGGCTGATTTTTGACAAAAGAGATAACACCCCCATTACGTCATGCTTCAGAAAGGTGAAAAATGGTCCGTTTTCAAATGTTTTATTTTTGAACGTCAGTTCCCATTTGTTGGTGGATCATCAGTTTTAGAGCTAAAATTAGCATGTTTAAAGTTATTTTCATGCTTCCAAGGGCCCTAAACACAAGATTTGTGGAATGGTTAAAAGTGCATGAAAACGGCCAATTTACTCCCTCTGGGATCTCAAAAAGTTTTTTTTCACCCCGGGAGGTGAATTAAATGCCATTTGGAGGCATTTAATGTTCAAGCAAAAACGGCTGATTTTTGACAAAAGAGATAACACCCCCCCATTACGTCATGCTTCAGAAAGGTGAAAAATGGTCCGTTTTCAAATGTTTTATTTTTGAACGTCAGTTCACATTTGTAGGTAGATCATCAGTTTTAGAGCTAAAATTAGCATGTTTAAAAAGATTTTCATGCTTCCAGGGGCCCGGGAAGTGAATTAAATACCATTTGGAGGCATTTAATGTTCAAGCAAAAACAGCAGATTTTTGACAAAAGAGATAACACCCCCCCAGTACGTCATGCTTCAGAAAGGTGAAAAATGGTCCGTTTTCAAATGTTTTATTTTTGAACGTCAGTTCCCATTTGTAGGTGGATCATGAGTTTTAGAGCTAAAATTAGCATGTTTAAAGTGATTTTCATGCTTCTAGGGGCCCTAAACACAAGATTTGTGGAATGGTTAAAAGTGCATGAAAACGGCCAATTTACTCACTCTGAGGTCTCAAAAAGTGTTTCTTCACCCCGGGAAGTGAATTAAATGTCATTTGGAGGCATTTAATGTTCAAGCAAAAACGGCTGATTTTTGACAATAGAGATAACACCCCCCATTACGTCATGCTTCAGAAAGGTGAAAAATGTTCCTTTTTCAAATGTTTTATTTTTGAACGTCAGTTCACATTTGTAGGTAGATCATCAGTTTTAGAGCTAAAATTAGCATGTTTAAAGGGATGTTCATGCTTCCAGGGGCAATAAACACAAGATTTGTGGAATGGTTAAAAGTGCATGAAAACGGCCAATTTACTCACTCTCAGGTCTCAAAAAGTGTTTCTTCACCACCGGAAGTGAATTAAATGCCATTTGGAAGCATTTAATGTTGAAGCAAAAACGGCTGATTTTTGACAAAAGAGATAACACCCCCCCCATTACGTCATGCTTCAGAAAGGTGAAAAATGGTCCGTTTTCAAATGTTTTATTTTTGAATGTCAGTTCACATTTGTAGGTAGATCATCAGTTTTAGAGCTAAAATTAGAATGTTTAAAGTGATTTTCATGCTTCCAGGGGCCCGGGAAGTGAATTAAACACCATTTGGATGCATTTAATGTTCAAGCAAAAACAGCTGATTTTTTACAAAAGAGATAACACCCCCCCATTACGTCATGCTTCAGAAAGGTGAAAAATGGTACGTTTTCAAATGTTTTATTTTTGAACGTCCGTTCACATTTGTAGGTGGATCATCAGTTTTAGAGCTAAAATTAGCATGTTTAAAGTGATTTTCACGCTTCTAGGGGCCCTAAACACAAGATTTGTGGAATGGTTAAAAGTGCATGAAAACAGCATATTTACTCCCTCTGAGGTCTCAAAAAGTTTTCTTTCACCCCGGGAAGTGAATTAAATGCCATTTGGAGGCATTTAATGTTCAAGCAAAAATGGCTGATTTTCGACAAAAGAGATAACACCCCCCATTACCTCATGCTTCAGAAAGGTGAAAAATGGTCCGTTTTCAATGGTTTTATTTTTGAACGTCAGTTCACATTTGTAGGTAGATCATCAGTTTTAGAGCTAAAATTAGAATGTGTAAAGTGATTTTCATGCTTCCAGGGTCCCGGGAAGTGAATTAAATACCATTTGGATGCATTTAATGTTCAAGCAAAAACAGCTGATTTTTGACAAAAGAGATAACACCCCCTATTACGTCATGCTTCAGAAGGGTGAAAAATTGTCCGTTATCAAATGTTTTATTTTTGAACGTCAGTTCGCATTTGTAGGCGGATCATTAGTTTTAGAGCTGAAATTAGCATGTTTAAAGGGATGTTCATGCTTCCAGGGGCCCGGGAAGTGAATTAAATACCATTTGGAGGCATTTAATGTTCAAGCAAATACCGCTGATTTTTGACAAAAGAGATAACACCCCCCATTACGTCATGCTTCAGAAAGGTGAAAAATGGTCAGTTTTCAAAGGTTTTATTTTTGAACGTCTTTTCACATTTGTAGGTGGATCATCAGTTTTAGAGCTGAAATTAGCATGTTTAAAGTGATTTTCATGCTTCCAAGGGCCCTAAACACAAGATTTGTAGAATGGTTAAAAGTGCATGAAAACGGCCAATTTACTCACTCTGAGGTCTCAAAAAGTGTTTCTTCACCCCGGGAAGTGAATTAAATGCCATTTGGAGGCATTTAATGTTCAAGCAAAAACGGCTGATTTTTGACAAAAGAGATAACACCCCCCCATTACGTCATGCTTCAGAAAGGTGAAAAATGGTCTGTTTTCAAATGTTTTATTTTTGAACGTCAGTTCACATTTGTAGGTAGATCATCAGTTTTAGAGCTAAAATTAGAATGTTTAAAGTGATGTTCATGCTTCCAGGGGCCCGGGAAGTGAATTAAATACCATTTGGATGCATTTAATGTTCAAGCAAAAACAGCTCAATTTTGACAAAAGAGATAACACCCCCCCATTACGTCATGCCTCAGAAAGGTGAAAAATGGTGCGTTTTCAAATGTTTTATTTTTGAACGTCAGTTCACATCTGTAGGTGGATCATCAGTTTTAGAGATAAAATTAGCATGTTTAAAGTGATATTCATGCTTCCAGGGGCCCTAAACACAAGATTTGTGGAATGGTTAAAAGTGCATGAAAACGGCCAATATACTCACTCTGAGGTCTTAAAAAGTGTTTCTTCACCCTGGGAAGTGAATTAAATGCCATTTGGAGGCATTTAATGTTCAAGCAAAAACGGCTGATTTTTGACAAAAGAGATAACACCCCCATTACGTCATGCTTCAGAAAGGTGAAAAATGGTCCGTTTTCAAATGTTTTATTTTTGAACGTCAGTTCCCATTTGTTGGTGGATCATCAGTTTTAGAGCTAAAATTAGCATGTTTAAAGTTATTTTCATGCTTCCAAGGGCCCTAAACACAAGATTTGTGGAATGGTTAAAAGTGCATGAAAACGGCCAATTTACTCCCTCTGGGATCTCAAAAAGTTTTTTTTCACCCCGGGAGGTGAATTAAATGCCATTTGGAGGCATTTAATGTTCAAGCAAAAACGGCTGATTTTTGACAAAAGAGATAACACCCCCCCATTACGTCATGCTTCAGAAAGGTGAAAAATGGTCCGTTTTCAAATGTTTTATTTTTGAATGTCAGTTCACATTTGTAGGTAGATCATCAGTTTTAGAGCTAAAATTAGCATGTTTAAAAAGATTTTCATGCTTCCAGGGGCCCGGGAAGTGAATTAAATACCATTTGGAGGCATTTAATGTTCAAGCAAAAACAGCAGATTTTTGACAAAAGAGATAACACCCCCCCAGTACGTCATGCTTCAGAAAGGTGAAAAATGGTCCGTTTTCAAATGTTTTATTTTTGAACGTCAGTTCCCATTTGTAGGTGGATCATGAGTTTTAGAGCTAAAATTAGCATGTTTAAAGTGATTTTCATGCTTCTAGGGGCCCTAAACACAAGATTTGTGGAATGGTTAAAAGTGCATGAAAACGGCCAATTTACTCACTCTGAGGTCTCAAAAAGTGTTTCTTCACCCCGGGAAGTGAATTAAATGTCATTTGGAGGCATTTAATGTTCAAGCAAAAACGGCTGATTTTTGACAATAGAGATAACACCCCCCATTACGTCATGCTTCAGAAAGGTGAAAAATGTTCCTTTTTCAAATGTTTTATTTTTGAACGTCAGTTCACATTTGTAGGTAGATCATCAGTTTTAGAGCTAAAATTAGCATGTTTAAAGGGATGTTCATGCTTCCAGGGGCCCTAAACACAAGATTTGTGGAATGGTTAAAAGTGCATGAAAACGGCCAATTTACTCACTCTCAGGTCTCAAAAAGTGTTTCTTCACCACCGGAAGTGAATTAAATGCCATTTGGAAGCATTTAATGTTGAAGCAAAAACGGCTGATTTTTGACAAAAGAGATAACACCCCCCCCATTACGTCATGCTTCAGAAAGGTGAAAAATGGTCCGTTTTCAAATGTTTTATTTTTGAATGTCAGTTCACATTTGTAGGTAGATCATCAGTTTTAGAGCTAAAATTAGAATGTTTAAAGTGATTTTCATGCTTCCAGGGGCCCGGGAAGTGAATTAAACACCATTTGGATGCATTTAATGTTCAAGCAAAAACAGCTGATTTTTTACAAAAGAGATAACACCCCCCCATTACGTCATGCTTCAGAAAGGTGAAAAATGGTACGTTTTCAAATGTTTTATTTTTGAACGTCCGTTCACATTTGTAGGTGGATCATCAGTTTTAGAGCTAAAATTAGCATGTTTAAAGTGATTTTCACGCTTCTAGGGGCCCTAAACACAAGATGTGTGGAATGGTTAAAAGTGCATGAAAACAGCATATTTACTCCCTCTGAGGTCTCAAAAAGTTTTCTTTCACCCCGGGAAGTGAATTAAATGCCATTTGGAGGCATTTAATGTTCAAGCAAAAATGGCTGATTTTCGACAAAAGAGATAACACCCCCCATTACCTCATGCTTCAGAAAGGTGAAAAATGGTCCGTTTTCAATGGTTTTATTTTTGAACGTCAGTTCACATTTGTAGGTAGATCATCAGTTTTAGAGCTAAAATTAGAATGTGTAAAGTGATTTTCATGCTTCCAGGGTCCCGGGAAGTGAATTAAATACCATTTGGATGCATTTAATGTTCAAGCAAAAACAGCTGATTTTTGACAAAAGAGATAACACCCCCTATTACGTCATGCTTCAGAAGGGTGAAAAATTGTCCGTTATCAAATGTTTTATTTTTGAACGTCAGTTCGCATTTGTAGGCGGATCATTAGTTTTAGAGCTGAAATTAGCATGTTTAAAGGGATGTTCATGCTTCCAGGGGCCCGGGAAGTGAATTAAATACCATTTGGAGGCATTTAATGTTCAAGCAAATACCGCTGATTTTTGACAAAAGAGATAACACCCCCCATTACGTCATGCTTCAGAAAGGTGAAAAATGGTGTGTTTTCAAATGTTTTATTTTTGAACGTCAGTTCACATCTGTAGGTGGATCATCAGTTTTAGAGATAAAATTAGCATGTTTAAAGTGATATTCATGCTTCCAGGGGCCCTAAACACAAGATTTGTGGAATGGTTAAAAGTGCATGAAAACGGCCAATTTACTCACTCTGAGGTCTTAAAAAGTGTTTCTTCACCCTGGGAAGTGAATTAAATGCCATTTGGAGGCATTTAATGTTCAAGCAAAAACGGCTGATTTTTGACAAAAGAGATAACACCCCCATTACGTCATGCTTCAGAAAGGTGAAAAATGGTCCGTTTTCAAATGTTTTATTTTTGAACGTCAGTTCCCATTTGTTGGTGGATCATCAGTTTTAGAGCTAAAATTAGCATGTTTAAAGTTATTTTTTATGCTTCCAAGGGCCCTAAACACAAGATTTGTGGAATGGTTAAAAGTGCATGAAAACGGCCAATTTACTCCCTCTGGGATCTCAAAAAGTTTTTTTTCACCCCGGGAGGTGAATTAAATGCCATTTGGAGGCATTTAATGTTCAAGCAAAAACGGCTGATTTTTGACAAAAGAGATAACACCCCCCCATTATGTCATGCTTCAGAAAGGTGAAAAATGGTCCGTTTTCAAATGTTTTATTTTTGAACGGCAGTTCACATTTGTAGGTAGATCATCAGTTTTAGAGCTAAAATTAGCATGTTTAAAAAGATTTTCATGCTTCCAGGGGCCCGGGAAGTGAATTAAATACCATTTGGAGGCATTTAATGTTCAAGCAAAAACGGCTGATTTTTGACAAAAGAGATAACACCCCCATTACGTCATGCTTCAGAAAGGTGAAAAATGTTCCTTTTTCAAATGTTTTATTTTTGAACGTCAGTTCACATTTGTAGGTAGATCATCAGTTTTAGAGCTAAAATTAGCATGTTTAAAGGGATGTTCATGCTTCCAGGGGCCCTAAACACAAGATTTGTGGAATGGTTAAAAGTGCATGAAAACGGCCAATTTACTCACTCTCAGGTCTCAAAAAGTGTTTCTTCACCACCGGAAGTGAATTAAATGTCATTTGGAAGCATTTAATGTTGAAGCAAAAACGGCTGATTTTTGACAAAAGAGATAACCCCCCCCCCCATTACGTCATGCTTCAGAAAGGTGAAAAATGGTCCGTTTTCAAATGTTTTATTTTTGAATGTCAGTTCACATTTGTAGGTAGATCATCAGTTTTAGAGCTAAAATTAGAATGTTTAAAGTGATTTTCATGCTTCCAGGGGCCCGGGAAGTGAATTAAACACCATTTGGATGCATTTAATGTTCAAGCAAAAACAGCTGATTTTTTACAAAAGAGATAACACCCCCCCATTACGTCATGCTTCAGAAAGGTGAAAAATGGTACGTTTTCAAATGTTTTATTTTTGAACGTCCGTTCACATTTGTAGGTGGATCATCAGTTTTAGAGCTAAAATTAGCATGTTTAAAGTGATTTTCACGCTTCTAGGGGCCCTAAACACATAATTTGTGGAATGGTTAAAAGTGCATGAAAACAGCATATTTACTCCCTCTGAGGTCTCAAAAAGTTTTCTTTCACCCCGGGAAGTGAATTAAATGCCATTTGGAGGCATTTAATGTTCAAGCAAAAATGGCTGATTTTCGACAAAAGAGATAACACCCCCCATTACCTCATGCTTCAGAAAGGTGAAAAATGGTCCGTTTTCAATGGTTTTATTTTTGAACGTCAGTTCACATTTGTAGGTAGATCATCAGTTTTAGAGCTAAAATTAGAATGTGTAAAGTGATTTTCATGCTTCCAGGGTCCCGGGAAGTGAATTAAATACCATTTGGATGCATTTAATGTTCAAGCAAAAACAGCTGATTTTTGACAAAAGAGATAACACCCCCTATTACGTCATGCTTCAGAAGGGTGAAAAATTGTCCGTTATCAAATGTTTTATTTTTGAACGTCAGTTCGCATTTGTAGGCGGATCATTAGTTTTAGAGCTGAAATTAGCATGTTTAAAGTGATTTTTATGCTTCCAAAGGCCCTAAACACAAGATTTGTGGAATGGTTAAAAGTGCATGAAAACGGCCAATGTACTCACTCTGAGGTCTCAAAAAGTGTTTCTTCACCCCGGAAAGTGAATTAAATGCCATTTGGAGGCATTTAATGTTCAAGCAAAAACGGATGATTTTTGACAAAAGAGATAGCACCCCCCCATTACGTCATGCTTCAGAAATGTGAAAAATCGTCCGTTTTCAAATGTTTTATTTTTGAACGTCAGTTCACATTTGTAGGTAGATTATCAGTTTTAGAGCTAAAATTAGCATGTTTAAAAAGATTTTCATGCTTCCAGGGGCCCGGGAAGTGAATTAAATACCATTTGGAGGCATTTAATGTTCAAGCAAAAACATCAGATTTTTGACAAAAGAGATAACACCCCCCCATTACGTCATGCTTCAGAAAGGTGAAAAATGGTCCGTTTTCAAATGTTTTATTTTTGAACGTCAGCTCACATTTGTGGATAGATCATCAGTTTTAGAGCTAAAATTAGCATTTTTAAAGTGATTTTCATGCTTCCAGGGGCCCGGGAAGTGAATTTAATACCATTTGGAGACATTTAATGTTCAAGCGAAAACAGCTGATTTTTGACAAAAGAGATAACACCCCCCATTACGTCATGCTTCAGAAAGGTGAAAAATGGTCAGTTTTCAAATGTTTTATTTTTGAACGTCAGTTCACATTTGTAGGTGGATCATCAGTTTTAGAGCTGAAATTAGCATGTTTAAAGTGATTTTCATGCTTCCAAGGGCCCTAAACAAAAGATTTGTGGAATGGTTAAAAGTGCATGAAAACGGCCAATTTACTCCCTCTGGGATCTCAAAAAGTTTTTTTTCACCCCGGGAGGTGAATTAAATGCCATTTGGAGGCATTTAATGTTCAAGCAAAAACGGCTGATTTTTGACAAAAGAGATAACACCCCCCATTACGTCATGCTTCAGAAAGGTGAAAAATGGTCCGTTTTCAAATGTTTTATTTTTGAACGTCAGTTCCAATTTGTAGGTGGATCATCAGTTTTAGAGCTAAAATTAGCATGTTTAAAGTGATTTTCATGCTTCCAGGGGCCCTAAACACAAGATTTGTGGAATGGTTAAAAGTGCATGAAAACGGCCAATTTACTCACTCTGAGGTCTCAAAAAGTGTTTTTTTCACCCCGGGAAGTGAATTAAATGTCATTTGGAGGCATTTAATGTTCAAGCAAAAACGGCTGATTTTTGACAATAGAGATAACACCCCCCATTACGTCATGCTTCAGAAAGGTGAAAAATGTTCCTTTTGAAATGTTTTATTTTTGAACGTCAGTTCACATTTGTAGGTAGATCATCAGTTTTACAGCTAAAATTAGCATGTTTAAAGGGATGTTCATGCTTCCAGGGGCCCGGGAAGTGAATTAAATGCCATTTGGAGGCATTTAATGTTCAAGCAAAAACGGCTGATTTTTGACAAAAGAGATAACACCCCCCCATTACGTCATGCTTCAGAAAGGTGAAAAATGGTCCGTTTTCAAATGTTTTATTTTTGAACGTCAGTTCACATTTGTAGGTGGATCATCAGTTTTAGAGCTGAAATTAGCATGTTTAAAGTGATTTTCATGCTTCCAAGGGCCCTAAACACAAGATTTGTGGAATGGTTAAAAGTGCATGAAAACGGCCAATTTACTCACTCTGAGGACTCAAAAAGTGTTTCTTCAACCCGGGAAGTGAATTAAATGCCATTTGGAGGCATTTAATGTTCAAGCAAAAATGGCTGATTTTTGACAAAAGAGATAACACCCCCCCCCCATTACGTCATGCTTCAGAAAGGTGAAAAATGGTCAGTTTTCAAATGTTTTATTTTTGAACGTCAGTTCACATTTGTAGGTAGATCATCAGTTTTAGAGCTAAAATTAGAATGTTTAAAGAGATGTTCATGCTTCCAGGGGCCCGGGAAGTGAATTAAATACCATTTGGAGGCATTTAATGTTCAAGCAAATACCGCTGATTTTTGACAAAAGAGATAACACCCCCCCATTACGTCATGCTTCAGAAAGGTGAAAAATGGTCTGTTATCAAATGTTTTATTTTTGAACGTCAGTTCACATTTGTAGGTGGATCATCAGTTTTAGAGCTGAAATTAGCATGTTTAAAGTGATTTTCATGCTTCCAAGGGCCCTAAACACAAGATTTGTGGAATGGTTAAAAGTGCATGAAAACGGCCAAATTACTCACTCTGAGGTCTCAAAAAGTGTTTCTTCACCCCGGCAAGTAAATTAAATGCCATTTGGAGGCATTTAATGTTCAAGCAAAAACGCCTGATTTTTGACAAAAGAGATAACACCCTCCCCATTACGTCATGCTTCAGAAAGGTGAAAAATGGTCCGTTTTCAAATGTTTTATTTTTCAACGTCAGTTCACATTTGTAGGTAGATCATCAGTTTTAGAGCTAAAATTAGAATGTTTAAAGTGATTTTCATGCTTCCAGGGGCCCGGGAAGTGAACTAAACACCATTTGGATGCATTTACTGTTCAAGCAAAAACAGCTCAATTTTGACAAAAGAGATAACACCCCCCCATTACGTCATGCTTCAGAAAGGTGAAAAATGGTCTGTTTTCAAATGTTTTATTTTTGAACGTCAGTTCACATTTGTAGGTAGATCATCAGTTTTAGAGCTAAAATTAGAATGTTTAAAGTGATTTTCATGCTTCCAGGGGCCCGGGAAGTGAATTAAACACCATTTGGATGCATTTACTGTTCAAGCAAAAACAGCTCAATTTTGACAAAAGAGATAACACCCCCCCATTACGTCATGCTTCAGAAAGGTGAAAAATGGTCCGTTTTCAAATGTTTTATTTTTGAACGTCAGCTCACATTTGTGGATAGATCATCAGTTTTAGAGCTAAAATTAGCATTTTTAAAGTGATTTTCATGCTTCCAGGGGCCCGGGAAGTGAATTTAATACCATTTGGAGACATTTAATGTTCAAGCGAAAACAGCTGATTTTTGACAAAAGAGATAACACCCCCCATTACGTCATGCTTCAGAAAGGTGAAAAATGGTCAGTTTTCAAATGTTTTATTTTTGAACGTCAGTTCACATTTGTAGGTGGATCATCAGTTTTAGAGCTGAAATTAGCATGTTTAAAGTGATTTTCATGCTTCCAAGGGCCCTAAACAAAAGATTTGTGGAATGGTTAAAAGTGCATGAAAACGGCCAATTTACTCCCTCTGGGATCTCAAAAAGTTTTTTTTCACCCCGGGAGGTGAATTAAATGCCATTTGGAGGCATTTAATGTTCAAGCAAAAACGGCTGATTTTTGACAAAAGAGATAACACCCCCCATTACGTCATGCTTCAGAAAGGTGAAAAATGGTCCGTTTTCAAATGTTTTATTTTTGAACGTCAGTTCCAATTTGTAGGTGGATCATCAGTTTTAGAGCTAAAATTAGCATGTTTAAAGTGATTTTCATGCTTCCAGGGGCCCTAAACACAAGATTTGTGGAATGGTTAAAAGTGCATGAAAACGGCCAATTTACTCACTCTGAGGTCTCAAAAAGTGTTTTTTTCACCCCGGGAAGTGAATTAAATGTCATTTGGAGGCATTTAATGTTCAAGCAAAAACGGCTGATTTTTGACAATAGAGATAACACCCCCCATTACGTCATGCTTCAGAAAGGTGAAAAATGTTCCTTTTGAAATGTTTTATTTTTGAACGTCAGTTCACATTTGTAGGTAGATCATCAGTTTTACAGCTAAAATTAGCATGTTTAAAGGGATGTTCATGCTTCCAGGGGCCCGGGAAGTGAATTAAATGCCATTTGGAGGCATTTAATGTTCAAGCAAAAACGGCTGATTTTTGACAAAAGAGATAACACCCCCCCATTACGTCATGCTTCAGAAAGGTGAAAAATGGTCCGTTTTCAAATGTTTTATTTTTGAACGTCAGTTCACATTTGTAGGTGGATCATCAGTTTTAGAGCTGAAATTAGCATGTTTAAAGTGATTTTCATGCTTCCAAGGGCCCTAAACACAAGATTTGTGGAATGGTTAAAAGTGCATGAAAACGGCCAATTTACTCACTCTGAGGACTCAAAAAGTGTTTCTTCAACCCGGGAAGTGAATTAAATGCCATTTGGAGGCATTTAATGTTCAAGCAAAAATGGCTGATTTTTGACAAAAGAGATAACACCCCCCCCCCATTACGTCATGCTTCAGAAAGGTGAAAAATGGTCAGTTTTCAAATGTTTTATTTTTGAACGTCAGTTCACATTTGTAGGTAGATCATCAGTTTTAGAGCTAAAATTAGAATGTTTAAAGAGATGTTCATGCTTCCAGGGGCCCGGGAAGTGAATTAAATACCATTTGGAGGCATTTAATGTTCAAGCAAATACCGCTGATTTTTGACAAAAGAGATAACACCCCCCCATTACGTCATGCTTCAGAAAGGTGAAAAATGGTCTGTTATCAAATGTTTTATTTTTGAACGTCAGTTCACATTTGTAGGTGGATCATCAGTTTTAGAGCTGAAATTAGCATGTTTAAAGTGATTTTCATGCTTCCAAGGGCCCTAAACACAAGATTTGTGGAATGGTTAAAAGTGCATGAAAACGGCCAAATTACTCACTCTGAGGTCTCAAAAAGTGTTTCTTCACCCCGGCAAGTAAATTAAATGCCATTTGGAGGCATTTAATGTTCAAGCAAAAACGCCTGATTTTTGACAAAAGAGATAACACCCTCCCCATTACGTCATGCTTCAGAAAGGTGAAAAATGGTCCGTTTTCAAATGTTTTATTTTTCAACGTCAGTTCACATTTGTAGGTAGATCATCAGTTTTAGAGCTAAAATTAGAATGTTTAAAGTGATTTTCATGCTTCCAGGGGCCCGGGAAGTGAACTAAACACCATTTGGATGCATTTACTGTTCAAGCAAAAACAGCTCAATTTTGACAAAAGAGATAACACCCCCCCATTACGTCATGCTTCAGAAAGGTGAAAAATGGTCTGTTTTCAAATGTTTTATTTTTGAACGTCAGTTCACATTTGTAGGTAGATCATCAGTTTTAGAGCTAAAATTAGAATGTTTAAAGTGATTTTCATGCTTCCAGGGGCCCGGGAAGTGAATTAAACACCATTTGGATGCATTTACTGTTCAAGCAAAAACAGCTCAATTTTGACAAAAGAGATAACACCCCCCCATTACGTCATGCTTCAGAAAGGTGAAAAATGGTCCGTTTTCAAATGTTTTATTTTTGAACGTCAGCTCACATTTGTGGATAGATCATCAGTTTTAGAGCTAAAATTAGCATTTTTAAAGTGATTTTCATGCTTCCAGGGGCCCGGGAAGTGAATTTAATACCATTTGGAGACATTTAATGTTCAAGCGAAAACAGCTGATTTTTGACAAAAGAGATAACACCCCCCATTACGTCATGCTTCAGAAAGGTGAAAAATGGTCAGTTTTCAAATGTTTTATTTTTGAACGTCAGTTCACATTTGTAGGTGGATCATCAGTTTTAGAGCTGAAATTAGCATGTTTAAAGTGATTTTCATGCTTCCAAGGGCCCTAAACACAAGATTTGTGGAATGGTTAAAAGTGCATGAAAACGGCCAATTTACTCCCTCTGGGATCTCAAAAAGTTTTTTTTCACCCCGGGAGGTGAATTAAATGCCATTTGGAGGCATTTAATGTTCAAGCAAAAAAGGCTGATTTTTGACAAAAGAGATAACACCCCCCATTACGTCATGCTTCAGAAAGGTGAAAAAAATGGTCAGTTTTCAAATGTTTTATTTTTGAACGTCAGTTCCCATTTGTAGGTGGATCATCAGTTTTAGAGCTAAAATTAGCATGTTTAAAGTGATTTTCATGCTTCCAGGGGCCCTAAACACAAGATTTGTGGAATGGTTAAAAGTGCATGAAAACGGCCAATTTACTCACTCTGAGGTCTCAAAAAGTGTTTCTTCACCCCGGGAAGTGAATTAAATGTCATTTGGAGGCATTTAATGTTCAAGCAAAAATGTCTGATTTTTGACAATAGAGATAACACCCCCCATTACGTCATGCTTCAGAAAGGTGAAAAATGTTCCTTTTTGAAATGTTTTATTTTTGAACGTCAGTTCACATTTGTAGGTAGATCATCAGTTTTAGAGCTAAAATTAGCATGTTTAAAGGGATGTTCATGCTTCCAGGGGCCCGGGAAGTGAATTAAATACCATTTGGAGGCATTTAATGTTCAAGCAAATACCGCTGATTTTTGACAAAAGAGATAACACCCCCCATTGCGTCATGCTTCAGAAAGGTGAAAAATGGTCAGTTTTCAAAGGTTTTATTTTTGAACGTCTTTTCACATTTGTAGGTGGATCATCCGTTTTAGAGCTGAAATTAGCATGTTTAAAGTGATTTTCATGCTTCCAAGGGCCCTAAACACAAGATTTGTAGAATGGTTAAAAGTGCATGAAAACGGCCAATTTACTCACTCTGAGGTCTCAAAAAGTGTTTCTTCACCCCGGGAAGTGAATTAAATGCCATTTGGAGGCATTTAATGTTCAAGCAAAAACGGCTGATTTTTGACAAAAGAGATAACACCCCCCCATTACGTCATGCTTCAGAAAGGTGAAAAATGGTCTGTTTTCAAATGTTTTATTTTTGAACGTCAGTTCACATTTGTAGGTAGATCATCAGTTTTAGAGCTAAAATTAGAATGTTTAAAGTGATGTTCATGCTTCCAGGGGCCCGGGAAGTGAATTAAATACCATTTGGATGCATTTAATGTTCAAGCAAAAACAGCTCAATTTTGACAAAAGAGATAACACCCCCCCATTACGTCATGCCTCAGAAAGGTGAAAAATGGTGCGTTTTCAAATGTTTTATTTTTGAACGTCAGTTCACATCTGTAGGTGGATCATCAGTTTTAGAGATAAAATTAGCATGTTTAAAGTGATATTCATGCTTCCAGGGGCCCTAAACACAAGATTTGTGGAATGGTTAAAAGTGCATGAAAACGGCCAATTTACTCACTCTGAGGTCTTAAAAAGTGTTTCTTCACCCTGGGAAGTGAATTAAATGCCATTTGGAGGCATTTAATGTTCAAGCAAAAACGGCTGATTTTTGACAAAAGAGATAACACCCCCCATTACGTCATGCTTCAGAAAGGTGAAAAATGGTCCGTTTTCAAATGTTTTATTTTTGAACGTCAGTTCCCATTTGTTGGTGGATCATCAGTTTTAGAGCTAAAATTAGCATGTTTAAAGTTATTTTCATGCTTCCAAGGGCCCTAAACACAAGATTTGTGGAATGGTTAAAAGTGCATGAAAACGGCCAATTTACTCCCTCTGGGAACTCAAAAAGTTTTTTTTCACCCCGGGAGGTGAATTAAATGCCATTTGGAGGCATTTAATGTTCAAGCAAAAACGGCTGATTTTTGACAAAAGAGATAACACCCCCCCATTACGTCATGCTTCAGAAAGGTGAAAAATGGTCCGTTTTCAAATGTTTTATTTTTGAACGTCAGTTCACATTTGTAGGTAGATCATCAGTTTTAGAGCTAAAATTAGCATGTTTAAAAAGATTTTCATGCTTCCAGGGGCCCGGGAAGTGAATTAAATACCATTTGGAGGCATTTAATGTTCAAGCAAAAACAGCAGATTTTTGACAAAAGAGATAACACCCCCCCAGTACGTCATGCTTCAGAAAGGTGAAAAATGGTCCGTTTTCAAATGTTTTATTTTTGAACGTCAGTTCCCATTTGTAGGTGGATCATGAGTTTTAGAGCTAAAATTAGCATGTTTAAAGTGATTTTCATGCTTCTAGGGGCCCTAAACACAAGATTTGTGGAATGGTTAAAAGTGCATGAAAACGGCCAATTTACTCACTCTGAGGTCTCAAAAAGTGTTTCTTCACCCTGGGAAGTGAATTAAATGTCATTTGGAGGCATTTAATGTTCAAGCAAAAACGGCTGATTTTTGACAATAGAGATAACACCCCCCATTACGTCATGCTTCAGAAAGGTGAAAAATGTTCCTTTTTCAAATGTTTTATTTTTGAACGTCAGTTCACATTTGTAGGTAGATCATCAGTTTTAGAGCTAAAATTAGCATGTTTAAAGGGATGTTCATGCTTCCAGGGGCCCTAAACACAAGATTTGTGGAATGGTTAAAAGTGCATGAAAACTGCCAATTTACTCACTCTGAGGACTCAAAAAGTGTTTCTTCAACCCGGGAAGTGAATTAAATGCCATTTGGAGGCATTTAATGTTCAAGCAAAAACGGCTGATTTTTGACAAAAGAGATAACACCCCCCCCCATTACGTCATGCTTCAGAAAGGTGAAAAATGGTCAGTTTTCAAATGTTTTATTTTTGAACGTCAGTTCACATTTGTAGGTAGATCATCAGTTTTAGAGCTAAAATTAGAATGTTTAAAGAGATGTTCATGCTTCCAGGGGCCCGGGAAGTGAATTAAATACCATTTGGAGGCATTTAATGTTCAAGCAAATACCGCTGATTTTTGACAAAAGAGATAACACCCCCCCATTACGTCATGCTTCAGAAAGGTGAAAAATGGTCCGTTATCAAATGTTTTATTTTTGAACGTCAGTTCACATTTGTAGGTGGATCATCAGTTTTAGAGCTGAAATTAGCATGTTTAAAGTGATTTTCATGCTTCCAAGGGCCCTAAACACAAGATTTGTGGAATGGTTAAAAGTGCATGAAAACGGCCAATTAACTCACTCTGAGGTCTCAAAAAGTGTTTCTTCACCCCGGGAAGTGAATTAAATGCCATTTGGAGGCATTTAATGTTCAAGCAAAAACGGCTGATTTTTGACAAAAGAGATAACACCCCCCCATTACGTCATGCTTCAGAAAGGTGAAAAATGGTCCGTTTTCAAATGTTTTATTTTTGAACGTCAGTTCACATTTGTAGGTATATCATCAGTTTTAGAGCTAAAATTAGAATGTTTAAAGTGATTTTCATGCTTCCAGGTGCCCGGGAAGTGAATTAAATACCATTTGGATGCATTTAATGTTCAAGCAAAAACAGCTCAATTTTGACAAAAGAGATTACACCCCCCATCACGTAATGCTTCAGAAAGGTGAAAAATGGTGCGTTTTCAAATGTTTTAATTTTTGAATGTCAGTTCAGATCTGTAGGTGGATCATCAGTTTTAGAGATAAAATTAGCATGTTTAAAGTGATCATGCTTCCAGGGGCCCTAAACACAAGATTTGTGGAATGGTTAAAAGTGCATGAAAACTGCCAATTTACTCACTCTGAGGACTCAAAAAGTGTTTCTTCAACCCGGGAAGTGAATTAAATGCCATTTGGAGGCATTTAATGTTCAAGCAAAAACGGCTGATTTTTGACAAAAGAGATAACACCCCCCCCCATTACGTCATGCTTCAGAAAGGTGAAAAATGGTCAGTTTTCAAATGTTTTATTTTTGAACGTCAGTTCACATTTGTAGGTAGATCATCAGTTTTAGAGCTAAAATTAGAATGTTTAAAGAGATGTTCATGCTTCCAGGGGCCCGGGAAGTGAATTAAATACCATTTGGAGGCATTTAATGTTCAAGCAAATACCGCTGATTTTTGACAAAAGAGATAACACCTCCCCATTACGTCATGCTTCAGAAAGGTGAAAAATGGTCCGTTATCAAATGTTTTATTTTTGAACGTCAGTTCACATTTGTAGGTGGATCATCAGTTTTAGAGCTGAAATTAGCATGTTTAAAGTGATTTTCATGCTTCCAAGGGCCCTAAACACAAGATTTGTGGAATGGTTAAAAGTGCATGAAAACGGCCAAATTACTCACTCTGAGGTCTCAAAAAGTGTTTCTTCACCCCGGGAAGTAAATTAAATGCCATTTGGAGGCATTTAATGTTCAAGCAAAAACGCCTGATTTTTGACAAAAGAGATAACACCCTCCCCATTACGTCATGCTTCAGAAAGGTGAAAAATGGTCCGTTTTCAAATGTTTTATTTTTCAACGTCAGTTCACATTTGTAGGTAGATCATCAGTTTTAGAGCTAAAATTAGAATGTTTAAAGTGATTTTCATGCTTCCAGGGGCCCGGGAAGTGAATTAAACACCATTTGGATGCATTTACTGTTCAAGCAAAAACAGCTCAATTTTGACAAAAGAGATAACACCCCCCCCATTACGTCATGCTTCAGAAAGGTGAAAAATGGTGCGTTTTCAAATGTTTTATTTTTGAACGTCAGTTCACATCTGTAGGTGGATCATCAGTTTTAGAGATAAAATTAGCATGTTTAAAGTGATAATTATGCTTCCAGGGGCCCTAAACACAAGATTTGTGGAATGGTTAAAAGTGCATGAAAACGTCCAAATTACTCACTCTGAGGTCTCAAAAAGTGTTTCTTCACCCCGGCAAGTGAATTAAATGCCATTCGGAGGCATTTAATGTTCAAGCAAAAACGGCTGATTTTTGACAAAAGAGATAACACCCCCCATTACGTCATGCTTCAGAAAGGTGACAAATGGTCCGTTTTCAAATGTTTTATTTTTGAACGTCAGTTCACATTTGTAGGTAGATCATCAGTTTTAGAGCTAAAATGAGCATGTTTAAAGAGATTTTCATGCTTCCCGGGGTCCGGGAAGTGAATTAAATACCATTTGGAGGCATTTAATGTTCAAGCAAAAACAGCTGATTTTTGACAAAAGAGATAACACCCCCCCCCCCCCCATTACGTCATGCTTCAGAAAGGTGAAAAATGGTCTGTTTTCAAATGTTTTATTTTTGAACGTCAGTTCACATTTGTAGGTGGATCATCAGTTTTAGAGCTAAATTTAGCATGCTTAAAGTGATTTTCATTCTTCCAGGGGCCTTAAACACAAGATTTGTGGAATGGTTAAAAGTGCATGAAAACGGCCATTTTACTCATAGCTGGCCCTGCCCGATACAATGCTGGCTCCACCTTCTGCCGAGCGATGGATAGCTCTGCTCCTGCCAGTGACAATACTGGCTCCACCTCCTGCTGGGCGTCTGAGGACCCGGCCCTGCACAGTGAATAGGCCAGGTGCCTCTGCCTGGCTACACCCACAACAAACCCGGGATGAGGGGAGTTCCCCTGCATGGACAAAAGGATCAAAGCCGAAAAGGGGTATAAGAGAAGGACCCCTGAACCAAGACTTTAGATCAATTCTGACAAGGAACCCTGAACCAAGGACAAGAAGCCTGCTGATCCAAGGACTTGCCTACCCCTTCTGCAAGAGTGCTGTTTGCTGGGGGAATCCTGCAGGTGCTGCTTTATTTTTGCCAAGGAACCAGAAGAGAGGAACTCAGTGTGAACTTTGCTGAGGAAATCTCCAAGGGCTGGAAGAGGGCCAGTCTCCTGTTGAAGTCACAGGGCTAAAGGACTTCACCATTTGCTAAAAGTGCTTGTTGCTGGAACTTGTCCAGCACCTCTGAAGAAATCCAACAATCCTGACGCCGACGGACGCCACCGAATCCAGCTCGGCATCGTGAGTGCAGCTCCCGTGTCCTGCATCTTCGACGCCGGCCGCTGGGCCCGATCGATGCTAGTAGCGAAGCCGCTGCCGACGCCTCGACCCCGAGCCCTCTCGACGCCGTGAGCACTGCTCACTCTTGCAACATCATCATCGACGGCGCCGTATCCTGCTTCACCTCGTGAGCGCTGCTCCTGCCTGACAACTCTCGACGCCGCTGATCATTGTGTGCTTCGCTTTTCCAAGGTAATGTGTTGTGGGGGAGTCCGTGTGACTCCGGGCTCGACGTAGCGCTCCTCGCGGTCGACGCCGAACCTTTGGATTAACTTTGCCTCGACATTGTGTGACTCCCGTGTGGGTTACATTGTTGCCAAGAACTGTGATCTAAAGAAGAAGAGTTGCTTTTGTTACTAAAGACTTTGTGCTAAGAAGAAACTACACTTGAACTATTATTTTTCCTTCCAAGAGTATTTATAAGATTGTGGTATATTTTTGTCGTTATTTGGTCTTGTACTAAGCTTTATATAAAAATCCTTATTTTTATAATACTACTGTGTCGTGTCCATTTGTAGTGTATTCACTTTATTACTGTATGTGGTCATAAATGCTTAACGCACTGCCTCTGAGATAAGTCTGTCTGCTTTGCCAAGCTACTGAGGGGGTGAGCAGGGGTTACCTAAGTTTGTGAACCCCTTGCCCTGACTAGAGGAGATGAGTCCCTATTTGTCAGAAGTGTATACCTCTGCCAACTAGAGACAGCCAAGTCTAAGAGTCGCCTATTCAACTGCTTGCACTCTGTGTCGTTTGTGGACTGACCCCAATCCCCGTACATTCCAAGTAATCGCGTTGTAACTATCCTGCATCAATATCTAAGGTATACCACTATGTAGCCCCAGCACAATAGAAGGGAAGCAGCAACACTCCAGAGAGTGTAAGCGGTGAGCCAGAACCTAAAAAGATATAAACTCCATTCTACAATACTCGGGCAAGCTATCCAAACATTGCTAATCCAAACCATATGCACAACGGTGCAAACCGAAAACAATGCAACTAGGTTAGGACGTTACGAGCTCTGCCCGGCCCGGACCACCTTTGTTACTATTTCAATTTGCAGTTTCGGGACTAGTGACATGATCCTGATCACTCAAGTACAAGGCATCCACAAGCAAAAAAGGATAAAGTTGCCATACATCGTGCCCCAGCATGAACCAAAGCCCACCATTAGCCAAATATCCATCAGCAGTTTGAGGTGTAATATTGCTAAATAAATCAATGCTAGAGCCTGAGTCTGAATGGTTTGATGCTTCATCTGAGGAGTCCGACAGGACTGGGTTGGCAACATCCCTGAAACTGATGGCTGTCTCAAGGGCCTCCGCCTGTTCACACAGGGCCTGCTCCGGAGAGGGGATCCCAGATTTTGCTGCAAAAGCCCCCCCTCCCCCGGAGGCTTTTTGATTTATGGACTCTCCGCAGCTTCAGAGAGGGAGGGCGCCCCTGTGAAGAGGGTCCAGATCAGCCTGCGGGAACATAATTTCAAGCCAGTCTGCCACCTCATCCGGGGATTCAAAAAACTGCATTTTGTGATCATGGATCGCCTTCAACTTAGCCGGGAATAGTAACGCATATTTGATATTTAGTGCCCTGAGCTTTTTCTTCACGTCTTGATAATGAGATCGTTGACGCTGGATCAGAGCTGTGTAGTCTGGGTATAGGGATATCCGCTGATACTCATACTGGATATGGGACAGCTCACTCGCCTTTTGCAACAGAATGTCTCAGTCTCTGAAAGTGTGGACTTTAACAATCAAGGGCCGGGGGCGGGCTACCAGACTGCCTGTTGGTATCCTGTGCGCCCTTTCCATGCAGAATAAATCAGAAAGCCCTCCGGGGCCATGTGATCCTTGAGCCACTGCTCCATGAACTTAGTAGCGTCCCTTCCCTTGCATCGCTCCGGCAGGCCTATGACGCGAATGGTATTGCACCAGGCGCACCCTTCTGCGTCATCCGCCCTTTCCTGCAGACCTGCAGCCTGCTTTTTGAGCTGCGCGATCTGTGCGCCATGCTCCCTGTGTTGTGGCGCCAACTCAAGTAGTGTGACTTTGGTTTCTTTGACAACCACAGCTAGCTTGTCATGGTCAGATTTAAGAAGGATGAATCCCATTGTCAAAGTCCCAAGCTGTCTCTCAATGGCCAGCCAGGAGTCACAGGTCTGCAATCTTCTGAGAACGGAAATCGCAAAAGTGGTACTTTGTTGCATCGTCTGGAACCATCACAAACAAGTAAGGATGACTGGCAGGGGGACTCAAAACATCAAAGGAAAACATGTTTCTGCGCCCAGCGCTCAGTCACAAGCAGCCTCACATACCATTACAGCGCTACCAGGCAAAAAAGGTTGGAAACAATGGGCGCCAGAAGATAAGCAGGGGGAGAGAAAGGGGAGAAGAGTGAGTGCGTGGATAAAAACAGCACATTTGAAAACAAGCCAGAAAATATCGAGACTGTTAAAAAAGGCCCTGCTAAACCACACAGAGAGACCAGCTATTCTCAAATGCTGATTACTAGCACTTTGGTACAACAGGGGGCCTGGCACTTTGCTTAAGTCTGTAGAAGAAAATCCAAGTTTGATAGCAGAAAAGCTGGGGCAGATTGAAGGAGCACTGACTGACTAAAATTTGCCAGCTGTGTTATTTGTAATAGGGCCACCAGGTACTCCCCTCTCTATAGATCAGGGGAGAAAACTGTCCTGGTGATTCATTCTACACCTGTGTGCCACCCACATGAGGGTTGCTTGGAGGTCAAAGCAGCAAGAGCTGGCGGTAAAAGCAGTAGCTCAAATGTGAAAATATCACTGGTGAAATTGTAGAACCCGCAGTAACCCCACAAGCTGCAAGCAGCTCTCTTCTAATCCACTCATTCAAAACACAGCAGAATCAAGACAAATTCTATTCATTAACAGATAAATCAGAGCTGACAGACACAAGCATCTTTATGTCAAGCGGGCAAGACGGTCCCAAATGGTACAGCAGCTCTAACACGGATCCTCAGAAAAGCAAGCTTGGGCCAAAAAAACTGCAAAAAAGAAAAATGGGGATCGCCAAAAAAAGAAACATGATATCCCAGACAAAGAAAGTGGTACAGATCTGAGGTGGGATTATTTTGATACTCAGCTTACAGTATTATCTGACTCTATGGTCACCTCAGGTGGTAATAGAACTATAACAGGTAGCCTAAACGGAGATAATGGAGGACCAAAGAGCGACCCTCCACTGGAGGTTGTTCTTCAATCTATCAAAAGCTTCCAGGAGGAAGCCAAGGCTGACAGCCGTAGATCACGCCTGGCTGCCAAGAAACTACAAGGGGCTGTCACAAGGGTTGGCAAAACCTGCGCTGAAATTGCAAATCAGATGGCTAGTGTGGAGGAAAGGACGGAGCATTTAGAGAAAGATATATCCACGCTTAAAACCCAAAGAGACGAACATGAGTGTGGTCAAAGATCTCATGTGGAGTATGGAGGAGAAGGTAAATAGGTCGCGGCGCAACAATCTCCTCTTCCTGGAGATCCCGGAAGGAGTGGAAAAATAGGACCCCAGAGGTTTCATGATCTCATTCCTTAAAGGGGCTTTTCATGAACTCCTGGGATTGGGATAAAGAAGTTCAGAGAGTGCACAGATTTCCTATTTCCCTTGCCAAAAGTACCCATCAGTGCAGCAACATCCTCGTGCCATGCTACTGTTTTTTGGCAAATATCTCCTCCGTCAAGCTCTTTATGATCTGGCAAGGCCCACAAATCAAAGATCCTTCGATGGAATAACTTTTTTCACTAGACCTGACTTTGCGCATTCCACAGTGGAACGCAGATGGAGGCTCAGGCAACTCTTTGCTCCTTTTAAAAAGCTGGGAGCCAATGTATACCTTCAGAATCCTGCCAGACTTAAAATTGTAAATAAAGGGTCTACTCGTAGCTTTGTTTCCAAGATCCAGGCTGAAAAATACTTACTGGAAGTCTCTGGAAACAAATAATGGTAACAGTAATATGATGCTCTTAAAAACACTAAGGACATCTATCCTGTCTTTAAGGAAAGCCATGCAGTTGCATTTGCGTAGAAAGTAGTTCTTGATGATGTTGCTAATTCTTTTTTTATGTTTTTCTTTTCTCTTTTTCCTTTTCTTGTTTAGGCACATTTAGGTCAAATTTGGGGTTTCTGGGGTTTTGATTATATAGGCATGAAGGTGCTATTTATGGGGGGGAAGATCTAGCGGACACGCGGGGATCTGTTGCCTCGGATGTTAAGCACCTGGCCTCGGTTAGGCCAGGTAACCTCCAAAACAGGTGGGGGGTTGAGGGGGGTGGAAGGGGAAGGGGTAGAATGGTGTTAGACAGGTAGTTTGAAAAAAGGATATGCGCAACAATCCATCGTATGTTTGCAGGAAACTCACATTGAAGGCTCACAAACATACATTTTAAAAACACTTGGGTATAGGTTGATAGGTGTAACAACACAGGGTGCTAGGGTACACGGGATAGCCATTTTAGCCAAAGGGAACGGGCTTGTGTTTAGTAGATCTAAAGCTGAAAAATGTGGAAACTGGGCAGTCACCGAATGTCAATATGGGAGTGGGCAAATGCTTACACTGTGTGTAATATATGTCAGCAACACTGATGATCCAACAGTCTTTGATGAGATCTCAAATGAACTTAAGCACTGGCCACTTCCCTTAATGATTTGGGGGGATTTTAACATTAATTTCACTTTTGACTGGTCTCTGAAACAAGATTGGCCATATTCTGGCCGTAAACCTAAAGTTTTTAGGGCCTTGAAGAGTTTGTGTCAGACACAGGGGCTAGTAGATGGTTGGCAGACCCTAAAACTCAATGACCAAGGGTATACTTTTTTTCCAACCACATCTTACGCATGTAAGAATTGATTATATACTTATCTCTAACTCACTGAAATCGAAATGACAATTGGAGAAGTTACCACGTGTCTTATGGTATCACAATATACTAATTTGCACCTTACAAATACTTATGGGGAACCTAGCACCAAAGTCCTGGACATTCGAGAAATCCCTGCTATTAGATGACAAGTATTGTGCACACATGAGAGAATGTATACCAAACTTTTTATTAGATAATCTAGGGAGCGCATCAATGGAGGTTGTCTGGGATACCTTGAAAGCAGGAGTTTGTGGGGAAACACCGAAATTCTCTCTAAATGCCAATACACGGGCTAGGGAATCTATGAAGCTACTTCAGGAGAACTTAAGGATGGCCGAAGAAGAATTGGTAAGGGTAACAACAGGAAATAGGGGGGCAGATGACCTGGCAAGAATACAAAGTCAAGTTGCTATTGCCAAGGCGGCAATTACCAACACCTTTACTAACAAAGCTGACAAAAAAGCTATGTCACAGCTGGAAAAGGTGTATGAGTTGAATTAACATATAGGCCACCAATTAGCCGTACATACAAGGCAACAGACCTCTGTAAATCTGATGCGTGAGGTATGTGATCCTCTGCTAGGTAAAATAACTGACCCCAAACTCATAAGAGATGCATTCTGGCATTTCTACCGGGACCTATATATGGCAGGGGTAGCAGGTGACCCATTAGATGTCGAGAAGTATTTAGATTAGGCAGACAATGAAAAAGTAGACGATATAGACCAGGCAATCTTAGAGGATACTCCATATACGGTTTTAACAATAGTTAAAAGCTTGGCAAAAGGGAAAGCAACTGGAATGGATTGTATCCCATCTGAATTTTATGTCACCTTTTTGGATCACATTAGTTGTACTTTTACAGATCTTATTATACATATTTTTAAGGGTGGTCAGCCTCCAAGCTCTTGGTATAGGGCCAAGATAGTTATTTTTCCCAAACAAAATAATACTCCTGCTCAAATTGGCTCATACCGACCAATTACTCTTATAAATGCTGACACAAAGATCTATTCAAAAATTCTGGCCAATAGAATTGCACCCATTATTCATAAAGTAGTAGTCAAGAGCCAACACGGTTTTGTCCCAGGGAGATCCACTATTAATCATATTCAGAGCGTGATTACATTGTTCGACTATATGGAGGTGGCTGGAGACCCTATGGCATTGGTTCTTTTAGACGCCGAGAAGGCATTCGATAGGGTCTCCTGGCAATATCTGTGGGCTGCAATGGCTATGGTTGGAATAAAGAATGTGTATATCAAGGCAGTGCAAAAATTGTATATAAAACCCATGGCAGCAGTAATGGTGAATAGGATTTTAACAAAAGAATTTGCAATTTCACTTGTAACACGACAGGGATGCCCATGCTCACCACTCTTATTCGCCATATACATTGATCACTTCATCCGGAGAATATAGAGAAATAGGGAAATAAAAACCTATTTGGTCACAAAATTATCCCACCAAATATCCAGCTTACACAGAAGATATAGCTGTGGTAACCGCTGATCCTACTATGGCCATGATAGCCATTAAAAGTGAGGCTGACAACTTCGGAGTAGTTTCGGGATACACACTGAATCAAGGGAAAACACAGATAGTGTTGAACAACAATGCTAAAATGAATGACACCAGGGTAATAGAAAAGGCTACATAATTTTGAGTATGTATGTCATCTAAACTTGATAATATGGTTACTTTAAATCTGAAACCTATGATGGATAAAATGCAGCTAGATCTCCAACGGCTAGATAATCTAAATCTTTCTATCATTGGCAGAGTTAATGTTGTGAAGATGGTGTTTTTCCCCAAAACTCTATATTTATTTAGAGCCAGTTGCCTAGAATTTTCCGCTCGATGGTTCAAGGCAATGGAGCGTATTTTTTCTAGCTTTATTTGGGCTTAGGCGCAACCTCAGCGGGCCTATAAACGTTTTACCCTCTCTAAGGTTAGGGGAGGCTAAGCGCTCCCAAACTTAAAAGCATATTATTGGGCTTCCATTCTATTATATAGCAGAGAGCTAATACAGAACTTTGAAGGGGCGGAGGGACTCAGGGACAACACTCCATCTATCTTTCAATTGATTTTAGGTAGCAAGAGTAGAGGATACCTATGGTGACACCTGCATGATAGCTACCACAAAAAAGTGAGGTATATAACACTTTATAGTGGGTTTAAAATTTTGAAAACGGTAAGAAGAACGCCGCAAATCAGTCTTGACCTTGTGCCTCATGGGAACAGTCCAGCCCGAACTGCCAAGCCATGTCTTCCCTGGACCGGAATCAAGCATCCTAGGACTGATTTCTGGCTATCAGCTGTCATCAGCCAGGATAGCTTGATTCCAGTGGCATGGAAAGCACCGGACTCACGTCTGAGCATACCTGTCCTACTCGGGGTGACAAATGCAAAAACAACAATTGATGGACGTAATGTTGCACAATGGCAGAACATTCACTCCCAGTCACAGATCTGGGTTTAATCCATCGTTATTTTGCTCACCACACCACCCCAGTTCAGACATGGCCATATGCAAATCAGTCTTGACCCTGTGCCTCATGGGAACAGTACAGTCTAAACTGCCAAGCCATGTCTTCCCTGGACCGGAATCAAGCATCCTAGGACTGGTTTCTGGCTATCAGACATCATCAGCCAGGATAGCTTGATTACAGTCGCATGGAGAGCACGGTACTCACGTCGGAGCATACCCGTCCCACTCGGGGTGACAAATGCAAAAACAACAATTGATGGACGGAATGTTGCACAATGTTGCACAATGGCAACAGTCACATATCTGGGTTTTATCCATCGTTATTTTGCTCAACACACCACCCCAGTTCAGGCATGGCCATATGCAAATCAGTCTTGACCCTGTGCCTCATGGGAACAGTCCAGCCCGAACTGCCAAGCCATATCTTCCCTGGACCAGAATCAATCATCCTAGTACCGGTTTCTGGCATGGGAAGTCTGGTTTTATAGGAGGACCAAGGCCAACAAGGTGAGCTCCAGGTTTCTAGACCTGGGCCTCATAACAGCAAAGAAACTCATCACTAAAAGATGGAAGCACAGGGACCCTCCAGAGGTATCACACTGGGTGAAGTCCTTTGGGGTCTGGGCACAGGCAGAGAGTACAACCTTACACAGGGAAGAAGCGGCCAGGATGCGCAAGTATCCGCTTGCACAGACCTGGAACAATATGCTCAGGACTCTCATACTATCTACTGCCACACTGCAAACACCTCCTGCACAACGGGCAGGACCTAACACCCGATAAGTTACCTGGATACTAGCGGTGCTCTGCCTCTGGGTGTCACCACCACTGCAGCTGTTAGGCTAGGCAACGACCTCACATTCCTTAAAATACATTAAATGGTAGTAGCTCCTGCAAGGCGACGCCTTAATGACCATGCAACCTGATGGAAAACAGAAGCAACAGTCCACACGCCACACTAGCACGCTAGCCTGGCCATGACCGCACCCAGATAGCACACTAGACGCTGGGTACATACATCCTCAGTTATTTGACGCCTCTTTTGTTTTGTTTTGTTTGATTTATTATTTACTGTTGCTGAATATGGTTGTCTTGTTATAAAAAATAATATCTAATGTACGAACTCAAAGTTTGCATATGTATTGACCCAATTGCTTATGAAACGTTATGTGAAGTACTCCAAGAGCGGAGTCCCAATATGAAAAGTCATTGTCTGTATGCATTGATGTTTTCAAGACGCATTGTTCACTGTCATGCAGAGAAATACTAAACACCTTCACTTTTGGAGAACAGGGCCTTATGGGCCTGGCGGCGCAGGGCTTTCAATTGTTCTTCACTCATAGAGGTCTTAAATTGTACCGAATCTTATTAGGGATCAATTGTTCCTTAAACAGAATTTCTGGATTTGTCGTGTTCAATCGTAGATGTGTTGGTACAGCTTCTTGCAACACATCGTCATCTTCTTTCTCAGAGTTCATTTGATCCAGGTGTGCACTACTGAAAGGTACAAATCTGGGTACCCTCTCACTTTCACTGTCACTCATACCCTTTCGAACCCACTGGTCAAAAGGTAAAGGCAAGGGTACCCTCTTACAGTGCACGCCATGAACCCAGTTCTATTTCCCAACAACTTTTACTGCTGTACGTGTCACCAACAACACCTGCCGCGGCGGGCCCCAACGAGGTTCCAGATTCTTTTTCCTCTGAAATTTTTTCACGCAGACCCAGTCGCCGGGTTGGATGGAGTAACCTGGGTCTGCCGAAGCCGCTGGCAAAGCGTTTTTAACCTGTTGATGAAGAACACGCAATTTAGTGGTGAGGTCATGAAAGTAGTCAATCAGCATTGGATATGGGATATCAGAATACTTTTTAGGTCGAGGAACTCTGCAGACATTAGCCGGGCGGCCAAAGATGATCTCATATGGGCTAAGCCCCAAACGAGAATGTATAGTAGTTCTCGTAGCGAGAAGTACCAAAGGCAAAGCATCAGGCCAAGCAAGACCCGTGCTGGCCTGGATCTTCGCCAATTTAAGTTTGAGAGTGCCATTATAGCATCTACTAAACCTGCTGACTGAGGGTGGTTTGCCGCATGGAATTTCTGCCTAATACCAAGACCTGCACACACTTTCTGCATAATCTGGCCTACGAATTCACTCCCATTGTCAGACCAGACAATGCACGGCAAACCAAACCTCGGGAAAAATTCTTTCAAGAGGACTTTAGCAGTAGACAAAGCAGTATTGTCCTTTAGGGGATAGGCCTCTATCCATCTGGAAAAGGCGCACACCACCACCAGAACATACTTGAGGTTGTTGCAATGATCCATATGAATGTAATCGATTTGCAATACCTCAAAAGGGTACGTAGGGGGAGCAAAATGACCTGCTGGAGTTGGGGTTGGGGTTCCCTTTCCTGGATTATGCATTAGACAAACAATGCAATGTTTCACCACATTTTCCGCACATTTAGGAATTCCTTCATTCTGCCAAACTGAAGCCAAAAGCTTACATATTCCTTTTGAACTATTGTGGGCTGGACCATGCACCATAGTAACTACAGGTAGTACATAGGCGTCTGGTAACAGCCAACGCTGATGCTCTGACAATTCCGTCCAACACCCAGTCGCATCCAACATTCCCGTACTTTCTCACCACTTACTCAATTCCTTCTCAGCAGCCTCTCCTTGAATCGTTTTCACGCTTTCTATCGTATCCTCACACATTCCTCTTTCTCCAACCCATCTTTCAGGGCCTGCCACACACAAATGTAAATGTCAAGGTATTTGTAGAGCACACTGTCACCAAGCGGTTTCCTGGCACTATTACTCATACCGCTGTGGAACCCTTCCTGGCTTTCCCTGTGGAGTGTCCACTCCTGGGCACCCCCAGGGTGAAGCCAGGCATCCTAGCGCTGTTGGGGCCAGTGTGGAGGTTAAGCAAGCTATTGCCCAGAGTTGCAGCATGGAGCCCATGATTAGAATAGGCACAGAGTAAGCATGGGCGGAAAATCCGTTTCGCTCGCGGATTTTGCGGATTTTCGGGAAATTCGCAATCCGCGAGATTCGCGAATCTCCCGCAAAATCCGCAAATCCGCGAGCAGCGGATTTTGCTCGCACTGCTCGCACTGTTCGCGTGAGTTCGCGCCCCGCGAATAAGTGCAAAATTGCAGAAATACGATTTTAGCAAACTGAAAGTAACTACTTACCAGGTTCAAAAGTTCAGGCTCATCATTAGTAGCCATTTCCTGTAGTGCTTGCTGAGGGGCCCCTCCAGAGTTCAGTTGCCAGTTTCAACTATTATGTGACCCTGCTCTGAACCTCAGAATAGTTACACATATGCCACAAAGGTCCTGAATTACAGCTAAGGGAGACAAGCAGGAGCCAGGCTGGCAGTTCAAATCCATTAATCAGCCCCTAATTCATTATTGTCAGTTGGGGCAGGGCAGGTGTTGTAACTAATTTTGCAACAATGAAAGCACTTAGCAAGTGCAAAAGTTCACTAATCAGGAAGCACTAAGGAAGCAGGTGCCAGCTAAAAAAATATTCTGTGACACATTAATCAGCCCCAAATTAATTCAGGTCACTTGAGGCAGGGAAGGTGTGCTTGCGTTGCCACAATAATGTACACTGACTGGACAACCAGAGGGTGCTGTGATGAAACAGAGGGTGGCATGGGTGGGCCAGAGGGTGGCATGAGTAGTCAGAGAGTGGCAGTGGTGACAGAGAGTGGCAGTGATGAAGAAGAGTGTCCCAAACAGGCTGGACACGTAGAAACAACAAGTTCGCGAAACTTGCGACCCGACAGGTAAGTTCGCAATTTGCGACATTGTACAAAACCCTCGCGAACTGGCAGAAACCCGCGCAAACACACAAAAAAAAAAATCCGCAAATTCGCGAGAATTCGCGGATTTTGCGGATTGCGAGTTCGCAAATCCGCAAAATTCGCGAACGCGAGATTCGCAAAATTCGCCCATGCTTAGCACAGAGGCGAGAATTGTCAGGTCCGAGGAAATTGAGCCCAAGACCCGCCGAGGCGGGAATTGAACCCTGGTCCCGGGCCAGAACTCTGCATCAGGGTCTGCCGCTCTAACCATTGAGCCACACTCCTCCACACATACGACTCGTAGAATCTCTTGCTATCTCTTTCGCTATCTCATCCGCAAAAGCATTTCCGCGACCAACATCATCAGTAACCTTCTTATGAGCACTACACTTGATTATTGCTATTTGGGTAGGTTATGCAAGTGATTTGAGAAGGTCAGTCACCAACTGGCCATTCTGTATTTTGGTCCCATGGGAAGTAAAGAATCCTCTTTCCTTTCATAAACGACCAAAACTGTGAGCCACACCGAATGCATACTGACTATCAGTATAAACATTCACTCTCTTTCCCTTAGCCAACACACGCTCTTGTTAAGGCAATTAGTTCAGCTGCTTGGGCTGAATTTTGTGCAATACGTGCTGTCTCTACTACTGTATGCAAAGTGGTAACAGCATAAGCTGCAGTTGTCTCGTCATTTGGAAGCTTGAAACAAGACCCATCCACCCATAGGATCCCATCCGGGTCCACAAGTGGTGTGTCTTTTAGATCTATTCTGCCTTTTGTTTCTTCCTCTGTACGAAGAAAACAATCATGCTGTTCTTGAATACCTTTCTCGTCCGGGATAGGCAACAATGTTGCAGGATTCAAAGTATTGCACCGCTTGATATGTATATGGCTAGCTAAAAGCGTCAGCTCATATCCAGACAAGTGAGCACTCGTGAGGTGTTGTGTCTTTGTCGTATTTAAAAGAGTATCTACTGCATGTGGTACCATGACAACAAGAGTGTTATCTAATACCAATCCAGCAGATTGGCGAATGGAAATCGCTGCCGTTGCTGTAGCTCTGAGACAACTAGGCAGTGCCTTGGCTACCGGATCCAACGTAGCCAAAAAATAGGCACATGGCCGTTGTTTGTCTCCAAATTGCTGTGTTAAAACTGACAACGCGCAACCTTCTCTTTCGTGAATGTAAAGTGTGAAAGACTTATTGTAATCTGGAGTACCTAACACAGGAGCAGAACACAAGGCAGTACGTAAGTCACAAAAACTTTTCTGACATTCATCAGTCCAAGGAAGAGGTTGGGGTGTGTCTTTCAGGGTAAGTGCCAGCAGAGGTTTAGCTAACAATGAAAAATTCGGAATCCACTGTCTACAATAAGAGGTTAGGACCAGGAAAGCACACACCTCTCTTTGTGTGGATGGCACAGATATTTGCGCAATTGCTTGAATTCTTTCTGGGTTCAATCGTCTTCCCTCCTTCGACAATAGATGACCTAAGTAGGTAACCTCTTGGCAACAATATTGCAACTTAGAAGGGGACACCTTATGATGCAGGTCTGACAAATGCCGAAACAGTGAAACAGTCACATCCATACAAACATCCTCGAATCGGCAGCAACCAACAAATCATCGACGTACTGAATCAGAGTGGCACCTGGAGGCAAAGGGAAAGCATCAAGCTGAGATTTCAAAGCCTGACTATAAATGGGGGGACTTTCACAATAGCCTTGAGGTGCACGTTTGTACCGAAAACTTTGGCCTCCAAAGGAGAAGCCAAAAAGATCCCTACTCTCCTCAGCAATAGGAATGCTGAAGAAAGCATTCTTGAGATCGATAACAGAGAACCATGCCGCTGAGGCTGGAATCATCGTAAGCAAAGCAGTAATATCTGGGACAACAGGAAACTGGGGAACAACAATCTTGTTGACCTCCCGGAGATCGATCACAAAACGATAGACAGGAGGCTGGGAAGGATCAGTGCGTTTAAGAACAGACAGAATAGGACTATTGCAAACATTTCCTCTTGTTTCTTCAACCACACCCTACTGAACGAGATCATAGATAATAGCCAACAAAGCACGTTCACCATCATTAGAAATCTTATACTGAGGAATGCGTGGTAATTTAACATTAGGCTTAATGGTAACCACGTAAGGTGGAATCTGGAGCACACCAACATCATTCGGACCTGTAGCCCAAAGTGTAGCAGGAAGAGACTGCAATTCGGCTGGAAATTCATCTGTTGATAAATACGTAGGAGAAACAAGTTTCTCACCTAATGTAAGATGCACACCAGAAGGGGAACAGTATAATGTCACATGAAGACGTTTCAACAAGTCCAAACCTCACAGATTCTCTCCGCAACCAGTCGTTAAAATAAGCGGAGCTTCCAAATTGTAAGGACCAATCGAAAGAGGCAAAGGACAAGAAACCGGGGGGCATATTACCAACAACTAGCAATAATTATCGCTATGTTGGTTTAGGTGCAATATTTTTATCGCCGAGCTGAGGCAATTTTTATCGCTTAGGAACCTTGCTATTATCAAGGTTTATCTCCTAAGCGATAAAAATCGGCCGAAATGCATGAATAACGCTGAAAAGTCAGCGTTATTCATGCATTACCGAGCTAATGCTCTTAGCCATGTTATCCACCTACCATTGGATACAATGGCTAAGAACTGCTCAGGGGCAGGTGTTAGCTTTTGGAGATATTCGCGCTTATCGCGAATATCTCCAAAAGTTGGTAATAGGAGATAGCGATGTTAGCGACTGTCTCCAGTCGCTAACATCTTGGCACACCCACTTTGCATGTCATTAGTGATAAATATCACTGACATAGAAAGCGGGGCCCAAGATGGTCGCTATCTCCTACTAGCTGTCGCTAACTGGTGTTAGCAACAGCTAGGTAATAGGGAGATAAAATTATCTTCGCTTTCTTGGCTTTTAAAGCCAAAAAAGCGGAGATAAACCCCCTTGATAATATGCCCCCGGGTTAGTAACTGGGGCGCCAGATAATCCTACAGAAACGTTTGTTAAGCCAGACAAAGGTGCCCAGGGAGTTTGGAGTGAATAATAGAACTTCTCATTGCACCAGTATTCAAAAGAAATGGCTCTGCAACACCCAAAGCAACAACTTTAACATAAGGCCCATTCTGATCCACTGGAACTGATACAACTCCCTTACTTTGTCCATGGCTGTCCTAACTAGAATGAAAATCCTGAGCCACATCCTCAACACAATATTCATCGTTGTAATATTGTGCAGACAGAGTATTCTGCTAATCAAAAGAATTCAAAGAGTTCTGAGGGGGTAAGGAACGCTGCCCCTGAGGCAATGTACCCCGCCCCCTACCTCTAGGTACTGATTGAAAACCACCACGGCCACGTTGCCCTGAAAGTCCACAATTACGCTGCAATAAAACCGGACAACTATTCTTAAAATGACCTTCCTCTTTACAATAGGCACATTGATTAGGACCAAGCAAAGATCGTGGAACAAAAGCATCGGGTTTCTGTAACAACCTCTGAGACTAGAGAGGCTGTTGAAATTGTCCTTGAGTAGAACGAGGAGGATAAGCCTGTTGCAAAAGAACCTTTGTTTTGAAATCCTTAGTTTTCTTCTCAGCCTTATCTTTCTCTTCCTTATCCCTGTTCTCATAATACTGAGCAGTGGCTAATATCTGCGCAGGTGAGGAAACAGGCCATGAACTCTCTTAATCTTTCAGCTTATGTGATAATTCTGGAAGTAGGTTAAAGACGAATTTATCCACAAACAATCGCTGTCCACCTTCAGTACTCATATCCTGACCCCTATGATCTCCTCAAAATGAGTAAAGAAATCGGAGACGCTCTCATCTTTCTTCTGCTTACACTCAGCCAACTTATCCCAGTTAACGCGTAGGGCAGCCATCATCGTCTTCATTAAGGTGATAATTCTACCGGGCAATTCTGTAATCAAATTTTCTGGTTTAGCACCACACACTTGTGCCACATCCGCAGCAACTATATCAGCCCAACTACCACCTAAAGCTTGGTCGTGGTCCTCCCTACGAATCCGAACCCACAATGCTTGTGGAACTACATTCCCCATCAACATGTCAATATCGGCCAAATTCATGATACAGGCGTCAACAGTCTGGGACAGCTCTTTATAATACCCAGCAGGATTTTTGCGAGGGTCTGGCAGAGATTGCTTAGCAGCCAAAACTTCAGCTCTTTTCCAGGGGACATGTACCTATATATGCTGGAAATGAGCAGGGACAGGCAGAATATTGCCTGCTTGTGGAACCGCTTTTCTCCATACTGGAGGAACTTCCCTCATAGGATAATTTTTAATTCTTGTCTAACGGCAAGATCAGGTTCAGAAATAGTCTGGGAAGAAAATAAAGACCTGAAAGTAACCAGTGTCTTCACAGCATCCCGAACTTCAGAATCCACAATAAGTCCTTTATCAAACCTGTCCTGTATATCTAATAGACCCTGAGGCGTTAAATCCAACTCTATCTCATCCCATCCTTTGATAAGGGCTTCACACATGACATTAAAAACATATCTCTGCGTAGGCGCATTCCACTGGAGGAAGGTATCCAGAATATCAGATACACTGTATAATGGACCATTCATCATCCATTTGCGGGCAAGAGAATCCAACAGAACTCGTTCATCAGAATCTGGCATTTGGCTACGAGATTGCCTTCGAGAAAAGACAGGAGTCATATTAAGAGATCCAAAAAGAGGAGAGAAAAGACCAGAAACAGTGTTACCCAATTGGCTACAAATTGGAGAAGGGGCAGACGCAAAAACCGGAAATGCAGTATTAAGTAAAGGAGGAGAAGGATCAACCGTCACAAGAGAACCTGAAGATGAAGGAGACTGAGATACAGAAATTGGTGGCAAAGGAGGTACAGGCGACGCAGTAGGAAGAGGTAATTGCGGAGGAACCGGAACAACAGGTTGAGCAACAGGTTGTTGAACAGGTAACAACAATATGGGTGCATTAGCACCTGGTACATAAGGCGGAGGCAATCTCAGCAAATGGGACATTAAGGGATCTTCGACAAGATCCTTAGTCCGTGGAGAAGTAGGCAACACAGGGTAGCATCGATCTATTGCCATACGATGTTGTCTATCTGAGACCTCAATCGCTCAATCAGTCTCATCGTCTTTGAACTGCTGGGCAGCCTGTATAACCGTCATATCTTTCATTTTCCTATCACTTTTTGCCTGCTTAATATCCTTCTGTTTGGCTTCTTTACGCCAAAGGCGGAAAGAGTCAAACATCACTGGCCGGGCTTTTCTTTTAAACAAAATTGCTTCCAAATAATCTAATATGTCAGGCTCAAAACTACCATTTTGTGACAACCGCAAAACACCATCTTTCTTCGTGTATCCGATCCATGCCTTGTTAAAGGCAATGGGGCCAACACCATGTTTAGAATAGAGCTCATGAGTGGGAGTTCCAACCGGAGGAAACAGACATGAGTCCTCAAGCCGGGAATCCCTACGACAACCAAAACAACAAATCTTCCTAAGTCCACTAAAACCAGGCATCTTAAGTTCACTGGTCCGTTTACCAACTTCAAGGAGTAAAAGCAAAGAACACAGTACAAATGTACTTACCCCTTGGCTTCGGCTAATGCATTAGTCGAATAACAAAATTTCCAAAACAAAACAAAGGAGTGGGCGCGACCCACAAATACTTAACTAAATGGTCTTCTCACGCCAACAGAGGTCCGTCTAACGTCTCGCGATACCAGTCATCACCAGAGGGTCCAAGGCAGGGCGGTAGTCAGGGCAGTAGTCGTCAGCAGCCGTCGAAAAGGAGTAGCCGAGCTGCAAAAGACCGTCGGTCCACTTCAACATACAAGGGTCGCTGGAGGTGGCTCGCGAGTCCTCCGGAATTTTCTTGCGGAGCTTCTCACGACCCTCGGGCTGAACCGCTACCACTGAAATCGCCCCACTTGGGCGCCAGTTGGAGAACCGGGCCTTATGGGCCTGGCGGGCAGGGCACGCCTTAAATCCCCAGATTCACCTGCCTTGTCAAACAGAGAAACGAGACACTCCGTTGGGGGTGGAAACCAGGTTTTATTAGCTGCAGCCAAGCACAGGTATCCTAGAAGTTACACGAGGTGGGTTCTGAGGAGACTGCCACTTCAATTTGTGGCGCACAATCTTTTATAGCAACATTTTTACAACATTTACTCCTTTCGTACACAAAAACGGACCAATGAGAAAAGTTGGAAAACAAGCTATCAGGTGTCTCAAACATGCCCCTTTCTCAAACCCCGTGTGTTACCCCTCCCAACAATTTAATCAGTATGGTACCAACAATCCACATTGCAGGTGGCAGGACATGTCTGTGTACCTCAGAGGACAAGTGTGTAACAAGAGAACACAAGGAGAGAATAGCGAAGGCCAGTCGGATAAGATAATGTAAGCAAAGAATAGGGGAAGGAAATAGTCAGTCGAGACAGGGATCAATCTACCCAGACATGGATTAACAAAATCGGCCAGACCCTGAAATGGGCTTCGTAAACAAGGGGATAGGAGTTACTCTTTAACAGGAGGGACACGTAGCAGCTGAGAAAAGCAAAAACACTTCGCCGTGCCGCCTGAGTGAGGGCAACACAAAATGGCGACAAAGCACAAAATGGTGGCTAAATACGGAACATAGTCAAAAATCGAAGAACCTCACTTTGACCCTCAGTCGGAGATGACAGAATGTGCGGGCTGCGGAAGCCCAAGGTGACTTATAAATGCTTGAGCAACTTTACACTGCAGACATAGACAACACTGAAACTGTGAGTAAGAAATACTTTGTTTTATATGCAGTGTTAAAGAACAAGGGATGCTGTTGCCAAAACAATATGTGTCAATGCTTAATGATTAATGTAACAGAAAAGATAAAATGTAATAAAGATATTAAAAAAATAAATATATAACAGATGTCCGTGGTGCACGCTTCGACTCTGACTCTGCTGCTCGGATATAGAAATTAACGCATCTCCTGCTTCGCAGCTGGTATATCGATGCAATGCCTGCTCCTCCACATCGACACAGTGGGTCTTGATTTTCATTGCATCGTCTCTATGAGCCAAGTTCTTCATCAACATGGCACAGCAGTAAGGAACCGAGTAAGGACCCGAGGCCGTGTATCCAGTAAGGAACAGATACATACCTTCCCTGACGGTGAGGAACCCATGCATTATCTCCCCTGCACTGCAGTTAGAAACTGACACATCACATACCCTGGCATTAAGGAACTGAGGCATCACCTTCCCTGGTAGTAAGGAAGCAATGCAATCCTTTGCTTTTACTGCGCTTCACCTCAGCTGGGCCTGTTTTCGGCTTTGATTTTAGCCCATCACAGGTACTTTGTGCTTAAAGTACCTGTTTCCTATGGACCGGACAATTTGGAACCTTTCAAAAGTTATATCTTTACTTTATATGCAGGATTTTTTGTGTTTTATTCAGATAAATATTGGTTATTTTTGTCAACTGGTGTGGTGTCCTTTCGTAGTGTTTTCAATGTGTTACTGTGTTTGCATGTACAAATGCTTTACACATTGCCTCTAACATAAGTCGGACTGCTCGCACCGAACTACCAAGGAGGTGAGCAGGGGTTATGTTATTAGTGTAATCACCCTGCCCTGACTAGAGTGATGGTCTCTACTTGGACAGGTGCAAACCACTGCACACTAGAGATCCCATTTCCAACACTGTCTTTCTTAATACCCCTGTCCCCTGTGAATTTCAGCTCAATCTCGATGTATTTTTTACCTTGATAGTATTTCAACTCTAAACAAAGAAAACAACAATCTGTGAAACGTATTTATGTTGCATTTATTGCAAAAGAGTTGATTTTCAGAAATTGTATTTCCAAACATGACAGGATTTGTGTGAATCTTTATGCGCTGCTTTAGTATTACAAGCTCCAATATGAATGTAGCTTATAAACATGTAACCAATTACATAAATATGTTGACATGAATTGTAACTCATGGTATAAATAATCAGCCAAGCTAGATTTATTGAGTCAAATAGGAAGTAGAATACAAATGCTAGCAAAATGCCAATGTGTGCAATCATTCCTATATTGTGTGTTATGCGCACACTTTATCATGAATGTGAATGATTAGCAAATCCGTGTAAATGCACTACAAAGTGTGTCAACATAGGATACTAAACCTGCCTAACTTCTGTTGTATGTCATCCTTAAAATGTAAGATTCCCTAAAGTTCTATGTATGGGCAGTATGTTACAGAGCTCTTGCTTTTGGAGAGCTGCTTTTCCTCGGTCATTCATTGCCCCATGATAGTTGTGTAATACCTAAAGGAAGACTATCCTCCTCCCAGTTAGTGCTTCAATTGAGATGGCGGTTGCCGGTGTGAGGCACTAGCACTTATTTTTGGGGACTAGCACTTATTTTTCCACATCTATCATTTCAAGCAGGAACAGAGGGAAAAAAGGGGAAGATGGAGAAAGAGCACGATGAGAAGATCACAAAGGGGAAACGCAGGAGAGGCAAGAGTAAAATAAATGGGCAGATATATGCCTGTCAGTGAAATAAAGATGTATAATGAGTGTTAAGACTACCAGCTTTAGTATTCGACACACCAACTTTTAATTGGACGTCACAAGGGCTTCTCAAAAAAGTTGTGGTTACCAAATTATGCACTGCTACTAGCGCTCTCCTTATGATTTTCTATACATCACCATGTATCATCATAATACAGCTGAAGTAGACGACAATTGTGTTCGGTAGTCATACTTAATTATGCTGACTGAACACCCATGTCTTCTCATCTGTGTATATTTATGGAAGCATACTTGCTAAGCAGCAAGAATGCCAAAGGTTTTCTTCATATTATAGTGATTTTGCCGACTATAAGTCATGTCTGTTTCATCTACCAACATACACTTCATGCTCCTTTATCTCACTTTTGCAGGTACAATGTGACTGTTGCTTTCTCTCTTTCCCACTATTTCCTGTGTTTCTATTCCTTCCTTGGATTTTCACATTTCTATCTTGGCCAAAGTTCAATTAAAAATATTTTCCCTTTAACCAAAAAGAAAGTGGTTTTATGCCCAACCTCATGCCATAAACTTAAATTAAGCACTCACCAGTACATTTCAGTTTCAGTTTTACAAACTGTCTTTGATAGGATCACATTTAGGACAGTACATATTACACATAAACTACTTGGTGATTTGGAAAGTTTTGGACAGTAATCTTTAAGACTCAAACAGCCCCTGATCAAGGCTCATGCTTCCGCTTACCTTATCTTAATGGCAAAATGTGGAGTGGCTTTGTCAGAATCCAGTTTCTCTCAGCAGTTCTCCCCGGATGAGTGACACAAACTGCAAATTTTACTGGTTAAGCTGGTAGAAGTGGATAGTTGATGAGGGAGATTATTCCACTGTATTGCAATATATTGGAAAACAACCATTCGAAAGAACTGGAGCTAAACAGGGGTGTCACATGGCTTAGAGGAGGGCCTATCAATGAATTTCCCTACTATGTGAAATAGAAAAGGGACTACAGTCATGTTAACGCATGCAGAATCCTTTCGACTAAATACAGGAACTAAAAAGCTGATTGATGGTCATACAGGGTTCTAGACTGACCAGTGGAATATTGCAAATGAGATCTGCTTACATAATTGAAAATGTTTAGAAACAATTTTGTATAGAATGCATAGAGAAAAATTAATAACAATTTTGCAGCTAAGAGAATTAAAAAGTAAAAACAAAAGCATATTAAGATTGAAAAGGTGGGGGCTGGTGGTACAGTGAAAGAGAGGAAAGGTAATTGTCTGTGAGGCATTTAAAATCCATGTAAAATTTTGTTTTGGCAGAAGTTATAAAGAAAGAGTTTGTGAGAAACATACATTTATGGGCTGGTATCAGAGTGAAACAGAGGGAGGATTATTTGTTTATAAAACATGAAAAGCAAGTGTGAATTTGTGGCATGTAAAATCAAAACAACATGAAAATAGACACAGGACCAGCACAATCTTTTTCTGATCAAAATGCCTCAGGCACAAAAACCTTCCAGATAAACAGTTGGTACACTGGCAGTTCGCAGGGGCTGTGGGTGCTTTTTGACCAGGGTTCACACCCCACCTGGGGAATTTTTTTTTAATATATATTTGTTTTCTAAATTCCACAAATGAAAGCTGTGCCTTTATAAATGACCCCCTAGAAGTGTATGGGAGAATTATGTCCTACTTAGTCATAGTACAGGTCAGGCATTGATGGCATGCTGTGGCATGTGGAAGGGGGGACAGGTTTGCTATAAAAGAAATCACTTATTTAGTGGAATGAGAATTTGGGGATGATTGTGTAACAATAAAAAAATGCATGGGGCAAGTGGCAGACTGAATAAAGGAAGGGCTATTTGTATATAAAGCATGGAAATCAAGAGTGGATTCCTGGCATGTAAAATCCAAACACCATGAAAATAATAGAAGGACCGGGATAATTTTTCCATGACAAAAAGCCTTTGGCTGAGGAAAACTCCAGCAAAACAGATGGTACACTAGCAGTTCACAGAGGCTGTGAGTGCATTTTGACCAGGGTTCAAACCCCAGCTTGGGAAAATAGTTTTTTTTATATATTTGTTTTCTAAATTCCACAAATGAAACTTGTGCCTTTGTAAATCACCCCCTAGCAGTGTCTGGGAGAAGTATGGGCTCCTTAGTCATAGTACATGTCAGACATTGATGGCATGCTGTGGCATGTGGAAGGGGGGATAGGTTTGCTATAAAATAAATCACATATTTTGTGGATTGAGAATTAGGGATGATTGTGTAACAATAAGAAATGCATGGGGCAAGTGGCAGACTGAGAAAAAGGAAGGGCTATTTGTATATAAAGCATGGAAATCAAGAGTGGATTTCTGGCATGTGAAATCCAAACACCATGAAAATAGAAGAAGGACCAGCATATTGTGTCCATGACAATAAGGATATTGGCTGAGGAAAACTTCAGTAAAATAGATGGTACAGAGGCAGTTCACTGGGGTTTTGAGTGCTTTTTGACCAGGGTTCAAACCCCAGCTGGGGAAAATCGATTTTTTTAAATATTTGTTTTCTAAACTAATCAACTAGCACTTCTGGATGGTTTATAACACCATTATACCTCAAGCAACATATACACAAAATGTGGCACGCTGTGGCATGTCATGACATATGCCACATGCCATACATAGGCTTCAACCCCTTCTTCTGGAATTACTTCAGTGAAGTGCACTGTCCCCAAAAGGCGCGCGCTTCACATAATGTTCTGAACTCGGCTTCTGAAGTAAGCAACTAGACCGCATCCCTGATAAAAGGCTCGAGCAGCCATCTTGGAATTCCGTTTGTACCAGGTTTCTCCCCAAGAGTGATTCTTATTCTTTATTCTTTCTTCATGAGAGGTTTGATATATTATGGCACACGCCGGATAACCTCTGGTTCTTTGAATCCTGACATCGCCTGGGCATGTAGGATTTATGCAAAATGCCCATACAGGGTGGTTCAGTGTGTATGTTTGTCATTGTAGTGGGATACACTGTGCACGCTGGGGCCCCATCTGTATGAGAAGGAAGATGAAGAAAGTAGTGTGGGAAATTTATTTTTTAAAAGAGAAATTTTTGAAGAATACAAAAAAAACATTCTTAAAGGATATATGTCGACTATTTTCGGGCAGCTTCCATGCAATTTAGGAACAGTGTGTCAGTGGACCTGTACTGAATATTGTCTCTGCCTCCCTTGATGGGGCCATGTGAGGTTTGCATCTGTCAAGAGAAGTTTTTGATTTATGCTCCCCATGTAAGTGGGGGCATCTCTATACATCAGTTTTATCTAGGGACTGGCCTTGGTCAAAAACTGGCATATTGATTAATAGGGGAAGCTTCTCAAAAACGAAATATCGACTTATAGGGGACACTTCTCAATACACTATGGTGGACCCAGTTTCAATGCCATGAGGGGAAAACAGTCTTGGAAGAAGTAGCTATATACTGAGAGATGTGTACACCGTAGTGTAGATTCGCCACAATGTGGTCACGTGATACGGTGTGCTCATGGGAAATGTGGTCCCAAGAACTCTTGAGAGAGTACAGATATTCTTGACTCCCTCTGCGGCTGACACTATTGTGGGTCAATCATGTGTACAAGTTATTAGTTTTAAACGGGGACCATAAATGTGTCCCAAATAAGGGTATATAAACCTGGTTGCTGTTGGTAGTAAGTGTTCATGCAACATGTGGTTCCGCGATTTCTTGTGATAGTAAAGTAATTAATGGATGCATCGGGCCACAACTCGTGCAATGCCATGATGCAGTCATGTGATACCGTGTACTCATGGGAAACGTGGTCCCAAGAACTTATGGGGCAGTATAGGTATTCTTGACTCCATCAGGGGCCGCAATTTGTATGGTGACAGTCATGTGTGCGATTATCCTATTTTAAAGGGGGATCATTAAGGGGCAGATTTACAATAAGTGGTGCATCCCTGTTGATATGCAGGGATGCGCCACTTATTGTGCGCCATGCCTCCGCCACCATTGATGCGCCGCATTTACAATGCGGCGCACCGATGGGCAAAAACGGCACAGATGCGTGACGCATCTGTGTCGTAAAAGCGACGCATTGCTGGAGTAGCATCGCAAGCGCGACGCAGCTCCAGCAAAGCTCTAGGGGTCCTATCTTGTTAATGCTGCGTCAATCCTTACGCCTGCTTCAAGCAGGCGCAGGGTTTTGACGCAGCATGGGCCCCAAAGTGACTGAGTGAAATCTTGTAGATTTCACTCAGCCACTTTTAGGAGGCGTTCCTGGGCCGGAACGCCGCCCCCCCCCCTGTGCAGGAACGCCTCCTTCTGACACAGGGCTTTACAACGTGACGCATCTCCCAGATGCGTCACGTTGTAAGTACCCCGCACCATGGCGCTTCTTTTGCGGCGCCGCTGCGTCACAAAAGTGATGCAACAGTGGCGTAAAAGGGGCGCAAGGGGCTTGTAAATCTGCCCCTGTGTGTTTCCTAGAGAGGGAGAGGTCAGCCTAGGTTGTTCAGAGCATTAAGTATTCTTCTGGAATATGGTCATGTGGACTCCTAAAAGAGGGCAGTCATTCATGACTTCATCGGGGGCAGCAATTCGTGTGGTGACATATATATGTGCAAGTTATTTATTTTAAAGGAGGATGATTTCCAGATAGAGGGTATCAACTGGGGTTGTTCTTAGCATAAATGTAATTACAAATATCTAACCTTCCCTGAGTATGCCTAGCCAGATGTTAAATATTTGTAATTGTTACTTAGCTAGAAGGCTAATTGTCCCCTATATAGGTTATATATCACAACACCAATCCGTGACAGAGGGCCAGGGAAAATATGGTTTTGTTGGGTAGAGAATTGTCTTGAGTATGGATAAGGTATCAAATCACCTGGTGGCGATAGAAGATGAAGGGATGGCATCATTGAGTTTTTCTGCATCATTGCACAGCCTATACACCCACTTTGGTACCTTGGTAAACAGGAAACCTGTGATATCTGACATAGATTCCAGGGTTGAGCAAGCACCGTTCAATTCATGTCGTCTGTCTGGTGACCTTTTTCCAGAAAGTGATGTTAGTTTTATAGCTTGTTTCTTGCATCTTATTGTACTTTTGTGTTCCTTTATCCAGGTTTTTACTTTTTGAGTTGTCATACCAATGTACCTTAACTGACATGGGCACATGATCATGTAAATTAGCTTTTCATTGTTGCAATTGGTATGTTTTGGAAGTGAGCCAGCAAGCGAGGGTATGTATATTTGAAGAGAATTACTTTTCTGGGCCATGACCCTTTCATGCTACCAAACACCAGAAGCGGGAGCCACGTGTCTTGGAATCAGAATGATCCGCACTTCAAGATAATTGTTTTTCCAAATAGAAGAAGTTGCCTATTTTATGGGTGTGATCACTGGCTCCAACAGAGATGTATGGAACACTGGGTGTATCTGCATGTTGGGTGCCAATGCTACTACACAGCAACAGGATTTACTTGTCCCAGCACCTTATAAGGACCTATGAACTTAGGATGAAACATACTACGTTTCTTGAACTACAAGTTGCGAGTGGAAAGCCAAACCTTGTCTCCCTGTTGATAAAGTGAACTGGCCCTTTTGTGTTTGTCAATATGCTTTTTGTATTGTTTTTCACTGTTTAAAGAGTGCTTTGAATGTGTATGGCTCATTTTGGGATCCCTGGAAGCTTTTGAGTTCAGTTCGGCAGTATTAGTGCAATAAATTGTGGATGAAAACCATATGTACCATAGAAAGGAGCCATCTTGATTGACGTATTCCCTGCACTGCTGTAGGCAACTTCTGTTAGCCATAACAACTCCACCCATCACTTAGTTGCATCATCTACGTAACATCTCTGATAATGTTTGAGTCTTATTAAAACGTTCTTTCTGCCTAACAGTCTGTGAATGGAAACTAGTTGATAAGGCAGGATAGATCTGTAAAGCAGAACACCATGGGGCATATTACCAAGGGCAATATCGCCGCTTTAGCAGGAATTTTTCCTGCTAAAGCGGCGATAATTGTATCGCCCTATTACCTATTTGTCGCTAACACCAATTAGCGACAGCTAGTAGGAGATAGCGGGCATTTAGGTGCCCACTTTGCATGTCAGCGATAATTATCCCTAATGACATGCAAAGTGGGCGTGCCATGATGTTAGCGACTGGAAACAGTCACTAACATCTCTATCTCCTATTACCAACTTTTAGAAATAATCGCGCTGAGCGCGATTATCTCCAAAAGCTAACGCCTGCCCAGAGCTGTTCTTAGCCATGTTATCCAATGGTAGGTGGATAACTTGGCTAAGAGCATTTGCTCGGTAATGCATGAATATCGCTGACTTTACAGAGATATTCATGCATTTCGGCCGATTTTTATCGCTTAGGAGATAAACTTTGATAATAGCAAGGCTCCTAAGCTATAAAAATCGGCGGAGCTCGGCGATATTAATATTGCCGTTAAACCAACATAGCGATAATCATCGCTAGTTGTTGGTAATATGCCCCCAAGTTTTCCAAAATGAGAGGTGCATTGCGTCCCTTGGTTAAATATTTTGACTTTTGGAAGACCATGCAACCTGACTAAATGAGTTAGCAGAAGGAAGGCTAATTGTCCAAAGTTTAGTATCTGTGATCAAACAGTAAAATGACCTAACTTAATAAAACTGTCAACAACTACTAAAATTGGGGAGCATCCCTTGTCTTTTGGTAAGCCTATTCCAAAATCTAAGTACATTTGTTCTCACAGCATTTCCAGATGGGAAGCAGTTGCAGTAGGACTTGAAGTTTTGTACGGTGGTCTGTCTTTGCTCAGCCACAAATCTTACATCTTTTCACTAGAGTTTCAATGTCATGTCATATTGTGAACCACCAAAATTGTCTTCCAATTTTTCCTATAGATTTTTCCATGTCATTATGTCCTGCACTAGGTGCTTCATGACACCAGTGAAAGACATGTACCTGCAAATATTTTGTGGGTACCAACAACAACGATCATTTCATGGGAAGCCTATGCCTTTGTTCCCACTCTTTATGCTTTCACAGCCATTATCTCCATACGACTTCTTTATTGTTTGATGAATTCTATCCAAGAAATCATCTGTTTGCAGAGCACAAATAACACTTTAGGTGTCAATGGTGGCTAGAGGCTGTTCGGTTTGAGTTATGGTGGAGTCTTGTCAAGTTAGTGCATCTATCTGCTTTACGATTGTCTATACCAGGTCAATAAATAGCTATAAAATTAAACTCAGCGAAAAACATCATCAAACGAAGTTTCCTGAGGGACAATAACGGGATAGATTGCATTAATAGTAAATTCCTGTGATCTGAATAATTGTGATGATATGTTTGCCTCCCATCAAGTATTGCCTCCACTCATGGAAGGCATCTTGAATGGCTAAAAGTGCTTTCTCTGCTATTGACAGCATCACCCCTAGAAACTCGACACTTGACACATGGAATTCACACTTGCTTATCATGCAAAATAGATGATTTTGACAGAGGACTTAACAAAAATGTTGATATTGCAAGTTGACAACAAGTGAGTAAGTTCCTGCACAAAAACATTCCTGCCTGCAACGGGAGACACCCTTGCACCATGGTAAAAGGGTGTCTGTATTGGCGCTAGGCTGGTGAAATGACACTAGTGCAAGCAGAAAGGGCAGGTATGCACCATATTGCTTAAATGCAGTGCATTCCTGTCCTTTGGCATGAGGCAGAGCAGCAAGATGCCTTGCTGCGCTGCCCCACCAAAATGCCATAACTGAGGCCCCTGGAGTAGAGAGAAAACAGTGAGTAGGAGGTGAGTTTCAATTGAATGAGTAGGTAAGGAAAATCAAGAGAAGAATATGAAGAGCTGGATGAACTGGAGTAGATAAATTAAAGATGCATGAAAAGTTAAGAAGGAAGAGGAGATATAGAACAGAGTTGAAAAACGTGGAATGCTGAGCAAAGATAGTGGTGTCTTGTAGAGAAAAAGTTTAATTTAGAAAGGGTGGACTCCAAAAGGGCATAGCTGAGAAGAAGATAACCAAGGAATGGGGATGGAATTTTGGTCAGCTATAAATAATTATTTGGAGACATTTTAAACATGTACATTTTAGTCCTTTGAAAAATTGAAATTTTGGAGGTAAGTTGCACATCTGAGATCAAATGGATCTGAATTCCAGGTGACCGAGAGACTTGTGAGGCCTTCTGCGCGTGGATAAACCAACGAGATCCATTTCTTAAATTTCTTAAATTTCTTAAATTCACAGGCACGATCTCCAATGAATCAATACCTTATTTGGACCTCACCATCTCCCTGGAACCAACTACTATCAGTACCACTCTATACAAGAAGGACACCGACAGAAATAGCCTACTGCCATATACAAGCCACCACACAAGATCCTTGAGGGACAATTTACCTTTCGGTCAATTTCTGCGGCTTCGGAGAAATTGCAGCTCTACCGCTGACTTCAAACAGGAAGCTCATTCCCTACAAAAGAAACTTCGGGACAGGGGCTACCCCACACGTCTTCTTAAAACCTCCACAAAAAGAGCTCTCAACAACAATAGAGAATCCCTCCTTGAGGTGTATCCCAAAGAGCAAGACGACATGATTACCTGCGTGACTTCGTTCACGAAACACTCAACATTCATTAAAAAAACCATCAACTCTCATTGGGGCATCCTGACTTCTGCGGGGATGGAGCTGCCGCGCCCACGTTTCGCATTTAAAAGGACGGCGAATCTTAAGGATACCCTAATCCACACCCGTCCTAAGAAATCTAGTACCCAATCAGTCAATACTCTCTGGGATCTCCCGCCAGTGACCGGACATTATCGCTGTGGTTCCTGCGTCGTGTGCCCCCAGACCATCCAGGGCAAGACCATTGAACTCCAGGGCAACTTTACATGGACAATGAACAAACACACCAATTGCAATAGCTCCAGGTGCATTTATGTTCTGATTTGCCCCTGTGAAATGCTGTACATTGGTATGACCATGCGTCCTGTGAAACACCGGATAATGGAACATAACAGCAACATTCGGTGTCACAGGACGCACACCAAACTGTATGAACACTGCAAAGAGAACAATCATCTCCCAGAAAACATTCGGTGGACTGTCCTCGAGTGTTTACCAACCACCAACCCACAAGCCCTGTTTAGACTAGAACAAAGATGGGTCCATCGCTTGCATTGCGATGAACTAGGGCTGAATGATGGGGTGCCCTGGACGACTCTCGCCAGATAATCTATAATCTATAATCAGGAGTCTATTGCCCGTATTCAGATGATTTCCAACACGTCTGCCTATCTCATCTTTCCCCTTTCCAAGATGGCCCCCGCATTGGCTCACATTTGCCTTGCTGTCCGAGCAAATTCCCTCTTTGCTTTCTCCTGTGGCGTGCCGTCACCCAGCAACCAGAGGGACACGCCCCCTTGGTGCGCGCGCAAACTCCCCTTATCTGCTCCGGTCGGAATTCCACACTCACGCTGGCTGTCCCGACTTCGGCGGACTCGTGGGAGGGGTAGGTGCCTAGACGCCTGCCATCAGCATACTTTGAGGTAAGGTGTGGACCCCTTTCCCGTACTCCGCGTGTGCTCTAACAGACGCGCTGCAGCTACCTTCCCAGCTGCACTCCGTTCCACGGGCCACCGGATGACTTTACTTCCCTAATGGTCCCGCGAATTGCCTTAATCTCCCTGCAGGTCCTCCTCACTTGCTGCTGGCCCCACCTGGACAGCTCGTGAGACCCCTAGCAGGAACCAAACGGGTAAGCGCATCCCTGTTATTGTGTTGTCACTGGCACACGGCAAGCATGGCACGTCACGTGTGATCCCCCGTTATTGCGCGCAATTATCACACTGGCGCCGTCTTCCCACCTTAATGTATAGACAGAGTGTCAAACCAATCTTGATCTATCTTGCTGTGCGGTTTTTTGTCTTTGTAAATTGTCATTGTTTTTTAAACTTCAGTCTATTCCTTTGTAGACACAGGTTGCTCACGCCACTTGACTGTTGTTAGGGTTCAACGTTGTTCAAAATTGGGATACCCGACTCAGCATGCCTCACCGCCGTGAATTCAGCCTCTTTGCCATGATGCATGCTGATAATGAACAGCCTGCCGACCTATTACAGAACGTAGTCCTTCCCGCTCTGTATTTGGCACCCCCCTTTTCTCTCACAGTACCTCTAAACACTGCGATGAACCATGCAGTTTTTATCCACTGAGCACACATCACTGCCACTGTCATTGTAGGCACTTTATGATGTACTCCGGGCACTAATTACGTAAATACCAGTAATTCTTGCTTATTTTCTCCCTAGTTCCCAGGAGGTCCCCCGCAAGGAACTACTTTTTGTGCGACACGGTACAGGTCGTATACCGGAGTCCTCTACCTCCAGAGGACTCCAGCAATTATATGAGCACCAAGGTCCTGATGAATTGCCCTTTCGGGCAAGAAACATGTCGACCGCACTCACATTAAGGGTTGAATAAGGATTGGTCCCATTGCCCATCACTCCTTAATACCCCTGTATTTTTAATAAAGCAGTGAGCCTGACCAGTAAAGTATTCTTCATAGGACTCTACTGACTTTTTTTACACTCACTTCCTCACGCTCACTATTGCACTTTTTTAGGCCCCTCACACACAGTCACCCGCTGGCTCGGAATAAAAGATCTCCGCCAAAGTGCAGCTCCCCACGCTGCCCGACGGGCATTGCACCGCCAGCCTGCCGTAGGAGCAGGATACCAATGATGACGCTGGACGGTCATCGGTTGGGATGTCAGTTGCCATCCTGCCGGTAACCTGTGTGAGGTATCCTTACATTCTGAAAAGGGTCTACACCATGCACTCAAACCCCCCCTTAATCTGTGAGAGAAAAATCAACCTGAGCTAAACTACTGGCTCCCACAGGGGAACTCTGTACAATACCCTTTGTTCACTACTTCCAGGTGGCGGTGACAGATCCAGAGATATATTGTTTGCCAGCTTTGTGCAGGTTTGAATTTTCTGGGTTTCTAGTGTCCTGGAAGATGATGGGAGATGCCCGACCCATCCAACAGGTCAGCCAAGACAATGGCCTTCATTCCCCTGATAGAGGCCCACCAACATATTTTGAGATCCCCATCAGGTTGGTTGGCTCTCACTGCCTTCAGAACAACTGCCGGTCATTGTTTGAATACCATCCCCTGGACCCTCCTGCTTCAAGTAGATTTGTGTGTGGACAAAATATCAAATAAAAAAATATTATGTAACATGAATATCATGTCAAGAATATAGCTGACAAAAATATTGAAGGTAAGAATACAACACAATACAATACAATACAGTCATAGAGCACACAGCTACCTAAAAAGGTGTCCCAGCGCTAACGGAAAGAGAGATCTCTCAGTTTGGGGGCTAAGACCAGCTCTTCAGTGTTGTTTTTTTATATCAGTGTTAAAAATATTGTTTATTTAAATATTGTTGAAAAAATATCAGGAGAGGATGTAGCCTTGTGGTTAGAGCTGTCGACCTCAAAGCTGGAGAACAGGGTTTGAGTCCCGGCAATAATGCTCAACATCCTGTGAGTCTGGGCAAATCACTTAATCTTCCCATACCTAACAAAAATGAATGTGTCCGTCTGTAATTAAACTAGTGCTCTGATACCCGATGTCTCTTGTCTAATTTGTGCTATATAAAACTTTTTTTAAAAGAAGTATTCATTTATATGTTTTTTTTAAATCGTTTTATAGTATTTCTCTGTTATTTTTTGAAGTAATATGTTTAGTTAATTTCTGAAGTAAATTAATTAAAAATTTAAATTGATTTTTAAATATTCTATATGTACTTGAAGTAGTGTGGCTCACTGGTTAGAGGCGGCAGACCAGAGAGCAGAGGACGGCCCGGGACCAGGGTTCGATTCCCGGCGCGGCAGGTTTCTGGACCAGGGTCAGCGGACTCGATAATTCTCTTGCCTTGTTGCCCACTCTGATCAGCGATCACACTCGGCAACTCTGGGCATTAACTTGCCTCATCTTCACTAACGGCCCCGCCGGGGATGCCTGGTCTCACCCTGGAGATACCCATTAAGGGACCATCTCTCAGGGAAGCCAGGAAGGGTTTCGCAGCGGTCGAAGCGCCTTGGGACCCTCCGGGTAAGTAGTGCGCTATATAAATGCCTGTACGTACATACATACATACATACACTTAAAATATAGGAGCTGGATGCTGGGTTTGTAGGGCTTAAGAGGGGAGAGATATTTAAAAGATGTACATTTGAAAATATTTGAGTTTATTATTTTATTTAAATTATTATTTTTAAATGCATGGAAGCAGTCGAATCCCTGCCATCCCATCAGAGGCAGTCCGACTGCCAACAGCCTGTTGGTCCAACCTCAATATTGCAATACTGGCGGTCAGACTGACATCAGCCTAATGAAAGATTGCTGACACCGCCAGGATCCCGATGCTTCAGTGGTCGGAGTATTGTCCAGGAATGGTGGAGCTGCAAAGGTAGGCAACACCTTCGGAATTATGCTATCCCTTTCTGACAGTCTTTTCATGGCAGGGACCCGCCATGAAAAGGTTGTCAGAAAGGGATCGGGGGCCCAAACAGGGCCGCCGGCCATCATAGCACCTGGAAAAGTGTCCCTGGGGCAGATGTAGTGCCACCCTTTGGTGGCACTTTACTCCGTGCGCCATGTGCCATGCATGACAGTGCGTGGCACAAAGTGCACTGACATGCTGAAGTCACTGCACAATGGCGACATCAGCTGCAGCATGTTCCTGTTCTAGAGGCGAAACTTAGCACCTTGGATTTGATGCAGCTGCTCACAGGGAGCCAGTGAAACTGGCAAAGATGTACGGACACTAATTGCTGAGTTGGGATCTTAAGAATAAAGCACGCAGTTGCATTCTGTATGATGTGTACTCATTGCCGAAGATACGCTGGCAGACCCAGGTGAAGACTGTTAGCATAGTTCAATTTAGTGGTGACACATAGTGCACTGACATGCTGAAGTCACTGCATGATGGCGACATCAGCTGCAGCATGTTCCTGTGGCTGCTGTATGACCATCAATGATAGCGCCGGAGTTTTGATCACCAGCCCGAATATCCTATCCAAATTTGGCGGTCGGATCACCCACATGCTTGTCGGGCGGTCTCTTGATCACTGCAATGGCTGTCGGGGGTCCAACCGACCACCATCGTAATCAGGACCTATGTTTTTTATTTTTATAATTGTATATCATTTGTATTTTTTTCAAATTTTGAAATCTGATTTTTAAATCTATATGAAGTCAATTTCATTTAATTTTGAACATTTGTATATAAAGCAATACAAAGGCATTTGTAGAGTGAGTGTCCCAGCACAACCAGCAGGCCTGCTATATAGGATGGAAAGAGACTAAGGGGCCCATTAGGATGTAGGGCGGATCGCCGCTGCCCGCATGGTGGTGGCGATCCGCCCTACATCCTAGCCCGCCCGCCACCCATTTCCCCCCGCCATATTCGTATGGCGGGGGGACCGCGGCGGACGGGAAGACTGCCCGCTGCTTTTTCGCCCGGTCAATAAGTTGACTGGGCAGAAAAGGGTTTCATAAGGTGGCGGTATCAGGATGCAGGCGGGAGGGTGCCTTTCCGTGGCGGTGTTGGCCGTGTTTGTGTTTGGGGGCCCGTTGGGGGCCCCAGGATGTTGGGGGTTGGGGGGGCACAAGGGGTGCCTGCGCGGTGCATGCCATGTTGTGCATGGAAGTGCATAACATGCCTTCCTGGCATTGTGGCGGGCGGTGCTGAGTGCACCGCCCGCCACAATGCCAGAAATGCAGGATGCGCCCGCCACTGTGGCGGGAGCATCCTAATTGCCCACACGGGACCCCCCCCCTTATGGCGGGCAGTCCCAATCCCCGAAAGGATGGCGGGCGGACAAAGTCCACCCGCCATCCTACTGACCCCCTAAGCATTTAACAGGGGGTATTTAGGTCTTTCCTAGAGATCCTTTCAGAAGGAACCATGTGAAGGTTGAGAAGAAGCGTATTCCACAGCTTAGCCATCAAAACGGTGAAAGATCTTTCACCTCATCTGACCCTATAGATCTTAGGGATCCGCTGGAGCTTCTGGGAGTTAGACCAGAGGGATCTGCTCTGAAAGTTGGGCCTGAGCCTGCATTTTAAGTACAGAGGTCCCTTGTTCTCCAAGGCTCTAGAGGCGAAACTTAGCACCTTGGATTTGATGCAGCTGCTCACAGGGAGCCAGTGAAACTGGCAAGGATGTACGGACACTAATTGCTGAGTTGGGATCTTAAGAATAAAGCACGCAGTTGCATTCTGTATGATGTGTACTCATTGCCGAAGATACGCTGGAAGACCCAGTTGAAGACTGTTAGCATAGTTCAATTTAGTGGTGACACATAGTGCACTGACATGCTGAAGTCACTGCATGATGGCGACATCAGCTGCAGCATGTTCCTGTGGCCGCTATATGACCATCAATGATAGCGCCGGAGTTTTGATCACCAGCCGAAATATCCTATCCAAATTTGGCAGTCGGATCACCCACATGCTTGTCGGGCGGTCTCTTGATCACTGCAATGGCTGTCGGGGGTCCAACCGACCACCATCGTAATCAGGACCTATGTTTTTTATTTTTAATAATTGTATATCATTTGTATTTTTTTTCAAATTTTGAAATCTGATTTTTAAATCTATATGAAGTCAATTTCATTTAATTTTGAACATTTGTATATAAAGCAATACAAAGGCATTTGTAGAGTGAGTGTCCCAGCACTACCAGCAGGCCTACTATATAGGATGGAAAGAGACTAAGGGGCCCATTAGGATGTTGGGCGGATCGCTGCTGCCCACATGGTGGTGGCGATCCGCCCTACATCCTAGCCCGCCCGCCACCCATTTCCCCCCGCCATATTAGTATGGCGGGGGGACCGCGGCGGACGGGAAGACTGTCCGCTGCTTTTTCGCCCGGTCAATGAGTTGACTGGGCGGAAAAGTGTTTCATAGGGTGGCGGTATCAGGATGCAGGCGGGAGGGTGCCTTTCCGCGGCGGTGTTGGCCGTGTTTGTGTTTGGGGGCCCATTGCGGGCCCCAGGATGTTGGGGGGTGGGGGGGCACATGGGGTGCCTGCGCGGTGCCTGCCATGTTGTGCATGGAAGTGCACAACATGCCTTACTGGCATTGTGACGGGCGGTGCTGAGTGCACCGCCCGCCACAATGCCAGAAATGCAGGATGCGCCCGCCACTGTGGCGGGAGCATCCTAATTGCCCACACGGGACCCCCGCCCTTATGGCGGGCAGTCCCAATCCCTTAAAGGATGGCGGGCGGACAAAGTCCGCCCGCCATACTACTGACCCCCTAAGCATTTAACAGGGGGTATTTAGGTATTTCCTAGAGATCCTTTCAGAAGGAACCATGTGAAGGTTGAGAAGAAGCGTATTCCACAGCTTAGCCATCAAAAAGGTGAAAGATTTTCACCTCATCTGACCCTATAGATCTTAGGGATCCGCTGGAGCTTCTGGGAGTTAGACCAGAGGGATCTGCTCTGAAAGTTGAGCCTGAGCCTGCATTTTAAGTACAGAGGTCCCTTGTTCTCCAAGGCTCTAGAGGCGAAACTTAGCACCTTGGATTTGATGCAGCTGCTCACAGGGAGCCAGTGAAACTGGCAAAGATGTACGGACACTAATTGCTGAGTTGGGATCTTAAGAAGAAAGCACGCAGTTGCATTCTGTATGATGTGTACTCATTGCCGAAGATACGCTGGCAGACCCAGGTGAAGACTGTTAGCATAGTTCAATTTAGTGGTGACACATAGTGCACTGACATGCTGAAGTCACTGCATGATGGCGACATCAGCTGCAGCATGTTCCTGTGGCTGCTATATGACCATCAATGATAGCGCCGGAGTTTTGATCACCAGCTCGAATATCCTATCCAAATTTGGCAGTCGGATCACCCACATGCTTGTCGGGCGGTCTCTTGATCACTGCAATGGCTGTCGGGGGTCCAACCGACCACCATCGTAATCACGACCTATGTTTTTTATTTTTAATAATTGTATATCATTTGTATTTTTTTCAAATTTTGAAATCTGATTTTTAAATCTATATGAAGTCAATTTCATTTAATTTTGAACATTTGTATATAAAGCAATACAAAGGCATTTGTAGAGTGAGTGTCCCAGCACTACCAGCAGGCCTGCCATATAGGATGGAAAGAGACTAAGGGGCCCATTAGGATGTAGGGCAGATCGCCGCTGCCCGCATGGCGGTGGCGATCCGTCCTACATCCTAGCCTGCCCGCCACCCATTTCCCCCCGCCATATTAGTATGGCGGGGGGACCGCGGCGGACAGGAAGACTGTCTGCTGCTTTTTCGCCCAGTCAATGAGTTGACTGGGCGGAAAAGGGTTTCATATGGTGGCGGTATCAGGATGCAGGCGGGAGGGTGCCTTTCCGTGGCGGTGTTGGCCGTGTTTGTGTTTGGGGGCCCGTTGCGGGCCCCAGGATGTTGGGGGTGGGGGGGCACATGGGGTGCCTGCGCGGTGCCTGCCATGTTGTGCATGGAAGTGCACAACATGCCTTACTGGCATTGTGACGGGCGGTGCTGAGTGCACCGCCCGCCACAATGCCAGAAATGCAGGATGCGCCCGCCACTGTGGCGGGAGCATCCTAATTGCCCACACGGGACCCCCGCCCTTATGGCGGGCAGTCCCAATCCCTGAAAGGATGGCGGGCGGACAAAGTCCGCCCGTCATACTACTGACCCCCTAAGCATTTAACAGGGGGTATTTAGGTATTTCCTAGAGATCCTTTCAGAAGGAACCATGTGAAGGTTGAGAAGAAGTGTATTCCACAGCTTAGCCATCAAAAAGGTGAAAGATTTTCACCTCATCTGACCCTATAGATCTTAGGGATCCGCTGGAGCTTCTGGGAGTTAGACCAGAGGGATCTGCTCTAAAAGTTGGGCCTGAGCCTGCATTTTAAGTACAGAGGTCCCTTGTTCTCCAAGGCTCTAGAGGCGAAACTTAGCACCTTGGATTTGATGCAGCTGCTCACAGGGAGCCAGTGAAACTGGCAAAGATGTACGGACACTAATTGCTGAGTTGGGATCTTAAGAAGAAAGCACGCAGTTGCATTCTGTATGATGTGTACTCATTGCCGAAGATACGCTGGCAGACCCAGGTGAAGACTGTTAGCATAGTTCAATTTAGTGGTGACACATAGTGCACTGACATGCTGAAGTCACTGCATGATGGCGACATCAGCTGCAGCATGTTCCTGTGGCTGCTATATGACCATCAATGATAGCGCCAGAGTTTTGATCACCAGCCCGAATATCCTATCCAAATTTGGCAGTCGGATCACCCACATGCTTGTCGGGCGGTCTCTTGATCACTGCAATGGCTGTCGGGGGTCCAACCGACCACCATCCGCCGGGACCCCTGCTCGTTTCTGGTAATCTGTCTTTCTTCCTTCAGTGTTTCTGATATGTCTAACATGCTCAGTCTCATGTTTACCAGCAGCGAACTAAAAAATTTAAACACCAGACAAATAAAACTTTCAGACACCCTAGCAGCTGAAATAGGCAGGTTTCCTGGCATTTTTTACTTGCCCCCCCATTAGATCAGACTTCTGCTGACATTTGTTCTAATCTGTCCAGGAGTAATGCCTCTAAGTACCTTAAGGACATCTATCTTAATGCGCCTTCCATTCCCAGACATGCATTGAAAATATGGAGCCTTCTCGATTTAGAAATGCCAGACATTTGCTTTGTGTCCGAGACTTGGCTTCACGAGAACGCTACTCCCGATGTCCACACTGCTTTTCCTCCTAAATATAAAATAATAAGATTTGATAGGAAAGACTCTAGAGGGGTCGGACTATTAATTGCAGCCACTCACAACTTAAATATTGTTAGTGAGGAAAACGTGGTATTTAACCGCGCGGAAAATCATTGTGTTCAGGTTTGATGGCCCTGCAAATAACATCTGGAAGGGAGCCTTACTCTATCGACCCCCTGGCACTAAGGGAGAGTTTGCAAATAATTTGCTGGAGATTATTGCCCCCCACGTGTTGAAGTCTGATAGTTTCCTTCTATTAGGCGACTTTAACTTTCATGCGGAAGCACAGCTGAGCATAGATACTGGGAAGGTAATTTCAAACATGAGTACCCTTGGCCTGGTCCAGAAGGTCATAGGCCCTACTCACCAGGCTGGCCACACTCTCGATCTTCTTTTCTCAAACTTCCAGAAGATCATGGCTGACTCCCCTATTCCACTGCTTTGGACGGACCATTACCTATTGAAATTTACTATTCCCATCGCTGTAAATGAGACGATCTCTGAAAAGGAGTCCACACAACGTAGGTCCTTGAAAAAATTATGCTATCCTCGTTTTCCAAACATTTTCACATGGATTTGATAGCTTCACATATGAGTGCTAGTACCTCAGCACTTTTTTTTGATAAAGCGATTGAGTCAGCATTAGACAAAATCGCCCCTAGATGTAATATCAAACGTAAGGTCAGAAATGCTCCTTGGTTCACTGAACAACTAACAACAACCAAATCTTTAATCAGAACTGCAGAGAAAAAAATGGCGTAAGAGCAAAGATCCATCTGACCGCAATGCCTATAAAGTACTCCACACTGGCTATATGCGTGAGATAAGGACATCAAAGCGAGCATATCTTACTGAGCGAATAAATAATGCAGAAAACTCTTCCAAAGAATTGTTTCAGATCCGAAGAGAGTTTACCACTTTGAGTAACCCCACATCAACTCCTAATACTCAAGAATGGACAGATGCACTCTCAGCATTCTTTGAGGAAAAAATAAATGCTATTCACGTTTCATTCCCCCCCAATCAAACTATATTGCAGTCCGAAGCACTGACACTCCAGCCATGTGATCCTCCTTATCTCCTGAGTGAATTTGAAAAATTTGACAGAGATACAACTATGTCAGTGGGGCTGAAAATAAAGTCTGGGTCCCCTAACAACCAGATTTCCCCTAAACTATTTTCTATATTGGCCCCGGCCTTGGTGGAAGCTTTGACTGGTCTCTTTAATAAATCTCTTTCAGAGGCCAACTTTCCCTAAACATGGAAAACAGCAAGAATCAGGCCAATACTGAAAAAACCTTCGGCCGACTCGAACACCCTTCTAAACTATCGACCGATCTCACTGCTCCCGTATTTCGGGAAAATACTCGAATCCTTTGTCAATCAACAGCTTGTGAGCCATTTGGAAAACCAAGAGCTTTTAGATCCCTCCCAATCTGTTTTTTGTGCATCTCATAGCACAGAGACAGCATTGGTCGAAGTTGTGGACAATATTAGGCTGGCTTTAGACAAACACCAACCCTCTATTCTTGTCCTGCTTGATTTGTCGGCGGGATTCGACACCATCTCCCATAGCATTCTAATTCAGAGGCTGTGGGAGATTGGTGTCAGAACTGCTCTAAAATGGTTCATAAACTATCTATCTGGCCGTACAACAGCTGTCCAAATTGGCATAAATATAGCGAACCAAAGGCCTGTTAGGATGGGTGTTCCGCAGGGCTCTATTTTAAGCTCTACGCTTTTTAATGTCTATATGACACTTCTTGCTAGAGTGATTAGAGCCTTTGACTTTGAAGTTCTCTCATACGCCGATGACACCTAGATCCTGATTACTTTGGGCCCCGATCCAAATGAGACAAGGCAGCGTTTTAGAAATTGCATGTTAGACGGACTGGGAGGGTCGGCCGAGGACTAGGGGAGAGGTCTCCGGGGAGAGCCGTCTCCAGTGATCGTACAGACGAGTAACTTCCCCCCCACAGACGTACACCACACAAAGATAAGGTTTAACGTTCTTTATAAGTAATCTTTAGGTACGAGAAGATGGTACAAGGAGGTCTGGACTCAGGGGTCCCCTCGATTCTAGTCTCTTGGATGGGACAGGGGGTAGCGGGACAGTCTTGTTACCAATCTGGTAGATGCGATGATATGACGGATAGCTCACAATCCTCAAGCTCGGCGTTCTAGATGGACGGGACGCGGCAGCACCAGCAGGTCCCGAGATGATCGTAGGTAGCGACGGTCCGCGGCGGCGCCAGCAGGTCCCAGAGAAGGTGGTAAGGACAACGGTCCGCGGCAGCGCCAGCAGGTCCCGACCAGGATGAAGGATGCGGAAGGTTGCGGCAGCGCCGGCAGGCAGGACAAAAGTACACAAGGCAAGGCTACGGCAGCGCCAGTAGTCCGTCAAGGATGAGTTCTTCTCGGTGTCTCTCGACTCCAGGATACAACTGCCTTCCTGCTCTGGAGCTGCCCCAGTTATAGGTCTGGCTTCCTTTGATGTCCAGACCCTCGCACTTGGAGGTCGGGAGGTCCGGGATGAGGGAGTCCAGACACCCAGCAGGGGGATGGAGCCAGCGCCCGGGGGAGCTGGGGGCGATCGGCACCTGGCGGGGGAGAGCCATCGACACTTCTTTCTCCCATTGACCTGCCAAGTGGTCCGTTCACCTCCTGGGTGGAGGGTGGTGCCGGGATGTCGGGGCCTGGCCAGGCCCAGGGTTAGGGTCGAGCTGAGGCCACGCGGCCTCGTGGTGCAGTGTCCAAGATGGCGGCAGGGTCGGGCAATGGAGCTGGTGGTGGCTCGGCCCCATGATACGGAGATGTCCGGGGTTAGGAGTCCCGTAGGAGACGGGGTGCGGGTCGCTTCTGTGGGTAACACCTGGAGGGCCGGGGCTCGGGCCCTATCATGCGGGGAGGGAGCAAGCCCTTCACGTGGCCTGTCCAACATGCGTCCCCCCCAGCTGAAGGCGGGGAGAGTCACCCATCCTCTTGGGGACTCTCCTCGTCGAGGCGGAAAAAGCGTGACAGGCCATCCGCGTTGGCTTGGTCCTGGCCAGGTCGGTGTTCCACAGTGAAGTCCATCCCCTGCAGGGAGATGGACCATCGCAATAGTTTGGGATTTTCCCCCCGCATCTGCATTAGCCACTGCAGGGGCCGATGATCTGTTTGCACCCGGAAGTGGGTACCGAAGAGATAGGGCCGGAGCTTCTTGAGGGCCCACACTACGGCGAAGGCCTCCCTCTCGATGGTGCTCCAGCGCTGTTCTCGGGCCAGGAGGCGTCTGCTGATGAAGGCCACCGGTTGGTCAAGTCCTTCGGGGTTCAACTGGGAGAGGACCGCCCCGATGCCATGGTCGGAGGCATCCGTTTGTACGATGAATTCCCGGCTGTAGTCGGGGGCTTGGAGCACCGGGGCAGTGCACAGGGCGGCCTTCAGTTTCTCGAAGGCCGCTTGACAGTCGGGGTCCAGTTGACCATCTTCGGGTGGATTTTGGATGTGAGTTCTGTGAGGGGCCCCACAATGCTGCCATAGTCCCTCACAAATCGCCGGTAGTAGCCGGTGAGCCCCAAGAAGGCTCGGACCTCTGTTTGCGTGACTGGAGGCTGCCAGGACTGGATGGCAGCGACCTTGAGTTGAAGGGGGGCTACCAGACCGCTTCCCACTTGGTGTCCGAGATAGGTCACGGACCCCTGACCAATTTGGCGCTTGCTGGCCTTGATGGTGAGGCCGGCCCGTTGGAGGGCCTGCAGGACCTCTCGGAGGTGGTGGAGGTGGTCGGTCCAGTGGCGGCTGTACACAGCGATATCGTCCAGGTAGGCGGCGCTGAATTCCTCGAGTCCCGCCAATACCTTGTTCACCAGCCGCTGAAAAGTAGCTGGAGCGTTCTTCATGCCGAATGGCATGACCTTGAAGTGGTAGTGGCCATCGGGGGTGGAAAAGGCGGATCGTTCCTGAGCCCGGGGTGTGAGACCGATCTGCCAGTAGCCCGCTGTCAGGTCAAAGATGCTGAGGTAGCGGGCAGCCCCCATGCGGTCGATCAGTTCATCTGCTCGGGGGATAGGATGAGCGTCGGTTCTGGTGACAGCGTTCAGGCCCCGATAGTCGACGCAGAATCGGAGCTCAGGAGTGGTGCCGGGGGCGGCAGCTTTGGGGACCAGCACGACTGGGCTGGCCCCGGGGCTGTCCGAGGGCTCGATGACCCCGAGCGTGAGCATCTTTGACACCTCCACTTGGATGCAGGCCCGTACCCGATCTGGTACGCGGTACGCCCGATGTCTGATAGGGGGACTGTCCCCAGTGTCCACGTCGTGCAAGCACCAGGGGGTGACCCCTGGGGTGAGGGAAAACAGGGTCGCAAATTGCAGCAGGAGGTCCCGGCAGTCTTGGTGCTGTTCCGGGGTGAGGGCATCGGAGAGTCGGACCCCGTCTACGGAACCATCTTTCTCACGGGTCTTTAGAAGATCAGGGAGAGGTTCGGAGTCTTCTTCCGCTCCACTGTCTGTAGCCATCAGGAGGCTGAGCCCCGAGCGCACAAAGTGGGGTTTGAGTCTGTTGGCGTGGAGGACCCGGAGGGGGTTTCGGGGAGATTCCATATCGATGAGATAGGTGACGGGGCTCTTGCGCTCGCCCACTTTGAAGGGCCCCGTCCACTTGTCCTGCAAGGCACATGGTTCGGTGGGGGACATCACCCATACTTGTTGGCCAGGTTCGAATTCGATGGAGGAGGCATTTTGATCGTACCATTTCTTCATGTCCTCCTGACTGGCCTCAAGATTCGCTTTTGCTATCTCTCTGAACCGTCGGGTCTGATTGCGTAGGGTCAGGAGGTACTTGAAGACGTCTGGAGGGGACTTCAGGGGGGCCATCTCCCAACCTTCTTTGACTAGGCTGAGGGGCCCTCGAACAGGGTGTCCGTACAAGAGTTCGAAAGGGCTGAAGCCGAGGGACTTCTGGGGGACTTCTCGATAGGCGAAGAGGAGGCACGGAAGCAGCACATCCCACTGGCGACGGAGGGGCTCTTCCAACCCCCGATCATTCCCTTGAGCGTGCGGTTGAACCGCTCGACTAGTCCGTTTCCTTGAGGGTGATAGGGGGTCGTGAATCGGTAGGTGACCCCGCACTGTTGCCAGAGGGATTTCATATATTTTGAAATAAAGTTTGTGCCTCTGTCGCTGACGACTTCTCGGGGGAAGCCCACCCGGGAGAAGATCCCCATTAAGGCCCGGCCGACCACCGGGGCTGTTACAGTTCGTAGGGGAACAGCCTCGGGGTAGCGAGTGGCGTGGTCCACCAGTACCAGGATGAACCGATGTCCTTGTGCTGTTCGGGGGTCCAGGGGCCCCACAATGTCTATTCCCACCCTCTCGAACGGGGTGGTGACAACTGGGAAGGGTTGCAGAGGTGCTTTGAGTTTGCGGCCGCTCTTTCCGCTGGTCTGGCACGTGGGGCAGGATCGGCAGTGGTTTAGGACGTCGTTTCTCATCTTTGGCCAGAAAAAGTGGGTCACCAGGCGACTGTAGGTTTTGTCCTGTCCCAGGTGTCCAGCCAGAGGGACATCGTGGGCCAAATTTAACAAGAAGTCTCTAAAACGGAGGGGCACCACCAACACTCGACTGGCCCCTAACTCCGCGATTCTCTGTTCACTATACAACAGGTCATTGTCCCAATAGATCCAATGGGCTCCGGTGGTGTCCCCTGCGCTCTGGGCGAGGGCTTGCTGGCGGAGTCCCTCGAGGGAGGGACAGGTCTTCTGCTCTTGACGGAACTGCTCCTGGGTGGGCCCCCCTTCTTGACGCCACTGAGCCAGATCGGGAAGGTCCTGGAGCTGAGCGGGCCCTTCGGGGGTCTGCTCTGGGGGGTCGGTATGGTCGGTGTCCTCCACTGGAGCAATCGGAGGAGGAGGTGCTGGCCATTCGGGTTCTTCAGGTCGGGGGATGGCACGGGCGGCCATGGACCGGGTGGTTACGCACGCCCAGTCCGGGAGGCCCAACATCCCCAGGTGCTCTCTTCTTTCCACGGCGGCCCACTGGGAACTCTCAAGATCGTTCCCCAGGAGACAGTCCACGGGGGCATCATCTCGGACCGTTACCTTCAACATGCCGGAGACTCCTCCCCATTCGAAGGGGACGGAGGCCATCCGACACAGACTCTCGGAATTGTCGGCTGAACGGACGGGGCAGAGGATGTTCAGCAGGATCTGTTCTGGGGTCACCAGGTGACAGCGGACAGCTGTCACACTGGCCCCCATGTCACGTAGTGCTTCGGCCCTGCGCCCATTCATGTTCACCCACTGACTATATTTTCTGGTGTTGGCGGGTAGGGGAGCCCGCGGGATCATGTCTCTTCCCCCTAGGCACGCTAGAACCATGGCGGCCGGTTCCCACTCTTGTTGTTCTTGTTCGCATTCTTCCTGTTCTTCGGAGATTTGCTCTCCCCCCAGGGTGGCGGCAGCTACCTGGCGGGGCCTCGGAGTCTGGTTCTGTGGACAGTTCGGGTCATTGGCGTAGTGACCGACTCGCTGGCATCGATGACAGGTGACATGTGGAGAAGTGTGGCTCAGAGGTTAGAGGCGGCAGACCCGGAAGCTGAGATCGGCCCTGGACCAGGGTTCAATTCCCCGCCTCGGCGGTTCTTGGGCTAAAAATTCCACGGACTCGATAATTCTCGCTCCGGTGCCTTCTCGACTCACAGGTTCACACTCTGCGACTCTGGGCAATAGCTTGCTTAATCTCCACAACGGCCCCTCGCGGCGGGATGCCTGGCTTTCACCTTGTGGATACCCTGCCGGGGTTATCTCACAGGGGAATACCAGGACGGGTTCCCTAAGCAAGCGCCGGGAAACCCACTGCGGGTAGCTGTGCGCTATATAAGCTCAAATACATTTACATTTACATTTACATTGGCTCGGAACCCCGGGCGCATCGGGGGGTTGCCCCGGCTGGCCGGGGGCTGGGTGCTGGCAGCGGGAGCGGCCGGGACGGTGTCTCTTCCTCGTCCCTGGCCTCCTCCCCCTACTCGGGGACGGTGCTGACCTTGGTTGTTCCTGTTCTGTTCGTGCGGCCCATTCCGGCCTACTCGGGTGCTCTCCCATCGGTCAGCCTCGGCGGCGAGCTGTCGTGGGTCAGTCAATTTACCGTCGAGGAGGTGCTGCCTGAGCTCGACGAAGCAGTTGTTGGAGAGGTGCTCCCATACCATGAGATTAAAAAGTTGCTCGTAGGTTGTTACGTGGCTCCCCTTGATCCAACCCTCGAAGGCTCGACTGAAATAGTTTACATATTCCACCCACGTTGTACCCGGGATCCGGGTGCAGTCCTGGAACCTCTGGCGGTACATTTCGGGTGTGAGCCCATATCGGGTGAGGAGGGCAGCCTTCATGTGGTCATAGGAGGTCATCAGATGGTCTGGGAGCTGTAACAGGGCATCGCGGCCTTCATTGACAAACCTCCCCCATAGGCCGGCTCCCCAGTCACTTCGGTCGATCCTGTGGGAGGTCATGGCGATCTCGTAGGCCTTAAACCACTGTTGTATGTCGTCATCTCGGAAATACTCTCGGACGACATCCTTGGGGATGTGGACCTTTTTTTCTGTTGCTCCTGGGGTGCGCGGTTGCTCGGGCACCCCCAGTTCTTTGTTTTGCTTCCGTAGGTCTAATTCTGCCAGTTTGCGCTCGTGTTCGTACGCTAATCTCTTTTCATTCGAGCTCTCTCTGCCTCTGTTTTTCTTCCCGTTCTTCTCGGAGCCGCAGATGTTCTAGGTTCAGTTTTTGTTCGGCTAACTTTAGTTCACCGTCCATTTTGAGCCGTGCCATTTCTAACTCATGTAGTCTGCTTCTTTCTCTCTCTTGGATCTCCTCCTGCGAGATACCTGTTCTTCGCTCCTCGGGAGCCGTGGTGCTCTTCTCTGATGCTGCAATGTTTTGGTCCGGGGGTCTGGCGGCCCCGGTTTCGGCCCAAGACTCAATAGCGTGCTTGAAATCGTCTTTAGTGCTCAGACCGGTGGTAGCAATGCCTAGTTCAATGCAGAATTGTTTCAACTCACGATGGTTGTACTCCTCCAATTTCTCCATCTGGAATTTCTCGGTGGTTCCGCTCTCTTTGTCATTGTGGTTTAGTTGTGGGGTGAGCTACTCTCTGTACGATTACGCGTTGATTCGGATCGCGCCGCTGGCCACCAATGTTAGACGGACCGGGAGGGTCGGCCGAGGACTAGGGGAGAGGTCTCCGGGGAGAGCCGTCTCCAGTGATCGTACAGACGAGTAACTTCCCCCCCACAGACGTACACCATACAAAGATAAGGTTTAACGTTCTTTATAAGTAATCTTTAGGTACGAGAAGATGGTACAAGGAAGTCTGGACTCAGGGGTCCCCTCGATTCTAGTCTCTTGGATGGGACAGGGGGTAGCGGGACAGTCTTGTTACCAATCTGGTAGATGCGATGATATGACGGATAGCTCACAATCCTCGAGCTCGGCGTTCTAGATGGACGGGCCGCGGCAGCGCCAGCAGGTCCTGAGATGATCGTAGGTAGCGACGGTCCGCGGCGGCGCCAGCAGGTCCCGGAGAAGGTGGTAAGGACAACGGTCCGCGGCAGCGCCAGCAGGTCCCGACGAGGATGAAGGATGCGGAAGGTTGCGGCAGCGCCGGCAGGCAGGACAATAGTACACAAGGCAAGGCTACGGCAGTGCCAGTAGTCCGTCAAGGATGAGTTCTTCTCGGTGTCTCTCGACTCCAGGATACAACTGCCTTCCTGCTCTGGAGCTGCCCCAGTTATAGGTCTTGCTTCCTTTGATGTCCGGACCCTCGCAGTTGGAGGTCGGGAGGTCCGGGATGAGGGAGTCCAGACACCCAGCAGGGGGGTGGAGCCAGCGCCCGGGGGAGCTGGGGGCGATCGGCACCTGGCGGGGGAGAGCCATCGACACTTCTTTCTCCCATTGACCTGCCAAGTGGTCCGTTCACCTCCTGGGTGGAGGGTGGTGCCGGGATGTCGGGGCCTGGCCAGGCCCAGGGTTAGGGTCGAGCTGAGGCCACACGGCCTCGTGGTGCAGTGTCCAAGATGGCGGCAGGGTCGGGCAATGGAGCTGGTGGTGGCTCGGCCCCATGATACGGAGATGTCCGGGGTCAGGAGTCCCGTAGGAGACGGGGTGCGGGTCGCTTCTGTGGGTAACACCTGGAGGGCCGGGGCTCGGGCCCTGTCATGCGGGGAGGGAGCAAGCCCTTCACGTGGCCTGTCCAACATTGCATGATTGAGGTTGAAAAATGGATGAGCACTAACCACCTGCAGCTCAATGGTAGTAAATCTGAAATCATGCTTTTTGGTCAAGCTGCAGAACATTTGAGGTTTCGTGACAATCGTAAGTGGTGTTTTCGACTCGTACGAATATGGCCGAGTCTGGTATCTATGAACCGCAAATGACGAGTTTAGTGGGTGTACGCGTTTTTGCTGTGCTAGCCTAAACCGTTCGTTTGTTTCGTGGGTTTCTACATCCAAGCCCACGGGTTCCATCTTAGATGCGACATCCATTTTGTCTCTTGCCCTCAAGTAGCCAGCGAACGGACGCTGTCCGCTTCGCGACCCTGGGATTCCCAAACTCTTGTGGAAGACACGTTTCCTTTGAAGGTGTCTTTAAGATGAGGGGGACGGCACTGTAAGGCAGATGGCCCCGCTCGAGGCTCATCTTGCCGTGTCGCTCTATTGTCTTAGTTGTGCATTCATTAGGCACGTCCCCTTTGATGCCTGCAGCTCGTGTTTCCTGATACCACCTCTTTTACACCCTTTCCGATCTCCCCACTGTTTCTGTCTTCCTCTGCACCTGTTTCTGTCCCTTCCTCGATCTGTTTATTGTTGATTGGAATGTACTAATGGTGGGAAGATGGGTTTTTACAGTTGGGAACCACCAAATGTTTCTGTACTTATGTTCCGGGCCTTGAATACATTAAAGTAACCCCTTATGGTTTTTACAATGGGAACCGAGTTATAAACTTTTGTGTACCATGATGTTCAATGCATTAGAACTGTATAAAAAGGAGCGACCCACAGAGGCAAGTCGAATCAGACTCCTCGGACCTACACATGCTGTACTTCCTGTGATTTCTGGTTCCCTGCAGTAATAAACCTCGAATCTTTGACGCCGAAGGAAGTGTCCTGTGTCTCTGTCATTTGTACGCCGGAACAGGTTACCCACGAAGGTTTTAGGTGTTATCCCTGGCACCGCTGGGTCTTAAGAAAGCCCAGTCCTTCAGTTGGCGCCCAACGTTCGGCTGCATCAGTGGTACCGGTCCAAGCCCAATGATCGTGAGGAACTTCGTGTGAAATCTCCGAGGGAAGGTGCACCCCGCTTCATCGATCCTGTTGTCGAAACAAGTGGCCCGACGACTTTTCCTGCGAAGATCCCCGCCTCCTGACGGCTGCGACGGACTGCTGCCCTGACTGTAGACCTGTTTTTGGCGCCTGGCGTAGACCTTGGTACAGCGAGACGATTGACGGGCCTTCCTGGTGACGCCATCGATCTTTGAGTTAAGTATTTGTGGGTCGCTCCCAGAGTCCTTAGTTGTGGGTGCTTAGTTGTTGCATGGTTCCATTGCATTTGTGGTTATTAGTACTTGGTTCTTTGTTGTGATATTTGACGTCTGCAGTCGCCAAAAACCGAGGGTTTTTGCTCTTTGCAGGGACATTGTTAATCCTATAACCCTTGAAGTTTGTGAAACTCGGTTAGTGTGCAAGATGCCTGGCCGTAGTACTTTGTTCAGTTGTTTTAGACGTTGTGGTGCGGATTCCCGACTGGAGGACTCGTGTCCGATACCTCCGGTTGGAACTCCAACTTATGAGCTATATAGCAAACACGGGTTAGGTCCGATTACCTTTAATGAGTGTTGGATTCGCTATACTAAAAAGGATGGCGTCCTTAGTTGGCCACCTCATGGTAGTTTTGAGACCCCGATTTTAGATAATCTAGAAGCCAAATTGTTTCAGAAAAAATCAAGGCCGGCCATGTTTGATTCCTTTCGGTTGTGGCGTAAAGAAGCCAAACAGAGAGAAATCAGACAGATTAAACGCAATAAGAGAGAAGGAGTTGTTACCACGGTAAGAAATGCAGAGCAGTTTCAGCGAGATAAGGAGGAAAAGGAAAAGGAAGTTTTCGATAGATTGCAGCGTATGTCTGTAGACAAGTGTTACCCCGCTTTACCAACGGGTACGGATAAGAAGGAGGAATCAGTAGAGGACCCCTTGTTGTCCTATCTCTTGAAGTCGCCACCTCCGTACGCACAGGGTACTGTGGTTCCTGTGGTTCCTCCTGCCCCTGTCCCTCCTGCTCCTGTTCCACAACCTGTCCCTAAACCCGCTCCTGCTCCTCTACCTGCTTTTGTCCCTACTGCTCCTCCACTTGTACTTCCCATACTCCTGCTCCCGCTGCTCCTGCTGTTCTGGTTACTCCTGCTGTCTCTTCTGCTTCTGATACTTCTCTTGTTACCCCATTGTGTTACACTTCTTCTCCATCTGTTCGACGTCGTACCCCCTCTGTTGCTGCTAACTTCTTCAATTCTCTTGGCCCTATTCTCGAGTCCGCTGGTTTGGACGGTCCTCAAAGACGTAGTCAGCTTCCCGGTAGTCGGGAACGTGACGCTCTATATAATATGGCGATGGGTTGGATGAAACACCCCCTTAGAAATCCTCCACGTGTGGTGTTAGATACGTTTTGCCAATTCAACATGCAGACACAAAGGTTTGTTTTTGATGAAATGTGTAAGGCTCTACGTGACCAAATATCGGCTGATGCATCTGACGAGGTTTTGACTGCCTTGACTGATCTTCAGCTTCAATTTTCGAGCGGAATGTTGGTGGGCACCAATGTTCGACGTGCTGTTGAGCAGTTGTTGTCTTTTCGTCCTTCTATAATGCCTCAGGCATTGTTTGTAGAGGACATCGAAGGACCGTTTGCAGCGCCTGGTCAGTATCCCATGCGCGAAGTTCCACCAGTGTGGATGCCAGGTGATGCTGCTCAAATTCCGCCGATCTTGCCACATTTCCAGAGAGTGTGGATACATCTTCCATGGAAACGATCGGAAGTTTTACAGGTAAAGCAATCTTTGCCTGACCCTCGCAAAAATCCTGCAGGGTATTATAAAGAATTGTCGCAGCTTGTGGATGCTACGATAATGAATCTTGCTGATATCGATATGCTGTTTGGCAATGTTGTACCGCAACCGGTATGGGCAAAGATTCGTCAGGAAGATCATGCGGGAGAACTAGGCGGTGATTGGAATGCATTGCGGGCTGCTGACGCTTTGCAAGTTGGTGGGGCCAAGCCTGATCAATTAATTACGGCTTTGCCTCAAAGAATTATCGCTCTGATGAAAACGCTTATGCCCGCCATGAAGGTAAATTGGGACAAACTGTCCGCCTGCAAGCAAAAGAAGGATGAGAGTGTCTCTGACTTTTTTACGAGATTCGAGGAGGCATTCATTGACCATAGTGGTCAAGATATGGGTACTGAAGGAGGTCAGCGATTGTTTGTGGATAAGTTCGTCTCAAATTTGTTGCCTGAATTAAGCAACAAATTGCGTAATTCAGAAAGTGCGTGGGCTGTTTCCACTTCTGCTCAAATATTGGCCACAGCCCAATATTATGAGAATAGGGAGAAAGAGGAGAATGATCGTGCTGACAAGAAGACGAAAGAGCTCAAAACTAAAGTGTTGTTGCAACAGGCGTATCCTCCGCGTTCGAATCAGAATGATTCACAACAATGGAACAGATCACAATCTCAGTCGAATAGGTCACAATCACGAAATGATTCCTCTTCGCAGAGATCTTCGTTAGGGTACAATCAGTGTGCCTATTGTAGAGGAGAGGGTCATTTAAAATTCGATTGTCCAGCTCTGAATGAGCGTAATAGTGGTAATTCATCTAGAGGAGGTCGTGGTGGTTCTCAGCAGACATCACGTGGTAGAGGTCGTGGTGCTCAAAACGATCGTTCCACTAATACTTCTGACTCTAATAATTGTTTTGATCAGCGCGGGTCGTCGCAAGGGCAATCTGCTCAGTACAATGTGGATGATTATTACGTCGATCAGGACGCTGACGACGGTAATTACTAGGACAGCCATAGACAAGGAGAGGGAGTAGTATCAGTTCCGGTTGATCAGAGAGGGCCTTACGTCGCAGTTGCCACCTCGGGCGTCGTTGAGCCTTTTCTGTTGGACACTGGTGCAGCGAAAAGTTCCATCATGCATTCGAAACTCCCTGGCGCACCTTTGTCTGGCTTAACAAATGTCTCCGTTGGATTCTCTGGCGCCCCTGTTAGCAATCCGGTTTCGTGCCCTTTGCCTCTTACGATTGGGCCTCGTGAGCTGAAAGCTCTGTTGATTTTGACCACTGGCTGTGGTGAAAATCTTTTGGGCCTGGATTTGCTAAAACGTCTGTATGCGACTTTGTATTGTTCTCCTGCGGGAGTAAAGCTTACGTTAGGTGAGAGAGTTGTCTCTCCTATGTACTTATCCATCGATAAGCTTCCACCGGAATTGAGTTCTCTTCCTGCATCTTTGTGGGCAACAGGTCCCAATGACGTGGGCCTGCTTTACATCTCCCCCTACGTTGTTCACTTGAAATCTAACGTGCGACTGCCACGTATTCCCCAGTATCGTATCTCCCTTGATGGTGAGCAGGCATTGTTAGCTATTATCTCCGATTTGATTGAAAAAGATGTTATCGAGGAGACTCGGGGAAACGTGTGCAATAGTCCTGTACTGCCCATTTTGAAGCGCACAGATCCATCAAAACCACCTGTTTATCGTTTTGTTATTGATTTACGGGAGGTGAATAAAATTGTGATTCCTCAGTTCCCTGTGGTGCCTGACATCACGGCGCTGCTGACTCTGATTCCAGCCTCTGCATCTTGGTTCTCAGTGATCGATCTGAAGAATGCTTTCTTCAGTATTCCGATTGCTGAGGAAAGTAGAGACCTTTTCGATTTATCTCTTGGTGGTCGCAGTTTCCGGTTTAAACGTGCTCCTCAGGGCTACTGTGAGAGTCCATCGATATACAGTCAAGCCTTGAAGGGCCAACTTGATGCGTTTGTGTTGCCGGCTGGTGCGGCTTTGATCCAATACGTCGACAACTTATTGGTGGCTGCAGATACTCAGGACATTTGCAAACTTGCCACGGTATCGTTGTTGCAGCATCTCTGTGACTTACATCACAAGGTGTCACCTTCTAAACTTCAATATTGTTGTCAAGAAGTAACCTATCTAGGTCACTTATTGTCAAAGGAGGGAAGAAGGTTGACCCCAGAGAGAATTGCGGCGATTGCTCGAATGACTGTGCCAACAACTCAGAGAGATGTGCGTGCCTTTTTAGGTATCACGTCATACTGCAGGCAGTGGATTCCAAATTTTTCATTGCTAGCGAAACCATTGGTGGCTCTTACGTGCAAGGATGTTCCAACTCCTTTACCATGGACGGAAGTATGTCAGAAAAGTTTTTCTGAACTGCGTGACGCGTTGTGTTCGGCTCCTGTGTTAGGGACTCCTGACTACAGTAAGCCGTTTACACTATACGTTCACGAGAGAGAAGGTTGTGCGTTGAGTGTTTTGACACAACAATTCGGTGGTAAGCAACGTCCTTGTGCATATTTTTCCTCGACCTTGGACCCAGTAGCTAGAGCATTGCCGAGTTGTTTAAGAGCGACAGCGGCAGCTGCGGTGTCCATCCGACAATCTGCAGGATTGGTCATGGATAATATGCTTACGGTGATGGTTCCGCATGCAGTTGACACTTTTTTGAATCGTACGAAAACCCAGCACTTGACGAGTGCAAGGTTGTCTGGTTATGAGTTGACGCTCTTGGCAAGTCATATTCAAATAAAACGTTGCAACGTCCTGAACCCGGCGACTTTGTTGCCAATCAGTATGGAGTCAGATGAAGTAGCACCCCATGATTGCTACTTGCGAACGGAAGAGGAAACGAAAGGTCGTGTAGATCTGAAAAATACTCCATTAGAAGATCCCGATGGGACCTTGTACGTGGATGGTTCATGTTTTAAGTTGCCGAATGGCGATGTAACGACTGCGTATGCTGTGGTGACATTGAATACTGTTGTGGAGACTGCGAGATTGAATCAGAATTCTGCTCAGGCGGCAGAGCTGATTGCTTTGACTAGAGCGTGTGTGTTGTCGAAAGGGAAACGGGTGAATGTGTTTACCGACAGCCAATACGCTTTTGGCGTCGCACATAGCTTTGGACGTTTGTGGCGAGAGAGAGGTTTTATGACATCGCATGGTACGAAGATCCAACACGGACAGCTCGTGAATGATCTTTTGGATGCACTTACATTGCCTAAGCAGGTGGCAATTATTAAATGTAGTGCACACCGTAAGGTGACGGATGATGTTGGTCGTGGCAATGTGTTTGCTGATGAAATTGCTAAGGAGACCGCTCGAAATCTTGGTACCAGAATGTATGTGACGAGTTCGGTTAGGTGGCCTACAGAGGCTAGTATGTGTGAGGATACCATCGAGAGTGTGAAAATGATTCAGAACGAGGCCACCGAAACTGAAAAGACGAAGTGGAGAGTACGGGAAAGTTGGATGCGAATGGTTGTTAGATTGATTTGTCGGAGAATAAAAGATGGATGTTGCCAGATGAGTATGTACTAGCTGTTGTGACTATGGCACACGGCTTGGCGCATATTAGCGCAAAAGGTATTTGTAAGTTGTTGTCCCTTGTATGGAAGAATGACGGTATCACGAAGTGTGCTGAGAGATTGGTTAAGAATTGTATGTTATGTATGATGTACAATCCTGGCAAGGGAACCCCTACACCTCCTGGCCATTTTGCTCCCCCTTCATGTCCCTTTGAAGTGATTCAGCTAGACTTCATCCATATGGAGCGATGCAATAACCTGAAGTACGTTTTAGTTGTGGTTTGCGCATTCTCCGGATGGATCGAGGCCTACCCTCTCAAAGATAATACTGCTCTGTCCACTGCGAAAATCCTGCTGAAGGAATACTTTCCTTGGTATGGAATGCCACGGATTGTATGGTCTGATAACGGAAGTGAGTTTGTGGGGAGTGTGATGAAGAGTGTGTGTAAGGGCCTTGGAATTACCCAGAAATTCCACAGCGCCAATCATCCCCAGTCAGCAGGTTTGGTTGAAGGGTATAATGGTACCCTTAAATTGAAGCTGGCGAAGGTGCAGGCTACGACTGGTCTCTCGTGGCCTCACGCTTTACCTCTAGCCCTTCTGTCTACTAGGGCGACTGTACACTCCCGAGTAGGGCTTAGTCCCTACGAGATTGTGTTCAGCCGCCCTGCGAATGTTTGGGGGGTCCCTAGACCAAGTGTGCTCTCTGATCTTGAGTATCCAATGTTGATCGATTATCTGCATGATCTGACTGCTAAACTGAGGTTAATTCACCAGCAGGTCTTTGAAGCACTGCCGACGCAGACGGAGGGTCCAGGTCAACAGCTCCAGCCGGGAGATTGGGTGGTGACGCGGAACTTCGGACGCAAACGAAATCTTGAGCCCCGCTTTACTGGACCCTACCAAGTTCTTCTCGCCACGAGGACTGCTGTTCGTTTGGAAGGTCATAAACACTGGGTGCACGCCACCCATACTAAAAAGGTACCTATACCTTTACCGGCAGACTCGTGGGTGAGGAAGGGCATTGCTTCGTCTGAAACGGACACTGCACAGACCTTCGTCCCTTTTAGCGATGCCCAGCTTGTTGGAGAACCCTCAGCGCAGCAGGACGACATTGTTGAACAATTGCCACCTAAAAACTCAAGATCTGAACAATTGACTGACCAGCAGAACTCTGTCCCACCATCGGATCAGTTGTTTGATGAACAGACACGTCCTGGGAGAAGCCGATACTTCCTGAGATCCAATACTAAGGACAAATAAAAAAAGTTTTTGCCTTCTCCCTTGACATCCACATTACCCCATTGACACCATTCAGTCTGAACACACTCGTATAATTTTGGTTCTTGTAAATATTGTGAGTTTGTTTCCATATATGTTTTTGCTTCCACAGCTAGGAGATTTTGTATATATTTGTAAATAAATACCTTACATCCGGGTGTACCGTAGGGCCGCGCGTGTACTTCCTTCTGGTTAGTAGGTCTTGACACTAGGTCGAAGGCCGTCGGTTCCTGGGAACTCCTGGGGATTGACTACTGCTACACAGAACGAAGTGCGTCAAGAAACGTTGCGGACGGTTTTAGAGGATGCCGTTCTCTAAGCTGGTGGTTTTGGAAAAAGCTCAGGCCCAAAGATTCAAGTTGCAGCAAATTACTCGCACAAAATGCTTCATGATTCAAGTGTTCCTGTTGTTCCTAACTGTTTCTTCGCTATTGGTGGGTGGGGTGTATTACTTGATATTGACGTTCTTGCCTTCTGCCTCACCTACCCCTTCTCCTGAACCTAAATCTACCTCCACTGTTTCTCCTCATTCCTTCCACATCTTACCCAAACACGAGCAGGCCCGACGTGCGGAATTCATGAATAATTCCTTTATTCAGCTCCTTCATCAACATCAGTTGGTGGTTAACACTACCAACTGTTGGGTGTGTGGGTTGATGCCACATACCACCGATAAGGGAATTCCATACTTGGTCCTTCCTTATAGTTCCCAGGGTTCAGCTCGAGCATTCCAAACAATGTTTCGAAGTGCACTAGATTCCTACCCGAATCGAGAACCACGTCCTCCGCACTTTGGTCCCGGTCCGTACCACAAGCCTTTGGCTATAGCGATCGCTGATTTAGATAGGGATATCTATGAGCCGTCGCTCATCCCAGAGGAGGAGGTGCGAGCCTATAGGGATCTGAGTGAGGCCGAGTATAGTGCGCTCGTGGGTGAAAGACAGCTTAAAAGCTCGTCTCAAATATGGATCGTACCCCGACCTTGGTAATTTCTGTCTAAAAGGTCGTGGCTGAAGACCGAGAGTTCATCTTGGAGAGAGTGCTTGCTCCGAGACGTATGTCTTACCGATGCTCTCTTCCCCTGTGTTTCTGACTGCCAAGGGTACGTACTTTGTCTGTCATGATCGTGCGTATACGTGGTTGCCCTCTGACTTTGCGGGCACATGTTACATTGCAAACTTGTTGCCTCCGACTTTTACAGTCGCCTCCGATTACCACAAGACTCGAATTGTGAGGGGCGTGATTAGCGAAGAGGACACTGCCGGTCAAGAGGCAGGAGACTTTTTCAAGGGTTTCTTTCCGTTTTGGGGACCTATGGTCAATAGTAGGAACCTGAGACAGTTGACCCGAGTGGTGGAATTGACAGCTAATATCACTGCCAGTGCCCTTGGTAACATCACAGCAGAACTTCAGGTGGATAGGCTTATGACGTTACAAAACCGTATGGTTTTAGACGTTGTTTTAGCAGATCGAGGTGGAGTATGTAAGGTGATCCATTCGAGCTGCTGTATTTTCATTCCGGATAACGTTCCGACTGTCTATCAAGCCATCTCAAAGTTGCATAAAATCTCTGAGTCCATACACGTGGACGTAGGGGACTGGACGCTACTTGGGTGGTTTTGAGGCCTGATGTCGACTTGGGGTTGGAAAATTCTGATGATCGTCGGGGTTGTTGTAGCATTTCTGTTCACGTGTTGCCTTTGTGTGCAGTGTGGTCCTGCCTTATGTGGCCTCTGTGCTACGACGTGTATAAGACAGCCGCCTGTTACCAAAGGAGCTCAGATGGATAGAATTATGTTGCAGCAACATCTAGATGGTCTGATGAATATCGAATATGATTCCGACTAGTGCTTGCCTACATGAGGGCAAAAGGAGCGTCTGAGGTTTCGTGACAATCGTAAGTGGTGTTTTCGACTCGTACGAATATGGCCGAGTCTGGTATCTATGAACCGCAAATGACGAGTTTAGTGGGTGTACGCGTTTTCGCTGTGCTAGCCTAAACCGTTCGTTTGTTTCGTGGGTTTCTACATCCGAGCCCACGGGTTCCATCTTAGATGCGACATCCATTTTGTCTCTTGCCCTCAAGTAGCCAGCGAACGGACGCTGTCCGCTTCGCGACCCTGGGATTCCCAAACTCTTGCGGAAGACACGTTTCCTTTGAAGGTGTCTTTATGATGAGGGGGACGGCACTGTAAGGCAGATGGCCCCGCTCGAGGCTCATCTTGCCGTGCCGCTCTATTGTCTTAGTTGAGCATTCATTAGGCACGTCCCCTTTGATGCCTGCAGCTCGTGTTTCCTGATACCACCTCTTTTACACCCTTTCCGATCTCCCCACTGTTTCAGTCTTCCTCTGCACCTGTTTCTGTCCCTTCCTCGATCTGTTTATTGTTGATTGGAATGTACTAATGGTGGGAAGATGGGTTTTTACAGTTGGGAACCACCAAATGTTTCTGTACTTATGTTCCGGGCCATGAATACATGAAAGTAACCCCTTATGGTTTTTACAATGGGAACCGAGTTGTAAACCTTTGTGTACCATGATGTTCAATGCATTAGAACTGTATAAAAAGGAGCGACCCACAGAGGCAACTCGAATCAGACTCCTCGAACCTACACATGCTGTACTTCCTGTGATTTCTATGTTCCCTGCAGTAATGAACCTCGAATCTTTGACGCCGAAGGAAGTGTCCCGTGTCTCTGTCATTTGTACGCCGGAACAGGTTACCCACGAAGGTTTTAGGTGTTATCCCTGGCACCGCTGGGTCTTAAGAAAACCCAGTCCTTCACATTGGGCTCAGGATTGGTGGCCAACGAATCTGGCCAGCTGTCCAACACCTAAGGAATCAGTGCGGAATCTGGGCTTTCACATTTATAATAAATTGTCCATGATGAACCATATAAATAATATCATTGGCACTGGTTTCGGACTTATGCGCAGCCTTAGGAACGTTTTTAAGTGGATTCCCGCCGAGGCTCGGAAACGCCTAGTCCAGGGTCTAATCATAAACAGAATGGACTACGGGAATGCGCTCTTACTAGCCATAAATGAACACCACTTGAATAGATTACAGGTCCTTCAGAATACTGCAGCCCGGTTGGTTCCTAACCTACCACGAAGGTCCCCATCGGCCCCATGTCTGAAGAGCCTTCATAAGCTCCCAGTAAAAAAAGAATACACTTTAAAACGCTATGCCTAGTCCATAAACACATGTACGGAAAGGGACCAAAATACTGGTCTCGGAAACTAACACGGTACATCCCCCGAAGAGAACTCAGATCTAGTGCTGAGTCTCTGCTCACTCCTCCCAAAATACAAACCTCCAGAAATGGTGGTCGTTCCTTCTCTTACCTCGCCCCTGCTCTGCGGAATAAAATGCCCATCAATCTCCGTGCTATCTCAGAACACAGCTGTTTTCGTAAGAAGCTGAAGACCTTGCTTTTCTCCAACTAGGCCTCCCTCTTTTTTCTTGTCAAAGCCGTCTCCAAGCGCCATGAGACTCTTTGGATGTGACATGTGCGCAATACAAATGTTTTTAACTTGACTTGACTTGACTTGACTTGACAGGGCGAGGCCCGTCCTCTGCTGGTACCTTCTGGGCTTACGGATACGAGACACTGACGGAAGAGTCAGGGAGTAGACCTCAGACTTCATTCTAAACACTGTCTACAGCTCAAACGAAGATATATAACACAGTGGCGCCTGCCTGACTAGATACCCTGCACGGTACGGGGGAAGAAAAACAAGCTGGCACCAGGATGTTGGTATGGCGACCCGCAGTGTTTTTGAATGGTCCCCTTGCAATTGGGACAAGAGGAAGTGTCCCTCTCCCCTAGGCCTCCTGATACCATCCCTGAGAGGCTCAGGGGAAGGGGGCCCTCCCATGGACCCTAATTGCAAGAAAACACCTTTCTTTCAGTTCGGTTGGCAGGGAAACAAAAGGACACACGATCGATGCGGGCCCCATGCTGGTAGGCAGAGTGCAAGGCCCTGGGCAGCTGCCTACAATGCCCATGCCTAGCGCCGGCCCTGGGTCTTAAGATAGACATTGAAAAGCATAGGGCTCAAAGCAGAGCCCTGCGGCACCCCATACTTGAGCGGTCTCAGGAATGAAAGAAAGGGAGAAAGAAATACCTCCTGGGAAGTATCCTCCAACAAAGATTTAATCCGTGCTGGCACATTTCCATGAATTCCAATCCTATTAAGTCTACTCAACAGGATTGGATGCAAGACCATGCCAAATGCTGATGACAGGTCTAGAAGAATGACCATCTTGGAGATACTCAGATAAAGGTTAAGTTTCATTAATTCTGCTACATCCAAAATGTGGACTCAGTACTGTAGCCTGGCTGGACACCAGACTGAGTGTCATGAAGGAGACAGTTAGCTTCAAGAAACAGGCACATCTGCTTGTTAACTGCCTTCTCGCGCATCTTGACTGGTGCCGAAGGAGGCAGATCGGTCTGAAGTTACAAGGGGTTGATTATGACTTTGGCACAGTTGCACCGGCTCTCCGCCGGCGCATCTGTGCTAAAGCTGCGCACAGACTGCCTGCCTGAGTCTAAGTTTTTCTCGTTCAGGCAGACTGTCTTTTTGCCATTCCCATGGCGGTGCCAGAAAAAATAGCCACTGCACAGGGAACGGCAAAAATCTTCCAGCATGGCATGGATGGTGATATCCATGCCGTGCTGGAACTGGGGGGTGATAGCAGATGGGGGCACATGTTGTGCCCTCCTAAATGCATCCCCATGGTGGGGGGCATGGTGGCCTTATAGGGCCCTGTTAGACCCGGGACCCTGGCCGGCCAAGACTCGCGTCGAGGTCAGTCAGGGATCGCCAGTTCTAAGTGTCAGGGCAAGGGAGTCACACACCAAGGCAACCCCTACTCGCCCTTTAGGTAACGTGGCGCGAGCAGTCAAGGCTAAACTTGGAGGCGATGTAAGTTAAGTATTTGCGCACGCACCCCAGCAACAACACCCAAGGCCCACCACAAAGAAAGACTCCACACAAGGATATATAAAAAATAGCCTTTGTATTCCAATAAACATACATTAGATAAAACACACACTTTACATTGTGCCAGAGGCACGGGCAGAATTTACAGGGGATAATGTACAGGACAGGGCCACCTGGACCACTGTCAAGGGTATGCACTTTTAGAAATAACACTTTTAGAAATAGCACTTTTTAGATCATGGGATTATCACTGTAGCACAAAATTGACATACAACCAGTCACTACTGGTACCAGGTGAGCACCACCTATGCAACCCTCACTATCTTAGGAGATTACACTAGGGAACCTGGGCTCTGCTAGCACCACCTGTACTAGCAAGAAGGAAACAACCACCTACATATCACACTACCTGTAGGGGTGTAAGAACATAACACATGATGCAATGCATAACATTCATTCAGAGGTGTAAGCAAAATGAACAATTGCGCCAAACTCACGTAAGTCACCACCTGTGACGGTCCCTAGGCCCTCTGGCCTTGTTGGGGCTAGGACGCCCTGTGTCCAATGTCAGGGGGGGCCTAAACGTGGCAGTTGCCCACTAAGTGCTGGGCAACTGGGTAGCACAATGGTGGGGCCAACATGATGGGGGAGCCTCACAGGCTCTGCAAAACTGACTGTCTCTCAAGAGCCTCACTGGGCTCTGAATATCAATTATGCCCCTGAGCCTCTCAGGGCTCAAAACGAAGCAATGCAGCCCCTCTGGGCTCTGAATACAAATGGCACCCTCAGAGCCTCTCTGGGCTCGCAGAACGAAGGACGGTCGCCTCACTGGGCGGGGGAGCCTCTCTGGGCTCAAGAATAAGGATGCGCTCTCGAGCCTCCCGGGGCTCGTCACACGTGGGGCCGCGTGGGGGGGAAAGAAGACTGCTCTTGAGCCTCTCGGGGCTCTGCCACGCACGTTGCCCCCTGAACCCCACTGGGCTCTAAGTAAAGAAATGCCCCGTCCAGAGCCTCACTGGGCTCTACACAAGTGTGCCGCCTTGGTGGAGTCCCCCTCCTGGGGACTCAAAGCAGCTCTGGCCCCCAAGAGCCTCTGGGGCTCGAACAGCAGCAATGCCTCAGGACGTCCCCACTCACCGGGTCTCCTACGGCGGCCGGCTGCTTCACGAGAGCTCCCGCTCCTCGGGGCTCTCTGCAGACTTCTGCCCTCTCTCCGGGGCCCTCCCTCGCTCTGGGGGCCCGGGGGGGACAAGGGAAGACGCCGGCTCCTCTCTCCTTGCTCACCAGATCCCGGGGTCGGCTCCCGGCAGCTTCTGGCTTCCTCCTTCCTGTCCCGGGCCGGCAGCCAATCAGAGCGCGGCCCGGGGAAGGTCACGTGATGTCCCGCAGTCCCGCCCCCGGCCTGCCTGACTTCCTGGTCGCGGGCCGGGCGGCGATTTTGCAGCAATGTACGGGGCAAATGCCGGGTGGGCACCGGCTCTTTTTAAAATACAATAAATCGAGGTGGGCACTCGATCGGGCCCGCAAATCCACCACCAAAACGGGCCAGATGCCGGGTGGGCACCGGCGAAGCAAAATAAAGCGCTCTCAGGCGCCAGGGGCACGGAACAAGCGCTCTCAGCGCTGCAGGAGAAATCAAGCGCTTCCAGGCGCTTGGAAGCCCAGGAGTCCAGCAAAAGTCCTCCTAGGCAGGCAGGGGGGCAAGGCTGGGCCAGGGGCCAGCTCACTGGCCCTCCAGGCAGGGAGGCAGTCCAAGTGGCGGTTCCTCCTGGCCCCAGCAGCAGCAGCCCCTCGAGTAGGATCAGGGAAGAACAACTTCTGTGGGCACACAGCCCCATTTTTATACAGTACATTCCTTTGTCTGAAGGTGCAGGGTGGGGGCGGAACCAGTCGCAGCTGGTTCTTGAGTACCCTTGATGGCCCAACCACCCCTTTCTTTCACTGGCAGGTCTAGGGACATCAGTCACACCACAGGGGGGCGGAGCCAGCATTGTGTGGGGGAAAACCCAGCCCATCCAGGACACAGGTACACTCCTCCCACACATCACTCATGCTAATCTCCCACTCACCACCGGGCAGACCCATCCAGACTTCCTGGAGCCTGGCATGCCAGCCAGCTCCAGCCAATCACGCTCCAGCACCCTCACTGCACACATATCTCAATGTCCAGAAGTAGCACTTCCCAACTAGACACACACATGCCGCAGACACCATCTTGCAGCATTCACTCTCACGAGTTTAAGCATACCAAACTCGAGCCTGCACTCCCCACGCATCAGGAACTACCAGGGACACACACATTCCCCATGCATTCCTATGGGAGGGCAGGCCAGCCATGCTACACGCACGCACTTTCACTCTGGGACCCAGGGGAAAGTGCGCAGAGACCCAAAAATCACTAACACAGGGTCACAAATAAGGCAAAAAGTCTAGGGGTGAACCTGCCCTGCGGGCCAAGTCCAACACAACCCCCTTCCAGCCAAAACGCAGGGGAGAACAATCACCACCGTGATGGACTTCCCTGCTTGGGGCGATAGAACACGGACGCAGGCCCGCCACGGCCGGGACACTCTCCTGTTCTATGCCACGGTGAACCCCTAGGGTTCCTTCTAAAGCTCCTGTAAGGACCAACTGGGCTACCCCACTGGTACTCCTCAGCTGGCCGCGGCCAGGACCCGGCCCTGGGCCACCCAGGTGCCACCGGTCCTTGCCAATTCGCAGAGCGGGGGGTCGTAACCCCTGGCACATAGTGTCCATTCTCCACTCTCCCTGTCTGCAAGACAGGACTAGACTGCCACTGGTTCACCAGCCTTTGGTCTACAACCTCAGGCGGACCAGGAGTCTCAGGGAAGGCTCTCCTCCCCTTACCTCGTCTTCCAGGGTTCCTCCTCCTCCTGCGAGGGGTACCCTTACAACGCCACTCCAACCCAGGGTTTAACCCCTCAGGTTGCACCGGGGTCAGAGGTGGGCTTTCCCACCCTCTGCACCCCCTTCCAGAGGTCTGCCCTCTCCCAACTGGAGAAGTTCCTCTGGAAGAACCGGTCAGGACACTGCTTACAGTCGTCCTACCCTTCAGGTCAGGCCGAACCTGCCCCTGGCCTCCCAACCTCCGGTCTAAAACCTTTGGTGGAATAATTGCCTGGCACTCCAGGACTTCTGGGGATTCACACGCAATCCCCCTGAGGCTGACACATGACCCATGTGTCGTGTGACGGTCTGTCTGGCGCAGATCTCCCGCCTCCTGTCCACCTGACAGGGCGCAAAGATCCCCCAGACCAGAAGTGGCGCCCCCCGGGTCCACCCAAGACCTAGCCCCACTGGCTAGTCTCTGGTCCACTGGTGCATCCACTGGGAAACTCGTCCCCCAATCACTCCTCGCTTCGGACTTCTGTGCCCTCCCAACTGGAGCGACACTGCCGGACACTGGAACCCCTGGAGTTCTGGTTACAGACACTCCAGGTTCCCTAGACACTAGGAGATCTTCCTCAAGTGTACTAACCGGACAGCCTAGGTCCAGATCAAATAGTTTGTCAAACTCAGATTCCATGTGAACCTCTAACCATTCAGCCAGTGCACCTTGACATTCATCGACAAACTCCCCCCAAGACTGGTGAGACAGTTTCCTACTGCCCCTGAATCTCAACCTATACTCCTCCTCTGGGGAAACAGGTACCAGACTCTGGGAACTGGGACTTCCTGCACTGAGATTCAAATAGCTGCCACCACTGGACCCAACCCTCCCTGGGGGATCCAGAAAATTAGGACTGCGGTCAGGGGATAACCTACACTCTAGGGCTATCTTCTCCCTGGCCAAGGCCCTCTCAGCCTCTGCAGTCCGCTCATTCACACCCAGCTGTGCCATCTCTCTGGCATGCTCTAACCTGAGCTTCTCCATGGCCAGCTGGTGCTCCCTCTCTTCTCTCCTATCCACCCACTCCTCTGGGGACAGGGAAAGGGATGGGGTGCTACATCTGACACTGGACCCAGCAAGGGACTCCCTATCTATGGGGTCCTCGCTCTCTGCTGGCGCCCAGCCACTGTCAAACTCACTCTCCACATCAGACTCTTCAGGGCTCCCCTCAGACCCACCACCCTCATGGTGTGCGGTCCGGGCCCTCTCCCTCTCACTGTGCTCACGCTCCCAGTCACTCTTCTGCCACAGGATCATGTTATCCCTAAGCTTGGACTGGGTGTCTGACTCACTCACTGGGATGTCTCTCTCCTCACAAAACCGTACCAACTCATGCACACTGTACTTAAACAGGCCACACAGGTTAAAAGGAGATTCCATCTTGACAGGATGCTCACAGACACGTGCAACACAAGGGAACTAGCAATCTGAAGTCAAAGTACACAATTCCAAAACTTCCACTCTCCTTAAAAAAAGAACTCACTCATGCGTCCAGGAAAACACACCATTCATCCACACACACCCTCCCCTCGGATCGGTAAGGCAGTTTCTACCACCCCTGACTTCTCAACCTGACCACAAGTGACACAGGTACCAAACTCTGGAAGCAGGGCGGGGGACAAATGTACTGGACACAATTATAAAATGACACTCTTCAGGAGAAGCAACAATGGAACTTCTACCAAAACACAATAATCCCCAAAAATGTGGTCATCTAAAATGCAGAGCTTTGTAGTGGCCAGTTGCCACTGTGGTACAACGCAAACACAAATCCTTATCCCACCGCTGCCACCAATGTTAGACCCGGGACCCTGGCCGGCCAAGACTCGCGTCGAGGTCAGTCAGGGATCGCCAGTTCTAAGTGTCAGGGCAAGGGAGTCACACACCAAGGCAACCCCTACTCGCCCTTTAGGTAACGTGGCGCGAGCAGTCAAGGCTAAACTTGGAGGCGATGTAAGTTAAGTATTTGCGCACGCACCCCAGCAACAACACCCAAGGCCCACCACAAAGAAAGACTCCACACAAGGATATATAAAAAATAGCCTTTGTATTCCAATAAACATACATTAGATAAAACACACACTTTACATTGTGCCAGAGGCACGGGCAGAATTTACAGGGGATAATGTACAGGACAGGGCCACCTGGACCACTGTCAAGGGTATGCACTTTTAGAAATAACACTTTTAGAAATAGCACTTTTTAGATCATGGGATTATCACTGTAGCACAAAATTGACATACAACCAGTCACTACTGGTACCAGGTGAGCACCACCTATGCAACCCTCACTATCTTAGGAGATTACACTAGGGAACCTGGGCTCTGCTAGCACCACCTGTACTAGCAAGAAGGAAACAACCACCTACATATCACACTACCTGTAGGGGTGTAAGAACATAACACATGATGCAATGCATAACATTCATTCAGAGGTGTAAGCAAAATGAACAATTGCGCCAAACTCACGTAAGTCACCACCTGTGACGGTCCCTAGGCCCTCTGGCCTTGTTGGGGCTAGGACGCCCTGTGTCCAATGTCAGGGGGGGCCTAAACGTGGCAGTTGCCCACTAAGTGCTGGGCAACTGGGTAGCACAATGGTGGGGCCAACATGATGGGGGAGCCTCACAGGCTCTGCAAAACTGACTGTCTCTCAAGAGCCTCACTGGGCTCTGAATATCAATTATGCCCCTGAGCCTCTCAGGGCTCAAAACGAAGCAATGCAGCCCCTCTGGGCTCTGAATACAAATGGCACCCTCAGAGCCTCTCTGGGCTCGCAGAACGAAGGACGGTCGCCTCACTGGGCGGGGGAGCCTCTCTGGGCTCAAGAATAAGGATGCGCTCTCGAGCCTCCCGGGGCTCGTCACACGTGGGGCCGCGTGGGGGGGAAAGAAGACTGCTCTTGAGCCTCTCGGGGCTCTGCCACGCACGTTGCCCCCTGAACCCCACTGGGCTCTAAGTAAAGAAATGCCCCGTCCAGAGCCTCACTGGGCTCTACACAAGTGTGCCGCCTTGGTGGAGTCCCCCTCCTGGGGACTCAAAGCAGCTCTGGCCCCCAAGAGCCTCTGGGGCTCGAACAGCAGCAATGCCTCAGGACGTCCCCACTCACCGGGTCTCCTACGGCGGCCGGCTGCTTCACGAGAGCTCCCGCTCCTCGGGGCTCTCTGCAGACTTCTGCCCTCTCTCCGGGGCCCTCCCTCGCTCTGGGGGCCCGGGGGGGACAAGGGAAGACGCCGGCTCCTCTCTCCTTGCTCACCAGATCCCGGGGTCGGCTCCCGGCAGCTTCTGGCTTCCTCCTTCCTGTCCCGGGCCGGCAGCCAATCAGAGCGCGGCCCGGGGAAGGTCACGTGATGTCCCGCAGTCCCGCCCCCGGCCTGCCTGACTTCCTGGTCGCGGGCCGGGCGGCGATTTTGCAGCAATGTACGGGGCAAATGCCGGGTGGGCACCGGCTCTTTTTAAAATACAATAAATCGAGGTGGGCACTCGATCGGGCCCGCAAATCCACCACCAAAACGGGCCAGATGCCGGGTGGGCACCGGCGAAGCAAAATAAAGCGCTCTCAGGCGCCAGGGGCACGGAACAAGCGCTCTCAGCGCTGCAGGAGAAATCAAGCGCTTCCAGGCGCTTGGAAGCCCAGGAGTCCAGCAAAAGTCCTCCTAGGCAGGCAGGGGGGCAAGGCTGGGCCAGGGGCCAGCTCACTGGCCCTCCAGGCAGGGAGGCAGTCCAAGTGGCGGTTCCTCCTGGCCCCAGCAGCAGCAGCCCCTCGAGTAGGATCAGGGAAGAACAACTTCTGTGGGCACACAGCCCCATTTTTATACAGTACATTCCTTTGTCTGAAGGTGCAGGGTGGGGGCGGAACCAGTCGCAGCTGGTTCTTGAGTACCCTTGATGGCCCAACCACCCCTTTCTTTCACTGGCAGGTCTAGGGACATCAGTCACACCACAGGGGGGCGGAGCCAGCATTGTGTGGGGGAAAACCCAGCCCATCCAGGACACAGGTACACTCCTCCCACACATCACTCATGCTAATCTCCCACTCACCACCGGGCAGACCCATCCAGACTTCCTGGAGCCTGGCATGCCAGCCAGCTCCAGCCAATCACGCTCCAGCACCCTCACTGCACACATATCTCAATGTCCAGAAGTAGCACTTCCCAACTAGACACACACATGCCGCAGACACCATCTTGCAGCATTCACTCTCACGAGTTTAAGCATACCAAACTCGAGCCTGCACTCCCCACGCATCAGGAACTACCAGGGACACACACATTCCCCATGCATTCCTATGGGAGGGCAGGCCAGCCATGCTACACGCACGCACTTTCACTCTGGGACCCAGGGGAAAGTGCGCAGAGACCCAAAAATCACTAACACAGGGTCACAAATAAGGCAAAAAGTCTAGGGGTGAACCTGCCCTGCGGGCCAAGTCCAACAGGCCCACTTTGTTCCTCCACCGCCAACCTTTTCATGGCTGAGAGTCTGCCATGAAATAGCTGGTGGTGGAGAAACTCATAATATGCTGTGCGAGACTGCACCAGTCCCGCTCAGCATGTTACATTGGCCCTCCGCTGCACCACCGCCAGGGAACAGTTATTCCCTAGCGCAGATGCAGGCGTTGGTCAACCGCCGGTATGACTTCGAAAGTCGGAATCCGCAGACGGTGGACCATCACTGCTGTGCCACCGCGAGTGCGGCAGTTGGAAGACCGCTGCATTCATAATCAGCCCCTAAATAACTTAGGATCTGCATAAGGATTGTTTAGCAGTGGAGGTAGGAAGGACTGTTTTTAACTGTTAGGTACAATAGCAGACCCCAAAGAGGTGTTTAGGATTTTATTTAGGATTGTATTAATGATGGGCAGGACTGACTTAAGTATGTAAGGAGGGCAGCAGTCTTGAGGAGATTCAGACTTGCAGTTAGCCAGGAGCATAGCAGAATCCTCAAGCAAGATAGGCTCAAAGTCGCTCAGCACCAGGCCAGATGGCAGTGCCATTGCAGGGGAGGCAGCTGCTATGTCAAGGTTAGGAAACTGGTTGTAGATAGCTCTGATTTTATTCTCAAAAAAGTCAGCAAGCTCCTCACCCAGATGTACTGAAGGGGTGAGAGGAGCGGGGATAGGGCAGAGCCCTGTGGGACGCCTCAAGTAAGGGAACCCCTTTTTGATACCTGTTCCCCCAGCTGAGTCCTCTGCGATCGCCCTGTGAGGAAGGATTCCAACCACCGGTAAGCTGATCCTTGAAGACCCGATGCTGTTAGACGGTCCAAGAGCTGTAAATGATTGACCGTGTCGAACGCCGCTGACAGATCTAATAAAATCAGGGCACTCTGTTGTTTTTTATCTGCCATGATTCTTACGTCATCAAGGACCAAGAACATCACTAGTTCAGTGCTGTGGTGTGCTCTAAAGCCCGCTTGTTGCATTTTGAGTAGTTGGTGTTCCTCCAGAAACAGTGAGTTTTTAGAACGTGTTGTTCTATGACTTTAGCCAGGAAGGGAATTTGGGAGATTCACTATAAATGACTCCTTATCACAGGGGAATTTAACTATCATGGTGCTGGTGGAATCAGTGCTGGGGGAGGTGTAATCAGGTTGACTGGCGGAAATCCGGATTGGATCCAAGGAGGCACCGAAGCCGCCGGCATCGAAGACCCAGGGCCCCCAGCAAAGTCCGTGGGCCCGAAGGCACGCCGGCGTAGTTGGGCTGCCTAAAGATGGCATGCATCACTTAGTAAAAGGAATGAAGCTGGGCAGGGGTCGCTCCGGGTCCTGGTAAGGTAGGGAAACTTGGAGTCGACCCTTGGGGCTCCGCAAGCGGAGCAGTGGGAGGGGCTCCACCCGCATCCCTCGTCTCGTCGGCCGACCGATGGGGAGAAGTCGAAGAACAATGGTGCTTCTTTGACTTCTTTTTGTGCTTCAGCTTAACTGAGGAGTGCAAAGACCAGGACCTCGAATGATGTGGAGCCGACTGCAGGGCCTCGAGAAGCTTCCGGGACCGTTTCTGCAAAGACTTCGGATTCATGGTCCGGCAGTCGGAGCACGACTTGCGGTTGTGGTCCCACTCCAAGCAAAACAGGCCCATGCGGTGCGGATCCGTCACCAACATCAGCTGGCTGCAGCAGCCACAAGCCTTGAAACTGGGCATCCCTGATGTGCACCAGGAGTCAAAGACTCAAAATCGACGTTGACAAAAGTCGTCAAAAAGTAAGTAAAAAAGTGACTTGAGGTACCGCTCTCTCCAGATTGGCGCTGACAAAGAAAGAACTGAAGTCAGTGCGTGAGGGCGGCGTCTAAGTAGCTACTGCGATGTCATCCTGGCAACCACAATGCCAATGACGAACGCAGAGCCGACCAATGCCAACCTCGACGCGCAGGGGTACTGCTGATGAAAAACTTTCCGGATCTGATCTAACGCCTGGGGGTAATTCTAAGGTACGGAATCTAAAACTAACTGTTTCTTACAGATACAAAAATACAACGCTGAGTAGCAGACAGTCTTACTATTGTAAAAACGTGTGAGTGATATTGCTACTGTGGTGTTCAATAAGCTTTAAACTAGCATAATCAGAGCCTCCAAACCTTACATAGAATATGAAATTTGCTAACATTCATGCCAAGAATGTTCTATTTTATTAGGGACAGGGGCGAGGATTATCCTACCCAGGATTGTCAGTCATTAAGTTCATTTAATACGTGCTATTAATGTTTTAGTATTGATATTCTTTGGTCCTCATTCATTTCAATATATTATTTTCCCTACCCATGAGTTTTTCATGTTTTGAGCGAACATGTATCATAATGCCTTATTTCTTTTAGGCTCTGATCAGAAGACGGAATGAGAAGATTTCTGGGTGCTGTGTTTCAAGATTGGCGCTTCACACTTCAGTTGCTGTTTGAAATTCCTTTCGTCGATTGGTGGCATCCGATGCACTTTGAATGCATTGTCTCGTTCAGGTATCGTTCTCCAAGAGGTTCTTATGGACTGCAGTTGCACAGAGGAAGAGGCAGTCAAGATGTTGATGCCAGTATTTGTATGGCCTAAGGGGCCGTGAACGATGGGGTTAATAGACAGAACATCATGGGATGTGTAGTTTAAAATGTTTAAATTGTTTTCAATGGCTTCTGTCAAATGAGTAGTAAAGAAAGAGATGCATAACTGGGGCCTCCGTGTCCTTAATAGAATTGACATTTTTTGCTGTGAATGCTAGAATTTTTTTTATTCACTTTAGCCTTCTTATGTAGCACAATCCTACTAATAGTAGCAAAGATGCCCAAAGAAGAAAATAGAGAGCATTTGTAAAGTTTCAGATTTACTACATGAACATTTGCGAGACCATTTATACATGCTAATGGAAATCTATAAACATAACATAACAAATAGAGTGCTTCTTCTATAGATCATAATCTGCATACGTTTTGTTTGCATGCTCTCGGGATCACAAAATAAAACTGTGCCCAACAAGCTAAAAAAAAATAATCTTCCTTATATACTCCTGTGCAACAAAATAGAAAGGTGACCTATCAATGAGCTACACAAACTACAATGTGGAGAACATGATAATTCGTCATCAGGAAAAAAAAATCTTATTTATATAACAACGATTGGCTTTCATTCACTTTGGGCTTCATAATAAGCATAATCCGACTAAAAGTAGCAAGGAAGCCCAAAAAATGTATTCGACTGCAAATGTAAAGTTTCATAATTACTACATTAACAACTAAAAGACACATTTGTGATCATTTGGAAGAGCAAAAGGTGGACAAACGCCCTACATGAATTCTAAACTTACTTGAAAGTCACAATGCTGATAAGCGAGTCATGGTTATTGGCGCTGCATCTGGATGAGTGAAACAAGCAGTTGACAACCCCACTGGTCCTGGTTAATATCTCCATAAATGTATCTATTATTATTATTTATTAAAAAATAGCAATAGTGGATAATCTGATCAACCTGGTCCTGGAGTGGAAAGGAGATCCACTGAACGCAAATTTGGTAATCACTAGTGACTTCACTCTAAATCTCTTCTAAGATACAAATGAGCACAACAATGAAGTGTCATATGTCATGCCCGCTCAAAGTTATCCTCCATGTAGAAGACAAGATACCATTGGGATAAAAACTTCGGATGGTCTGTGAATTACCCAGAATGATAATGTTAAATGGCTGCCTCCCGGGGGACATCCCTCCATCTTGGACAAGGTCCTCCAACAATAGGACACACTACCTTGATTACACCATGGTGAGTGCCAGCTTGAATAGCAGGGTAAATGATTTCAAAAGTGATCAGAGACACAAGAGTGATCTTCACCCACAAAACATCAGGTTCAGTGCCAATACAACCGTTCAGGGCTGTACAGGGATAGTGCAGGTGGAGACTCACCCTGAAAATATAAAACACCTCAAACGGAGTGTAGATTACATTGAAGACTTGGCAAGTGAGGCAGTGGGAATTTTGAAAGCAGGATCAGTTGGCAAGCAGAATTCCATAAAGGCAAGTCATGTCTTTTAGAGTTTTTAGCCACAAGTTACCCAGCCAATTGCTCTTATAAACGTACAAGCATCATGCATAATAGGACCATTCACTGGCCAAAGTCGATTTGCCTTATTAGATCACTGATCAACAGACCTGTCCGACAAACTGCGGCGCTCACCACAGGATCCTGCATTATTAAAGTGCCTCCGATTTGACTGTAGGAGGTTAAAAAGAGAGATTTGGTTGCAAAAGAAAGGAAGGTCCAAAGAGCTATGGGCCAAGCTTCTCCACTCCTCAAAACAAAATGATCGCAGGAAATTATGGAAGCTAATCAATGAGCTTGACAAGAGCAGACAATGCTAACATAAGCAGAAGGAACAATGGGCAAACTTTTTAAGAGTACATTATAAGGAATGCCTAGACGTTTCTTCCACCCTGAGAATCAGTATGGGCCCAAACGATATAGCATGTATTAAAAACAATGCCAATGAGGATTCAGACATCTTAGAATATCCAACTGTGTAACTGGTAAAAGTTATTGAGAACTCACGTCCCAATTATGCACCTGGCCCCAATAGAATACTACCAGCCCTCCTGAAATGAAACACCATGATCTGGGCAGGCTTTCGGACCTTGATGTTTAACCATATAGTGTTGAATGGAAGTATACTAAAAAGTTGGCGAGGGTCAGTTATACATCCCATTTTCAAAGGTGGGGCAGCTCCGTCCCCAAGTAATTATGAATTGATCGCCCTGCTAGATGTGGACCTCAAATGCGTTTCAACCTTACTCCTGCAAGATCTCTTGAAGTTGGGTAATAGAGCCTAGAAAGCTGCTGATGAATCAAACAGGGTTCACTTGAATTATCAAGCCACCCCCCCCTAGAGAAATAACTTCACAGGTCAAGGAACAGGGGGAAAAGAAAAACCAAGCAAGACTACCAAAGTAGGGTTCCCTCAAGACCTTGATTTCTTTAAATAACAACTTCTCAAAGGTCAAACAAGGTGCATAATGAACATTGTACTCCACACCAAACAGTTACATGTTATTACATGTTTTATTTCATGTTTTTCTTTTTTGTACTTTTAGTATTTCACATCTTAAATATTTTTTTGTATATATATATATCTATATCCCAAATACCTCCTCTTTCCAGAAGTAAGCCAGGACACCCGGAGTTTGTTTGCAGAAATTTATTCGGCAGAGTGAAAAAGTGCGACGCGTTTCGCCGATAAGGCTTGCTCACGCTCGTGAGCGTGAGCAAGCCTTATCTGCGAAACGCGTCGCACTTTTTCACTCTGCCGAATAAATTTCTGCAAACAAACTCCGGGTGCCCTGGCTTACTTCTGGAAAGAGGAGGTATTTGGGATATAATTTAAGGCCTGTCGGTGGCCTATCCAGGACCGTTCCGAGACAGCCCAGGGTGCACTAACTGGCACTGGAGGAGATTATATATTACCTACTGGCGGTCGCCAGTAGGTATATATAGTTAGGATTTTTTCCCTATGGGATTTCTGAAAATTCTATGTCTAATAACTTTGGCGTTTGTGGACGGAATTGGCTGAAATTTTCAGGAAAATGGCACATTTTGTTTTTGAGCAGCCCCTTAAAATTTGGGGGGTGTTCGGCAAGGGGGGGCCGAGAAAAAAGGGGGGTCCCAAAACACGTTTTTCCCATGTTAATTTCCATAGGGCGGTTGGCCTCACTTTTAGCCCGAACGGCTGAATGGATTTGCACGAAACTTGGCAAAATTGTAGGGACTGTCAGCCCGATGTGCCTTTGCTAGGTCTCAATATATGTGCTCCAGTGGATTTTGAGAAATTAACGTTCAAAATAAGATATATATCTGTAACAGCGCTCCGGGTAGCGATCCGGTTCGCGTACTTTTCGCGTAACGGAACTTTGCGATGCGAAGCTGATTGGCTTTCCGGTGTCTGTCAACATTCTAAACAGTCCGGAGCGGCCGCCATCTTGTCTCTCGGTAGGATCGAGAGACAAGAGGAGGCCAAAAGAAAGGGGGAAATTACCATAAGGGGGCATAGTAGATCCTCGTTGACCCCCTAGGTTTTATGTGGAGGTTTTAAAAGGTCCCAGCAGGGCAAAAAAAAAAAATTCTTTTTTTTTTTGCGTGGTGAGCGCCTAGTACGCGAACCGGAAAGCGTTCTGGGCAGCGTACTATAAGCATAAAAGAATGATAGAGTTTTCTAATACTGTATGTTAATTGTTTGTTGTTTTTGTTGATGTCTTTTGTTTTCTTTATTTTTAAAGTATTTTTTTTTATTTTGATTGTGTTTCATAATTCATTAAACTTTCTAACATTTCATTGTCAGAAATTTCAAAATTGAATATATTTTGTATTCTATGAGGGTGTAACATGTCCTCATTTTTAAGCAGGTTATCCACTGCTTCAACACATTGTAGTAGTTCCTGGTCTCTACTTTGATCCATAAATTCATCAATGTTTCCTTGGCTGCTCTCTTCCAGTACAATTTTAAATTGAACTTGCTGCTCGCCTTCCATTTTGCCTGAAATTTGGATTAAAAAAATATATATTAGTAGAGATAGGGCACTGTTGGGATTAATTTTAGATAGGCAGTTTTTATCAGTGAATTTATCTTTTGGCAGTGTATAGTATCAGAGTGGAAATAGGACTATAAAAAAGTGTATGTGATTTAACCAAGACAAGCCTAACTCCATTCATAACTATAACAGAGAAGTCTATCTAAATCCATAACTACTACAGAGGGATAGTATATATTTATCAGAAAAAGTCTACCATATTAAGTTATAGTGCACAATATACTTCAGTTTTAAAAATAACAACTTACCTTCACAAACAAGTTGAAGTGTTTAGTAGCTATTCAAATGTAATGTACAACAAGAAGTAGCAGTCAAAATGGCTGTGTTTTCTTCTCTTCCTTTATATATATTCAGGTATATAACCAATCAAATGTCAGGTAATATAAGTAGAAAATGAAAGTAACATTTTCATTGGTTGTCAATTCCAACACTTCAGATGTGTTTTGTGAAGTAATTTACCTCACGGTATTTAGAGAGGTCTACAGGCTTAATGGCTAAATGGAATTTCAATCAAATTTGTGAAAATGAAAGGGATTGTTATGTAGTATGAGCTAATCTATATTTGGTGAGAGTGTCTCCAGTCGTTTTTCTGTGAATTACTTTCCCACCTTTTTTTTTGGACCGCTTCCCGGGAAGCGGTCCGGTCCGCGAACTAGGAGCGTAACGGGAGTCCACCATTTTGTGTTTCAGTCGAATTAAGATATAAAATGGAGGGCAAATAATGTTCAGAATGGGTAGAAGGGGGCACGGTACAAGTATTTTGACCCCCTAGGTTTTCTGAGGGTGGCTGAGGAGTACCATATGTGCGGGGAAAAAACATTTTTTTTTTTTAATTTTGCGCGGTTAGCTTCCAGTTCGCGTACCGGGTAGCGCTCTTTGAGCGTAGTTTGTTGAAAATTACAGAAAAAAGTTAGAGAAAAATAATAATTGTGAGTGATCAGATGTAGGGTAGCTCTGAGAAGAGCTTTTGGGTTTATGGTACATTTTGGTACTTATAAGTAGGTACCAATGCACAGTCTTAAATTCAAAATGAAAATTCTGTTGCCCTCATCTGAGAAGTGAACTCCATCTCCTCTGTAGATATCTTGCATGTAGTAACGCAAGTTATTGTTGTACAAGGAGCCCATTCCATGGTCTCTCATGTAAGCTGAAACAGATTTGTTTACATGCTTCCTCGCTTTCTCAATTTGTGGACAAAATTGGTTGGACCACCTCCATTTCTGTCTTTGGCATATATTGGAATATACCAAGGCAGTTTGAGGAAAAAGTGCCATTAATTGCTCAAAGGTGTCCTTTAAAAGCATTTCCAGACCTACCCCAGTCAAAGTGCCCAAATCATTACCTCCACAGTGCACTATTAACAGGTCAGGTTTTGGCAAATGCATAAAGGTTTTCACCAATGGTATCAATTGGTGACATTTTAATCCTCTTTGGCCCAACCACTTAATTTCCACATCTTGTAAATTGAGGTTAGGTAAATTTCTGTTCTCAGCATACCTTTGAGCCCAGTAGATGTAACTATGTCCAACAATCCAGACATTAAACATTTCTGGATATGTACTGCTAGAGCTTCATAGGTTGTTTGGGCCATATTTATAAGGCGTTTGAGTGTCTATGATGTTATTTTTCCCTTTTTAAATGGAAAGCGTTCTTCATGGGGCAAGTTTCTTGTAAATACGCTCCCACCTGTGCTTGGCAAATTTAGATTTTGATTATGGGAGTAACATTGCCATGTTCAAAATGACCCAAAAATGGTGCAAGGGCAATCTAAAAAAACGCTTTCATGTGCATTAAGGACATTTTAAGTCAATGAGGAAACACAGGTGATGTAATTCTGAAATGAGGAAAAGAAACTTCACATTTTTCAATTACATCACTAGTGTTTCCTAAGTTTATGAATGACATTGTGCAGATGAAGTTTAGGTGTGACCACAGATTCAAAAGAGGTCTGCCCTTTGTTCAAGAGTGAAGTGGACATGACTTACTTCATTGCTAGGCCTTCACATGTATTATCTCCTTTGTTTTCTTCAACAAGTGAAAATCTCATCTGCAACCATGTGTTGGCCTCACCTCAAACAAACAAAACAGGTGATGGACCGAATGTGGATCAATGACACACATTCACCCCAGTCCAAAGATCTGGGCCCAAACAAACCTTTAGATAGGCCACACCTTATCGTCAACCTGAATCAATCATTTAAAATGTTAGGGAGAGATTTATGATTGTTGTCTGCCTGTTTTGTACCACTGTGTGTCATTTTTGTGACGCAGTGCTGGTGCAAAAGATTTGCTATGTTAAATAATAAGTAGGGTGTTAAGTTTTTGATGACTGTTATTCATTTACTGTTTGGTAATAGTGTTAATAACATGTTTTATTATATTTTTCCACAGATTCAACTGCAGATCATTACAAAATTTGAAAAATGCCAACTAAGAATCAAATTAGAAAGGCTAGAAAACGTCAAAGACAGCAAGATCATCTATTATTGCAGCAGTCCTCTCCCCAAAATACTTGTGAAATCACCAAGAAAGCTCTGGGTAAGAGCACGAAATCATTCTTAAGAAATATTTGTAGTAAAAAAAGTATTTCTCCAAAAAATGTTTCAGTCCAGAAAAAGAAAAGCAATTTAAATGGAAAGGAAAGACCAATCAAAAATGTTACTGGTAGAGCAAGAGATAACTCTGTGCATGATAGTAGAAGGAAACAACAGTTTAGGGACATTCGAAAACGAATGTTCTGCAACAGGATAATAGTTAATTTATTAAAAAATATTACGAAAGGCCAACAGAAAGTGGCATTTTATAAGAAGAAGAAAAATGTAGAGAAAATGATTGATCATGCTTTTGAAATTAAGCGAAAGTTGTTTATTTTGGTAATCAATAGAATTAGGAAACTAAGCAAGGTAATTTCTGATTTCAAATCAAATAGTAGATGGAAGAGAGTAGTAAATCGTAGTAACTTTTGTGAAGTTTTTTCCGGAGAATGGATGCATAGTTCAAGTTGTGAGGCATTTTTAAATGAGGAGAGTTATTTTCAGGATAATGATTTGGTGTTTGCAGTTGACACCAGTGGTCGAGCTTATGAAGTGAAGGATGGTTGTCCAGTTGAAAAAGAAAAACTTGTGACAACAGAGACAGACGAGGTGTTAGGTAATGAGGTTTTAGGAAGACGTCCTAAGGGTCCTGTGTACATTTGGAAGTGTAGTTCTATTTGCAGTGTGCGACAGGTTTCCATCAATTTGCTTTGTGATTTTATACAGACATTTAATAAGAAAAGTTTGAAGCAGAAAATGAAGTTGTTGCAATATTTAGATCCTTGCAGAGTGAGACAAATGACAGGTTTGCGTGGTCATTCACTGGCTTGTCTTTCCAGGAGAGAATGCCAGAGTGTTTTTCATCATTTCAGGATGCTAGCAGTGCATCATAATAAAGTGAGAAAATTAGTGAGAATGTTGTATTATGCTAAGAGTCCAGCAATTATGCTTAAACAATTATGTGCTGCTCTTTTGCATGGTTCTGAAATAGATGTCAAGAATATTTGTGAAGAAATTGAGTTTTGTTACTTTGGTAGTAAAGATGAGAATGTTCAAATTGACCCAGAAGTAGAGGGTAATGTTGAAGATAATGTACAGGTTTCTAGTACAGATAAATTTCAGAAGGAAATTGCCACGTTTCAGATGAAATCAAGTGAGAGGCCTAATTTCACTTGTGTGTGTTGTCGACGCACTTATTATAAGAATCAGACTAAGTTAGTGGATTTATATGCAAAAAGTGAAAGGGAAAATAATAGTGAATGGAAGGATTTTGCCACATACTTGATGGTAGAAAATTATTTTGATTTGGGATCGGATCAACGTGTATGTACTTATTGTTGTAACAAATTAAACCAAAACCAGATGCCTGCTAGGGCGGTTCATAATAATCTGGAATTGGTTGAGGTTCCTTCTGAATTGAAGGATTTAAATACTTATGAATCTATTTTGATTCAAAGTATCCATCCCTTTCAGGCTATTGTAAGAATGGAGCCAAAGACAGGGAAGTTGCCTCCATCAGATTTACAGAGAGGATTAAAGGGAAGAGTTGTTTATTTGCCTCTAGATTTGAACAAAAACATTAACACAATTGGAGTAGAAAAAGTGGAAGAGGAACCTCTGGTTATCTTGGTTAATGGGGTTCCGACAAAGAATAAGAAAATATGGCAAGATTCAGTGGATGTTAGGAAAGTCAAAAAGGCAACATTGTATTTGAAGAAAAATAATAAGTACTATATAAATGTATATGTTGCAGAAGAGGAAGTAAGTGATGAAGAGGATAGCAATTTGTGTGCTGGCCAAATTGAGAAAGTAGAGGCCTCTAAAAGTGAAGAAATATATGAACATTATAGTGTTCATTCTTTGCATTCCAAGGAAGTCATGGGGAATGCAATTGAGTTGTTTCAAATGAAACAAGCCAAAGGGAGTCCCATTAGTGTTTGGGAGGAAAGTTTGGAAGCTCGGTGTTTCCCACAGCTATTTCCAACAGGTCAAGGAGGAAGATATGATGAGCGACCTCATCAAATTCCTGCGTCTGAATACCGGACTTTACGATTGTATGCAGAAGATCCTAGGTTTCGTCAATGCATTCCCTATTTGTTTCATCTCCTGTTTGAAAGCGATCTGTCTGGGCTGTCATATGCAGTGAACCACATCTTAAAAAGTGGTATACAGATGCGAAACATCTCGGCAAGTGACTTTATGCTTAAAGTCAATGTCCAAGACAGTATTTTGGATTCTCACTTAATTAATCTCATGGCGTGTCAGCGTGGTACTAATGAGTACTGGTACCGTCGTCATGTTGATTTAAAATGTATGCGGAGGAACTTAGGAACTCCAACATGGTTCCTTACTCTGAGCTGTGCCGAGTATGGCTGGGAAGACTTACTTGAATTTCTACGAGAGGCAAATGGAAATATTGAAAACATTGAATTCAAGACACCTGGAGAACTGTGTTCTTTGGATCCAGTGAATGTATGCAGGTACTTCAATCATAGATTTGAAGCTATGATGTCTTTCATCACAAATAAGAAGAATCCACCTCTTGGAGAGGTGTTGGATTTCTTCTGGCGAAAGGAGTACCAAGCAAGAGATGCTCCTCATATACATATGTTGTTGTGGATCAAGGATGCACCTAAATTTGGAACAGATCCGGATGACTTAGTGATGAATTTCATAGAACAGTATTCTACGTGTGCTGTTCCAAACGCAACGGAGAAGAAAAGCCTAAGAGAACAAGTTCTACGTTTCCAAAGCCATCGTTGTGGAAAGTACTGTCGTCGTAAATTCAGAAACAAGGACAAGTTCTACACCAAATGTTGTTTCAACTTTCCACGACCGGTGATTTCTAAAGGAAGAGTGAACAGTTTGATGTCTTCGCTGCGACATAATGTGACGAGGAAATCACCCAAAAATACATACAATTTGAAAAGGAACGAAGAGTCCAAGTACATCAACGACTACAACCCAGTGATTTTGTCCATGTGGAATGCTAACATGGATATACAGTTTGTGGCTGACAACTGTATGGCTGTGGCTCGGTATGTGACATCTTACATCACCAAAAAAGAAAAGACAGAATTGAAGGATATGTGGGAGGACATTTCCCATGAAAAGAGCCTCAGCAAGAAGTTGTACAGTTTCAGTCTGAAGATGTTGTCGCATCGAGAAATCGGAGCTTACGAATGTTCTGACCGGTTGTCTTCAGCAAGTCTCTATGCCAAATCCAGGAGTATCGTTTGGGCGAGTCTTGGTCTTTTCTGCAACGCGAAATCGAGTTCTAAAACCTGTCCGGGAAATTGAGTATTTGGCAGAAAAGAAACCAAACAGTACCGACATTTTGAAGACCAACATGTTGGATACATATTATCCAAATCGAAGCAGTCACCTTGAGAATGTTTGTCTATATGAGGTTCTACAAAATTATATATTCAAGAGGAACATCAAAGAAGATATTGAGAAAGGAGTGTATGCTGTAATTGGAAGTGAGGGATGTCTGGTCAAGCAAAGAAAATGCCAATTAGTAAACCATCGAAAATTGAGTGGCGAATCTCCAGAAAAAAAGGAGTTTTTCTATTTAGCACTTTTGCAACTTTTCAAGCCTTGGCGTGCAGAAGAGGAACTGCTTGGAGATTTCCTCTGTTTTGAAGACTCTTTCACTGCTGCTAAGGAGACCATAGAATGTCCTGCTTTTCCCAAATATCAAGAAATGTTGACTTTGGAAATTGAGCAGGAAGCAACGATTGCAGCCGAGATTGCCAGAGACAGTTCTCAGGACAGTCAGAGTTCTGTTTCATTGAGTCAGGATCCACTAGGAGGACCTATTATCGAAAATGAAGCTGCCACTGCTATGAATGAAGTGGAAAGAGCCATGGCACATGCTCAGGAGGATGCAGTTAACTTAGAAGACTTGGAAAAACAACTCAACGTTGAGCAGAGGAAAATATATGATGAAGTTACCAAGCAAATTGAGCATGGATTAAGTCATGAGAAGAAAGAGTGCTCATGTACATCGTTGAAGCCTGTCCGACTGTACGTGAGTGGAGAAGCGGGAACTGGAAAAAGTTTCCTCATTAAAGCAATTTCATGTTATTTGCAGGAAAAGACTGAGACATCGTTGTCTTGTGTTGTTACCGCTCCTACTGGACTGGCAGCACAAAACATTAAAGGTATTACTTTGCATCGTCTACTGATGCTGCCAGTGGAGCATGACAACAAATTACAATACCACAAGTTATCTGGGGATGCTTGTTGTGAAGTTTCAAGAGTCTTGAGGAAAATGAAACTTCTTATCATTGACGAAGTAAGCATGGTTTCCAATGTCATGCTTGCCTTTGTGCATTTGAGAATGCAAGAAGTTCTTAAAACTGAGTATGATGTGTTATTTGGTGGCAAACACATCATTGTTTTTGGAGATCTTCATCAGCTGACACCAGTAAAAGGACAACCTGTGTTCAAAATACTCACGCATGAAGATACCAGGAAGTGCCTAGGGAGCATTGGCAATGTCAATATATGGTTAAATTTCAATTATGCTGAACTGCATGAAAATATGCGTCAGGCGAAGGATGAAGATTACAAGAATATTCTACAAGATATTAGAATTGGAAAAGTGACCGAGCATGGGAAAGAAGCTTTAAATGCACGATTACTGTCAAATTTATATCCCGAACAAGACATTGTGCCTGAGAATATTTTTCAGAAAATTACTGAGAAGAAATCCGGAATATGTTTGATGCCAACTCTTGCAGAATGTGCCATCTTCAACAAAAAAATGTTGAATTTAGAAAAGCAAGAGATTGTGAAACTTGAAGCTATTGACAGAATAGAGCATATGGGATCAACAATTATTTTGTCTGAGAATTTGAAATCAAAATTGGGTTCATTAGAGAAGACTATATCTAAAACAGCGGGTTTTGAAAAGACTTTGAATGTGTGTTTAAATTGCCGAATCATTTTGAGAAGGAATTTACATGTTGAAAGAGGTCTGGTAAATGGATCAATGGGTAATGTTGTTGATTTTGAGAAATACAGAAATAGAGATGGAATTGAATTTTTAAAAATTAAATTTGATGGCATTGAGGAAGTACAGCTAATTGGTCGTTGTTCTGCTAGGTTTTTGCTTGTTAAAGACTTATATGTTCGCCGTAAACAGTTTCCTGTTTGCTTGGCATATGCGGTGACAATCCATAAATCGCAAGGTTTAAGTGTAGATAGTGCATTGGTGAATATTGGCAGTTCTGTGTTCAAGGAGGGTATGGTATATGTGGCATTGTACTTGATTGACTGTGATGTCACAAACATTTGTGCGGATCTAGATTGTGTTAAGGAATACAATAGGTTAAGAAAAGAGTATGCGCCACATTTGCCTCAATATCCTTTGTTTGAGAAACGTGTGGTAGGCCGGAAACGAAGAAATATCAGTAATAGTAGGGAGGTTGTAGCAAAAAGCCCAAAAGTCGATGAACCGAAAATTGTAAGCAGAAAGAAAGTGGATTCTGTTGAAGATGTTGTCGGTTTTCAATTTGAAAACAGTTCTGGTGTCAACTGCTATGCAAATGTAGTGGTTAATGTTCTCTTTTCACTAGAGACTTTAAAAGAACAGATTGTGTTCAATTCAGAACAAAGTTTATGCTGTTATTGAATTCTGTGTTAGAGAAATGTAGCACTGATCGGACAAAAGTAGAAAGTGTGTCTGAAGTTCGTTATCTGTTAGATGAATGTTCAGGTCAAACAGACTTCTCTGAAAATAATCAGCAGGATTGTCAGGAGTTTTTAATGTATATGCTTGATGTATTGCAAGATGAGGGTGTAGATGTAGATCACCTGTTTGGGCTTTCTTATCAATGGCAGCATGACTGCGAGAACTGTATGGTATCAAGTACTACTAGTGTAGACTCAGAAAGATTTATATATTTAACTTTGCCAGACAGTAAATCAGTCTCCTTTAATAAGCTAGTAAATGCAGCTGATCACAACATGGAGTGTAGCCAATGTAAATCTGAAATGATGTCAACATTATTTATACGAAGATATGGCCAGTATGTCATTTTAATGATCCAACGATGTAGGCCTGATGGATCAAAATTGTCAACTTTAATAAAAAAAATTGTTGCTTCTCAGCTGTCAATATCAGGAAGGACTTTTGTAACTGTAGCAATTATCTATCACGATGGTCCTTCAACAACATCAGGACATTACACAGCTTATTTAAAGTCTCGAAACGGCTGGTCATTCTGCAACGATTCTGTTGTAACTTTCAAAAATAAATTGCCGTTTGACCTTAAAAATTCTTACCTGGTGTTTTTAAAACCAAAATTTTAAGGAAAGAATCTCGGGATTTCCTCTGAGGAATTGCAAAAGGTTCATGAAGTAGAGGGAATGTAAGTCTGCAATGCTGTCTAGATTATTGGTCCAAAACTTTTAATTATAATGTCAATTTAAAAATTCAACTATATAAACCTGATGCAAGTAAGTCTGCTTCATAGTAAGCAGTATCAGTGTCATAGGAAAAGGAGAACATGAGTGAGAAAGAAGGGTAAGATATTAGTAGTCCAGGATTGTGAATGTAATCTTAAATGTTTTCTTTTTGAAAGTTGCGAAAATAGAAAATGACGGGATTTCATTATAAGAATTACAAGAGTTGAAAAACGCTGCAACATGATTTGGCCAAGTGGAAACATGTGGTAGAATGTGAGAAGTCTTTTATTGTATGTAACATATTTTTCAAAACGATGGAGGTTTTCTTTCAGAAAGTGGCGGGCTGAAAATATTTATAGCACAACAGAGTGTACGCTGTTCATAGGACATCCTTCGACGTTATGGAAAGTAAGTTAATTTTAAGGAGTTTTGAATTCAGATTTCTTAGGTTATATGGTTTTTTTTAAACACAATCATTTTGATTGTGGTTTTTTTTCCCCGCTGTTACATGATGAATACCTTCAAGTCACTGATTTAAGTGAAATTTGATACATTCTGAGAACAGCAAAAATAAACCATTTAACATGTATAATTAATGTTCTACTTTTTGTACTTATGATATACATTTAGAAATGTGAGGTAGATATGGAGAAACTGAGGCTTCTGTAAGTGTCAAAGTTAATGCTTACAGTGCTGCACTTCTGGGTACTGTTTTTTTTAAAAAACTGAATAGGCCTCACCTTAAAGAAACCTCTTGAAAGGACACATCTTATTTGCATCCTGAAACAATCATTTAAAATGTTAGACACAATTTTATGATGGCTTTACATCTTTTTTGCGCTGCTATTGCATCACTATTGTGAGACATCAGCAGTGCAAAAGATGCACCATGTTCCAAAATAGGCCTCACTTCATCAGCATCAAGATACTGGTTGTTTAAAATATATATCTTTAGGATTGTGTAGGGGACGTAGAGCAGCAGAGGCTTCTGTAAATGTCAAGTTGTTGAAAAACTGTTTGTTCTTGAACCTTTTCCCTTGTCTTTTCTAATTTTTAAATACATGTTTTAATATTTTTGAAATGTTTGTTCTCTCTTTTACAGATTGAAAGTATGAAAAAATATTTGAAAAAGTTAACAAGAATTATAAGGTAAATGTTTTCTACTCTTTTTACCCGCAATCCACTGCTGATGATGTCACTGACTATGTCATGAATGATGTAATAAGTGGACATGACTTACTTAATTTGTAGGCCTTCACATGTATTAATGCATACACTGCTGCACTTCTGCGTACTGTTTCATATGCTGGACTACATCTGCACTATGAGATACCTAAGCAAAGGCAACACAGGTGATGTGATTGTGAAATGAGCAAAAGAAACTCCACGTTTTTCAATTACATTACTTGTGTTTTCTAAGTTTACGAATGACATTGTGCAGATGAAGTTTAGGTCTGTCTATGGACACAGAAGAGGTCTGGCCGTTGTTCAAGAGTGAAGTGGACATGTTTTACTTCAATGGTAGGCCTTCACATGTATTATCTCCTTTGTATTCTTCAACAAGCATAAATGTGATATGTAACCCTGAGTAGGCCTCACCTTAAACAAACTTTTGGAGAGGACACACCTTATCGTCATCCTGAATCAATCATTTAATCTATCACATTTAACATCTATTAGTTCTACTGCTTCATTTCTTTAATCCTTACTTTCCTGCGTTTGCTACTTCCCTCATTCCTTTCTCTATTACTTAATTATTCTACTCCTTCCAGTATTTTTCTCAGTCCCTCTCTTCTCATACTTCTTCATTCTTATTCACTCATTCTGTCTCTATTAATGTTACTGTTTCTGAATGATCTCAAAAAAAATTTTAAAACAAGAACAGTAAGTAAAAGGGTAGGAAACAGGCAGTTATGTTACAAGAAAGACAGCTATAGGAAGTAAACAAAAAATACTGTTACTCGCAATCCACTGCTGATGATGTCACTGACCATGTCAAGAATGATGTAATATGTGACATGATCAGAAGTGGATTGCGGGTAACTGTATCTTTTCTTTACTCCCTATAGCTGTCTTTCTTGTAACATAACTGTCTGTTTCCTTCCCTTATACTTACTGTTCTTTTTAAAAAAAAAAAAATTTGGTTCGCTCCTGGTTCGCGTACCGGAGTGCGAACTGGGAGCGAACTAAAAGAAATAGAGGTTGGCAGAGTTTCAAAAATTCTACCAATTTTTTTTTATAATGGGGAGGTAGTTCTGAAAAGAACTTTTTTTTGGTTTTTGTTGTTTTAAATTTTTTTAATTATTTTTCTGAACATTTTTTATATTTTTTTTGTTTTTTCTGAACATTTTGTAATTTTTAAGTTTTTTGGGGGAGGGGGGAAACAAAAATGATTCATTGAAAAGGGCTCAACAGGAGCAACGAAAAAAAGAAGAATTTATTTTTTGGGGCGTTTCGGGCAAACATGATTATTGATAGCTTTCACTATAAGAGTAATGCTACTTTCTCGGTAGCATATTAATTGGTTACACCGCACGCACACTTGCTTTACTTCCCCCAAGTCCATTTGAATGTTCGGGACCACCTCCCTCGCCTCTGGTCCCGATACTTCTTGGACAACAGATCTTCTTGCCATCGCCGGGGGATTTTGCTGTTCATCACGAAGCTGGGCAGCACTATAATTGTTTGGGTGCCACCTACTCATATGCCTGTGCATCGTGTAATTTCCGAAGCTGTATTTCTTGTCAGTCCCCCTTGAAAGTCTATTGTTGCAAATTCGGCAAAACACATATCTGGCATTGACTTTTTTTTGCCCTTCAGGAAATTAAAAAAATTGCCAGATGTAGTTTTCTTTTCTATTGTACCTCCTGGGCTCCTCTGGCAAAAACTCAGGCTCTTCCTGCTCTTCCTCCTCTTCTTGATCTTCCTCTTCTTCTATGATTGCTTGAGCAGGTGGTCCTCTCTTCCCATGAGGAGGTGGAGGTGGTGGTGGGGGAACACTAGCTGAAGCAACTACTGAAGCCATTGCTCAACAATGAAAAAGGGTCTTTCTCTCACCAAGATGAAAGTCAGAGTGAGGAAAGAAGGAGGGGTTTTCATCATTTGGGAAAAGCAAAAGTTCTAAACCAATGAAAAGTGTTAATTTTAGATCACATGGCCTAGTATTACCTCATTAGGAAACCAAAAGTGAAATGAACCAATGAAAAGTGTTATTACCGAGTCACATGACCTGCTGTGTTTACGTTTCGCGCTTTGCGCCGCTTTCCGGTCCGCTTCCGGGTCCGCTAACTTGGCGCGTCCAATGACGTATTACGCGACAACGCAAAACGTCATGCTAACGTAACAGTTACGCTAAAGGAACGTTTACCGGTTCGCGGACCGAGTCGCGGCTTTAAATTGAGCTAACGGGAAACTGACCGGTTCGCGGACTGGGAGCGAAACAAAAAAATTTTTTTTTTTAAATTGTCTAAAAAACATGTAAAATATATTTTAAGATTTAAAGAAGAATACATTTTACAGCTACAGATATTAGCTTTTAAAAAACCATTGAAATTCAATGAAAAAACCATAGGTTATAGACCATATATAGTTAGGAATTAGCATTTACAAAACCATGAAAATTCACTGAAAAAACCATAGGTTATAGACCATATATAGTTAGGAATTCGCATTTACAAAACCTTATTTTACTCACACAAAACCATTGAAATTCCATATATAGTTAGTTGCACTAACTATATATCGCGCACCCGCAATCCACTGCTGATGATGTCACATATTACATCATTCATGACATGGTCAGTGACATCACTGATGACATCACTGATGACATCTCAAATGACATCACTGATGACATCTCAAATGACATCACTGATGACATCACTGATGACATCTCATTTGACATTACTGATCACATCACTGATGATATCATTCATGTGATACTACGATGAACCTCTTCAGACTCTAATATAACCTTAGATACAATCAGTGTAAACAGACACTCACAGACTGTCACTCATCCATGGAGTTACTCACACACCTAGTCAGTCATGCAAAGAATCAATCACACCTCCATTTCCTCAACTATACAGTTATACAAACTTTACTTATTCAAACATATACTAACACATATTTACTCTCTTATACAATCCCTGATACAAGTTCACAATGATCCATATAGCCACTCACACATTCACTGGCTCTTATGCACAGTTATTTATATATGTCAACTCTCACATGTACTGTGTTTTACATATGTACTTACTTTGACATGTAGCACTGAGATATCCATTCACTCACCAATACACTCATGCACACAGTCAACCGCCCATACAGCTGTTTCCACATGCACTTTTGAAACCATACATCTAGTGAATCAACTGCTCACACATCTATGCACAGAGTCATACACCTCCCAGCCACCCACACACTTACTCAGTCTCCCATACAAATACTTGGGCAACCAATCAATAACCCATATAGTTACTCATATAGCTACTTATCAACACATGCAACAGTTTACAGAACAACAGACATAATGATGCACAAATTAAGACAGTTTAGTCACTAACCCATGCACTCAGTGAGACACATTTAATCACTCACTCATACAGTCAGTCATGCACCTACTAAATCCTTCATCCAGACACTTATACATCCACTCATTCTTCAATATGTAAGACATATTTTAACTTTACAGAAACATACAGTCACTGGATGTTGTCATCAGTGATGTCATCAGTGATGTCATTTGAGATGTCATCAGTGATGTCATCAGTGATGTCACTGACCATGTCATGAATGATGTAATATGTGACATCATCAGCAGTGGATTGCGGGTGCGCGATATATAGTTAGTGCAACTAACTATATATGGAATTTCAATGGTTTTGTGTGAGTAAAATAAGGTTTTGTAAATGCGAATTCCTAACTATATATGGTCTATAACCTATGGTTTTTTCAGTGAATTTTCATGGTTTTGTAAATGCTAATTCCTAACTATATATGGTCTATAACCTATGGTTTTTTCATTGAATATATATATATATATATATTTTCTCAATTACAACACGATAACTGTCATCATTTTTCAAATAATACTGTACATTAGATACACGTAATTTCAGCACTTTTAAGGTCACATTCAGTAAAATGATAACAGATTAATTCAACACATCCCCACATAGATTCTCACCTCTCTCAACCCAACAATCCAACAATCATATCTCTTGCACTCAATACATTCACACTCTGCACCCCAGAACAACACTGCATGCACAGATGGAAAACCGGGAGATAACATCAACCCTCAGTCGCTGTGCTGATAGCTGGGGTGTCCCACTCTCTCTCTGGTCGATGAACGTTTCAATGGTGTAATTATTTGAAAATCATCTTCTTCTGGACCTGTTATTTATTGCTTTGTAACGGGTGGAAGGAGGGGGAAGAAAATTCTGCAATTATAAAGGAGAAATGATGATCAATCATCTGCTTTTATAGAAACCCCTGGAGATGTCTTACATTTCTCCAATATATACTGATATAACAGGCGATTGTGCCGCTTCAAAACATTTGTCATAAATAAGTCTTTTGCCTCCATTACGTGAGATTAGTGGTGGTATACATATCCGGGTGAGAAAAGAGGGGTTCGGGTGGGTTAGGAAAGAATTTAGTTTAAAGAGAATAGGATGTAGAGGATAAACAGCAGTTCTCTATTGCTAGCATTACCCATAGGATTGCAAATATTGACAAAATATCCCTTAAGAATATATGGCAGACATATTGTGTTCAGTATAACTTTAAACCAGTGCATTGAGACAAAGAACCCAAGGTGCTGTTATATTTTATCATCATATGATCATGGGCCTGTATGGAACGAACATTTATCACAATAATTCCTAACGATATAAAGAAGAGAATTTTATGCACAAATAAACAAAGAAAGGGTGGAGATGCTGCTGTTCCTCCCAGCGTCAGCTCTAGCAACTTCTATCCCTAAATTCAGTGTCTAAAGTAGAAATGTTACTAGTTACCTGTCACTAATATCCGTATAGTGTTCTACGAAGATACTTATGTGCTCGATGGGCAATTAGTTAAATGAGTGCCTGCACTGGACCTCGCTTCTTAGGAAACGGTATTTCGAATATCTGTAGAAAGTAGACAGTAAACATGCCATACTGTCAATTGATTCACAGTACTGATGCTCTTACTCTAACCCCCAGATTCATCAAAGTCCTGTTTTGCGAGTCCTTAATAGTGATTATTAAGGAATCGCTATTAAAGACTCGCAAAATGTGATGCATGTAGAAATCGCAATATTTTTAGCGATTTCTACTGCTTCCTTATTTGCGATTCGCTAATTGCTAATCGGAAATAAGGAATGGCTTTCCCATTCATTCCTATGGGCCTAAAGGCCCATAGGAATGAATGGGGAGTCATTCCTTATTTGCGATTCGCAATTAGCGAATCGCAAATAAGGAAGCGATTTCAAGGGTGCCAGGGTGTCCAAAGGACACCCTGTAGCACCCCATAAATGGTAATGTACATTGGTGTTGCGCACACACATGTCCAAAGGACATGTGTGTGTCTAACGTACAACTTAGAAAAATGCACTAAAGTGCATTTTCCTAAGTTTTCGCTATTTACCACGTAGTTAGACTTCGCGGTAAATAGCGGCCCCAGATTTTGAATTCGCAATTTTAAAATGGTTCTTGAATTGCATTTAAGGAATCTCAAATTGAAATTCCTTAAATGCAATTATTTGCAATTTAGCAACTTCTAGAATTGCGATTTTTGCATTTGGGATGATGAATCCCAAATGCAAAAATAGCGCTCGCAAAGGGCCAGATTCTCAGAATCTGGCCCTTTGCGAGCAGATTTTGGCTTGATGAATCTGCCTGTAAGTACCTTGTTAACATACACTATGTACAGTGCTTCACCTTTGGCTTACCTTATATTTTAATGTCCTGCAATATGTTTGAAGTCCTAATGCAAGTAAGCGCCACTATCGGAGAGGGAGTCCTCTCTCCGATGACCTGAATATTGTAAGAAAACAGCGCATGGTATCAAATCTACCAATCTGCTTGTGATCACTATGATTGAGGTCTGAGAGGGCTTAATGAAACATTGCTTACTGATGGTATAGTAAGGTCGCATACCTTTTATTTGTCGGTCCTCGTAGGGTTTGCATTGCTATCTCGCTGACCAAGCAGCGTCCTTTTGATGGAGGTTACTTCTCAGTATGTGTAGCGTCTTATGTGGGACCCGCGGGGCAATCTAAAATGAAAAGATACATAAAATAGCTTGCTGTCGGAGGGATGTTGGAAAATGTTTTGTGCAATATTTTACTCCTAAGATATCAACGTTTGCCAGGGGTGAGTGCTACCGTGTGGTTCACTTTAAGGTATGCACATCAAATTGACGTCACTGTGTAAACCAAATAGCAAGGGACTATTTCCAATCTGATGGCCGTGGGCCTCATTATGAAAAAGGCGGGCGATACCCACACACCACTGTTTATGTGTTTTGGGAAAAGTTACAATGCTGGGAAATTCCTCCAGAACTTTTGAGGGCAATTCGGGTGCAATATTAAACAAGCAATGGCATAGCCAATAGGTCTCGCTTTGGGACATTATAAGTGTTCAGCCATGCAACAGTTGATGTTGTTGCACCAAAGATATTGTGCTGCATAACTAAATACTTATAAGGTCCCATAAGCGAGACCTATTGGCTATGCCAATACTTGTTGTGATTGGTACTCCACCTGTATTTTCGCCTAGAGAATTGTTTTCGCAATATGCTCACCTGGTACAGTCTTGTTGACTGATTTTTTGTACATTTCCACTTCTTGCTCCCAAACTGTGAAAACCAGGTGCAACATTGGTGCCAGTTGTGGGCTCAGCTCAGAAATGCAGCAGCTTTTTGTGATAATGCTGCATTTGTTTAAACTAGGATCTTGGAGACTATAAGTGTGCTGAAAGTAGGAGTGAACTATTGTTTGAACTTGACACTGACCCATATCTACTTGGGGCTTTTTTTCCCCAATCTGTCCGTTAGGTGGAAACGTGTAACTTACTATCCATTGATCACAGACTTGAAGAATGCAGGGGAACCTTGGGCCTCGGAAACTAAGAAAACCAATTAGCTACAAGTAACATATTTACTGCCAAGATACATAACTGTTGGAAGGGATGCTTTCAAGCTCCTGATAAGGATGACCTTGCAGCTGGACGTCATAGATGATTCAGTCATTTCAATATATTGTATTGCATACATTCTTGTATAAAAGGCTCAATGTAACCCCAGTGAGGCAGAACACTTGCAGATCCAACAAAACTTGAATAAAGATGAACACCTGAAAGGATGAGCTGAAGCTTACCCATCTGGAGCCTTTCCATTTTCAAGAAATTCGCCTGAAAAGAAGGTGCCGAATCTGCCTTGTACATGCCCCTATCTAGGGCACCAGAGGCACCTAGAATAGTTTCCCATACCACTCTAAACTCGAGGAACCAATTACTTCTAGGACAAAATGTTTGCAATCAAGATATTTGGGGGGGGAGAGAGTAAACGGTCGGCCCTCAACTCAAGAATGTCAGAATATAACCCACTCATCCAAGGTTATCCTTAGCCATTGTAGAAAGTATATGGCACCCAGACCCCTATTAGCATCTCAAGAACCAGAACTGAGAAATAAAAGAGGCTTTGAGTGAGAGTGGAATAGTCCGATAAGGAGATGGCAAAATACAAGTTGGCTTTGAACAGTCAGTAAAACTGTTGAAGTTTCTGCCAGTGGCTATATTCACCAAACTTGCAGTACTGGCCATTTCCTCTCCTGTAAAACATTTTAAAAAACATACCCAATACACCAGCTGTTGCTTTGATCACTCATATCAGATAACTTTTTGGGGTCATTGAGGCCACCGTTAGAGTTTCAAGTGAATTTGGTAGTAACGTGATCTTGAAGGTCAAAAACAAGAAAATCGTGAGACTACCTGGCAAAAAAGTAAACCAAGATGCATAACTTCAGTGCCAGCTTGCTAGAGCTAGAAGCTTTTTCCCCTTGTTGGTCTAACCTAATATTCTGTCTCTTTACAGAATTCTTTCTTCTTTGAAACTGGAAGAGCATGCACAATTGCCATACTCACTAGAAAGGTTGCCGGAATATATTTCTACAAAGCACCATTGAATTTTTTCCCTTAATTTCTCCCAAGAGGGGCAACCGTATCAACCAGATCAACATTAAAATGCAATTAAGCCTTAGTGGAGGTGCAAGGCAACTAAAATTCTGACGGTCGGCTAAAAACCTAGAATTTGTCCTCAGGTGAGAAAGGGTGATATTCCGCCTCACTATGATCCTTCTCTCTCTGGCAGGTACAGTAAAGCAACTGAAATAATAAATAAGCAATGGAATTAGTGTCAAGTTGTGCATACAAGGAAAAAAACAAACCTTTTTTTTACTAGCACTACCACAATTCCAGACACAGAGCGTTAGAAAGGATTAACTTAATTTCTAAAGAGAATCACGAGAAAAAAAACGCTCAATAGTGGACTGCGGACTTGGCACACCTTGTAAAGAAAGGGACTCGCAATCCCACAGACTGTGTCTGGGAAAATATAGTTTACTTTCTGTAGTAACTTTCATTTCTCTGATAACGGAAAAGGCAGCTTTTTCTCTTGTGTGTGGTGGGCGGTGTAGCTTACAATGGTGGGGCGGTACAAAGGAGACGAGTAGAACGAAGCGGGCATCGGATGGGAGTCAGAGTGTCGAGATGGATTACTTAAGAGTAGCGTTACGATTATAAAGGCGTATTTTACAACATCAAGGATGTTCCGACTTTTTTTTGTAACATGTTCCTCATTAGGCTAGGATTGAACTAATTTGTTTCCATTCCTCTGTAGGCAAAGTAGGTCCTGGTGTTTCACACACAAAATTTCCCAGCTCCGCTTAGGACTGCCACAGATGGGGTAAAAAAGCAGGAGGCGGGGAAATCAACTGGCCTGTTAATGGCACTTCTACTGTCCTCTCTAAGCTCCGTCTGCTCTAGGGAGAACAAACTATTAGGGCAATGTGTAGTTCTCCCTAGACCAGTGGTCCATTACCTTTTAATTCCGGTGGACCCCCACTGAATAATTACTTGAATCCGGGGACCCCCTATGAATTATTATTAAAGAGCGAGAAGCCCAAACAACTACTGTGATTTAAACCTCAAAATACACAGAAAATATGAAAACAAGTATAAACCAAACAAATGCTCAAGTATTGAAATATTTTGTTTAATTCACATTCACGTGTAGAAAAGGTTTTCAAAGTTTAAATTGTATTTCTTTAATTGTATATACTTTATTATTTTTAATATGTAATTTTATTAAACAGTCACAGAACCCGTGAGAAGTTTGTACGGACACCCATGGGTCCTTGGACCACAGGTGAAGAATCATTGCCCTAGATTATTATTTGTCCTTGGTGAAACACAACTGCAAGGAACAACTGAAATGTGCCCACTTTCCTGGCTGCACCGGTGGAGCAGTTTGCCACAATTAGGCCTTCATATGAAAAAGAGGACTTATTTCACTCATTCTGAAAAACTTTTCCATTTCATATTTCGAGCCCAAGAGAGTGGCACCATATTCAGCTAATGTTTGACAGAATACCTTAGCTTTAGTGAATGAGGTCACATTAAATTGCACACCCACTCATAGCCGCAGGACTGCACCTTCATATCGGGTACTGTGCGTCTCAAAGTAACTGGTGAGGAAACAGAGTACGATTCAAATCCTACCCAAAGGCACAGTGAGTGGGGAGGGTTCCTGTCGGGACCCTCACTTGCAAATCCATCCGGTGCTGTAGAACCCCTTAACCTTATTTAGAGAGTGAGAGGAATGCACTGCAGCTTATTAGGCAGAGATCATGACATCTGAGTACTGTACAAGATCTACCCTACAAACATCGACAACTGAATACATCTCCATACTAAGCATCTGCATGGAAAGACTGGAGACCCAGATGTTGAAAAATTTTCCGATGCCCAACTCGCAAAAAAATAACGAAAAGAGTTACTGCTCTTTACATCCTCGCATACAAATATATGTACGCATTAAAGCTGGAATGTCCTCAGGAAGCAACATGCTGTATTAACTTCTATGTTGTCTATATTAAGTAGCTTCCATATACAATGTGGGAACACCACCACCTTGTGGACAGTTGTAGTAACAGTTCCAAACACAAATGTACTAGTGAGATGAGCAACAAGGAAGCTATTGGCTTCAGGAATGTGAAAAAAGCTCTCTTATCTTGAAAGCTAATGACCCATGACGGGTGAGGAAAGCTATAAGGCGCCTCTGCTCGTAAGCCTATGCCCGCGCACATGCACTCAAACTCTAGGTCACAGTGGTAGCATTTTCTAAACCCTTTACTAAAAGTCTCGGAAGAGCTGCTAGCTCAGGCGAGACCTAAAAACCTGGGTGAAGATCAAGGTAGGGGATGGGCATCGCCTGTCCAGAGAAGTCATCACTTGCTACGACTGAAGGAGGGATGTGTATTAGCACCACTTCTGTTCAACTTGTTTATTTTGGATCTTTCAATGTTCCTTGCTGAAGTGACATTGCATCCTCTGAGTCTTGGCGGCCAATAGTTGTGTAAAATCCTACATGCAGACGATCTGATCCTATGAAGCAACACCCCAGTAGAACAACAAAGACTGATCAACAGGCTTGCAGAGTATTTGGCCAACAATCAATTGATAACCAATCCTAAAAAGACCAAAGTCATACCCTTAAAAAGCCACATCTCCAAACAGGGGAAATGGTACCATATGGTTCCACAAAAGGGGTGGGCCGTGAACTCTGCTCCACCAGTGGAGTTCTCTGAATTCGGCAACAAAAACTGTACAAACCGCCGGCGGAGTAGAGGTCACCAGCATAGGCCATTTTGCGCTCTTCAGCTACGTCCTTTTTTGAAAACTAAAGCTGATTTTAATTGGTCACAAACTCTACCCGAATTCTCCAATGGCTGTGGGGTGAGGCTGGTACACATCACACATGTCGTGACATCCTACCCAAAACTCCGTCCCAATCTTAACTACTCTCTCTCCTGGCTCACCTGTGGTTGCGTGCAGTGGCACATCTACGGCTATGTAACGGTGCTCCCAAGTGACCCTCTCCCTGTTTCAGCCAGTGGGCACGGTGCAGTGCTCTACGGACACCCTCTGCCTGTCCGCAGCCTCTGGGCACAGGGCAGAGGGAGGGGATTTGAATGATGCAATAACCATCCCATCCATCATAAGGTGCACTGCTGACTAAGGCACAGGGCAGTGCCCTCCGACGAGAGCCTCACAGTGGAGTTCCTGCCTCTGCTGAGGACACCACAACTGAACATTCATGACGTCTGCTGCTCGGGATCTGGAGAAAAGGTGAAGTGGGGTCAGCCTCTCAAGTATGTGTGAAGTGCTAACAAGGTGTGAGCCTTTGTTTCCCCACTGCTGCATTTGCTTCTAGGTGTGAGGCTCCTTACTGCTGCCAGCCAGGAGACTCCAACAAAGGGAGGCCTGATGACCCCTCAGACTCAGCCTTTGTGAAGAGCCAGCAGGAGTCAGAAATACGACCCTGTCTACACGTTGTTGTGACCGAAAGCAGATAACAACGTGCAGATGCTGCTTAAAGTGTCCCGGTGTTTGGGACGAATTCCGCATCTTTTTCAGTGGGGCCCAACTTCTTGGAAGGGTGGATGGCGTCCACCCAGTGAAAAAAGTGGGTGGACCAGTATCCACTCGTGCCCTGGATACTGGTGCAGCCAGCATCAGTCCAAGTGCTGTCATTGTGGGCCAGTACTAGTAGTACTACTGTCATCATGTACAGAGCCAAGGCATTTCCCAGCACCGACAAAACTCATGAATGTATGCACTAGTCTGTCGACGTGAGCTGCAGTTGACATTGCTAAATCTGACCCAGCCTTTCTTCCTCCTCAGGATGATAAAATGAGTGCCTCTAGGTTGGGAAATATGTGCACGAGCCGTGACAGACTCGGGCTCGGGAGGGATGTTTTGAGGTGGTTACCGGTTCACTGAACTATGTGTTCATTGTATTTTTGAAGCATGCATGGCTCACCTAGCCGGGTGCTGTATAAAGTGATTACGGGTCCAAACGCTGGGGTTGCTTCGTAAGGTGAACTGCTTAGACAACGCTTCAGCACTCTGGTTCTTGAGGGCACCTCGGATCTGTGGTTGCCTTATCGGCTCTCGTAAATAGATTAGTGGGTTGCTGCTTCAGCTGCAGAGATGCGTGTTCCTCCTACAGAGGTCCAGTTCTTCCAAGGATGACAACAAGTCCGTCAATGGATGAAAATAAGTTCTGTTTTTTACAACACTAAAATGCGTTAGACTGCTGCAGCATGTGCCACATTGGAGGAGGGCAAGCAATACTCCGCCCCATCACTGAACTACGTGGAATTCCACAGATATTTTCTACAATTCCCTGGAATTCTGTGTAGTTCAACACCACAAGCTCTGCCCACCCCTCGTCCACAATTGATGAAACAGCACCCTAAACATACTTAGCGCCTAAACTAATAATAAACTAAAACATGATTATGTAAATTAAGAAACAAATTCATAACAGATACAATAGATGAAACAAAGAAATCACATCAAATCTGATTGCCATTCTGTAGTTAAAGTTAGTATTCCCAAATATAGGAGTTCCTCGGTTATTAGCTCTCTAATAATTTTCCACCGATTTGATGAATCACCACAAAACATTCCAGACCTATTGAATTTTGAGAAGTGTACATTTTTGAGGTGAATCGTTAAGGGGCAGCAAAAGTAGAAGGGAGTTAAATAAGCTATTATTGTGTGATCAAGCGTTCATCAATCAATCAATCAATCAGTGACACTTATAGAGCGCGCTACATACCCGTAGGGTCTCAAGGCGCTGGGGGGGGGGGGGGTCCGCTACTGCTCGTACAGCCAGGTCTTCAGCTTCTTCCTGAAGGAGAGGTGGTCTTGGGTCAGGCGCAGGTCGGGAGGGAGGGAGTTCCAGGTCTTGGCGGCCAGGTAGGAGAAGGACCTTCCTCCTGTAGTCGCTCTTCGGATGCGGGGGACGGCGGCGAGGGCGTGGTTGGCTGATCGGAGGTGGCGTTTGGGAGCGTAGAAGTTGATCCGGCTGTTGAGGTAGCTCGGGCCTTGGTCGTGTAGGGCTTTGTGTGCGTGGGTGAGGAGGCGGAAGGTGATTCTTTTGTTGACGGGGAGCCAGTGAAGGTCTCTCAGATGTCCGGTGATGTGGCTGGTTCGTGGGATGTCGAGGATGAGTCTGGCTGAGGCGTTCTGGATCCGCTGGAGTCTCTTCTGGAGCTTGGCGGTGGTACCGGCGTAGAGGGCGTTGCCGTAGTCCAGTCAGCTGGTGACGAGGGCCTGGGTGACGGTCTTCCTGGTCTCGGTGGGGATCCACCGGAAGATCTTCCGTAGCATGCGTAGGATGTTGAAGCACGCCGAGGAGACGTTGTTGACTTGCCTGGTCATGGAGAGGGAGGAGTCCAGGATGAAGCCCAGGTTGCGTGCATGGTCTGTCGGTTTGGGTGCGGTGCCCAGGGCGGGAGGCCACCAGGAGTCGTCCCAGGCGGAGGGGGAAGAGCCCAGGATGAGGACCTCCGTCTTGTCAGAGTTCAGTTTCAGGCGGCTGGTCGTCATCCACTCGGCTACCTCTTTCATCCCTTCGTGCAGGTTGGCTCTGGCGGAGGCGGGGTCGTTGGTCAGGGAGAGGATCAGCTGGGTGTCATCGGCGTAGGAGATTATGCTGAGGTTGTGTTTGCGTACGATGGCCGCGAGGGGGCTCATGTAGACGTTGAAGAGGGTGGGGCTCAGAGATGATCCTTGAGGGACGCCGCAGATGACTTCGGAGGCCTCTGACTTGTACGGTGGTAGGCGGACTCTCTGTGTTCTTCCGTCGAGGAAGGAGATGATCCATTCCAGCGCCTTGTCCTGGATTCCGATGTTGCTGAGGCGCTGTACTAGGGTGCGGTGGCAGACCGTGTCGAATGCCGCGGAGAGGTCTAGGAGGATGAGGGCCGCTGTTTCTCCATTGTCCATCAGGGCTCGGATGTCATCGGTGGCGGCGATGAGGGCGGTCTCGGTGCTGTGATTGGCTCGGAAGCCGGACTGTGAGGGGTCGAGGGATCCGTTCGTCTCGAGGAAGGCGGCCTTCTGCTTGTTGACGGTCTTCTCGATGACTTTGGCAGGAAACGGGAGGAGCGAGATGGGGCGGTAGTTCTTGAGTTCGGTGGGGTCCGCTGTTGGTTTCTTGAGTAGGGCGCTGAGTTCGGCGTGTTTCCAGCTCTCAGGGAAGGTGGCGGTGTCGAATGATGTGTTGATGATGTCTCGCAGGTGGGGTGCGATGACAGCGTCGGCCTTGTTGAAGACGTGGTGAGGGCAGGGGTCGGTCGGTGATCCGGAGTGGATGGAGTTCATCGTGCGGATGGTGTCTTCGGTGCTGATCGGGGTCCAGGCGTGGAGGGTGGTGGTGGGGGGTGGCTGTTCGGTCATGGTGTGCGTTGGTTGGTTGTTGAAGCTGTTGTGTATGTCTGCGATCTTGTTGTGGAAGTATGAAGCGAGGGAGTTGCAGAGGTCTTGCGATGGGGTGATGTCGTTGTTTCCTGCGCTGGGGTTGGAAAGCTCTTTCACGAACTAGAACTGATTCCTCCAATTGTCGTTTCTCACATTCTAATGTCACCATTCCAATCCGCTGATGTCATTACTTCCATTACATCAGCTCTACAAGGGGGTCCAAAAAAGCGCTTTTCCACCAATGTATTTTCCATAGACTATATATTTGACATAGCTAGAAAAAGACTGAATGTATTTACATGAAATCTAGCACAATTGAATTATACAATATGGTGCAGATATGAAGCCTTTTGGGTACTGCAGTTAAGAAGGGTAAGTCTTTTTTAAGTTATTAGGCATTTAAACATAGTGAAAAGCCACCACAGTACTTTTTGTGAAACTACTGCAGTACATGGCCTTAAAATGTTATAAAAATATATACAATAAAGTTCCCTACCTCTTATCACGCTAACCTCTTCCATGCTCGTGATGGCCGGGAGCCGCCACGCGTCACGGTGGGGGTGTGCACAGGAAGTCCCTCGGCTGTCCGTATCCCCGCCCACTAATGGAAACGCCCGCACAGAGCGTAATTCCCAGCGCACGGAAGGGGTTAATAAAGTGGTAAAAGGTAGAGACCTACTACTTACCTATTTCAAGGCCCCTAACCCTGAACAAGCTGACTTTCCTTTCTCTAAAAACACCCATTACCCAATTATATACTGCCTTTTTATCGCTATGTACCAGGGTATACTGCAAAGTTATCACGGTATACCATGGCCCAAATTATAACTAAGGCCTAGCTGTATTATTGGATTGTGGTACCCTTGCGTGATACATGGTGTCGCATTGGGCAATACTATATTTAAGACTGATTTACAAAGCAACACAAGGCCGCCATGCCTGGCCCTGCATTGACTGGTAACTCTGGAGAAATGCAAGGCAGTGCAATTTGTGTTACTTTGCACACCATAATCTACATTGCTGCTAAATTTCACATACATCCATTGCCATGCCCTGTAGCCACTCCACTATATGCTATTCCACTCTACGCCACTCGACTCTATGACTATCCACTATATGTGCACCGCTTGTACACATTTATCCACTATATGTTACACCACTCAAACCCGCCCCTTCACTGTATGCTGTTACGCAGCACGTAACATCACTGTACGCCACTACACTTTACACTGTAGGCACCTCGATTCTATGCCACTCCAGATTATGTCACTCCAATTCATGCCACTCTACTGGATGCAACTCTACTATAAGTTATTCCAAGTGACACCATTCTACTGTGTGCCATTCCACTCTACTCTATTCCACTATATGCCACTCCACTCTGCAACACTCCACTATACTCCTCCTCCTCAAAATCCCACCATAAAAGGAAAAATCCATGGATAGCACATCCTTCTCTGTTCAAGCTCTTTCCAAGCAGCCAAACTATGGAACTCTTTACCCCCCAACATAAGGTCCATCGACAACCACCTTATTTTCAGAAAACTACTCAAGATTTGGCTCTTCCCCACATAAGCACCATAAGCAAACAGAAATTTACAGCATACCCCTCTGTATATAAACATTTGTTTTCACTATAGATATGTACCTATCTTTGTGTATTATTTGGTATAAACATGTAAGATAATTATGTTGTTGAGAGAAAAATAATAATAATAATAAATATATAAAAATCATCTTTGGTCTACATGCACATACTTCCATTGTGCATCTATGTACCTTCCATGTACTTGGATCTGTGTGTCTGTTACTTTTCTCCTGAAAAAGCATATCCAATGCACTACCCTATTTTTCATCATGTGCCTCTATTAATATCTTTAATCTACATATGCTTACCTCCTTTGTGTATTTATATACTTTCAATGTACTAATGGATCTATATATTTATCACTTTGTTCTAATTTAGTATTTCCAATGCACTACCCTATTTCTCAGCCTATACTTCGCTCAATATATCTTCTAGCCCAACCTTCTGACTCATCTCAAACTACTCTTTCCAATGCACTACCCTATCTCTAATCCTATACATCTATCAATATATCCTCTACAGCCACTCTCTCGTGTATCCCAAACCCCATACCAGTACTATGATCCCCAAAATAACCCTTTCTAGACTCTCTCCTTCTCTACCCCTCCTTGCATCATCTGACACCTCTTTTTATTATACTGATCCCCTAAAACAAACCTTTCTAAACTCTTCCCTCTGACTCCTCCCCTTCAAAACTCATTTTTACTCATCCAAAAGCCTCCTCCTACTGCTAAGAACTAAAATAAATCCTTCACTCTTTTATCCCTTCGCTATTTTTTTCAATCAAAATTAACAGACTAACATGTTCACTTCTCAAATTCCATATTCAACTATACTAATTCACCACTAATCCTTTATTGCATTCCAGAGAAGCGTGCTACTCTCCAATAAAACATCTCAACACCCCATCAGGGTTACAAGTGATATATAAATGCAAACCTTTTCCATTTTCTACCCCTCCCAACCCTTCTCAAATCAAATAACTGACTAACATATCCACCACTAAAATTACTTTCATGTTTCACCATACTAATTCAACACTAATCCTGATGGGTTCCAGAGTAGTGTGCAACTTGCGCTTCAAAACCCGATCAGGGGTAGCAAGCGCTATATAAATACAAACCTCTTTCCCTCTTCTATCCCGCCACCTACCCTTCTCTACCCAAATAACTGAATAACATATCCACTACTCAAATTACTTCATATTTTACTATACTAATTTTCAACACTGATCCTTTATGGGTTCTGGAGTGGCGTGCTACTCGCCAGAAAAGCGCTTCAACACCCATCAGGGGTAACAAGTGCTATATAAATGCAAACCTTTCTTCCCCTTTTATCCATCCGCTATCCTTCTCACTCCAAAATACTCACTAATATCCACCACTGAAACTACTTCATATTTTACCATATTAATTCACCACTAATCCTTCATGGGCTTCCTGAATAATGTGCGTCAGTACCCCATCAGGGGTAATAAGCACTATATAAATACAAACCTTTTTCCTCCTCTATCCTTCTGCTATCATTCCAAATCCAAATTACTGACTAACCTATCCACCACTTAAAATGTACTTGCATGTTGCACTATACTAATTCAACACTAATTCACTATGGGTCCCGGAGTAGAGTGCTACTCGCCGAAAAAGCGATTTGACGCCTCGTGAGGGGTAGTAAGCGCTATATAAATGCAATTACAATGCAATACAATACAATACTCTATTTCACTGTATGCCACTCCACTGTAAGCTGCTCCACTCTACGTCATTCCACTGGATGACACTACACTATACGCCACTTCATTCCATGCTATTTGATTGGACCCACTCCAATGTGTGCCACTCCACTGTATGCTATTAAACTCTCCCCCACTCCAGTCTACATCTCTCCATTATATGCCCGTCCACTGTGTGATTTTCTACTATACACTATTACACTCTACGCCACTCCATTGTACAACACTGCGCTATGCCACTCCAATCCATGCTATTGTACTGTACTCAAATTCACTCTATGCTTGTTTACTCTACACTATTACACTGTATGCAACTCCTCACTACAACTCTTCAGTGTAAGCCACTTCACTGTATGCCATTCGCTGCTCCAATATATGCTCTTCCATTCTTCGCCATTAAATTGTATGCCTCTTCTCTCAGTGCTATCACACCGTATGTCACTCCACTGTATGCTATTACACTCTATCCGTATGCCACTCCAGTCTACACAACTTCATTGTATGCCACTGCACTGTACGCTACTCCACTATATGCTATTCCAGTCTATACCACTCTAATGTATACCAGTCGAATATATGCCATTCAACTATATGCTACTCCACTTTATGCCTCTCCAGTGTACATCACACCATGCCATTCTATACTAATACATTGGGTGCCACTCCGCAGCCAAGGCTCATGCAGGTAAGAGCGGTGAGAAGGGGTGGGGGGGAATTTCAACAAATGACCATGAGGGAAAATTAAATAAATAATAAATTTTCCCTCTTCGTCATTTGTCGAAATCCCCCCACCCAGCCCCACTGTTCTTACTACTATATGTTATTTCACGCTACCCACGCAACTGTACACCACTCCACTCTACACCATTCCATTGTACGCAACTCCACTCTACGCTATTTTACTCTATGCTATTCCACTGTACGCCACTCCAGTCTACTCTATTACACTGCACTCAACTTCATTCTTTGCCTCTTTTCTGCATGATACTCCACTCTTCCCCCACTTCACTGTACGCCACTTCACTAAATGCTATTACACTCTACCCCACTCCACAATACACCACTCAAGTCTACACCACGTAACTGTTTATCACTCCACTTAACACTCCACTTTACGCTGCTACATTATACGCTATTACACCTTATGCCACATCGATCAAAGTCATCGAGAAGACCGTCAACAAACAGCTGGCCGCCTTCCTCGAGACGAATGGATCCCTCGACCCCTCACAGTCTGGCTTCCGAGCCAACCACAGCACCGAGACCGCCCTCATCGCTGCCACCGACAACATCCGAGCCCTGATGGACAACGGAGAAACAGCGGCCCTCATCCTCCTAGACCTCTCCGCGGCATTCGACACTGTCTGCCACCGCACCCTAGTGCAGCGCCTCAGCAACGTCGGAATCCAGGAGAAGGCACTGGAATGGATCGTCTCCTTCCTCGACGGAAGAACACAGAGAGTCCGCCTACCACCGTACAAGTCAGAGGCCACCGAAGTCATCTGCGGCGTCCCTCAAGGATCCTCGCTGAGCCCCACCCTCTTCAACGTCTACATGAGCCCCCTCACGGCCATCACACGCCAACACAACCTCAACATAATCTCCTACGCCGACAACACCCAGCTGATCCTCTCCCTGACCCACGACCCCGCCGCCTCCAGAGCCAACCTGCACGAAGGGATAAAAGATGTAGCCGAGTGGATGACGACCAGCCGCCTGAAACTGAACTCAGACAAGATGGAGGTCCTCATCCTGGGCTCCTCGCCCTCCGCCTGGGACGATTCCTGGTGGCCCCCCGCCCTGGGCACCGCACCCAAACCGACGGACCACGCACGCAACCTGGGCTTCATCCTGGACTCCTCCCTCTCCATGACCAGACAAGTCAACGCCGTCTCCTCGTCGTGCTTCAACATCCTGCGCATGCTACGGAAGATCTTCTGGTGGATCCCCACCGAGACCAGGAAGACTGTCACCCAGGCCCTCGTCACCAGCCGACTGGACTACGGCAACGCCCTCTACGCCGGAACCACCGCCAAGCTCCAGAAGAGACTCCAGCGGATCCAGAACGCCTCAGCCAGACTCATCCTCGACATCCCACGAAACAGCCACATCTCCGGACATCTGAGAGACCTGCATTGGCTCCCCGTCAACAAAAGAATCACCTTCCGTGTCCTCACCAACGCACACAAAGCCCTACACGATCAAGGCCCGAGCTACCTTAACAACCGAATCAACTTCTACGCTCCCAAACGCCACCTCCGATCAGCCAGCCACGCCCTCGCCGCCGTCCCCCGCATCCAAAGAGCGACAACAGGAGGAAGGTCCTTCTCCTACCTGGCCGCCAAGACCTGGAACTCCCTCCCTCCCGACCTGCGCCTGACCCAAGACCACCTCTCCTTCAGGAAGAAGCTCAAGACCTGGCTGTTCGAGCAGTAACAGCACCCCCCCCCCCCCCCCCCAAGCGCCTTGAGACCCTACGGGTAAGTAGTGCGCTCTATAAATGTCTTTGATTGATTGATTGATTGACCACTGTACGCTACTATACTATATGCTACTACACTCTACACCTCTTCACTGTATGACACTCTGGTCTACACTACTCCACTCTATGCTAATCCACTTTATGCCACTGCACTGTATGCTACTCAACTCTACGCCATTCAATTTTTCTCTCCTCCAATCTGTATAACTCCAATCTACAAAATTCTACTGCACTCTATGCCTTTCTACTTCACTCTATCCCTGTACACTCGACTGTTCAAATGTGCACTCAATTGTTGTCCAGACACTCTATTGTACATCACTCTAATCCCCTCTATGAGAGTTTCCAACACTGTATGACACATAACTCCACTCTATTGTATGACACCCCACTTTATAACAGCTTACTACCTATGCTATGCTAGTACAATCCCCTCCAGGCCACTCTACTCTATGACACACCAATACACTCCATTGTCCTTTACTCCACACTACATTATGCCATTCCACTTGACCCTACTCCACTGTACTGGACTTTACCTCAATCTAAGCTACTATACAGCACTCCACTCTACACAGCTCCACTGTTTTACACACGACTGTACTCTATGCAATTCCATTGTACAACACTCTGCTACACTGTATACCACTCCTACACTTTAGTCCTGTCTATACCCCTTCACTTCACTGTACAACACTGTACTATACTGTATGCCACTGTGCAACACTGTACCCCAATCTACTCCAGATACTGTTGTCCACTATACAACACATATGCAACTCTGTGTATGCATCTGCATCTCACTTTATTCCACTCTACTCTGGCACAGTACTCCACTGTACCCCCCCCCTACTCCACTGTATGGCACTTCACTGTACACCACTCAATGCCATTGCACTGTATAACACTGTATGCCAATCCACTCTACAAAACTGTACTGTACTGTACTGTACACCACTTCACTCTACAAAATTCAATTAGACTGTATGCTACTCAACTCTACTGTAGTCTACATCACTTTCAAATACTGTATGATACCCCACTACACTCTATTGTACAACACAGTACTCTCAGTTATACACTCGGCGCAACCTTATGCTACGCCACTCCACTAAACTGCACTGCACACCACTATAGTCTACGGCATGCCACTGCACTCTATGATACCGTCACATAGCCCATGGGGATATTGTCATTTTTCACTAACTTAGCATGAGCACGTTGCAGCTTGCCTGCTGCTTTGCACACGTTACTACAAGTCTTTATGTTTGAAATCATTTTAATGGCTGCTTTCACATGAGAACTCATTGCTGTGTTCGCTCTCTGCATGTTCCTGGGATTTTGACTGAACATTATGCGCAAGGTCGAACAACAATGCCCCTTGTTAGTTTGTTCTGGCCAGATCTTAGCCCTTAGACAAAACATATCGATACAGCTGTTTTTTGGACAGCATACTTGGGTTTTTAGTGGGGTACACGAATAGGTGACACACACTTGGAGAGGGACCTTTCCATGGGACCTATGATGTAGATCTACCATGTACCATTGTCTTTCTATGATGACATTTGCCTTCATTATATATGGACTAGCTGCTATGCCGACTCTATTTGTACCACGCATTTTTCTGCTTGTTGTGGATCGTATACTGCATGTTAGGGCACGTTAGTTACAATAAATATTTTAAACTGTTTTGTGTCTCTGTCAGATCTTATTTTGGACAAGTACTAGAGCGTGAGCGAAAGGGTGTGTCTTGTTACTGCGATTTCTGAGAGATCTGGGAATGTTGTGTTCTGGGGTGTCTAATTATTTGCTTCTCTGTGAATGAGTAGGAGAGCAAGTGTGATACAATAGCTAGTTGGTCCTGGGTTTGTGGGTACTAAGGTGGTATACACCAAGGTCCCATATTCCTGCGCACAGTTCTGTGTTTGTACAGAATCCCTGCAACAACACTTTACTTCACTCTATGCTACCTCACTGTAGTGTACTCCACTTCACTATAAGTCACTCTTCTACATTTTATGCCACTCTTTGCCACTATACAGTGCTCCGCTCTAGGTCTCTCCACTGTCCAACACTCTACTTCACTGTATGCAAATCCACTCTACAACACTGTACTAGACTCTATGTCACTCTATGACACTCTACTCCACTCTATGTCTATCCACTCTACGCCACTAGAATATACTGTATGACAACCCAAAACACACCACTCAAATTCTCTCTACGATATGCCATTCCCCTATATGACAAATCACTCCACTCTACGACACTCTCCTGGACTGTACTCTATGACACACTACTTGATGATACTCCACTCTATGGCACTCTACTTCACCCTACTCCACCCTAAAACACTGTACTCCACTCTATGACAGTCTACAGCACCCTACACTACTGTTCAACACACCATTCCACTGTATACCACGCTGCTCCAGTCTACGATACTCTCACAAAAGGAGAGCCAGTGGTTTTTCTGCAGAGCTTTTGTCCACTCCAAATCTACTTCATATTTCTGAGAAATTTCAGATAATGTTCATGAGCTTACCTCGCTGTCCTAGTAACATCCTTGCACAAAATGACAGAAGGTCATTTGCTGTCTATTCAAGCTAGTTCAGGACTTCTATTTATCATTTCATCTAAATGAAGTTTTAATTTAGCTACATTCACCAAATTCACTTTCAATGATGACTTAATCATTCCTTGACTTATTTCTGTGTTCTATTTTCATTCGAGGTGGCATTAAGAACTTTCAACCAGTCGTCTAGTTCCTGAGCATTAAGTCTATGTGGTCCCTCAGAAGAAGTTTTTGGTACTAGTCTTTCTTTGTGGGTGCTACAATGCACATCCAAGCGTGGCTCCCAAGTAGGTGATCCCAAGTCTGGAAACTTCCAAAATTATCACTACAGTTCAAATCTGGTCTCATTCGCTGATGGAACTATCTGCACTTGCACCACGAGAGAAACTCACAATCATTGGGACCAAGGGAATATACTGTAGATTTAAAGTTGTATGAGCCTTCTCTGGGACTTTCAACTCAAGGTAAACAGCCAAATTATGTGTAGCACTTCCTGGAGAGCTGAGATTATATATAGGTACTACAGGGCCAATAATAACCGAAACAGTGAGAGCATCTGGAACATTTCAAGCTTCATTAACATTCGCAATTGTGGAAGGGCCAGGGACCTACATCCCCAAACTCCATCCCACTGACGTTTGATTCATCTTCACTGGGGTGGTCCCCAATATATTTGGGCTCACAGTTACTGGTGCCATAGCTATTCTGAATGTCCACTAATATTAACACTACCACTCCCTTTGTTTGGGTCTCATTTGAATGGGGATGGACGCTCTGACAGAAACACATCTAAGAGGCTATCACTAGTATTGTTGCCACAGTTTTCACCTCCCTCAGCTAATTCCTTTGCCTCATTTCCTCTCTGTCTCCTTTTCTTCTCTTGTCTATTCTTCTCAAACTGCTCACCTGTCAATGCTGGATACAACTTAGCTCCTTCTATCATGTCCATTCTCCACTTCTTCAGTTCTACGTCCCACCTTGCATCACCGTAAGTGCACACTGCATTTTAGCTCTTTCCTGATATCTTTCCTTCTCTCTTATAACACTGCAAGCTAAACATAAGCCCTACACATGTCACCCTAATAATACTCACTCCTCTGCTGTTCCTGCCCCGCCACAAACCACTGAAACTACCCTGATCTGCCAAATCGAACTGTGGGCTCTGGGACTGGAACTGGGATTGGGATTGGAACTGTGACCTTAACTATTCTCATGTTAAAACGCCCTAACTCACAATCTCTGGACCCAAACTGTCCTCTTCTACCATCTGAGAACACATAGTACATGGACTTCTTCTTGGTTCCCTGCAATGGAAGGTTCTAGGTGCCTGAGGAATAAAGGAAGTTGGGATCAACTACAATTTACCAGTTACAGTGTAAGCCATTTGGTCACATAGTAAAGCTCAGAGTTCATTGATGGGATTGAGAAAGGATTCATTATAAATTCAAAGCCAAGTGATATAAATCAATCTCAGAAACATAGTATAAAAATTAAAAATCAGTAGAAGATACCTGAAATGCTGTATAAAATTGATCTTCAATAACAGAAAGCAAATGAGGAATTTGGTAACAGATAGACAAAGGATGAGGAATGAGGTCTGGTGAGTAGAATGAAAGTTTTGATCTAATAAGCCCTGATCTAACTGGAAATTTGAAAAACCCTATTAATTCAGGGAAGCAGAGAAAGGTGTCAGCATAGTACAACTTCTGTAGAAGTTCTCAAAATAAAAGATATTGTATAGCCTAAAGCCATATAACAGAGATGTTGCAAAGAGGTGTGTACCTCTTAGAGTCTAAAGGGGAATCTCAAGAAGCTAAAGTGCAATGCCCAATTATACCCACCAAAAGAACGTAGGAGAATACCAGGACACATGTCCAATTAATTTCCATCTTCAATCAACAAACTTGGCAACTACACTGGAAATCTCTATCCTATGGTCTTCACATTAAAACACCCTTGGATTCCTCCCATCTCCCTATTCCGCTCGGACAGTAGTCCTCCCTTACTTCAGTAAATCTTCTTATCCTTGACACAAGATACTCCTTTCGAGACTCACTATCTCTTCACACAATGAGCCTTTTTTAAACCATGAACTAATGCAACTGTGCATGCAGAGGAGAAAAAAACATTGCATCCAGTGCAAGCATTCACATTAAAAGTTAAGCACAGTGGCGGGCAGCACCTAATTCGAGAGATGACACAAGCCCACCTCCTGGGGAGAATGTCTGCCCGGAGGACATCAGCCGTGACAGGTGAAGCGGCGAGGGCAGACAGAGGAAGAGTCTGAGACTGTCTAACACCCAGGCCACAAAAGGATACAGTGGTCCCTGTGGGTGTAAATATCCCACATAGATCTCAGCAGTGTGGGGCGGTCACCAACTGGAGGCCTTCAGAGGCCCACTTCCCACGAAGCAAGCTGGGAATCCAATAGTGAGCTGAGGCACTCAGGTGGGGAGAAAAGGAGTGGACATTAAAGCTGCAAGGCGGAGGGGCATCACTCGAGACTGTGCATTCCCGACAATGGAAGGAGGACACTAGAGTGGTCCCAAAAGACCCGGAGAACACTACAAGCGGGCTGTCCAGTTGCGTTACACACTACGGCGCCAGCATCCGATGGGCCTGAGCACGGAGCACTGTGAGTTATTATGTCTTCTTCTAGGACTAAAAAGGTCGCTGCTAGCATTAAAGACCTCCAGGCCAAAGGCTCCGTCAAAAAAGCTGGGTTACCTCGCCTTTCTCATGCACAGTGGAAGTAAGCACCTCACCGCAGCATGGCGTGAATGAGGAAGCCCCCATCACGCGTTGCTTTATGGAAGTGCTCATCGGTACTCTGAGGGACGACATTTTGGCTTTCTGCACAGAAGTAACCAAGAAAGTCAAGGAGCTACGCCACGATATTGTGGAATTGGAGCAGAGGGTGGACTCTGTGTAGCGTGCCGGGGACATCAGGAGGATGCTGTTGCCTCATCTACAGCTGTGCAGCAAGTAGTGCCAGCTGCACCGTTTAGGCCTTTTACAGCTGCGCAACAAGTAGTGCCAGTTGCACAGTTTAGGCCTTTTACAGCTGCGCAGCAAGTAGTGCCAGCTGCACCGTTTAGGCCTTTTACAGCTGCGCAGCATGTAGTGCCAGCTGCTCTGTTCAGGCCTTTATAAGCTGTGCAGCAAGTAGTGCCAGCTGCATCGTTTAGACCACTTTATCAGTGGAGACAGTTCTGAATGAGTTAGGACTCCTGCTGCCTTGGCAGCAGCCTTGACTTTATGGATTCAGGGCATTTGTGCCCCCTGCTGAGATGGGCAGTTGGCCTGGGAGACTGAGAGGTATGTAGGGCGCCAGGCCCTTATATGGACATGTGGTGCTAGGAAATGTTTCCCTCGATTAGGGTCCAGTAGTAGTCTGTTGAGATTATGGGCGTACACCTTTGGCGCCGAATGTGCTTCTGTTGCAGGCTAAGTTCAGTGATCACCAGTAGTCACTGGGTGTTCGTTTATAATCTGTTCTACTTTGACCAAATTTGCTTTGTGATGGTTCTGAAAGTGGTCCAGTTGGTCCTATCATATGTAAATAATTCATTTTTTTATCTAGTGCCAGATGACATCATGCATACCTAGATGAAGGGCCCAACAAATACCTACCCCACTTCCCGGACGGCACATTAGTTCTTATTTCTTCACCCAACATCTGGATTATGTGCCCCCTTCTTGTCCTTTTACTTCTCATCACCACCGCTTTCCTAGTAACACCCTTCTCATATTCCCCCCACCCTCCTCCGTCTCATTTTCCCAACATGACCATCACTCGAGTTAAGGCTGGAATTAATTGCTACAAAATAATGTATCCTCCCAACCAGACGAAAGCTTCAGTGAAACGATTGAAGCATAACACTATTGAACATTTCCCTGATTCCCTTTTTGTTGATCAATTTTACAATGCTCGTTTTGGGAGGCTCAAAAACGATTTCATCTTCTTCACTCATGACACCCCCTCTTGGTCCACCAGCTTATATAATTCCCTTTACGTCGCCTCCTCCTCCTCTATCCCTCATGGCAAACAACAAAAAAATTCCCCCTCTGCGTGTTTCAACGGCTACCTCACTATCTCACTCTATACTAACGGTACTGTCATGATCTAAGGCAAAGACACCTGTCTCTCGCTCTTTGACCACCTCTTCCCCTTCCTACTCCCCTCCTCTGTGACTGGGTTATCCCCTGACTCTTTATCTAGCTCCACCCACTACTCACTTTCTCCTCCCCTGACCCCCCTACATACCATTAGGGCGTACCCTCGAGAAGCACAGGTAGGCCTTCTTCCCTCCCCCTCCCCGGTGCCCTCCTCTCCTATGCCTCCCCCTCACAGTTTTCCCCCCATTCATCACTTCAGCCCAACCTCTAACTAATACGCTTCTCGTCCAGTCTGCACCATTCCGGTTCCCCAATCTCTTCACCTCACCCATATTCCTACCTGCCACCCCCCTTTTGAGTCCACCTCTCCTCCAACCCTCTCACCCGGTTAAACTTCCCTACGCTCCCCTTATTCCTCCATCCCCCTCTCCTCTATCTCCTCCTCCCCTCGTTATTCACCCCGATTTCACCACAAACCCATTGCATCTCTCTCCTTCCCCCCACTCCTCCAGCTATGCTGTGCTACCCCCTTTCCCCCCTTGGGAACCCTTTCCATTTCCCTCCCTCGGGCACAGCAGAACCACTTCCTTTCTTCAACTTACCTTTCTCCCAACCCCCCTCACTCTGCCAGATGCCCGTTGCCTCACAGCCACCTCTCCTCGATGACAGGACCACTCCAACCACTTCCCCTCTTTTCCTCCCTAACCTCCTACATTCCCATGACTCCACACAGGCCTCCCCTCTTCTTCTACCATACCGCCCTGATCCGCACCCATCTCCCCCTAAATTTGTCCTTAATTCCTTTCCTTCTTGCAACTTCAACAAAGACAACTCTCCCTTCGCCTCTGATTCACCAAATCCCGCTCTCAACCTCCACCTTTCCCCACTTTTGAACCCTATACCCCAACTCCCCTCCTGTACCCCCACCTCTCCCTGCCTTCCACCACCAATTCCACCCCCTCCTGTTTCCATCCAGCCACCCAACCATCCGTGCTCTGCCTTACTCTCTCTGGAAAATAAGCTAGACTCTCTGATCACCTCCATCTCCCAGCTTGTAACTGCCATTTCACTTTTAAGCTCCAAGATTTCCACCCTTCCATACACCTCTACTCCTTTGGAAAACCCTCGCCATCCCACGAGATGCACCTCGCCCCCTCACCCCACTATAGCCAAGCTCAACCTGTCGTCTGCAAACTTCGTTATCTCACTCAAGCCTTTGAATGCCTCCCTTCTTCAACCTGCACCTCCCAGTAACCCTACTATCTACTCTATTCCGACCATCTCCTCTGTCAGAACCAAGCATCCACCTAAACCCTCCTGAGCACCCCTGTATAAATACAATATCCCGATCACCCTTCAGAGCCCAAGTGCCCCCGTCACCAAAACAGTCTTGACAGAGCTGCGCTGTCTGCTCCACAACTGCAGATCTGCAGTAAAACACAAACTTGAAATCTCCGATACCATCACCTTTCACAATATAGACATGCTCTTCCTCACAGAGACCTGGTTCAACGATACCTCTCACTCTATCTTTGATCTCCTTTTACCCACAGGCTATTCTTTCTTAGGAATGACAGAACTGACAGCATTGGGGGAGGTGTTGCAGTCATCTTTAGGAACTCCCTTCAACTGAAGGCTTTTCCTTTCAGCTCCTTCCACACTTTTGAATGCCTTTCTCTTGAGCTACAATTGCACCACCGCTCACCCATCGGATTCCTTGTCATTTACCGCCCGCCGGGTAGCGGCCCTTCGTTTATGGAGGAACTCACTGACTTCATCAGTGACCAATACTCGCAAAGTGGCAATCAGACCTTTGTGGGTGACTTCAATCTCCACTGGGGCTCACCGCAAGACTCTTCTGCGAACTTGCTGGCCGCCTTCCTCTCTACTAATGATCTTATCCAACACTGCACAGAGTCAACACACTCTAAGGGCTCAATCCTGGACCTTGTCATTTCTAAAGCAGACATGCTTTCTAAAACTACCCCTATTCATGTAGACTGGTCTGACCACCTCCTCATCCCATTCTCTCTTCACCTATCACACTCTATAACTTTTGGCCAACCTAAGAAGGCTACCTCCTGGTTCCTTGATGCTAAAAATATTGCCGTTGTTTCCTTCTGTGAATCAGCTTTGTTATCACTTCCAAGGCTAGACCCGAACCTAGATGTTGACGAACTCACCTCCCAATGCATCACTGTCCTTGCAGTCGAAATCAATAACGTCGCTCCTCTCCAAAGTAAAAAGATAAGGCCCACTCCCTCAGCACCATGGTTCAACATATCCCTCTATGAAGAAAGGAAGCAACTAAGATTCCTGGAGAAACAATGGAGGCAAGCGCCCTCCACTGATAATTTGGCCACGCTTCGTTCAGCAAGATCCAAGTACCACAAGAGCATCTTCCTTAGGAAAGCGTCGCACTTCAGAACCCTCCTTGACTCTGCCAAAAATAGACCCAAAAACTATTTGATCTCATCAAGATTCCTAACCGCTCTCCCCCAACCTCCAAGCTGGAGGATTCTACAAAGAAAGCAGTGGATTTTGCTATATTCTTTGACGAAAAAGTGAAATCCCTTGTGGCTCAAGTCACTCATCCTACCCCTCCAGAGGAGCGCAAATCTTTAGCCATTTGGCAGAACTTTGACCCCATCGCTGAAGATGCCCTTCTCAAGTGCATCCTCGAAACAAAGCCCTCCAACCATTCTCTTGAACCCATCCCCAGTGCTATTGCCATTGACTTTTATTCCCATTCTCTTTCCTATTGGACCACTCTGGTCAACTACTCCCTCTGTCAAGGCTCCCTTCCTGTCTCCTTCAAAACTGGGCAGGTCACCCCTCTGCTTAAAAAACCCACTGCTGATGCGAATGACCTCAACAACTTCCGCCCCTATCACTAACCGACCCTTTCTTGCGAAGATCACAGAAAGATGTGTAGCGAAACAACTCTCTCGCCAATATCAAGCACAATGATCTTCTTGCCAATTGTCAGTCCGGCTTCATCCAAAACTGCAGCACTGAAACAGCCCTATTGCAAGTGGTTGATGACGCGCTGAGGATACTCGACTTGAGGGGGTCCTGTCTTCTAATTCTCCTTGACCTTTCTGCAGCCTTTGACACTGTCAATCATGACACTCTCCTCAACACTCTGCAACAGAGAATGGGCATGGAGTGCACTGTGCTTAAATGGTTTGCTTCCTTCCTCTCTGATAGATCCCAAATGATCAAAATAGCGAACAGTATTTCATCTCCTTTGGCGGTAGGTTAAGGTGTTCCTCAAGGCTCTATACTTGCACCCACATTGTTTAATCTCTACCTAGAACCACTGGGAAATCTCCTAAGTAAATCCGGGATCCACTATCATCTCTACGCAGATGACAATCAAATCTACCTCAAGGTTGTCTCCACTCACGATCTCGCCATCCTAAGCTCGACTCTCGACTCCATTCAAAACTGGATGTCAGCTCATCAACTGATTCTGAATCCCTCCAAAACTGAATTCCTCTTCCGCTCTTCCTCACTTTCTCCTCCCCCGGTTCAATCATGGATGGATCAGATGAATCTACTTAACAATAAACCCATCGGCAGCGCAAAATCCCTTGGTGTCATACTCGACAACAAACTCAATCTAATCCCCCACATCAACTCCATTGCAAAGTCTGCACGATACCAACTGCGCCTTCTTTGGGGAATTTGTCGCTTTTTCCCTGAGCAAGACCTTAAAACACTGGTGCAATCGCTGGTCCTCTCCAGACTGGACTACTGCAATTCTCTTCTTACTGGCCTCCCCAAATCCCACCTGTCCCCCCCTTAAATCTGTCCTCCACTCAGCAGCCCGTTTCATTTGTGGGGCGAAAAGAAGCGACCACATCACACCGTTGTTATCCACCCTTTACTGGCTTCCAATCGAGGCTAGAGCTATCTACAAGACTGCCTGTATCACCCACAAAGCCTTGCACTCCTCCTCTCCTTGCTACCTGACGAATAAACTGAAACTGTCTGGAGGCCCTAGACCATCTCGTAATGCGGAAAATCTACTGCTTGAACCCCCCACTTTCAAGAAGGAAAGATCAATGGCCAAATCCTTTTCAGGCAACGCAGTGAGAATCTGGAACTCACTTCCGCCTCAGCTCCGGACCACCTCCTCCTCCCAGGCCTTCAAAATGGACCTCAAAGTTCTCCTCCTCCAAAGACACCTCCAAATCTAATTCACGCCCTCTCTATCATCTGAAGGAAGACCTCCCATTATTGAAAATTCTATTGTCCATGACTATGGAAGTGCCTTTCCAGTGTGTTCTGGCAGTTTGAGTGTTTACCATTTATTGCAGTATTATCCTTATACCTGTCTATGGTACCCTTTTGTAACTTGCACACGTCACTTTTCTCTTGTAACACACTGAATGCTACCTCTCACATTTTGTTTGCTTTAGATACTTGCACAAGTGCCACCATTGCCTACGTAACGTTTGTTTGTGTGCTGGAGTGTCTGCCATTTATTGCAGTATTATACCTCTACTTGTACTTTGTACGCTTTTGTAACCTGCACACATATCACTTTTTCCTCCTGTAATGTACCGATTGCTACCTCATGTATTTTGATTGCTCACTATTGTCACTTTTGACTCATGTAACTTAACGTTTGCTTTTGTAATTTGTTCACTTGTAATTTTTTCCTCATGTATCATTACTGTTCCTATTGTGAAGCGCTCTGACACCTTCGGGAAAAGTCCGCGCTATATAAAATCGCATAAATAAAATAAAATAATAAAAATAACTCCAGAGAAGAGGAGTTAGAAGAGTATCACAGAGAGCTCATGGAGCATAATGCAGACCTCAACTTCCATCTTGAGGACTTGGATCAAAGGAGTGCCTTACAAGCAGATGTGGGACGACTAGAGGAATATGTGCTACGCCTCTTTCACCACATAGTACCAGATTTGACCTTAAGCTGGACGGGACTCATAGAGCAAGTTGCCCATCCACCTCCCTGGGCGCTCCCCGAGACATTCTCACGTGCCTTCACAAGTATAGACGCGACCAATCCCGCGTTCTCTTTGAGGGCAACAAAATTCGTCTGTATCAGGATCCGTCCAACATCACACTCCAGAGGCGACGGGCAATAAAACCGGTGACGGAGTTCTTGAGAGGCAAAGGGGTGCGCTACAAGTGGGGCCACCCATTCCACCTGATATTCGCATGGCAGGGTGAGACTTGGCAGTGCGAATGCCCCCAGAAGCAGCAGACATCTTGGGTATAGAGCTCGGCCGGGACCCATCACCTTAGCAATAACCTACACAGCTGTCATCTCAAAGCTCATGATGAGAATGACCGACAATAAATTGCCTACAACAACATGTCAGTAGGCCAACAAAGACTTGTGGCGTCTCATACCAGTGCTGCAGGCCCCCCATGTCACACCCCTGGTGAAAGACATAACAGAGCGGAAAGTCCTTGATGCGATAGGGAGACTCCAATTGGAAAAGGCGCCAGGGCGAGATGGGTTTATAGCAGCCTTTTATAGACAATTCGCCACACTCCTGTCCCCAATACTTGTGCCGCTGTATAACTCGTTCAGCAAGACTAGGGAACTCACTGAATCCACGCGTATGGCAATAATTACAGTGCTGCTCAAACCAGGTAAAGATTCCCAACGCTGCACATCTTGCTGTCCCATATCTCTCTTGAATGTGAATGCAAAGTTATTTTCAGGGATACTAGCAGGCAGATTGGGTAGGATTGGGTATGCCGGGGCTTATTGAACCTGACCAGTCTGGCTTCATACCAGGCCTCACTTGTGGGGATAACGCCAAGAGACTCTTCCGCTTACTGAATAAGACTCTGATTTCTCAAAAGCCGACATTGTTCCTGTCGATAGATGCCAAAAATACCTTCGACCTCATCCACTGGCCATTCTTGCAGACGGTGCTGGAGGTGGTGAGCTTCGGTCCAAGGTTCCGACGATGGATATGTGGGGCCGAAAGCACTGGTTAGGGTAAGTAACGCACAGTTTCCGTCCATCTCCATTACTAGGGGGACACGCCAGGGCTGTCCACTCTCACGACTCCTATTTGCGCTCTACATGGAGCCATTGGCAGAACGCATCCAACAGCACCCGTGGTTGTTGTCGGAGTTTCCTTTCAAGTGGCCACAATCCAATACCTGGGCATTCAAATTCTCCCCACCGTTGTCAGGGACTGTCCAGGACTATGTGGGGAACACAGTCAGGGACTTGGGCAAGAACTGGGCACTGGGTAGAAAACTTACACAGGAAGAGGAGTTCCATGCTGCCCAGGATCATACAGGGAGTCAGAGGAGAAAGAGGGATCCAAAGGGGAAGCCTGTACAAGTGAACAAGATGGGTAAGACTTAGGAAGGAAGGGCACTCACAAAGCAATTTAGCATTCAGAATAACTACACCTAGGACGAAAGTGAAAGACATATATATGAAACAACATTAACAATAAAGGGGGGTGTGGGGTAAAGCACTCAGGAGCTCCACACGGGAAGACTGAAGCTCAGTAAGTTTCTTACCCACAGTTGCTGTTTATAGTACGGACTGCAAATACCCATATGTAGGATATGGATACAAAGGCAGGGTCTGTGGAGCTTATACCTATGGTGATGTTATAAATGTAACTCAAAGACAATACTCACAGTGAACAAGAAACACCACCTAGGTAGTCAGCTGTGCCCACGGATCCTGGCGATCAAACAGGAACACGCAAGACAGTAACAGCAATGGGGTTGAACTAAACACAAGCACAATAGACAAGGAGCTAGCAAGGAGGTGTGCTTAACAGGAAAGGAAGGAAATGACAGGGCACACTTGGCAGAAAGCAGGTAACACACATACATGGTTACAGAAGTAAAACAGCAGAATAGAAAGACAGCAAACTAGAACTGGAACCAAGGAAATGAGAAGAAAGGCAGGGATTGGAAACGGATATGCAGAAGGGGAGGCTACAAGGGTATACTAGAATAGTACAGGTTAAAGAATCAAGAAAATAAAGAAGCATAGAAGGCAGTATTGGGGCAGGAACAATAAGTGAGCTAAGGCCCAGTAGTCAAGGCAGCACTGCAGGCAGTACTGGTTCAAGGAAACTGGACATAGCTACAGCTCAGGAAACAAGGAGTCAAGAGAGCACTGCAAGCAGTGCAAATCAGGAACAAGAAAATAGCTGAAGCCCAGGAACAAAAAATACCTATAGCTCAGGAACTCAGGAAACAAGGTAGCACTGCAGGCAGTGCTATTTAAGGTACAAAGAATAGCTATAGCTCAAGAACCCAGGAAACAAGGTAGCACTGCAAGCAGTGCTAATTCAGGAGAAGGGAAACTGCTGCAGTTCAGGAACAAGGATTACTAAGGCTCAGGGCTCAAGGTAGCACTGCAGGCAGTGCTAATTCAGGAACAAGGAAAACAGCTGCAGGTCAGGAACTAGGCATACCTAAATCTCAGGAAACAAGAATAGCAAAAGCTCAGGAGCACTGGAAACAAGGATCGGTCTCACCGGTAAACAGCTACAATGACCAACACTGGGCTGAAGGGAGCTGGGGCTTAAAAGAGCTCTTAGTAATCATATGCATCAGGCGTGCAGCAGCCAGCCACAGGTGAGCTGTGTTCCTATATCCATCCTTGTCCTGCAGGGGTGGAGACAAAGCAGTGAGCAGGGAATTCTGGGTAATGGAGTTTCAGGCATGAGTAGGCTGGCTTCAAGTATAAGCAGGCTGGTCTTCACAACACCCGGCATGGATTGGGAATGGATGTCAGTTCCCAATAAGTGTCCAAATGGCTGGAAGTCAGGATATGCATGCAGGGGAGGGTCTGGAAGCTTATTAGCAGATTGAAATGGTCCACTATGTGGCCCAATGGTGGTGGGTACGAGAGCACAGGGAGCAAATCGTGACAACCATAGAAGACTCAGTAACACACAATTACTCAGACCTTTTGAAGACAGTGAGGTCCCTCATTCAATCCTGGCATGGTGGTCCCATTTCATGGGTGGGATCGCATAGCAGCGGTCAAAGTGACCCTGCTGCCAAAAATTCTTTTCCTTATGCAGGTGCTGCCGCTGGCACCTCCCGCTCCTATTCTGAAAAAGCTGCAGGCTGCTCTCGAGACCTTTATCTGGGCTGGTAAGCGGGCCAGGATGGCGAGGGAGTGGTCCAACTTGCCAATAGCTAACGGTTGACTAGGTATACTGAACCTGGGGAAGTATTACCAAGCTGCACAATTGCACAATATGGTGGAATGGCAGCATCCAATGACGGAGAAGTATTGGTGCCTCTTAGACCAAGCAGTGGCGGGGGGTCCATATCTGGAAAATCCCATGGCTCCAGCGCAAGTACCGCCCGCCGGGTGTCTACATTTCACCGGTGGTTAGAGACACTATTGGGGTTTGGGACAAAGTGTACTCCTCTAAACAGCTTTCTACACAGATTTCCCCACTCACACCACTTATAGGGATCCCAGACTTTCCACCAGCTGACGAATTCAGGCCTCAGCAAGGCCTGTGAGTGCGAAAAGGGTTCGCCCTTCTGTATGATAAGTCCTCAGACTACATAAGAAATTGGCACGGAAACTGGAAATACAAAAACAAAGTTTATTGAACCTTTAAAGGTGGTACTACAGCCCACACAACACTCTACAGTATTGTACAAGGTAGCACAAAGAACTTGGACACGCGGTCCCCTTTTATACACAAAGAAGGGGCTCATAAGTGGGTGGTTACAACTCAAAGAGCATGATTTACTTCCATATATGGGTATTTCGAAGACATGATCGATACATGGACGGAGTTAACGGTTCATGGGACCCCTCAAATCCACATTCCAATCCTCTCTAACCAAGAACAGATGTTACACATACTGGGCATGTGCGAAACAGGCTGGAACTATTTATAGCCTGTTGCCGGGCAAACATCAGGGGTGACAGTCAGTGAGGTAGGACTTGCCTCGTGGCGAGCACATGGCCGAGTGTAATATTCAAGATGGACGTCAGAAAACAAGATGGAGTCTGGCCGTATTTTAAGCATGAGCGTGAAAACTACACTGAAGACACAACAACATGTCTTCAGCGAATGGTTAACATTATCGCTGTTTTATTTACAACAGACGACTCTTTCAGCATTTGCTGAAGACATTCGGTTTATTTGGATAATCTAAATACTCATCGTTTATATCGATGCTCATCATATCCGCTATCTCTCTGGTTATAGTTTTCTTATGGGCAGCATCCGCAACAGCTTGTTTATTAGGCACACAAAGTGAAACACACAACAAGCATATTATAGGGCTACATTGAATGCATACACAGCAGGTAAATATTATAGCAACAATTATGCATAGCCCAGTAAGAACCTTCCAACCCCATGTGGAAATCAGGGTCCAGACCACCCAGAGAAATTCCAAGACCCATTTTCTTGATGAATATCAGCTGCAATTTTGTGCAATTTGTTAATAGCTTTATACACAGAAGGAGTATGATCAGGTATAAACACACAACAGCTACTTCCAATAATTCTACAAGCTCCACCCCTATCTGCTAACATAACGTCAAGAACCATTCGGTTCTGCAACGCAACAATCCTAGTAATTTGTAGCTCTTCAGTAAGATTCCCAAGAGCTGCAGCAGTTTGATTAGTAACAGCTTCTACTACTCTCGTCAATCGCCATATTTTCCTGCTATTCAGAGCAGGTCCCACAAAGAAAAACAGTCCTAAATTGAAGTCTATGTACTGTTGCAGGCTAGTATCCGTCTGATCGACATCATCTGTAGACAGAGTCCGTTTGAATCTATTCACAGTTACATTATTCAACAATTTCAAGTCTTTATGATATGAAGCAGGTGCCAAGAATACAGGTGGCAATACGAACGATACATAACATACTCCAGACCAACCGGCTGGTAATCGATAATAAGCCTTATTCCCACATACAAAATAGGTATTATGTGAAGCGAGGAAAGTACTGTTATTCAGGCCATCAATATTCAATACTGTAATACAATCACTAACACCTACTGGAATGTGGCCTACACTCTGTACACATAAATCAGCTTGCGCTTGGGCCACCGAAACCACAAACTTCTCTTGCCCAACAGTGTCTCTAGTGTTCGTGAAGATATAAGGGGTTAATTCATTGTCCGGTCGATATTATTCCCACTCCCATATAGTTCCGTTGGCTGTGGATAGCCGTCTTTATCTTGATGACATTCTTTGTTCAATTTGAAAATCAGTCGTCCTACTGTAGGTTTACTTGTAGCAAAAAGCAAAGTGTACCACGCTCTACAAGAACCGTTGTGAGAAAATGGAAGTGGTATGAACGGTGTTCCCCCTTTCTTTTGGTGGGCTGGCATCATCCCACATATCCAGCAGTCTGTGGCGTTTGTAGCAACGTGGGTATGATGCAACATCTGAATAAAAGTGTTATTCAAATATGACTGCCGATGCTTCAACTCTTGATATGGGAGTGTATAGAAAAAGTGCTCATCAGGGACTGGAGTAGAAACAACATACAGTTCACGGGCAGGAGCTTTCTCCTCAACAAACCACATGACTGTAGCGATGACTGCTATAACGAGAATGAACCCAACAGAACCAAAAATCTTTCTTTTATCCATCTCGAGCAAAGCACACAGTATCTTCCTGAAACTAAAGTGTTGTCAGAACTCTTACCCTGTGACGGGGTCGGTTTGCCGGCAGGCACCTCGAAGGCTGGTACCTCCCCATGTGGATTTTCATCTTGTGACCCCCCCCCTCCTATCTTTTCAGCCAGCACAGCCACAGGCCACGTCGGGACCGGTCGAATGGTATAGCTGCGATGAGGAAGACAGCGTGGACTGGACCTTTTACTGGCAAAGACCCAGAGCGGAGGAGAAGCCTCGACAGGAAGTAAATACGCCAGGAGAGTGTGCTTGTTCACCGGCGTGGGAGTTGGAGTGGAGGACGCTGAGCGGAGAGGAGAGTTGTGGCGAGAACGGAAAGAAGACATTACGAGAGAGGAAAGACCCGGAACACCATAAACCGAGGCGGAGGAGGAGTTGAGAGACCCGTAGACGGCGCGGGAGCCAGGTGGCCACCGGCATCACGAGCCGCCCAGCCGCACTCGACCTGGAGGCGTGTGGCTCACAGAGGTACGTGATCGTATCTCGGGTTGGGTGAAGCGGAGAGGGAACCGAGTGTAATTTAATCCCTGTCCCTTCCATTTCCCCGGGAACCCTTCCAGCACTCCCCCCCCCCTCAGTTCACTCACCTATTGTATATAAGCACCAGCGGATTCCTCAGTCCCTTTCCTCTCACTAGTGAGTAAATTACCTAGTACTGAGACGCCCTCTCTTGTCCTTTCCTCCGAGGCGGATTAAGGCATAACCACGTAGACGGATCTGGTGGAAACGCGACGGAGCCCTATCCGGAAGAAGGCAGAGGCTACCCGCAGGAAGCAGCGTCCCGAGAGAAGCCGATCACCGAGGAGACCACACCAGAGGAAAACCTGTACCGATATACTATTTCAACAAATAAAGCCTACACGTACCAGAACCCGTTTGTTGCCCTTTACTGTACACCCCGCTACATACCCCTAGGTAGCCGTTGTTTTCTTCACCATCGGGCCAAGACGAGTGTCACTACTCTTATGCATGGCTGACTCCCCCCCCTTGCCTCATTGGCTCTCCGTTTCACAAACCTAGGGACCGTTCTGACAACTTCTCATACAATTGCAGCTTCTTTCCTTGGTCGCAGATTGTATCTTCTCGATGCAGGCGTTATTTGGTCCGGGAAGAACTCCTCAGTATCGTCAGGTACCACAGCACGGCCTCCCTCCGTAGTCAGGATATCTCGATGGTCAGTCAGTACAGCAGGTTCCACCAGATCAGGTTGCACTTTCCGGCAGTGAACAGAATGGATCCAGTTCCTGCGATTCGTCACTCATACTGCTGGTCTTGTGGCCAAGAGGACCTGTTCAGGGCCACACCATCTTGGTTCCAGACTGTTCGACCTTTCAAACGATTTCACAAGAACAAAATCGCCAGGCCGGAGATTGTGACCTTCTCCTGTGGACCGATCAGGGAGTGCTTCTCGAACCTGTTGATGAATGGAAACCAAACTATCAGTTAATTGTGCCAAATAGTCATTCATTAAAACACAAGGTACATCATACACTGAACTCGGTTTGGGCATTCCCCATATATTCATGGGGCGCCCGAAAACTATCTCATAGGGCGTTAAGCCCGTCCGAGAGTGTGGTACCGATCTGATAGACAACAATGCCAACGGCAGAGCATCTGGCCAAGTCAGAGAAGTGGAAGCCTGAATCTTCGCTATCTTCAATTTAAGCGTGCCATTGTACTTTTCCACCAATCCAGCTGATTGAGGGTGGAATACTGCGTGGAACTTTTACACAATGCCTAATCCCTTCAGGACATACTTAATAACGTCTGCCACAAAATGGGGCCCTTTATCACTCCACAACAATCTGCAAACACCAAAACGAGGGAAAAATTCCTTCAAAAGCATCTTAGCAGTAGTCATTGCAGTATTGTCCTTAGTAGGGTATGCTTCAATCCATTTACTAAATGCACAAACCACAACCAGGACGTACGTCAGATTATTGCAGCGTTCCAGCTGAATATAATCCATTTGCAATACTTCAAAAGGTGCAGTGGGTGTTGCAAATCCTCCTGCTGGAGTCCGTGGCCCTTTCCCTGGATTATATTTAAGGCAAATCATGCAGGTCTGTACCACTCTTTTAGCTGTGCTAGCAATCTCTGGATGCTCCCATACTTGCGTAAGCAATTTCACAATTGCCGAAGCTCCAACATGTGCTAACCCATGTGCCATCGGAACCATAGGTTGTAAGAAGGCTGTGGGTACCTTCCATTTATCCATCTGCTTATTCCTCCAACAACCCTCATCATCCAATTCTCCATCTTTGGACCATTGCTCTCGTTCTTTTTCAGTAGCAGTCTTTTGTATTTCTAATACTTCTCCCCTAGCATCGTGCCACCGCTCAGCTTGTGACTTCCACGACATACATTTGAAGTAGGGCTAGGCTGCATCGCAGTTTCACGTGCCACTTGATCTACAAAGGCGTTTCCTTGTCCCACTTTGTCTGTCACTTTCTTGTGCGCACTACATTTTACTATAGCTATCTTCTTAGGGAGCGTCAATGCAGCCAAGAGGTTTTGTACTAATTCTCCATACATTATTTGGGTTCCATGTGATGTCAAAAAGCCCCGTTCCTTCCAGAGCAGGCCAAAATCGTGCGCTACTCCGAAAGCATAGCGGCTGTCTGTGTAGACATTCACACATAATCCTGCACTAAGCTCACAAGCTTGTTTCAATTCTATCAGTTCTGCTGCCTGAGCTGATTTCTGTGGTATGCGTGCTGTCTCCACTATCGTATATAGTGTGGTAATTGCATATGCTGCAGAAGTAGTTCCATCTGGTAACTTTAAACAGGACCCATCCACCCACAGCTCTCCTTCCACATCTGTAAAGGGTGTGTCTTGTAAATCAATAGGACCCTTTGTCTGGTTCTCGGTCACAAAGACACAGTCATGTGTCTCTTGCGCCTCAGGCTGAGTTGCTGGGAAGGGTAACAACGTGGCTGGATTCAATGTTACACATCTCTTCAATGTAATATGAGGAGCCAATAATGTCAGCTCGTATCCTGTCAGACGAGCACTAGTTAAGTGCTGCGTCTTTGTCTGATTCAAAAGGGCATCAACAGCATGGGGGACCAACACCAACAGCTTGTGAGATAAGACTATCCCTTCACTCTGGCGTATTGACACAGCTGTCGCCGCTACTGAGCGAAAACACCCAGGCAACGCTCGGGCAACAGGATCAAGTACTGCCGAGAAGTACGCACAAGGGCGCTGCTTATCGCCGTGCATCTGTACTAACACTGATAACGCGCATCCATCTCTCTCATGTACATACAATGTAAAAAGCTTTGTGTAGTCAGGGGTCCCTAATACTGGTGCTGAACAAAGGGCCTGACGTAATTGGTGAAAAGCACTCTCACATTCATCCGTCTATGGAAGGGGAACTGGGGTATCCTTTGTCAACAAGCCTAACAATGGTTTAACTATGTAGGAAACCCCCAATATCCACTGTCTACAAAAGGATGTAAGGCCTAGAAAGGCTCGAACTTCTTTCTGCGTAGATGGTACTGGTGTGTCTAAAATAGCTTGAATACGATCTGGTGTGAGTGCACACCCCTCCTTAGACAAAAGGAGACCAAAGTAGGTTACCTTTGGTCTACAATATTGTAGTTTCTTTCTCGATACTTTGTGATTGTGGGATGCCAAAAAGGTGAGCAAAGACAAAGTGCACTTTTCACATTGTTCAGGGGTGTCGGCGGCCAACAAGATGTCGTCAACATATTGTATGAGCGCCACACCGTCAGGTAAAACAAAGGAATCTAATTGTCGTTTCAATGCCTGACTGTAAATGCTAGGGCTCTCAGTATAGCCTTGAGGAACCCTACAGAATCGGTACGATCTATTATTCAACGTGAAACCGAAAAGATATCGGCTATCAGGATGAATAGGGATCGAAAAGAAGGCATTCTTCAAGTCTATAACAGAGAACGTTGTTGCAGTTGGTGAGACCAAAGTAAGGAGTGTCGTAATATCGGAAACCACAGGGTATTGAGGTATAACTATCTTATTAACCTCCCTTAAATCGATAATAAATTAATAAATCCTAGTATCAGTGTCTTTCTTCAAAATCGGTAGGATAGGACTGTTGCACACATTCTATGGAACTTCCTCAACAACCCCAACTTTGACCAAATCCTGAACTATCTGTGTAAGTGCCTCCTCCCCCTCCTGTGATATCCGATACTGAGGCAGGCGTGGAAGTACAGCTCCCTCCTTTACACTAATGTGCACCGGAGGGATAATCATCTGTCCTACGTCGGTATCGGACGTGGCCCACAAAGATTCAGGTAAAGAGGCCAGTGCAGCCTCTTTGGTGATCTTATACACCCTGTCCATTGATGGATAATTGTCATTCAAGATAACACGTACTCCCTCAGGGGAGCACCGTATCGTGGCCCGAAAATATTTGAGCATGTCTAGGCCCACAATATTATCAGGAGTATTTGGGGAGAGTAGTGAGGAAATATAAATTTTTGGTCATGTTATGTTCCCTAGCGCGTACCCCACCGACTCCATGTACCAGCTTAAAGTGCATGTAACTTCCCTCCTGTGCTAGCTATGAAGACGCAAATACATTTGCGTCCAACGTTAACTTGTCCTCTTTCAGATCCACCATGAATGGATTATATAGTCTGTTCCTAAGTATGCTATGCCACCGTCTTTTTGTAGTACACTTTACATGTTTTTCCTGCTCTGGCAGAGTAGGCCCTGAATTTCTGCCATCGAGCCTCTTTTTGGCTCCTGACTTTGACAGTCTCTGCCCAGGCTACCTCTGTACCCGTGAACTCTGACTTACTTTCAGCGCGGCCCCTCGCGCTCAGCTCAGCCTGCTTTCTGCCAAGACTGACTATAACCTTCGAGTTATCTGTTGCGCTCCTCGAGAATGCATTCCTGCCTACTAGCTCCAGTAAACATCCTCTCCAGCTGCAGAGCCAAAGGGCCGACCTGTCTCAATGCAAGTAATTCATAGCCTCTGTTACCATGCTTCCATGGAAGACCCGTGCCCCCACGCTTTTCATGCAGACACTTAGGCGCTTATACACGCATCCACAGTTAGCATAGAATAGCTTCTGCCCTAGAGACCTTTCCGCCCAGATAGTATGGTTCCTAAACATCAGATATCAGATACGATAAAAGTACAAGTTGATCTGACATGCCAGACTTCTGTCTCTCTCCGTCAGTGTAAATGTCAAGTCCCCTGCACCCCGTCAATCACACGTCATGCAGCTGCGCGCGCATCCAAGCTTCCGATTTCTGCTGACATTGCAACAATTCTGGTAGCACCACCCCTTGGTGACACCCACTTGCGTCACCTATCAGTGACGTTTCTAGCACACACCTCTGGTTCACGCCTAGTTCACACCTCTTGATTACGTACTAGTACCACGTGTATACTGTTATCTTGTCTTCTCTCAGCTGTTACGCCTCTTACACCATTACTTATGATGTGAATTAAGTATATAAGCTATGTAATGTCAATAAAGTTTGCTCTATCCCTTCTGACACCCCTGTGGTGGTCAGAACATGATATCCTGGTCACGACCATTCCTTTATGAGGAATAAAACCCTTAGAAACTCTAACACCACGGACTCTGTCTTTTTTCATCCGATCTGAGTTATTATTGATTAAGTACTTACCTGCATAGAAATTAAGAGAGTAAATTAATTATTTACGTCATTTTGGCGCCCGAACAGGGACCCCTCCCCCACCTCACGCGCCGGTTGGCGCATTGCAAGCTCTGTCCCCTGCCATCAGTTAGAAGGAACCTACGCGTACTGGCAGGATTTCCTGCATCTCCCTCTGACCCACGGAGGTGACGAAGACTGCGATCAGTGCCCAGACGAGGCGGTGAGGAGTGCGGAGGATCCCGACCAGAGCCTAGTCGAAAGAAGCAAGGTCCGAGGTGTCAAGAGGCCCACCAGGTTTCCGAGGTTTTCCGAAGTTTTCCGAGGTTTTCCGAAGTTCTCCGAAGTTTTCCGAAGTACCGAGTCGAGTCCAGTCGAGTTTTCCGAGGCCTTCTGTTTCCGTGCTTCCCGGTGAGTACCATTGCTGGGTCGTATCTAGACGGGTTTGGGTACGCAAGTCCGGTCTGCACTGTTTTTAGGCAGTGTATCTGTACTGTTTAGCAGTATATCTAGTATTCCGAATTTTTGCACTGTTACACCAGTGTATCTGTACTGTTGAGCAGTACATCCAGTATAGGGGGGTAGTCATCTATGTCTTCAATGTTCTTATGTGATTAATGTCGTGGTTTGAATGTGACTGTTTAAATGTGCATTTTTGTGTTTCTCGTATAAACTAGCTGTCAGCAGTATTAAGGAATAAGGATTGAGCATTCAGTAATAAATAAGCAAAATGCCGTTTTTCAGCAAGTTAAAGCAGATAGGAACTAGGAAAGGGATACTGGAGGAAGAAATTCCTATTCCCCCTAGGGACACTCCAGGTAACTTTATGTACCACAAGCATGGCATAGACGCCATATTATATCTAGATTTATGGGCCGATTACATCAAGCACCTAGACGAAAGACACAGATGGCCTGTTACCGGAACATGGGATGCCGAGTGCATCATGAAGGTAGAAGAAGCATTATGGAAAAAGAAAGCTAGACAATCCCAGAAAGACGCCATAGAATTCTGGCGTAAGGAATCACATAAGCGTGCTGAGAAAGCACTCCGTAGAGAGGACAGACTTAAAGAATCAGAAAAAGCCCAAGAAAATGAATTAGTTATTGAAGGGATCCGAGTAAAAACAGAACAAATAGACCGTGCCCGAAACAATCTTGTAAACGGAATGTATCTCGCGGCCGAGGGCACATCTGAAGGCCTATCAGAAATACCGAAAAACTTACCGCCACCATTAGTTCCAACTAAAGTAATGCATAAGACTACTAAAGACATATTCTTAAATTCTTATCTAGAGGATGTAGCACCAGCTTACACCAATCTGCCTGTTCGTGCCCTGCCTACTGACAGGGATGGGGGTGGCACCACGCCCCCAGATCATGTTCCGCCAGTACCGCGACAGACCTCCCCTGTTCCGCCAGCTCCGCCACTTCCCGCACCCAAGATTGACCTACCGAAACAAGTCCTACCTGATCCTACTAAACGACAAATTCAAGTTCAGATCCAGACTCCGCCGAGAGATAATGCCCAAGCATCCGCTTCAGGAGGTGCGACTGCGGGTCTTCAGACCCCGCCATTAACACGCAGATTCAATCTCAGGGACACGCAGAGTCTCCCTACGTTCCAGTCCCCCCGCCTTGACGCATTAAAGGAAAACATGTCAGTTTGCAGATATGATCCAGTACCCGGAAAAAACGATCTAATGATATTGGCATCACTACGGTTAAGATCTGCCACCGATATCTTGCTATGCTATGTAGGAATGAAGGAGCGTCTCGATAGAATATATGAGTTTATACAGACAGGGAAAGACCCTGACAGTATCAAGGATGCCATGGATAAACAGAAAGTTGACATTCAAGCACAGATATTACGATTTTTCATAAATTGTCTAATAAGAGAACGAGACAGGCCCGAGACAGGTCAAAGTGAATTAGATGCACTAACAAAGTGGGGTCAAAATATAGCCGAAGGAAAACATGACAGGGGGGCTTGCATAGCCAGTATGTACCAGAAAATTAGAAGGGCAGTGATAACGGCACACCAGAAAGGGAATGACAAAGCTTCCTCCGAGGAGGAAGAAGAATTTGCAGAACCAGGAAGGTCTACAGATACTATAGCATATGTAGGTAAGGGAAACTACCTTAGGAAAGGCATCCGTCCGGAAAACAAGAGAGTTTTTCTCTCTGCTTTAACAAACCCGAATTCTTCTGAACATCAGTTCCAGGAAACTGATAAAAGGCTTCGAGACCGAATGGGGTACCATGTACTCAATTCTATGGATGAACAGGAACTAGCCCGGTCAGCCGTGTTATGGGCCGAAAACCCAGACATATATCATGATGATACATTAGCACAGACATTCTTGAACCTTTCCCCAGACGAGCAGAAAATAGCAGGTGTATACATGATTCAGCACCTCCTCATCAAGTACAGAAACCACCATTCCGACCCAGGTCCCTTACACGAAACATTAGAAGCACTACTCATGGATAGATGGAGACATAAATACAACACCTTCATAAGCTCTGAATATGTTCCCCCCCCCGCCTCCAGAAAGAAAAACGTACCACATGCAATGCCTGAGTGGCATTGAAAGTCAGAACCCCTTACGAGAAGTACACCCAGTTATGGGTGCGGATCAAGTCTTGAAGCGTGTGTATGTTCACAAACCACTGACTAAGTTAGAACTGTTAGAAATGAAGAAACTAGTTCCGTGTCACGATAAAGACCCTGCAGGTTTTCACAGAGAGCTCAAAGACATGTTACTCATGGGGGATTACACGTATGATGATATTATGAAAATGTTAAAAGTACTGTTGCCCACGGGCATTTACGAGAAATTAAAGGAAAAAGATTGGGAGGTGGGGGAGGCAAAGATAGCATGGGCAGAAATAGAAGACGAGGAAAACAAACGAATCCCAGGGGTAGGCCTTGGGGATAGGACTAAAGCATTACCCGGATTAATAGTACAGGTTTTGCCAAGATTATTGACAACTAGAAAGGAAGATTGGGACGCAATTTCGTCCTGTAAACAGAAACAAGATGAAGATACTAGTGACTTCTATTCAAGATTCGAGAAATGTTTCATTATAAATAGTGGCCTACAACCAAGCAGCGAGTCATATCCACACCTTTTTGTATCAAAACTAGTCGAGAATTCCCTACCATTAGTTAAAAATAGAGTGTATAAAGTTGAAAGTACTTGGCAGGCAAATACGCCATCCCAGATGTTACAAATGTTACAATATCATCAAAACAGCATTAGGGAAGAACAAGATCAGGAACAGAAGCGTATGAAAGACACGAAAATGAAAATGTTAGTAGCTCAGACGGTCCCAGCCGACGGTCAGAGAAAGGGTGGGGCCCAGACAAATCACACTACAGCTCCCGTTAAAGGGACATGTAATTATTGTAAACAGCCAGGTCACTATGTACATGAATGTCCAGTCCTGAAACATAACATCTCAACAGGTAAAACTAAAGAAAGACCGCATCCGCCTAGACACGATCAGGTCCAGCAACAGACCTCACAAAATGTACAGCCGATGCAGAATACACAGCCTATGCATGCTCCATCCCACACAGCACAGACAGTAGCAGTACCACAGCCACAGCCCATTGCCGCGACTCAGCAAGTTTCACAACAGATGTACCAGTATGCCCAATCTGCATATCCAGATTACCCCCGATATACATGAAACAGCCTAGAGAGGGAAGGTGGTTTGCCTCTTATTGAAATTCCTGTAGATCAAGAAGGTCCTTATGTACACAGTCACGTATTGGGAAAAGACAGAAAGTTTTTAATTGACACAGGGGCAAGTCGCACTACAATCAGTCATAATGAAGTCCCAGGGGCACCCCTCTCAGGCTCACAGAATGTTTCCCTTGGTTTTTCAGGACAGCCTATTGTAAATGAAGTATCGGAACCAGTACCATTGGCTGTGGGTCCATTATCACGAGTTACAGATTTGTTACTTACGAAATCATGTCCAGAAAATCTGTTAGGAATTAAAACACTGAAGGCTCTAGGAGCTATAATATGCTGTTCCCCGGAGGGAGTCAGACTTTTTCTACGGGATTTCAAGGGTCATTATGTTTTAAGAGATTTTGATGTCAGATTGAAAAATGTACCAGATCACTTATGGGCAAAAGGCCCAGCTGATGTAGGTTGTATGCATATCACTCCATACCGTGTTACACTCAAGACAGGAGTTGTTCTACCCAGAATCAGACAATACAAGTTACCACCTGATGCTGTAGTGGCTTTACTGAAAATGATAGAAGAGCTTATTGCCCAGGGAGTGGTCGTAGAGACCGACTCCAATATCTGTAATTCACCCATCATTCCAATTCTTAAACGTACAGACCCCAATGCACCGCCGGTATATCGGCTGGTGATTGATCTTCGAGAGCTGAACAAATGCATTGTACCACAGTACCCCGTGGTCCCCGATATCTCCTCCCTATTGACTGCTATTGATTCAGAAGCAACGTTCTTTACTGTAATTGACCTCAAGAACGCTTTCTTCAGTGTACCTATTGATCCGGAGAGCCAATATCTCTTCGGATTCAGTTTAAATGGACGAAGTTTCAAATTTTCCCGCGCACCTCAAGGATTCACAGAAAGCCCCAGCATCTATAGTCAAGCACTGAAAAGACAACTAGATTGTGTTCAAATGCCAGTTAACACCGCTTTACTGCAATACGTCGATGATCTACTGATCACCGCACGAAGTGAGCCCGAATGTGAACAAGCATCATTGACAGTTTTACATTTCCTGGCCGACAAGGGACACAAGGTGTCTCCTTCGAAGCTACAATTCTGTGTTCAGCAAGTTGTATACTTGGGTCACTTGCTGTCCAAAGTGGGGAGACAGCTCACTCCCGATCGCATTCAGTTAATTGTAAATATGCCACGACCCCAGACACAAAAGGAAGTGCGGGCCTTTATAGGCCTCACCTCGTACTGCAGACAATGGATTCCTCAATATGCATTTCTAGCTAAACCACTCATCCAGTTAACAACGCAGGAGGCAGCAACGTCGATTGCCCTCCCTTGGACTCAGGAACACACACAAGCCTTTGAGGAATTAAAGAAAGCATTATGCCAAGCACCAGTTTTAGCGACACCATGTTACAGCAAACCGTTCACACATTTTGTTACAGAACGTGATGGTACAGCATTGTCTGTCCTCACTCAAGACCAAGCAGGTTCACATAAGCCTTGCGCTTATTTTTCAAGTACATTGGATTCAGTAGCCCAGGCACTCCCTGCGTGCTTAAAGTCAGTAGCAGCAACAGCGTTAGCAATCAGACAGAGCGACTCAATTGTTTTAGGTCATCAGTTAACAGTACAAGTTCCACATTCTGTAGAGGTTCTGTTAAACAGAACTCAAACTCAACACTTGACTATAGCACGACTGACAGGTTACGAATTGACACTATTCCAGCCACACATAGAAATCAGACGCTGCAGTATCTTGAACCCAGCAACACTGTTACCTACAGTTATGACAGATCCAGCTCCGCATGATTGCATAGAGATCATTAATGCAGTAACAAAGCCCCGACGAGATTTAACAGATGTTCCATTGACAAATGCAGACCTGACACTTTATGTGGATGGTTCATGTATGAGAACAAGTACAGGAGAATTAGTGGCCGCGTATGCCGTGACCACTGAAACTGAAGTTAAAGAAACACATCGTATTGATACACTGTCTGCTCAAGCGGCAGAGCTCATCGCTCTGACCCGAGCCTGTATACTAGCCAAGAACAGAAATGTTAACATATACACTGATTCCCGTTATGCGTTCGGAGTCGTACACGACTTCGGCATGCTGTGGCAAGAACGAGGTTTTCTGACCTCTCATGGTGCCAAGATTCAACACGGTCCCCTCATTCAAGCACTGTTAGAAGCAATACATCTGCCTTCAGCCATATCCGTCATGAAGTGTAAAGCACATACTAAAGTCACAGATTCTGTTTCCCAGGGTAACGACCTGGCAGATCAGACAGCAAAACATACAGCACTGACTCACACTCAGACAACTGATACGCCAAAGATAACAGATCCGACAAACTGTATGACAGTCAGGGATCCCACACTAGATGTTATCGACATTCAGACACATGCTACTCCAGAAGAAATAAAGAAATGGATTGAACTAGGAGGGATCCAGACAGATCAAGGTTGGATGACGAAGGGAAAATCTACATGGTTTCTCCCTGATTCTATGGTTCAAGTCATGATAAATACAGCACATAGTCCTGCACATCTAGGAGAAAAAGCGATGTTAGACAGTTTACAAAATCTCTGGAACAATAAACACTTACGAGCAGCCGCAAAACAGAAAGTGCGTACTTGCATGATCTGTTGTCAGTTCAATCCAGGAAAAAGCGTCCCTGTAGAGCAAGGTGGATTTCATCCTCCTGATCACCCTTTTGAAGTCCTCCAGATGGATTATATCCAGATGGACCGTTGTCGAGGATTTAAATATGTTCTCGTAGTTGTTTGTGCTCTGTCCCGCTGGACCGAAGCATACCCAGTCCCAGATTACACTGCTCCGACCACTGCCAAGCAGCTGGTTCGTGAATTCTTCCCACGATACGGCCTGCCTCGTGTCGTGTACTCAGATAACGGTCAGCCATTCTCATCTGCATTAATGAAAGAAGTTTCTTTATTACTGGGATACCAGTGGAAGTTCCATTGTGTCCGACATCCCGAAGCAGCAGGCCTTGTAGAAAGGCATAACCAGACACTAAAGATCCGCCTTGCCAAAATATGTCAGGAGAAAGGGGTCGATTGGATAGTCGCCCTGCCAGTGGCACTATTCTACATGAGAATGGTCGCCCATTCGAGATCAGGGCTATCCCCGTACGAGGTGGTCTTTGGCAGACCACCGAATATGTGGGGGACGCCCATTCCGAAAAAGATTACTGATGTTGATTGTAATATGTTGACAGATTACCTTGCCTCCTTGATGTCTGCACTCCAATCATGTCGTTCACAGGTTGCCGCAGCCTTCCCTGACAACACTGATGTAAAGCCACACGACGTCCGTCCTGGCGATATTGTGCTCGTTCGCAACTTCGACAGAAAAAGTCCACTGGAGCCCCGCTGGAAGTCCCCGAAGACCGTTCTTCTCACAACAAGGACGGCCGTGAAAATCGAAGGAAGAAAGGGGTGGGTTCACACGAGTCATATAAAAAAATTCTCTGGACTGAAACCTGATCGAGACTCGTCCACCCCCACCAAAGACTGTGTCGAACAAAAAGACTTTACAGAATCTGAACGAGAAAAAACTCCTCAAGAAAGTTATCGCATGAAATTACGATCTAGCAAGTCAGACAGTTTAATTGTTTAAGTCCTCCCCTAGGTGAATCGGTTAAATAGTTTCTGACATGTATCCCCTAGATCGAGATAGAGAGAGAGAGAGAGAAGCAAAGAAACGTACATACTGTAAATCACTTCGTAGTCACTGTATAGTGACACTATTAATCATGTTTATTCTGAGTATTTTAATTATTGTTGTCAGCATCGTTTTACCTATCTATTACCCTATTTTCAAGCGTGAACAATCTGCCTATAATGTATCTGCTGAACACACTTTCAGTGAGTTACCTCCACACGAGCTTTCCTACAGACTTGCGCTGCGCAACAATACATTCATTAGTATGCTACATCATTCTCATCAAACTAACAATGCTACAAATTGCTGGATATGTGGCCGACTCCCTCCCTACCAGAATTACAAGGGAGCTCTGCCCCTCTTTCTGTACCCCTTCACTCACAATGGCTCCTGCGGAGCATGGTTTAAAATAATTAATTCCTTAGATCCTGATATTGCTGTTTTCGATGGGGGCTGGGTTTGGGGAAACTTGAACTTAGTCCTGCTCGACGTCTGTTACCCAGATAAGGAGGGACTCCCCACTAGAATAGGAACTGATCTAGAAAATGAAGTATATGGATTAGGTAATTATACAATTAGCCTCATGATTCTCACTGTCGAGTCCGAAGCTGCACCAGTTCTACCCATTATGTCAGTATTGCCAGTTACTGGTGAATTATGTATCAAGAAGAAAGGTTCAGTACACTTAGGTCATAGTAAATGCACTACTGTGGTCGAATTCAGTGATCATGGAAAATCATCCTTTAAAGCTATTAGTCATTCTTACTTTGTTTGTGGTCATACCGCATACATACGTCTACCTCCAGATTGGGATGGTACCTGTTACATTGCATTCCTTCTGCCACCTGTTTTTCTAGCTCCTCCTGATTACCATAGAAATACCAATCTAGTAAAGAATAGACCCAGAAGAGATATCCCACTTGTCGACTACACAGAAACGGCATGGGAACAGTACACCGACTTTAATAAAGGGTTCTTTTTCTTTCTAGGACCTGTTCAGAATAGTAAATTAATACGCAGATTAACTAGAACACTTGAAGCAGTAGTGAATGAAACTGCCTCCGCCTTAGGTAACTTAACAGAAGAGCAGTCCGCTATGCGGGTTGTTGTCCTTCAGAACCGTCTTGTTATTGACGTTATCTTGGCAGATAGAGGTGGAGCCTGTAAGGTCATCGGGTCGAGTTGCTGTGTTTTCATACCACAAAACGCACCATCTGTATATCAAGCTATCACCCGTCTCCATAAAATTGCAAATCAGATACATCAGAATCCAGGCACCTGGACTTGGTCCGGTTGGTTCTGGACAACGTTAACAGCTTGGGGATGGAAGATCCTATCCTTCCTAGGCATTGGCCTAGTCCTAGTATTCAGTTGCTGCCTGTGCCTGCAGTGTGGGCCAGCGATTTGTGGACTGTGTGCCACCTCTTGCATTGAACACTCCAGTTTTCTCTCAAAACGTAAACGAAAGAAAGAAGAACAAATGATGTTACAAGAACAAACTGATCGATTCATGAGGATCGATATATCATGAAGGGTCCGTAGGGAACAAGGAGGGAATGAGGAAATATAAATTTTTGGTCATGTTATGTTCCCTAGCGCGTACCCCACCGACTCCATGTACCAGCTTAAAGTGCATGTAACTTCCCTCCTGTGCTAGCTATGAAGACGCAAATACATTTGCGTCCAACGTTAACTTGTCCTCTTTCAGATCCACCATGAATGGATTATATAGTCTGTTCCTAAGTATGCTATGCCACCGTCTTTTTGTAGTACACTTTACATGTTTTTCCTGCTCTGGCAGAGTAGGCCCTGAATTTCTGCCATCGAGCCTCTTTTTGGCTCCTGACTTTGACAGTCTCTGCCCAGGCTACCTCTGTACCCGTGAACTCTGACTTACTTTCAGCACGGCCCCTCGCGCTCAGCTCAGCCTGCTTTCTGCCAAGACTGACTATAACCTTCGAGTTATCTGTTCCGCTCCTCGAGAATGCATTCCTGCCTACTAGCTCCAGTAAACATCCTCTCCAGCTGCAGAGCCAAAGGGCCGACCTGTCTCAATGCAAGTAATTCATAGCCTCTGTTACCATGCTTCCATGGAAGGCCCCGTGCCCCCACGCTTTTCATGCAGACACTTAGGCGCTTATACACGCATCCACAGTTAGCATAGAATAGCTTCTGCCCTAGAGACCTTTCCGCCCAGATAGTATGGTTCCTAAACATCAGATATCAGATACGATAAAAGTACAAGTTGATCTGACATGCCAGACTTCTGTCTCTCTCCGTCAGTGTAAATGTCAAGTCCCCTGCACCCCGTCAATCACACGTCATGCAGCTGCGCGCGCATCCAAGCTTCCGATTTCTGCTGACATTGCAACAATTCTGGTAGCACCACCCCTTGGTGACACCCACTTGCGTCACCTATCAGTGACGTTTCTAGCACACACCTCTGGTTCACGCCTAGTTCACGCCTCTTGATTACGTACTAGTACCACGTGTATACTGTTATCTTGTCTTCTCTCAGCTGTTACGCCTCTTACACCATTACTTATGATGTGAATTAAGTATATAAGCTATGTAATGTCAATAAAGTTTGCTCTATCCCTTCTGACACCCCTGTGGTGGTCAGAACATGATATCCTGGTCACGACCATTCCTTTATGAGGAATAAAACCCTTAGAAACTCTAACACCACGGACTCTGTCTTTTTTCATCCGATCTGAGTTATTATTGATTAAGTACTTACCTGCATAGAAATTAAGAGAGTAAATTAATTATTTACGTCAGTAGGAATGGACATGGTGCAGCAAACTGATCCACATAAAGTGCAAGAGGTTGTGACAGTGGGCTAACATCGAACCCTATTGACGTAATCGTTGAGCCAGACAGGGGAGCCCTGGGAACCAATTTTTTGGACAAAGCGCTACGAGTAGCTCCTGTGTCAACCAGGAACCTATCAGTAGAGCCCAAAACATGTGCTGTAACATAAGGACCCCTCTGATCTACTGGCACTTCAACTGGTTCCTTACCCCATCCTACGCAATCCTATGCATACTGTGAATCATGCTGCTCGGGAGGTGCATAGTCAGACATTTGATACTGATTCTGTCGATCAAAAAGATTGGACCCATCTCGGGGTCGTACATTAGAATCAAATCTAGCTCGGTCATTCGTGTTGTTTCTAGGGCCTGAAAAGTTTCCTCTACCCCTCATAGACCCCTGCCCACGCTCTTGTCGCTGAGCACCAAAAATGGGCACTCATTTGCCCAATGGCCTCGCTGCCTACAATAAGCACATTGATCTCGGGCCAAATCAGTACGACCCGAAGAAGTGTTAGCAATATTCCTGCCGCCCGGATCATTACCTCTACGAGGCGGTCCATATACTTGCGCTAATATAACCTTTGTTTTCAGATCTTTAGATTTCTTTTCCTCACTACCCTTCGCTTCTAATTCCTGATGCTCGTAATACTGAGCCATCGTCAGGAGGGATGCTGGTGTCGAAGTTGTCCAGGAACTTTCACTCGCTTTTAATCAAGCTGCTATACTTGGCAATAAATTTGAAACATATTTATCAACAAAAAGGTGTCGGCCCGTGTCGTCCGTGAGCGACTGGCCACTAAAATCATGAAATGTTTCTTCAAATCGTGTGAAGAAATCTGAAACGGATTCGTCTATTTTCTGTTTACATGATGCTAACATAGTCCAATCAATCTTTTTAGGGGGGATAAGCATTTTCAATTTAGCTACAATAGCAGCCGGAAGATCTAAAATCGCCTGGGGCGGTTTCTGTGCAGGTCTCCTCTCCCTGTCCTCATCCTCGAGATCCGCCCATCGAGCTTTAAATGCCTGAAGGTCATCAACCTTTCGTATTGACCTCCACATATCTGGGGGTAATATGAGCCCAAAGAATAAATCAATATCGGACAGAGTCATAGTGCAGGAATTCAAAGCCCCCTCAACTTCTTCATAAAAGGCTGCGGGATTCTTTCGAGGATCAGGTAATGCTGCCTTTAATGCCATAACATCGGCCCTATTCCAAGGAGTATAAACCCAGTTATAGATAAAATACCCTTGAGCATCAGGAGACCCTTTGTCTGAACTAGTACCCGCTCCTTTAGGAGGAACATATAAAGGCGCCGCCTCCCGCATTGGTTTAGCATGCACTGCATCAATCTTATCTGAATAAAAGATGGATGACTGCTTCCCGCTGCCACTCGGATTTGATTTTTCCTTGTCAGCTTTCTGTTTCCGTGCTTCGTCCCGCAGCTGAAACATTTCATCCCGTAACGCAAATAGCCGTCAAATTGCATCGGGTACCTGAGGGGAGAGAAAAAGACCTTTACGCAAATCCTTTGCATCTGCTATCACATCCGCTGGTTCTAAAACATCGGAATATTTCCGAAAGGCTGACACAATTTCATTAGAAAGATAATCAGTAAAGTATCATTTCTTCCTATCTTCCCATGTCTCTAGCTCTGTCAATAAATCAGCAAGAGTAATAGAATCCTTATTAACTCGATGAGCAATCTTACGAAGCTCAGTCATACGGTCAGTCGATAACATGGACCGCGTATCCACCTTCTGTCCGGCCTGATCTCCTCCTCTCGGGGCAGACGGATCAACATACGGGGGCGGTGAGCAATCTAGTAACGAAAAATCATCATCCGATTTATTAAGGACAGGATAAAGAGGCTGTCGAACAGGGTACTGGCCAGATATTTGCAACCAACGTTCTTTCTCCTGTCTCTCTTCTAGTTCTTTTGCTTCGCGTTTTTTCGCTTCATGCGCTTTCTCACGCTCACTCTTTCGTTGCTCTTTCTCAATCAGTGCTTGCTCACGCTTCTCTCACACCTCTTTCACCCACATTCGTATACATTCAAACATATCTTGCCTCACTCGCCGCTTACACATACACTGCTCTACATACTCAATTTTCCTCAAATCAAACGATCCATACATAGGCCATCGTAACTCAGGATCCTTTTTGGTGTATTTCCGCCACAACGTGCTGTACAATATGGGGGAAAGACCAAACTTCACATACATATCCCTATTCGGCGTCCCCTCTGGGGGAGCCGGCTGTGATTCTTCAAGTACCAACCCGTCATTACCAAAACAGCAGCACCACTTACGGAGTGCGCTAAAAACAGGCATGTCTAAAAATAATGCAGAATATGCATTATAATTAAATGGCACTTAAAACGTTGCGCCGCTCAAAATCACAGATTAGGAGAAATATCCCCACATTGCCTGTCTATATGGGTTGCAACTCATATAACCTACACAGGATCAATAATATGACTAGTCATTATCAAACAATCAATCAAATAAGTCGGGGTAAGCGTATAAAACTGCCTTGCCAAACAAGACTATCAAAGGCTCGGAGCAAGGATCGCACAACGATTCTTACCAATCAAGAGCGTCCAGATTCCAACTGCCAAGTTCCGAATTCGCCCAAACGGCCACTACGCAGCAAACCGACAGAAGAGGTCTCAGTCGATGACCGGCGCCACCCAGATGGTCAGATCGGAAGGGAGTGAAGAATACCTCGGGATGCCAGGACTAAAAGGCGCCGCTGGCAGTGATCACGTCCCCGGCAAGGTTCCAATCCTTCGTCAGGACCAGTCCTTTGAGCATCCGAGTCGCCGATGAGTCCCACGTGACGGGCGCCAATTGATGAATTCAGGCCTCAGCAAGGCCTGTGAGTGCGAAAAGGGTTCGCCCTTGTGTATGATAAGTCCTCAGACTACATAAGAAATTGGCAGGGAAACTGGAAATACAAAAACAAAGTTTAATAAACCTTTAAAGGTGGTACTACAGCCCACACAACACTCTACAGTATTGTACAAGGTAGCACAAAGAACTTGGACACGCGGTCCCCTTTTTATACACAAAGAAGGGGCTCATAAGTGGGTGGTTACAACTCAAAGAGCATGATTTACTTCCATATACGGGTATTTCGAAGACATGATCGATACATGGGCGGAGTTAACGATTAATGGGACCCCTCGAATCCACATTCCAATCCTCTCTAACCAAGAACAGATGTCACACATACTGGGCATGTGTGAAACAGGCTGGAACTATTTATAGCCTGTTGCAGGGCAAACTTCAGGGGTGACAGTCAGCGAGGTAGGACTTGCCTCGTGGCGAGCACATGGCGGAGTTTAATATTCAAGATGGACGTCAGAAAACAAGATGGAGTCTGGCCGTATTTTAAGCATGAGCGGGAAAACTACACTGAAGACACAACAACATGTCTTCAGCGAATGCTTAACATTATCGCTGTTTTATTTACAACACAGCTACACAAGAGAAGTCCTTCAAGCACTTGCAGGAGGCAAACTGCAAACAAATTGGGGATCTATTCGAAGTAAGAGGTTTGTTGAATTTTAAGGAGTTCAACAGGACTTTGGGCTCCCAGATACAGAATATTGGTGCTATTTGACAGTGCAACACTGGGTGACACTCTCTGATGTTAGGTCACATGCCAATGGTGACGGACGCCGTTTAAACGTTGACTTTTATCTAGAAAGGACGACTTGCGTCTTTTATCCGACATATACTACTTTGTCAACACACAGAGTACCCACTTGCAAACACCGGCCAGGAAAAGGTGGGAGCTAGAGTGTGACCGCTGTTTCACTGACAAAGAATGGACATGCTCGAGTAGCTCCGCCACTAAAGCCTCTGGTAGGGAGACACTGTTAAAACTCACACATTACTGGTATTACACCTGGTTAATCTGGCTCAATGGCAAAAAAGAAAAGAGGACACATGCTGGAGGCAATGCAGCCAATCAGGCACGCTCACTCACTTATTATGGCATTGCCCCAAATTACATAGGTACTGGAGGGAGGTTTTGGCTGATCTTGATCAGATGTTTGCTACCGAAATACCCCGCTTTCCTAGCTATGTCCTGTTAGGACTACCTAACACACTACCTTACACATTACATTCTAAAAAGGGGAAGGCTATCACTTTAGCATTATGTGCAGCACAGAAAGTCCTGTTATCAAAATGCAGATTGGCTTCAGAAGTTGTGGGACTTATTATGAATGGTAAAAATGAGAGCAGTTGTCAGTCACACTTTACCCAAGTTCAAGAAAAGATGGGGGACATGTATAAACATCTGTCAGGAGTGTATCAGGAACTCACATGCCCAATATACTTGTGTATACTGCATATTACGCCCACCACCCAGATGACTGACCTAGGGAAAGGGACTGAGTGATGAGTTGTTAGCAATGAGATAAGAGCATGTCATGTTTTTTTGTTAATTGTTCAATGACGATGTCTGATTATTCCCCTCCTCCTCCTCTTTTCCTCCTCTCCTTTTCCTCCTCTCCTCCCTCTTTCTGACATCTGTTACCTCGCCGGCCAATGGATGTAGGCAAAGGGTGTTGTAAAACTTAGTAAAAACATTACAATCCTAAAAGTTAAGCATTGAGAAATCCAAGAGTGTAAGGTCTTTGGTCAAGTTTAGTAAAACAAGCATTTCAGTACACATCTTACATGCAGGATTACAGATGCATATACAGTTACAATATAGATGTAGAGCACTATTCAAATGGATATATATTCAGTTATAAATAAATGAGGAGTATTACTTTAAAGAAATATGTGAACATATAAGAAATAAAATGTTACTCAAACCACACAAATGTAGACATAAGAACTGCAACTTGTTATTACTGTAAAGAGAATATTAATATACACTCTCATATAAATGTCCAGATTATGCAGTAGATGTGCTTTCTGTAACTGTTCAAGTGCACTATATTACATTAATAATGTTACATCACACAAGTACATAAGGCCATATATACACATATATGTGTCAATCAAACAATCAATCAATCAAAGCATTTGTAAAGCGCACTACTCACCCGTTGTTATGGCTGGATTTTCTGTTGAAATGGGATCAGCCCCCAGGGGCCCCTATGACCCAGCCAAAACGTACTCACCTTCCCTCCTTAGACAGTATTCACAATGGATAGATGTACGGATATATATATATATATAGGTCGTACCTAAGGATGGGGAATATACATAGATTTTCTACAATATCTTATTCACATCAGTTGGTCTCGCGGCCACCCCGACCCAGACCGGTCTACCCTAGGGCAGATCTGACACACAATCCGGTGCGTCTACACATGGGCCTGCAGAACCCAATGCTCCCTTTTCCAAACTGTTCGCAATCCTGCGAAACTACACGCCAGTGTCCTTCCTGGCGTTCTCACTTATTCAAGCCACAATCCTGTGGGTATAGGCGTTGGTCTCCCACCCAACGTTCTCACTAACGCCGCATATCAACGACGACCACATTCCTATGAACCATTATCAGGACAATATCTCAGTTACCTACTCGGGATAAAACTATAATAATGACTTTTGATACGGTTCCCAAATTATATGGTGTACCTCCTATTCCTGGCATCAAAGGTCCACTCACTCCCTCTTTGTTCGATCACTATTTACCTGATCGGGATTTCACATCCGCTCACATAAACAACGCTCGACTAGGAGATGCATTTACCAAGATTGAACATGAACACAAGGCACACGATAATTCCATAAGAATTAGGATATTTATTAACAGTAAACACAAATCACATTACTATGCAACATAACGTCTGCAAAGAAAAGGTAAAGATTAGAGTGCACGTTCTACGAGCAATGGACGGACATCACCTGGTTAATATGAAGTCTGGGCTCGGCAGTTATCTAGGTTCCCTTCTCGTCACTGTATCCTGGCTCGCCTTGCAGTCACACCCCAGCCGTCACAAGTACACGTCTGCACCGCTAGGCTCAACCTCGTCTGCTTCCCTCCAGGGCACCGGAACCTTGCTGGTTATTAGCTACCGTCTCTCTCTCTCTCTGTATCAGTGCGCTCCGCGCTAATTCTCCTTCAGTCTTTCTCAGAGAGTTTCGGTCTTAAATCTTTCTAGGACTTCAAAGATGGCGACTGTCCGCCATGAGATAATTAATGGCAGAGATGCTAACGGCTAGATGCCGCCTACGGACTAACTGAAAAACTGACTAACACCTTCGCTAATATCAAAGCCCGTTCCTTCATGGAAAGCTACGGCCAGTTACCTGCCGCCCACCAAATTCTTGTACCTCCCCGTACCAAGGACACGTTCCCAGCCGGCCGGCCTGAAGTTGTGTCTTCGGTGTGGAGAAAAATACATTCCTTCGATAAGGGTCAGCCTGAACCGGTTCTCTCCAAGCGAACAACAGCTTGAAACTAAAACACTACACTTCACCTAGAAAGCCTTCTCGAGCTACCAGGCAGAAAGCAAAATGGAGTCTGTCTCGTTTAAGGCCTACGGAGCCCACAATATGCATAATTCCATGAAAAATATCCTAGCATGTTAGCAAATGGACAAATCATGACTAATACTTATATATCTATCCCCTAACTTAAATTCATAAGCCCTACATTAAGGAAAGTAGCACGAAAATGCCCTAATATATGTAAGACAGGGGCCCTGTCTATAGTCCTAACCCCTATGCTATGGGGGTGATAGGCTGGAGTCACTCTCCATCATTCTCCGGTCATCAGTCAACTTGCGCAACTGTTCTTTCAACAAACCATTCATCCTCTCAATCAGACCTGAAGCTTGTGGGTAATATGGAATATGAAACACCCAATCAATATTATTTTCCGCACAGAATTCCTGCACCAATCTTCCACGAAAGTGGGATGCATTATCAGATTGAATTTGGAATGGGACACCATAGTACAGAATAATTAGCTCCAGGGTTTTAATGGTATTCACTTGGGTAGCGTTCTTACAAGGGAAAGCGACCAAAAGGCCACTATAAGTGTCAACCACTGTACAAATATATTGACAATTTCTGCTCATAGGGAGCGGACCAATATAGTCAATCTGCCAAATTTGGGCGGGCAATTTACCTCGATGTAAGTGTCCTCGAACAATCTGAGGCACCTCTTTTTTCCTAGAATGCTGACAAATGGGACAATGTAGAATGACATCTTTTATTAAAGAAAAAGGAATATGAATTCCTCTATCGGCAGCCCACCTGCTAGTGGCTTTCTCTCCAAAATGTCCTGCTTTCTGATGGGCCCACTTCGCCAATCCCGCCAAATCAGAATCCTGCATGTCCACCACTGCCTCAGCAATTTTAGACTTTTCATCTGCAATGTTATGGAAAAATTTGTCAAGGGAGTCAATTGGAGTGTGAGCATCCACGTGAAAGATTGTTACAGTGCTCTGAGGGAGCAGCTCCCAAATTTCTTGCCACAATTCCTTTCCCCACAACTCCTTTGAATGCAATTCCCAATTATGAGAATGCCATGTTGGTAACCATACCGCCAGTCCATTCGCAGTGGACCAGGAATCAGTGAAAATATGACATGTGCCAGGTAATTCCTGTTTCAAAACTTGGTAAACTGCATAGAGTTCAGCATATTGACTACTCTTACCATCTCCAGTTGTGCTCAACAATTTCTGCGTAATCGGGTTGAATGAAACAGCTTTTCAATGTCTTTTGTCACCAATGAACTTCGCAGAACCATCCGTAAACCACACATGTTTTCTATCCTCCACGGATAGATCATCAAATGATTTACCCCACTTCACGGGAGACTCCTGCACCACGGGTACCGAACACTCACTTTCAGTCTCATTGGAGGGCGCCTGCGCCACTCGCTCATGTAAAACCGCCACACCTTTCGGACCCACACGTGCCCTGTCCTGAATGTACCATTTCCATTTAATGACACTAGCCTCCTGAGCATGTCCAATTCGATGGGACTTCGGTGAACTCAAAACCCACTGCATAATGGGAATTTCAGGCCTCAAAATCACAGCATGGCCTAGGGTCAATTGCTCGGTATCTACCAGAGCCCAATAACAAGCAAGCAACTGTTTTTCAAAAGGTGAGTAACGCTCACCAGCCTCGGGTAATTTCTTGGTCCAAAAACCCAATGGCACTTTTTGTCTGCCCTGCTTTTGCCACAGGCTCCAATTGGCATACAAGCCTTCCACGGACACATTCAAATCCACATCACCTTCACTCACGGGCCACAAATCCAAGGCATACTGAATAGCTTCTTCAGCCAAATTAAAAGCCGTCTGTTGAGACTCACCCCATTCAAACGCATTCTTTTTACGAGTGACTCGATACAATGGAGCTAAAATCTGAGTTAGATGTGGATTATGTTGACGCCAAAATCCAAACAAACCAATGAAGCATTGAGCCTCTTTCCTGTTTCTGGGAACTGCAAAATCAAGTATTTTACGCTTTACCTGTGGGATCACTTCTCTGTGACCTTCATGCCAATTAATTCCTAAAAATTTCACATTCTGGGATGGAGTTTGTAATTTATCGGGATTAATTTCCCAGCCTTTCGCTCGCAAACAGTCAATGATCTGATCTAAATGGGACTGAACCTGATCTTGCGTTTCACCTTGAATCAAAATGTCGTCAATATAATGACAGACTTGAACTCGTGAATTCGTGGGCACTTCAGACAAATGCTCTGCCACCAGCCGATGACAGATCGTAGGACTATGCACATAGCCTTGAGGAAGACTTCGGAACGTCATTTGACGTCCATTCCATGTAAAACTGAACTGTTCCTGGCATTCGGGGGCAATCGGTATCGAAAAGAAAGCATTAGCAATATCAATTGAAGCATACCACGTACCTGGATGCTTTTGAATTCTCTGAATTAGCGTGACAATATCAGGCACTGCGATCGTCAATTTAGGTGTGTTTTTATTCAATTCTCGATAATCAACAGTCATGCGCCAAGAATTGTCACTTTTGCGCACGGGCCAAACGGGATTATTCCAAGCAGATGTGACCGGAGTAATGACTCCCGCGTCAACCAAATCCTGAATAGTAGCAGTAATCTCTTCATGGCCACCTGGGATACGATACTGCTTCTGACAAACCACCTTCGTGGCTAAAGGTATTTGAATAGGTGGCATTCGTAAACGGCCAACCCGTACGGGTCTGGTCGAAATGTACTGTCTAGTTCCAAATTGATAACAACCATCCTCCAGATGCAAAGTCATTCCTTTCAAAATGTCAATTCCAATTATGAATTCCAAAAGTGGTACAACCAACACAGAGTATTCTCTACGAGGAATCCTACCAATCTTAATTTCGAGTGCAGTTTGAACTGCGGGTGTTTCTTTACCACCCAAACCAGTAATCGTAAAAGATTGTCCATGAAATTTTTTCGACTTACCATGAATTAAAGTGGCCTCCGCCCCAGTATCAACTAATGCTCGGGCCCTTTGGATATTACGATGTTTCCAAAAAATCTCAATATCTACATAGGGTCTGTTATCTCTGTGAGCCCACTTGCGTACCGGAGCTTGACCTATTTCCTAGTCCTTTTTCCCGCGTTCCGTCAACCAAGACAAATCAGGGTAAATGCCCTCAGTTTTCTTTGGTATCAAAATATCTTGTTCATATCCGTCTCCAGTACGAAACGGATTAGTGTCATGTTCAAAAAATTGTGAATTACGGTCAGAAAGTTTGTTACGATCCTCTCTCCTTCTCATGTCAGGGGAATATCTCCTTTCATCTTTTCGTCTGTTAGAAACACGCTCCTCTCTCCCCCTCTCACGATCATCCTCTCTCCCCCTCCCGTCATTACGATGAGGGGATCCATCACGTTCATAACGCCGATCATCATTGCGATCAGAATTCACACGTCGCCTCTCATCACCACTGTCATCTGAACCACGATCATACTCATTCTTTCGCACACGACGGGCACCCTCCTTCCGATCCAAACCACGCTTACGAAACATGTCCCATAAGCGATTATTAGGCTCACCGTCAATGTCTTCCCTTTTGACACCATCAGCAATGAGAGCAAGAAACATGTCACGTCTAGAGAACTTATAGTCCCCACCAGTACGACCCTCAGGTCGAGATTGTCTTTCAGGTTTAAACCATTCACCCAGCTCACCAAGCTGACGAACAGACTCAAGCACAGCAGACAAAGGATTGCCAGTTTGGTTGATCAATAATGTCATCATGACCTGCTTGTAAGCAACAGGAGAAGAACGGATAATGCGATTGCGCACAGAAGACGTTAAAAGACCATCCAATAACCTATCAGCAGTACTAAGAAAGATAGCAGTTTTCATTACTTCCTCCTTTAAACGTTGCGACGCATCGCGCAAAGTGTACCATGGTTTCTCATCAGTGGGCCAATCAGATTCAGTTGGATATTTATGATTACAGCCGTCAGACGCAAGCTGGAGCAAAGTAATTTGACCAGCACCATTATAGTTTCGAAAATGATCTTGAATCGTAGAATCAGAACTTAAAGAGCAAAATCGTAAGCAATCAACAGCATCAAGAAAAATACCGGCAGCTCCAAGTTCATAAAGACGCACCATCCAGGTAAGCAAGGCCTCACCAGGCAGTTGTCGAAATCGTTGTAAAATGTCACTAACCTCCTGCTGAGTAAAATCTTCAATACAATCTAAAGCTATACCAGCCGGGTTACCAGGGGCTTGTTGTAATTTTCGTCGAAAAACAGGGTGAGCAGAAACTTCAGGAAGAGCTTCCGAGGAAGCCCGCATCTTAGATTTAGTATGGCAATCAGGGCAAGCTACGTCATCCGAGCGGGAAGAACGAGCACGGCTGTTGTCAGGACCTGTATCAGTACATGAAGCAGATTTACAATCACGTCCGGAGCGAGAAGACTCGCGCTTATCACCCTCCTCTGCCGAGGAGTCAGAAGTATGAGAATCCCAGATATTACCGTCCCACTCATCGGGGTTCCAATCCATTCCAGCTTTTGCTACAACCATACGCACTTTGCGTGTAGATACACGACCACGACGATGTTTATACTTATATCGTGCAATACGGACCGCAGCTCTTTCGGCAATGGTCTGATATGTTTCAAGTTTGTCGGCAAGCAATTTATTTTGACAACGTAAAAGAGTATGCGCATTTTGCAACTCAACACACTGTCCCTCCATGTCCTTAAACTGCTTTTGTAGCTGTACAAACCTCTCATGCAGTATTCTATATGCATTAAGAACAATCCAACCTCTGCGTCCTAAAATAGGAAGCTCATCACCCTTCACTACTGGCGCTTTCTGTAAGCATGACACCACATCGGCAGGCTCCGCCTGCTCCAGGCATGAAGACCAATTTTCACTCAAACCAGTAGAATCGGCCCACTCACGGGCCAAAGCCTCGTAAGGGGTACATTCCCAGCCGGGAATCTGAATCGGTAACTTGAAAACCAACGATGATTTTTTCGCAAACATAATGACACAACAAAATTATATACACAATTATAAACAAAATTTTATACGTACAAGCCGAGCGCAAACCAACAAGATTAAAACAATACAATGCACACAGGCTTCGTAAACAGTTCGTGACGCCAGATGTTATGGCTGGATTTTCCGTTGAAATGGGATCAGCCCCCAGGGGCCCCTATGACCCAGCCAAAACGTACTCACCTTCCCTCCTTAGACAGTATTCACAATGGGTAGATGTACGGATATATATATATATATAGGTCGTACCTAAGGATGGGGAATATACATAGATTTTCTACAATATCTTATTCACATCAGTTGGTCTCGCGGCCACCCCGACCCAGACCGGTCTACCCTAGGGCAGATCTGACACACAATCCGGTGCGTCTACACATGGGCCTGCAGAACCCAATGCTCCCTTTTCCAAACTGTTCGCAATCCTGCGAAACTACACGCCAGTGTCCTTCCTGGCGTTCTCACTTATTCAAGCCACAATCCTGTGGGTATAGGCGTTGGTCTCCCACCCAACGTTCTCACTAACGCCGCATATCAACGACGACCACATTCCTATGAACCATTATCAGGACAATATCTCAGTTACCTACTCGGGATAAAACTATAAGAATGACTTTTGATACGGTTCCCAAATTATATGGTGTACCTCCTATTCCTGGCATCAAAGGTCCACTCACTCCCTCTTTGTTCGATCACTATTTACCTGATCGGGATTTCACATCCGCTCACATAAACAACGCTCGACTAGGAGATGCATTTACCAAGATTGAACATGAACACAAGGCACACGATAATTCCATAAGAATTAGGATATTTATTAACAGTAAACACAAATCACATTACTATGCAACATAACGTCTGCAAAGAAAAGGTAAAGATTAGAGTGCACGTTCTACGAGCAATGGACGGACATCACCTGGTTAATATGAAGTCTGGGCTCGGCAGTCATCTAGGTTCCCTTCTCGTCACTGTATCCTGGCTCGCCTTGCAGTCACACCCCAGCCGTCACAAGTACACGTCTGCACCGCTAGGCTCAACCTCGTCTGCTTCCCTCCAGGGCACCGGAACCTTGCTGGTTATTAGCTACCGTCTCTCTCTCTCTCTGTATCAGTGCGCTACGCGCTAATTCTCCTTCAGTCTTTCTCAGAGAGTTTCGGTCTTAAATCTTTCTAGGACTTCAAAGATGGCGACTGTCCGCCATGAGATAATTAATGGCAGAGATGCTAACGGCTAGATGCCGCCTACGGACTAACTGAAAAACTGACTAACACCTTCGCTAATATCAAAGCCCGTTCCTTCATGGAAAGCTACGGCCAGTAAACTGCCGCCCACCAAATTCTTGTACCTCCCCGTACCAAGGACACGTTCCCAGCCGGCCGGCCTGAAGTTGTGTCTTTGGTGTGGAGAAAAATACATTCCTTCGATAAGGGTCAGCCTGAACCGGTTCTCTCCAAGCGAACAACAGCTTGAAACTAAAACACTACACTTCACCTAGAAAGCCTTCTCGAGCTACCAGGCAGAAAGCAAAATGGAGTCTGTCTCGTTTAAGGTCTACGGAGCCCACAATATGCATAATTCCATGAAAAATATCCTAGCATGTTAGCAAATGGACAAATCATGACTAATACTTATATATCTATCCCCTAACTTAAATTCATAAGCCCTACATTAGTGAAAGTAGCACGAAAATGCCCTAATATATGTAAGACAGGGGCCCTGTCTATAGTCCTAACCCCTATGCTATGGGGGTGATAGGCTGGAGTCACTCTCCATCATTCTCCCTCTCCAAAGAGCCAGCAGAAGGGCAGCCATTACACCCGTGAGGGTCTCAAGGTGCTGGGGGTAGGAGGTGTTGCTACTGCTCAAAAAGCTAGTTCTTGAGGAGTCTTCTGAAGGACAGCAGGTCTTGGGTCTGCCATAGGTGGATGGGGAGGGTGTACCAGGTCTTGGAGACGAGGTGGGAGAATGGTCTACCGCTGGAGGTCGCTCTTTGAATGCGGGCGACTGTGGCGAGGGGGAGGTCAGCAGAGCGGAGGGGAGCTGGCGGGTGGGGGTGTAGAAGGTGAGTCCTCTGTTGAGGTACACTGGTCCGGTGTTGTGGAGTGCCTTGTGTGCGTGGGTGAGGAGAAGGTGATCCTCTTGTTGACAGGGAGCCAGTGCAGGTCTCTCAGGTGGGGTGTCTAGCTACATAAAAATTCATTAACTCTCCAGGAGTAATTAAAAGATAATGAATCTTCAAAGGTAAGGCCTCAGACAAAACATTACTTCTGCTTCGCCACAAGTCCCCTACATTTGATAGCAGAAGGAATTAATCTGTATGCTGTTAAACATATTAGTTCGAGAGGGAGCAACTGCAAGTAGGCCAAAGCCTTTTTACACCTCCAGGGGCCATATTACATAAAGTGACCCGGCCGGCGCAACAGGCGTTTGCGCCAAATTTGGGTGCCCCCAGGGCACTTTGGTATTACAGAAGGGGCCAGAGATGCTTGTGCGCCCCCTTCTGTAATACAAATAGCGATGGCGCACATAAAGTGCCAGTGCTAGCTTAAAGGGGCATTCCCTCATGTGCATGGGGGTGTCCCCCTTGCAAAGGAGGGAATCAATTTTCCTCTGCGCCCGCACTGTATTACCAGCATGGGGGCAGAGGCAAAGAAGCCACCAGGAGGCGCACTGACAATGTGCTAACTAAAAGGTGGCACACTGTCTTTGTGCCTCCTGAGAGTAGCCCTCTGCAGGGGGTAAAGGGGATCTTATGGTCCTATGGACCCCGAGACATCCCCTTGCAGGTGGGTGATGTGACTAATTACACCCACCAGCAAGGGGATCTCTAATCCCCTTTAAAAGTGCAGACAGGTTGTTGCCTGAACAGTGAAACACAGAGCTGCTGTAAAGTAGTGCTCCGTATTTCATGTGAATGCGCTGCCCGAGGGCAGCAGGAGTTCGCGGGTGCCCTGGGCATAGTGCATTCCCCGTAATGCCTGCATTTTCCTTCATTGCAGAGGGCACACCTTTTTAAAGGTGTGCCCGGCGCAATGAAGGAAAACGCTCAGCATGTGTAATGCGACCCCTGATGTTCAGTATTTTCAATAGGGGATCATAGAAAAAAACATATGTAGCTGAAATTGCCCGGTATTTGAGATACATAGGCAGGGTATCAAATACTTTGCAACAAAAACTTTAGAGGGGTAAGACACCCAAAAATGGGCCAAGCCCAATCTAAATATTAAGAAGAATCTCTGATGACTTGGGGCCTTTAGTAGATACGGATCCTCATTAGGGGTTGAGCAAAGGGGGAGGTAGACTTCCACCATCCCCTTCTTTAAATTAGCCTCCCATCTCATACCAGTCATCCGATACAACAATTATCCCTTGATCTAAGATTGAGTCTGAGCTTCTATAATCTACGGGTTAAGGAACAGATCGGATCTGCCAATGGCATCAAGCTCTTGTTGAACAAATGTGAAATCATCTAATCCGATATGCCCATGCTAAATTTAAGATTCAGAGACGACTAATTGCATCAATACTTCTTCTGGCTTACACCAGACTGCTCCTTACTAAATCCCCTATGAAGTTTAAACCTAACTCCTTTTGCACTATTATGGAAGGAATACTGGAAGGTAGTTGCAAAAAGAACAATTGATGGACAGAATGCTGAACAATGTCATACATTCACCCCAGTACAGATATCTGAGATAAATCCATAGTTTTTTTGCTCACCATGCCATTCGAGTTTGGACCCAGCCATATGCAAATCAGTCTTGACCCTGCGCCCAATGGGAACAGTTCAGCCCGAAATGCCAGGTCAGGTCCTCCCTGGACTGGAAACAAGCATCCTTGGACCGGTTTCGGGCTTTCACCCCTCATCAGCCAGGATAGCTTGACCCCAGTGTCATGGAGAGTACGGGACCCATGTCTGGGCATACCTCACGGGAAGGTCAGATGAAGTAATGGAGAGCTATGGTATCAGAAGGTTTATATCCAGTGTTAATGGCTGAGGAACAGTCAGGGAGCAAGTGTAAGGAGAAAACAAAACACATGAATATGACAGGGTATGGTGAGCCAGATGATGAATAGCTGTAGGACATTTTAACTAAAAACCCTCCACCGTATCAAGAAGGACCCAGTGGAGTCACCCAGAGTGCACCAGTAATGGGAACATCCTTAATCCCACACATTTAGCATGATACATAAGTTAACAGGGTGCTTGAAGACAGAGAAAAAGAAGCGTTAAGTAAAAATAGGGAAGCATTCATACAGAAAATAGGCCAATTGAGTTTAAGCCCTGAACCATTGACTGTACCAGTGTCTATAAGTCCAGTTATTCTATTATATGGAGATAAAATAAATTGTCCAAAACACCAAGGGAAGATTTACAAGCCCCTTGGGCCACTTTTGCATCACTTTTAACATGGGAAAAGTGGAGCAAAAGTGGCGCAAAGGGCTTGTAAATCAGCCCCCAAGTTGTAACAACTCCTTTGAATAATCCTAGAAAGGAAATATTAATATCTGATGACCAAACTAGTGAGTGCTATTCAGTCAAAGTCAAAGTCAAAGTATGTTTATTTGTTTTGGTACTCAACCGAGGACCACAAATTTTTAAAATAATTTTACAAAAGTTAAATACACTTCAGCGATCTGATTTAAAAATTCATAAGGTTAAAACATGTTCAAGGTTACTTTGAGAAATTTAAAAAGATTATAGCACACAAATTCGTTAGGTGAATGCTTACATAATACGAGCAGTTCTTTTACAGTAACTATTCTACATTTGCAGTAAATCGGTCTTAGGTATCTGGATCTTGCAGATACTACTATTGAGTTGGGACATACAAACAATAAGTGTTCAATTGTCTGATCTCCCCCCAGACACAAAGAGCACATCATTGTGCCTCCTGGAGTCCATTTGTAGGTAAAAGTCTGTAAAGGCAGGATGCCCAGGCGAAGCATCATTATTGCCCGTCTTGCCCCATGAGTTAATGTAAGACCTACGTATACTGGTTCCTTTTTATATTCAATAATTGCTGTAAATGGTTTATATAGTGATAGCGTATTACAATGTGCAAAGTCAGAGTCATAACTAAATTTAGGTGTAAAACATTTTAAAAACAATTTCAGCTGAGCAGCTGTCCAAGATCGTAAAATATCCAGATTAATTTGTGCAAGATCTAGCGCTTTACCCATATTTCGAGAGAAGGTCTGATAGGAAGACTCAGTTTCAAATATCTCTTCCTTGAGCAAAGCTCGTAAAGTATCACTTTTTGCGTGAAGAAGGTTGAAGGTCCACCGTATCACATTTGCAACTGCAGTCGCATATGAGCTAGTGATTGAAAACTCCAGCCTTAGAGCTTGTACTGGGATTGAGGCAGAGACTTTCATCATTTTCTTTAAAATTTTTCCCTCTTCCTGGTCCATGAACGACCATTGCTTCATTGGTATATATTCCGTGGAATATGATAGGACTGGTGGAATTTTTACTTTAAAAACCTTTATCATTGATGCAAAGTGTTTTGTCCCGGTTGCCGAATATAGTCTTGCCAGTGCTCCAGCGTGCATCTGCGACTTTCTTTTTAAGTTAGTAATTTGATTTGAATTCTTTAGTGATTTTGCAAAAATTCTACCTAAATAGGTATATTCCTCTACCTGTTCGACTTTCTCGTTTCCCAACTTCCAGCAATACCTAACCCCTTTTTTGTTTCGACCAGTGAAAGCCACAATTTTCGTTTTAGTTAAGTTGGGAATTAAGTAGTTGTTCCTAGAATAGTTGTATAAAATACGTAAAAGTTCTTGAAGGCCGAAGGGGGTGAGATCGAACATCACTATGTCGTCTGCATAGAGTAGCGCATGTATGCTCTGTGCAGCTATTTTCGGCGGAAAACTGGAGCTTTTTTGGAGAAAACTTGGTAAATCGCTCAGATAAAGAGAAAAAAGTATTGGTGCCAGCAAGCAACCTTGCTTAAGTCCATTATCTGTTGTGATTTGTTTAGTATAGCCTTTTTTTCCTCCCATTTGTACCTGACACCACGTTTTAGAGTGAAGACTAATTATTATTTGTAACAGTTGTTCCGGAATTCCAAGGATTCTTAGCTTTTTCCATAATGTGGGTCGATCAACCCGATCGAAAGCTGTTGAATAGTCTATATATGCTGCATACACAGTTTGAGATCTCCTTCTTGTGTACTTATCCAATATGGTCTGCAAAATTGCGATGTTATCAATTACTGAATGATTGGGCCGGAATCCGGCTTGCACCATCGGTATAATACCTTCAGAAAATGCCCATGTTTTTAAACGATCCAGAACTTCAGCTGCAAAGATCTTTCCCGTAGCATCCATCAATGCTATCTGGCGGTAGTTGCCTGCAACGTTCTTGTTTCCTTTCTTAAAGATTGGAATGATGATGCTCCCCTGCCAAGATTTTGGAACTTGCTGTATTTTAAACAGATGATTGAAGAGGGGGCACAGCATTTGACTCCATTCTTTTGGATTGGCTTGCAGTACTTTAATGGGAATTTGATCAGGACCTGATGCACCTGTAGCTCTTGCGTTCTTTATGTGCAATTCAATAGAAAATGGTGTGGTGTTAACAATCAGGCTTATTCTTTCAACTCGACCCGTAGCAGCGTCAGACACTTCTGTGACGCTCAAATTGGTTTTGTATAGATCTGTCAAATAGATTTCCCAGTCTTGGGGTGTAACAGGGATTGGTTGTAGTTTCTTTTTTGACCCTGATATAGTAGCAATTAACACCCAGTAGTCTTTTTGATTATGGCTCTTTGAGGCTTTCTGGATATCAATCCAGTTTTTATCATGTAATTTCTTTTTCTTGCCGTTTTTCTCTCTTCTTAGTTTGTTCTTTAGTCTATTTATGTCCGACTTAGTGGATAGAGAGAACTTCAGGAATTGTGCTCTGATTAGCTTGTTTAGTTTTTTTGCCAATGATGAGTTACACACTCTGTTTCCTATGTTTTTTCTGTTGTTATTTGCATTGGCCTTTTTTGTTAATCCATCTAGGAGAATGTTTTTTAGTTTGTTAATTGTGTATTCAAAGTTGGTAATTGGATCTAAGGAGTAAGCTTCAGTTAATACTGGCAAGATAGGAATTAAAGAGCTGATCAGATCTAGGGCTTGAGAATTCCAGAAAATGCGCCGGTGGATGGGATTGATATAGACACAGCTTTCTTGGTGAATTATGTGACAGGTCGGGGTAGGAGAAGCTATCCAATTAGAGGTTAGATGTAACTGAGCGTGGTCCTCTGTAAAAATTGTGTGTAAATGATCAAATGATTCAAAAAGATCAAATTCACAGATATAATAGTCCAGTGTTGACTTGGTACCATTTCCCCGCCTGGTTATTGTTGCCGGAATGTCACCTTCCACATTGCCGTTTAATATAGTCCCATTTAAACTGGGTAAGGTCGATAATAGACTTTTGCCTCTCGAGTCTGAGCGATTTCCTATTGGAAATGTTGGAATGGGCACTTCAACTGATTCCTCTTTGTACATTTTTGCCCAATTACTGATGTCTTTGTTTGAGATTTTTGCATTTAAATCACCCATTATTAGATACTGCGGATATTGTAGACATTTGAGTATCTGTAACATAGTTTCCATATTCTCCAAAAAGATACTGTCTCCCTTGGAACCAGGGGGAAAGTATACGTTAAACAATAATAATGGTCTTCGATTGTCTGAGTCATTGGTGTGCATTAGGACCTTAATACATTGTACATGAACAGAGTTGGTCTCAATGATCTCTTGATCCCATTGATCTTCCTCACTCAGGAGTATTGCTAACCCCCCTTTGGCATGTCCACTCTTTGATTCCATTGCTGGAGTGTCATATACGTAGTAGCCGTTTATACTGAAGGAATTTGTAGACCAAGTTTCTTGTAGAGCTAGAATGTCTGGCTGATTTTTTATAGCATCAGTCATTTTACTGTCAGTTTTTCCAGCCATATTCCAAGATACTATATTAGATTTAGAGCCAGGGTTAAACCATAGGTTGATGCTGGCAAGAATTAGTTTTGCTATTTAATGTCTCTGAAATCCATGCCCAAGATTGAATGTTTGCTAAAGGTTCTTGCGCTTGTATATCTTGAGTCCACACTATTCTCGCACCTTTATGTACTTGTACTTTTAGAGACTCTTTTCCATGAGAAGTTAAGTTTTTTTTCTGGGTTATACTCCCATTACCACTTAACGTATTCAGATTTCGTACTGTACTCCATGGTTGTCTTTCCGTAGGTTTGACTTCATTAGGATCAGATATTTCTCTTACGTCAAACCCACATTTGTACATAACTTCCTTGTCTCCTAGAATGATCCCTGGCAAGGTAGGTGACCAGAAAGTAACCATAGCTATTTTGTTTTGACATTTATTTGGAAAGGACACAAGTGCAATTTCTCTGCTAGTCAGAGATCGTAGTGATGATATCTGTTGTAATAGATTAACAATTCTCCCTCGGTTTAAAGGCTCGTTGTCATTTGGAAAAAGTTCTTCAAACAGGAGATATTTTGAGGAAAGGCCTTCCATACATAAGGAATTAGTTTCAGAATTTTGAGTTACTTCTTGGCTTCCTGAACATATTTGTGTGTAAGATTTGACTGGTAGATATTCCCCGGCGTTAGGATTCAATAGTGAGTAATTTTGATTGATTGTATTATCCTCCTTACCCTTATTAAGAGGGGCACCGATAATTGGTTCCTTTGTTTGTTTATCCTCGGTTTTGGAATAAGTTTTGGGGTTTTGAAATCTTAATTTGCAGGCTTTTTTCTTTTGTATTCTTCTATGCGGTTTTCTTCTTCGATTCTTAGCCCCATTTTGGCATGATTTCTCTTCTATAATTTTTTCCATATTTTCCTCTTCTGAATTTTCGTTTATTGTTTGTAGTTTATTATCTCCTTTTCCTTCATCAGGTTTAGATATAGAGTTGTTATCCTTTGTATTTGAAAACATTGGGTATTGTCTTATTGTTTTTGGTTCTTTGAAGAGTTTTTTCAATGAATAGATGACCTCGTTTTCTTGTTTTTTTCGGGGTTCATTCATAAGTGATTCTCGTGACTCATGTTCAGGCGTTTGAGTAGTTGCATCTTTTTTTGTGCCTTTAGTCGTTGTGTTCTCACTCTTGTTATTTTGATTGTTGCCAAATGTTTGTTGTGTGTTTTTCCCATCCGAGCATTCTTTCTTTCTTTTTTCTCCTACTAAATGTTTGAGTAAGCCAATCTGTACGTCCAAGGTTTGGTCCGAATTTTCTAATATGTGGCCCAGGAAGGTTAAAACTGACTCTAGGATTTCCTGTAGAGAAAAGAGGGCTTTGGACATAGGTGTTACTGGTATTTGTGGACTCATGTTATCCATAATGAAGGGGTCTGGGGTAATTTCAAGATCATGATCAGTTTCTGATTCAGGAGATTCTTCCATTAAGATAATAGACAAGTTGCCTGTATTTAGTGGTGCTTCTTGGGGTTTAGTTACTGCTTTGTTTCCATGACCTTCAATTTCTTCTGCGTCAGTGAGTCGAGCTTTGTTAGTAGCATGAGTTTCTGGATTAGGTTTCGACTCTTCAATATTTGTTTTTAGAGAATCTTGGGGAGTAGAAATTCCCTTTGAATCGCTTTCTGGTCTTTGGATACTCAAATTTTCTGCCAATGATAAATTGTTAGGTGTAAATAAGACTTTACCACTCGGTTGCGATGGTTCTGGGTGCATCTCTGGCTTTGGCTCAAAAGGTATTACTATTTGGTTAGATGAAAGACCAGAAAAATAATTGGTTATAGCTGGAGTGACTGATAACCGACCCTGTGATAACGCTTTATCAGATGATTTCCTAATGGCCTCCTCCGTTCCAATTCTTTTTAAAAATATTGTTCTTGATCTTAATTTTTTCAGGGCCATGGAATATCTGTATGGTATGTAATATGTTGTGACCTGTTTGCTTTCTGACTGTTTTGTATCACAGTTGTTGTTGCGTTGTGCGCCCTGATCAACAATTGAGTTTAAACTGACGGGATGCAGTGTAATAATTAAGATTTTTCCTTGCTTACTTAGTTGGGGGGTAGTGCAAGTTTTTAAACAACCAAGTGGTTTTAGCCCGTCCCGTCCTCCGGGCTGTTTTTAGAGCGCCTCCTGACGCCTCCTGGCGCTTGGAGGTGGTGTCACGCAGGTGTGGGACCCAAGGGCTGCTGGTATTTGAAGTCGCAGCCCCTCACCGCACTCCTCACTGCAGCCCAGCTCAGATGACCTGCGAGCACACGGGCAGCGGGAGGCGGCGGAAGGTCACTGCAAGGCAGTGGCAGTGCAGGATGCAGGCAGACGGATGGGTAAGGTTGCAGCGTATCAGCTGTTAGAGCGAAGCAGAAAGCTATAACTCAGCTAACTACCAGCAAGCCGCTCACTTCTTGCGCAATAGAGCTCCCTCCCAACACTGCGTCGCTCACCAACTCACCAGCTCCCAAGCGAGGCTCTCCTTCGGCCCGTCACTCAGCTGTGCTCCTCCAGTGATCAGCTGTACTGCAGATTCGCAGCGACACCTCCGGAGCAGAGTGATGTGGAGCCAGGCGGACACTGGGGATGAGCGCCACACAGGTGAGGGTGAGGTGAGGATGGCAGGTGAGGGACTTCAGCAGGTTACTTCTTTACGAAAGCTATCACGGGCTTCCGTGAGGTAGCAGCGGGGTTTTCAATAGCTTCAGCAGCTCCGCTGTGATTGAAGCGCCGCCCTGCTTGCGGGCTCGTTGGCAGCGTGACTCCGAAGCCGTGGGTAGTACCTCTCTGTGGCAGCCACTTAGCCGCGTCTCCACCGGTCACCTCCGCATATCCTAAGGACCAGGCCAGGCCGGGCGGGCAGCAGCAACCCGCTCCGGCGTCCAACTCCGACGGAATGGCGTTTGCAGCGATAGAGTGTCTCTCTCAGCTCTCTATCACACTCTAGTGGGGCTATTCAGTCATTTCATTAATGGATCTACCGATAAGAGAACCAGTAAGTGAAACCCTAAAAAGAGTTACACCCAGTAGTTTAAAAGAGAAAAGATCTGTGGTACCCTCAGGAACTAGAAGCTTAGCAACAGTAACTCCAGAAGCTTTAGAGAGATGGGCACAGGGAATAGAAAAGCATAGCATACCCCCAAAGATTTTAGATATTTACAAACTGAAAGTAGAATTGGAATAGATGATAGCTGGAAACGTGGGAATAGGAAGGTTGAATCATTATAATGAGGAAGAATTGTTGTTTGTGTGCAGGAGTATAACTAGAAATGCAAAATTGTTTCATGAAATTGACAGAGCTTGCTTCGGAGATGGGAATAGATATAGGGAGATCAAAAGTATTAAAAAAACCATATCGAGTGGAGTTTACAGATAAGGATTTGGGGAATATGAATGTGTCTGGTAAGAAACTACAGGTTGAGGAGTTAATGAATATTTTGCAAAAATGGGGAAACATTGACAAGTGGAGAACTAGGTGGACAAGAAAGATGGCAGAAGCTCAGGCGAAGGAAGCGCTGTCTGCATTTTTGTTAAAAGATTCAGAAAAGGCAGAAAGATTGTGCCCCATGACAGAGGTACCTGGTGGTGGGTATGTTAATGTTTCATGGAGCAGACAGGATATTTTGTCATTTACAAACGATTTCCTGAGATTAAGAGAGAAACCAGTTGAATGGTACAAAGAAGTTGAAAGATTTGTGAAAGTTTCGAAGGTTTTGTTAAAAGATTTGCATGGTTTGTTTGACATAGTGGTACTTTCTGATTTGTGGATGGAATGTAAGATTACTATTGATTGGCCAAGTGAGGAGTATCCAAGGGACTCGAAAACAGGAGCACCCTCAGATGAGGTGATGAAGAAATATCAAATAATTACTTTTCTGAAAGGGAAAATTTCACCCAAAGAAACAGATTGGGTAAAGATAGATAGAACAACTCAAGGACCAAATGAGTCTGTACATGAGGACTATGAGCAACTGCTACAGGTGTTTAAGCATTATAGTGGATTCAAGAACATTGGAGAGAAGGATATGGGACATTTTGTGTATCGGTTTGTGTATGGTCTGAAACCGGAGATTAGTCAGATGATTCAGCAGCACATGTTGTGCTGGCAGGGATAACCAATAGATTATATTTTGAAATATGCAAAATATTGTGGAGATGAAATTGAGGCAAGGCATAGAAAGTTAAAAGAGAAGATGATGTGGGCACAAGTAAAATTGGCAGAAGAGCAGGACATTAAGTTGAATGGTCAAGCTGATAGTCAAATGAAAGAACAGACCCAGAATGATCTGGTGGCAAATGGCGGTAAAATAAGAAGACGAATGAAGGGATGCAAAGATGAAGTTTCCTTGTCATGCGTGCAGAAAGCTTGGACATTGGAAAAACGAGTGTAAGAGTATTAGGAATAATAATGGGCCAAATCAAAATTTAAATCCACAGACGCAGAATGAAGTATTTATGAATCAGCGGCAGCAGATAGTTAATCCACAGTGTCAGGTGCCACCAGCTCCTATGCCAAATTTTGCGAACTAACCAAAGTGCAGTGCAGACACCAGATTTCAAGGAGGAAGTGGTACAATCAATTCTGTGGCTTCACAATATCTTTTACAGAATAACGATGATGAAATTAGTAACTTGCAATGACGGTGCCTGAGGAGGGAGGAAGAGGAGTGCATACTTGGCACATCCTTGCCGGTAGATCAGTCAGGTCCATTTGTTGAACGGGAAGTAGAAGGTCATTGTTGGACTTGGCACTTTCGCCAGGTTCACCCCTGAACTTTTTGCCGTAAGGTCTGACATGGTGGTAGTGATTTTAGGCCCCTGGGCACTTTAGCACTGTGGCCCAGTGGACAGTGCGTGCACTCTCTGAGTGCATGTGGTGAGATTGGCCTGCCCTCCCATAGGAATACATGGGGGATATGTGTGTCCATGGTAATTCCTGGTATGAGAGGAGTGCAGGGTCGAGTTTAGTATGTATGAACTAAATGCTGTGCAATGGTGTGCGCAGATTTATGGTGACTGGTGGAGAAATGCCACTTTTAGAAGTTGGCATTTCTGTGTGCTGTGTGTCTGTCAGCCTGATGTGAATTGCATGTCTGGGGTGTGATTGACAGGAGCTGAGAGGGTGTGGGTGGGTCCAGGAGACAGTTTGAGTCAGTCCAGTGATGAATAGAGAGATCTGCATGCAGATGGGAGGGAGGAGTTGCACCTGGGACCTGAATAGGGCTGTGCCTTCCCTCCACAATGCTGGCTCCACCCCCTGTTGTGTATCTGATCACTGATCCCCCACCTGACAAAGGGGAAGAGGAGCTTCGAAAACAAAGTGCTCCAAAGCCCCCCTACACCAGTTCTGACTGGCATCCCTAAGCCCTGTGCTGTGACACAATGGGAAATGTAATATAAATATAGGGGCTGTGACGCCATGTAAATGTTCAGTCTTGGTGTGTTGTTCCTGCTGGGGCCCAGGGGGGGGGGGGGGCTGCCATGAGGGCTTGCCTCCCTGGGCCCTGCATTGCGCATGATGCCTGAAGGACTTTTTGGAACCATTTTGATTTTTCTTCTCATCCTCCGGGACCCAGGACCTTTGCAGCATCTTTTGTGCCCTGTGAGCACTTTGCCATGACCTTCCCCGAAGGAGAGGGAGAGCCTGGGGGCTGCGCAGCGCCGAGCTGCAGTCCCTTTAAGAGGGAATCCCCACCATAGGGATTCCCCCGTAACGCCTACAGTGGCCGGTGCCCAACCCGCATTTTTCTTTATTTCGCGGGTGCCCACCCCGCTTTGATGCAAGTTTGCCTTTCATTTGTCTTGCGGGCGCCCACACCGCTTATTTAATTGTGGGTGCCCACCCCACATGGCCGTGTGGGAACTGCTGGAGCCCTGATTACAGAAGTTCCAGGTTCTCCCGACACTAGGAGCTCCCCCTCAAATGGTTTAACAGTACAGCCTAGGCTCCCAACCTGGTGTTCCCCTAGGGAACCCTCCACGTCCTGAGACCAGGTTTCGGGCACCTTGGGACACACAGTCCCACACTCACTCATACTCCACTGAGAAAGGACGTGAGCCCCTACACCCCTCCCACTATTCTGGGACCTAGCTGGGATATTCTGAACCTCTCCTGCCATACAGGACTGGAAGTTACCTGAGCAACTCCTCTTAGAATCACTCCCCAATGCCTTTTCGGAACCTGGGGTCTCCACCCAGCGGTCTGCTTCCCATGCAAGTTCACAGGGATCAGAAAACTCACACTCCAACAGATGCTGGTGCAACCCCGGAAAACAATGACTGAGCATGTGCTCTCTGATAATCAGATTGAATAGTCCTTCAAAATCTTGTTCTGTGTTAACCCTTACCCAATCAACCAGTGCATCACTATATTCCTCCACAAACTCCTCCCAAGACTGGTGAGACAGTTTCTTACTGCCCCTGAATTTCAACCTGTACTCCTCTTCTTGAGAACTAGGTACCACGCTCTGGGATCTGGGAGTGGGACTTCCAGCACTGGACTCCATAATGCTGCCACCACTGGACCCTACCCTCACTGGTGAATCCAGACAACTAAGACTACACTCAGAGGACATAACCCAAGAGCTCATTTCTACATGGTGATGGCCCTCTCAGCATCTGCCATCCTCTCCTGTGCTAATACCCTTTCGGTCTCCATCTTTTTCTCCTCCACCCTCAGCTGCACTATCTCCTTGGCATGCTCTTACCTGAACATCTCCAAAGCCAGCTGATGCTCCCTTTCTTCCCTCCTATCTACCCACTCCTCTGGGGATAGGGAAAGGGGTGGGGCACTGCCCCAGGCACTGGACCCAGCAAGAGACTCCCTATCATGGGGTCCTCACTATCTACTTGCGTCCCTGTCCTGTAATTTTCTTCCTCCTCTTCAGACTCCTCAGGGCCCCCCTCAGACCCACCACCCTCTTGGCGTGCAGCCAAGGCCCTCTTCTCCTCATTGCGCCCACGTTCCCATTCATCCTTTTGCCATTGGATCAGGTTTTGACTTGACGTCTGACCCACTCACTGCTATGTCTCCCTCCTCACCGAACCCAACCAACTCCCATATACTGTATCTAAACAGACCATCAAAATTAAAGGCAGACTCCATTTTGGCAGGACGCTCAGAGACACGTGCAACACAGGAGACCCAGGTGCAAGAGCTGCAACAGGGGTATGTAATTCAAAAATGACACTTTTAGGAGAAAAAATAAAATAAAACTAAGAAACAATAATCCCCAAACATGTGATTATCTAAATGCAGAGTTTGTAGTGCAACCAGTTGCCGCTGTGGTACTGCGCAAACACAAGTCCTATTCCACCGCTGCCACCAATGTTAGAAATGGGATCTCTGGTTGGCTAAGGCTTGCGCCAAAGCCTGGAAGAGACCACCACTCTAGTCAGGGCAAGGGGGTTACACGCCAAAGATAACCAGTGCTCGCCCCCTTGGTAGCTTGGCAAAAGCAGTCAGGCTTATCCCGGAGGCAATGTGAAAAGCGTTTGCGCAACACACACACACAGTAACAACACACTAGGCACACCACAAAAGGAAGTCCAGACAAGGTTATATCAAAAATAGCCTTTGTATTATCAGAAACACATTAGAGTAGTAATCACACAATATACACTGTGTCAACCGGCACTAGGCAATATTTACAGGGTACTTTATACACCTGACAGGGCCAATTGGGCCACTGTCAGGACCATCACAAAGTGGACAGAGTAAATGTAGAGCTTATAGTAAAAGTAGTCCCAGCCAGCACCAACAAGAGAAAACCCCGTACACGGACTAGACAGGGCTGGTTTAACCAGAAGTGCAGGGAGGCGAAGTCGCTTATTATTGAAGCAGTTAAATCTAAATTACCCATTAGAACCAGGGTGGCTAGAAAGCACTATTCCCTCTGCCAAAAAAACGCTAAGAAGGAGTGGGAGGACAACTACTGGCAGGACCTTTTGGCAGCCAGCCAAGGGAAAGATGCTAAAGGCTTTTGGGACTTGGTGGGAAATAGGAATCGTCCCGAGGATACACTGAGGACCTGCAGCATAAATGCCCAGACATGGTTTACCCACTTCCAAACACTCTATTCCGCCATTGAAGGCCCACTTAATGATCCCTTTATCCTTCCGCCATACACCTTAGATAGAGACTTGGACTTGTTCTCTGTACAGGATGTCACAAAGCAGATTAAAACCCTGGTGCCATTAAAAGCAGCCGGCCCGGACGGTCTCCCTGGAGACATTCTCCGAGCCTATTCTAAAGAATGGGGGGCACTGATCTCGGCCCTTCTTAACGCAATCACCGAGGGAGGATCTGTGCCAGACTCCTGGAAAGGGGCCGTGGTAGTTCCAATTTTCAAAAAGGATTGCCGGGACTCACCTGGGAACTATAGGCCCATAAGCCTGATAGACTCGAGCCAGAAACTGGCGGGGAAAGCCATTTTGGGAAGGATCCTACAATGGGCGGACGACAATCACATTCTGTCTGACATGCAAGCCGGGTTTCGTTCAGGAACCGTAACTATTGAAAAAGTGTTCAGGCTCTTGTTATTGTACTGGAAGGTGGTGGAGCTAGGCAAAGGTAGTCTTTACCTGGCCTTTATAGATCTCAAGACTGCCTTTGACCTGGTTCCCAGGGAGGAACCCTGGAGGGTGTTGCATGGTCTAGGGTTGCCCCCGTACATCTTAAACCTTCTTATTAAACTGCATAATGCCACCTATGCCCAGGTTAGATGGGGTCTGAATGGGGAAAAGACCGAAAAGATCAGGGTCGAGAGGGGAGTGCGGCAGGGCTGTGTTCTGGCTCCCACCCTATTTTCCCTCTACATCAATGGGGTGGTAGAGCACCTGCTCGGCGAACCAGCAGATGCCCCCACCTTGGGAGGCGTAAAAATTCCAACATTGCTGTTCGCCGATGACACCCTCCTCATCTCGAAAACCCCCCAAGGACTCCAGAAACTCCTGAACCGCTTCCAGGACTTTTGCACCATCAGAGGATTAGTCATCAATGTGGACAAAACCAAGTATTTAGTCATGCACCCCCCTCCCAAACTTGGCCGTCCCCCTGTTTTGAACTCCACCCCCCTTGAAAGAGTGGCAGAATTCGACTACCTGGGAATCCGCTTAAGCGATGCGATGAGCTGGTCCGCCCACATCAACAAAATGACAATCGGCCATAAAAGGGTTGGGGGGGCCCTCCTCAAGGAGTACAACAATTCAACCAAACAATGTGTTGCTCCATTAATAGACATTTACAAAGCCCGTGCTGTATCCGCGTCACTTTACGGAGCCGAACTGTGGGGCCTAGGTAAATTGGAATCTCTAGCAAGGCCGAGAACAAATTCATTAAAGACCTCCTTGCCATCCCGATGAGTACTCCGACTGTCCCGGTTTTAATGGATGTAGGCTGCAAAGCAATTGGAGACCAGGCACGCCTTCGCCCTCTCTTGCTTTGGGCTCGCCTGTGGAGGGCTCCGGAGTTAAAATCCTATGCTGGCGGGTTAGCAGAGGTGATGCGCTCTGTTGGTTGGCAGAAGATTAAATGGCTCAGGGACGCCAAACAACTTCTAGGGGATCTAGGTTTGGAATCTTGTTGGCACAGCCACTCCGCTCCCCCAAAGGAGTCCCTAAAAAAACTTTATTGGGAATGGGTCTCCGCGAAGCGCATCAGCAACCAACAGCACTGCAATGCCACTGCAGATTTTTTGTTAATAAAAGATGTTGTTGCCTTCGAGCCCTACATGGATCTAATTACCATCGCCATGGACCGGTCCTTGTACATCAAATTTCGATTAGGAACTCTACCCCTTGCCGACCTTTGCTCCAGGTGGAACAAGTCCCAGCCAACATCATGCCATTGTGCCCTATGCTCTGACAAACCAGAGACTGTGCCACATTTTCTTTTCGAATGTCCGGACTATGGGCGCCCTAGATCACGATGGCTTAAACCAATTTGCAGAGAACTGGGCACTCGCCAGCACACGGTCGCCCTCCGGATCCTATTAACCAATACAGCCCCTCCCATTGTCTGTGCCGTTTCTAAGTTTTTAAAATGGGCTTGGTTGATTCGACTAAAAAGACTGTCCATACCAATTTAATTCTGTCTTAGCTAATTTATTCTAATCAAATGTGCTTTTATCCTTTTTATTCTCAAATGTACAGTCACATTTTTCGACATGCTGTTTTTATTCTTTGTAATGCTTTTATGATATATGCATATCGAAATAAAGCAATCAACCAACCAATAAAAGTAGATCACAACCAGTAATTACTGGCAAACACTGTACTCAGCATTATCCTGCAACATAAAACATAGGATGCACAAATCACCTAATCATAAACCGCAGTAGAGGCATAAATCACGGTGCATAAACACAGTACATGAATCACATTTCCTGCACACCTACATAAATCACCTTAGGGCCTGGCGCCCTACAAACCTATTCGCCCCTCTCGCCAACTGGCCTTCTCAGGGGCTCAAATACCCTATGTCCCAAATGTCCGGGCTGCTGCCAATGCAGCGGAATTCGCAGTGCGCAATTGCGCAGGGCAGAGGAGTGCATCTCACTACTACCTCACTCTGAAATGCCCCCAAAGAAATGCTGGCCTAAACGTGGCAGCTGCCCACTACTTGCTGGGAAGCTGTGCAGGCATAAATGTGGGCACTGGTAAAATGTTGCTGGGCTCTGGACAACATAGCCCCCAAGTCCAACTCAGGGGCAGCTAAAAATAAAATGGCCCCCTTGTTGCAGGGCAGCTGTAAACTAGCACGGGCACTACAGGGCCCTCAGGTGGTAGTCTGGTGGCTCAGTGGACAAAAGCAGCCACTTCAGGGGCCTCTGTTTGATCTCTTGGTCACTGGTTCAAATCCCGGCGGGTCCACTCAGCCTTTCATACATTGAGGTCGATAAAATGAGTATCATTGAGTTGGGTAACAATAAACATCAGTTATTCAGCTCCACAACACCTTTGGGTAATCAAAGGGCAATGAGACAAGCATTTTTTCCTGGTCACAAATTAATGACTATAACTGATGATGTGGTATTGAATTATTGCAAAGAATTGACTGACCTAGTGTGTTTTGTCTCTCACCAGGTTGGAGAAGATGCAGTTGCCAGGCAGCCAGCACAAGCACATAATTTGAATCCTGGAGACTGGGTGGTAGTGAAGAAACACACCAGAAAAACATACTTAGCACCTGTAACGACCGGATTCTCGGACCAGATGGAATCAGCTCCTAGGAGCTCCTCTAACCCAGTCGGAACGTAATCACCTCCCTCCTTAGAACTTATTTACAATGGGTATAGATATATGTATATAGATCTCGTACCTAAGGATGGGGAAAATAGCAATAAACATGCATAGGTTTTCTACAATATCCTATTCATACCAACTAGTCTCACGGCCACTTAGGCCCAGACTAATCTACCCTGGGGCAGGTCTGATTATGTACCCTTACACACTGATCTCCCTCAGTGCTCACTCGACACGCAATCCGGCGTGCCATACACACTCGGCTGCAGTCCCAATGCTCTCTTTTTATCCGGTCCACAATCCGGCGGACCTAAACACTGGTATCCCTCCCAGTGCTCGCTCACTTACAACACGATCCACAATCCGGCGGATCTACACACCAGTCTCCCACCTGGTGCTCTCATTAACGCCGCTTACCAACGACGATCACTCTCCTATGAATACCTTTGGAAGAAATCTCTCATTGTCTACTCGGGATGATACTACAATAACATGAGTTAGCACGGCTTTCCAAATTGGAGTATGTACCTTCTGCTCTTGGCATCAAATGGTCCCTCTCTCCCTCATTATTCAGTCACTTCTTACCTGACCGGGATTTACATCCGTTCATGCAAACAATGTCTGACTAGAAGACCAGGTTACCCTGATTGAACAAGAATACAAGGCACATATCGGTTCACTAAGAACTGGGGTATTTTATTACAATGATTATAAACACAACACTATACTATAACATATATCCTACAAAGAAAAATGAAAGGTTAGAATGTGCACGCTATGGGGAAAAAGGTCGACATCACCTTAGTAATGTGGAGTCTGGGTTCAGCAGTCATCTAGGTTCCCTTCTCGTCTGTGCCTTGGCTCGTCTCGGAATCACACCTCAGCAGTCACGAGTACACGTCTGCGCCGCTATGCTCTGTCTCCTCTGCTTCCCTCCAAGTCACTGGAACCTTCCTCTTTATTAGCTGCTGTCTCTCTCTGTCTCTGATCGCTCTGCGCTACTTCTCCTTCTCCTTCAATCTTTCTCAGAGAGTCTCAGTTTCATGATCTTTCTCAGACTTCAAAATGGCAACTGTCTGCCTGGAAATAATTAATGGCATTGATGCTAACGGCTAGCTGCCGCCTACAGACTGACTGACTCACTGCCTAACACTTTCGCTAATATGGAAGCCTGTCCTTTCATGGAAAGTTACGGCCAGTAACCTGCCGCCCACCAAATTCTTGTACCTCCCCGTACCAAGGACACGTTCCCAGCCGGCCGGCCTGAAGTTGTGTCTTCGGAGTGGAGAAAAATACAGTCTTTCGATAAGGGCCAGCCTGAACCGGTTCTCTCCAAGCGAACAACACTTTGAAACTAAAACATTACACTTGGCCTAGAAGCCTCTCAAGCTGCCGGGCAGAGAGCAAGATGGAGTCTCTCCCGTTTGAGGCCTACAAGGCCCGAAATAAGCATAACTCCATAGAAGGTATACTAACACTCTTGCAAAAGGACGGATTATCACTAATACTAATGAATCTATCCCCTAACTTAACTTTATAAGCCCTGATCTAAGGAAAAGGGTACGAAAATGCACTACTGTGCCTTATGAGTAGGCCCTGTTTATAGTTCTAATCCCTGCACTAGGAGGGTAATAGGCTGGAGTCATCTTCAATCATTCTCCCTCCAAGGAGGGCTGAAAAAGTCGGTCAGAACACTTCACCCTTGACTCCAGTCTATTAACCATTTTCTATGTGGAACTAACATCTGTGGAAGAATAATAGGAGACAAAACTAACTGATCTATTCCTCTTGCCAAATCTACAATATTGAAGTAGAGAAGGAATACACTGAATAAAGCAGCAAACGGCTACTAAAATACAAATAGAAATTATAATACCCCCTAATATCTGTCGTAGGGAATATAAGTCAGGTAACCAATTGAAGAGCCAGTCAAACTAACCCTGATCAATATGTTGTCTAACCTCTGCAGTCAAGTCGTGAAGTTTGTCAATATGGGCTTGGATTGATTTGGTGTGGTCCGACAATTTAAAGCAGCAAAGACCCTCAAAGTCAGAACACTCATGTCCGTGCTTTAACAGAAGGTAGTCAATAGCTGCGCGGTTCTGCAAAATTGCTCTGCGTTCACCCTGGGCATCTAATAACATGTCAGATAAAATGGTAGAAGTTTGGTTAATCGATTTCACCATCCAGCAGGCCATTTTCCCAATAGATTTAGCGTTGTAAACTGCCAACGCTGGGACACCAATAATTGAGATAGCTAAACTAAGGTATTCAGATTTGGAATAGAGATGTAAGGAAGAATCACAGTCCTCATGTAACATCATAGAATCACGGACTACACGGGAATAGGTATTGGGATGTGAGGAAAACATTAATAAACTCAGTCTGGTGATGGCACATGGACCTCCGGAAATATTTGCAGGAATATAGGGCCAGGAGGAATTACCGCAGGAAAACAACCAACCAGACGGTAACAGCATTGTACGGTAATGGCTAGGAGCAACTAATATACGTTTACAGGTCATGTTATTTTTAACAGAAACACATGAATTCGGGAGTCTTCGTAAGCATAGCAAACGTTCATGAGCCGAAAAAGAAGTGGCGGCTTTCAACTTTAACTTCACACATTCAGTAATTGCTTTAGGATCACAAGTCAAGAAAAAGCATAAATCACCCTGCGTGATATTATAGGTAGTAATCTGGGAATGAATTGGGGGAATTGACTCTGAGAGAACAGTACATAAAGGACAAAATTCATGGGCCGCGAAATCGCCCAGAATAATATTGGGTCGGGCACTTGATATATTGAAAATGTGTTTTAGAGTTTCCGTTGAGGCAGGGACGGCAACCAAGCAGGTCGCTAAGATGTCAGTTACAGAACGCATAGGTGTCAAGCAAAAATGCGGAGAGTTAGTAACCCGTTTAGCAAGGGTAATCCAAAAGTTCGATGATGAATCCCATGCAGCGAAGGAACGCGGTACTCGGGTTCTCCAATCTACCGAAGTCTGTGGGTTCTCTCCTCTCCCGGCGTAGCAGACCAAAAGGAGTCCAACGCCGGCACATCCTGCAGCAGCAGTCCAGAGAATGATCTGAAAGAAAATCAAATACAGGCATTATTCTTTCTCGTAAATAACATTTGTCAGCCGGGACAGCTTCCCAGCTATCTTTCCCTGGTCTCATCACCAAAATGGTGTTGTCATGACCGGTTGCAATGATTTCAGCCTGTTCAGGGGGATGTTTAGGCGATTGCACCCATATTCTCGCTCCAGGATTGTCAGAGGAACCAAATCCTTTTTTGCCTCGCACAGTTAAAAAAGTTGGGGCAGTGCCTTTCTGAATCTCACCACTGAAAACAGGCATAATTAGCAACTGAGCAACTCGGTCAGTCTTTTGAATCGATAAATCAATCTCACTGCTGTTCAGCAGGGGAACCTTAATCTCTCCCTGATAATCACTGTCAATCACTCCTCTGAGTACTTGAACACCTTTCAAGGCAAGGCCCGATCTAGGTGCGATCAGACCAAAATTTCCAGCTGGTATACAGACACCAAAGCCTGTTTCAATAATTATTCGGTCTCTACTTTTAAGCATAGTATCATTCATGGCATGCAGGTCCAAACCTGCGGAACCTGGGGTTGCTCTGCATGGAGCAAAGGCTCCGGGGGTAATTTCCAAGTACATTACAGTATTGCCAATGGTGTTGGGTTTTGCATCAACATTTGGAGGAAACAAACACATCAAAGGAGATTCAGCATGTAACAAGGGACGATTATTCAGGATCAACAATGCTTGAACTAAATAATCCCTCCAATTTCTATAGTGGTCATCAGTTAATTTTCGCAGTTGTTCTTTAAGCAAACCATTCATTCTCTCAATCAGGCCTGATGCCTGTGGATAATAAGGAATATGAAACACCCATTCAATATTGTTTTCCACACAAAATTCCTGTACCAATCTTCCACGAAAATGAGATGCATTGTCAGATTGAATTTGAAATGGAACACCATAATATAACATGATTAATTCCAATGTTTTAGTGGTATTTATTTGGGTAGCTTGTTTGCAAGGAAAGGCCACTAAAAGGCCACTATAAGTGTTGACAACTGTACAAACATATTGACAATTTTTGCTCATAGGGAGCGGGCCAATATAATCAATCTGCCAAATCTGAGCTGGCAATTTTCCTCGATGTAAATGGCCTTTAACAATGTGTGGTACTTTTCGTTTTCTAGAATGTTGACAGATGGGACAATGCAGAATGATATCTTTAATGTAATTTAAAGGAATATAAATTCCTTGATCAGCAGCCCACCTGCTAGTGTCTCTCTCTCCAAAATGTCCTGCATTCTGGTGGGCCCATTTCGCCAATCCCGCCAAATCAGAATCTTGCATGTCCACCACTGCCTCAGCAATTTTAGATTTTTCATCTGCAATGTTATGAAAGAATTTGTCAAGGCAGTCTATCGGGGTATGAGCATCCACATGAAAGATTGTCACAGTACTCTGTGGGAGCATTTCCCAAATTTCTTGCCATAATTCTTTTCCCCACAATTCTTTTGAATGCAATTCCCAATTATGAGAATGCCATGTTGGCAACCATACCGCCAGTCCGTTAGCTGTGGACAAGGAATCAGTGAAAATATGACATGTGCCAGGTAGTTCCTGTTTCAAAACTTGGTAAACTGCATATAATTCAGCATATTGACTACTCTTTCCTTCACCAGTTGAACTCAGCAATTTCTGTGTGATTGGGTTATAGGACACTGCCTTCCAATGCCGCTTCTCTCCAATGAACCTCGCTGAACCATCCGTAAACCACACATGTTTTCAGTCCTCCGCGGACAAATCATCAAATGGCTTACCCCACTTGACAGGAGATTCCTGCACTACAGGTATGGAGCAATCACTTCCAGTCTCATTCGATGGCGCCTGCGCCACTTGCTCATGTAATGCTGCCACACCTTTCGGACCCACACGTGCCCTGTCCTAAATGTACCATTTCCATTTAATCACGCTCGCCTCTTGAGCATGTCCAATTCGATGAGTTTTCGGCGAACTCAAAACCCACTGCATGATAGGAATTTCAGGTCTCAAAATCACAGCATGACCTAAAGTCAATTGCTCAGTATCCACCAGAGCCCAATAACATGCAAGTAACTGTTTCTCAAAAGGTGTGTAACGCTCACCAGCCTCAGGTAACTTTTTAGTCCAAAAACCTAGTGGCACCTTTTGTCTGCCCTGCTTTTGCCACAGACTCCAATTTGCATACAGACCTTGTACGGACACATTCAAATCCACATCACCCTCACCCACAGGCCACAGATCCAAGGCGTACTGAATCGCTTCTTTCGCCAAATTAAATGCATTCTGTTGTGGTTCATCCCCTTCAAACGCATTCTTTTTGCGAGTGACTCGATATAAAGGAGCCAATATCTGACTCAAATGGGGAATATGTTGACGCCAAAAACCAAACAAGCCAATGAAACTCTGAGCTTCTTTTCTATTCCTCGGAACTGCAAAGTCTAAAATTTTTCGTTTAACCTGCGGGATCACCTCTCTGTGACCTTCATGCCAATTGATGCCTAAAAACTTGACATTTTGGGATGGACCTTGTAACTTATCAGGATTAATTTCCCAACCTTTTTCACGTAAGCAGTCAAGGATCTGATCTAATTGGGTCTGAACTTGATCTTGTGTCTCACCTTGAATTAAAATGTCATCAATGTAATGGCACACTTGAATGTGCGGGTGTACAGTTACTTCAGACAAATGTTCCGCCACCAGCCAGTGACAGATCGTAGGACTATGTACATAACCTTGAGGAAGACTTTTAAACGTCATTTGATGCCCATTCCAGGTAAAACTGAATTGTTCCTGACACTCGGGGGCAATCGGGATTGAAAAGAAAGCATTAGCAATATCAATAGACGCATACCATGTACCTGGATGCTTTTGAATTCTTTCAATTAAAGTAACAATGTCTGGTACTGCAACAGTCAAACGGGGTGTGTGTTTGTTCAGTACTCGATAATCAACGGTCATGCACCAAGAATTATCACTCTTGTACACAGGCCAGACGGGATTATTCCAAGCAGAAGTAATCGGAGTTATAACTCCTGCGTCAACCAAATCCTGTATTGTGGCACTGATCTCTTCATGACCACCTGGAATACGATATTGATTCTGAGAAACCACTTTTGTAGCCTGGGCAATTCTTATGGGGGGCATTCGTAAACGGCCAACGACGATATGTAGTGCTTATTTCCAAATTGATAACAACCATCATCCAAATGCAAAGTCATTCCTTTCAAAATATCAATTCCAATTATATACTCTAAAAGTGGTACAACTAACACAGAATATTCTCTTCGGGGAATTCTACCTATTTTCATTTCAAGTGTAGTTTGCACTGCGGGGGTTTCTTTTCCACCTAAACCAGTAATTGTAAAAAATTGTCCTTTGAATTTCTTTGATTTATCATGAATTAAAGTGGCCTCCGCTCCTGTATCTACCAATGCTCGGGCCCTTTGGATATTACGATGTTTCCAAAAAATTTCAATATCTACATAGGGTCTGTTGTCTCTGTGAGCCCACCTGCGTACTGGAGCTTGACCTATTTACTAGTCATTTTTACTGCGTTCTGTCAACCAAGACAAATCAGGATAAATGCTCTCAGGTTTCTTGGGTATCAAAATATCCTGTTCATATCCATCTCCATTACGAAACGGATTTTTGTCATTTTCATAGTACTGTGAATTACGATCAGAAAGCCTGTGACGATCTTCCCTTCTCCTCAACTCAGGGGAATGATCCCTTTCATCTCTATATCTGTTGGAAACACGATCATCTCTCCCCCTTTCTTTTTCCCCCTCTCTCACTCTCACTTTTTCACCACGAGGGGACACATCACGATCATAGCGTCGTCCTTCACGGCGATCAGAATCCACACGACGCCTCTCATCACCACTGTCATCAGAATAACCACGGTCACAATCATTCTTTCGCACACGACAGGCACCCTCCTTCCGATCCAAACCATGCTTACGAAAGATATCCCATAAGCGATTATTAGGCTCACCGTCAATGTCCTCCCTTTTCACACCATCAGCCAACAGTGCAAGAAACATATCACGTCTAGAGAATTTATGCTCACCAGGAGTACGAGCTTCGGGTCTGGACTGCCTCTCAGGTTTAAACCATTCACCCAACTCACCAAGCTGACGAACAGACTCAAGCACCATAGACAAAGGATTGCCAGTTTGATTAATCAACAAAGTCATCATAACCTGCTTATAAGCAACAGGGGAAGAACGGATAATGCGATTCCGCACAGAAGATGTTAATAGACCATCCAACAACCTGTCAGAAGTACTGAGAAAAATCGCAGTTTCATCACTTCTTCTTTCAAACGCTGCGACGCATCGCGCAAAGTGTACCACGGCTTGTCATTGACAGGTCAATCAGATTCAGTAGGGTATTTATGGTTACAGCCATCATTCGCAAGTTGGAGCAAACTAATTTGGCCAGCACCATTATAATTCCGAAAATGGTCTTGCACAGTAGAATCGGACCTCAAAGAGCAAAATCGTAAACAATCACCAGCATCAAGCATGATACCAGCAGCACCTAATTCATAAAGGCGCACCATCCATGTAAGCAAGGTTTCACCGGGCCGTTGCCGAAATCGTTGTAAAATGTCACTAACCTCCTGTTGAGTAAAATCTTCAATACTATCCAAATGAATACCATTCGGCCTACCAGGAGCCTGTTGCAATTTGCCTCGAAAAACCGGGTGAGCAGAAACCTCCGGAAGAGCCTCCGAAGAAGCCCGATCCTTAGATTTAGAAGAACAATCAGGATGAGATACGTCATCAGAACGGGAAGAGCGACCACGGTCGCTAGAAACATCGTCTTTGTCACAAGAAGCAGATTTACAGTCACGTCCAGAGCGAGAAGACTCGCGCCTATCACCCTCCTCAGCCGAGGAGCCAGAATCATTTGAATCCCAGATATTACCATCCCACTCATCGGGGTTCCAATCCAGTCCGGCTTTCGCCACGACCAGACGCACTTTCCGTGTAGAAACACGACCACGACGGTGTCTGTATTAATATTTCGCAATGCGCACTACAGCCCTTTCAGCTATAGTTTGATAAGTCTCAAGTTTGTCGGCAAGCAATTTATTCTGACATCGCAAAAGAGTATGCGCATTCTGCACTTCAACAAACTTTTCCTCCATATCCACAAATCGCTTCTGCAATTTAACAAATTTCTCATGAAGCATCCTGTATGCAGTCAGCACAATCCAACCTCTGCGTCCTAAAATAGGAAGCTCATCACCCTTCACTACCGGTGCCTTTTGCAAGCAAGAAACCACATCAGCTCCGCCTGCTCCAAACAAGAAGTCTAATTCTCACTCAAACCAGTAGAATCGGCCCGCTCACGGGCCAAGGCCTCTTAAGGCGTTGATTCCCAGCCGGGAATTTCAACAGGCAATTTGAAAGTAGATTTCGACTTACGCGAAAACATTTTGACACACAAAAAATATATACACAATTATCAACAAAGAAAATACATACGAGCCGAGCGCAAACCAACAAGATCAAAACAATACAGCGCACACAGGCTTCGTAAACATTTTGTGATGCCAGATGTAATGACCGGATTCTCGGACCAGATGGAATCAGCTCCTAGGAGCCCCTCTAACCCAGTCGGAACGTAATCACCTCCCTCCTTAGAACGTATTTACAATGGGTATAGATATATGTATGTACATCTCGTACCTAAGGATGGGGAAAATAGCAATAAACATGCATAGGTTTTCTACAATATCCTATTCATACCAACTAGTCTCACGGCCACTTAGGCCCAGACTAATCTACCCTGGGGCAGGTCTGATTATGTACCCTTACACACTGATCTCCCTCAGTGCTCACTCGACACGCAATCCAGCGTGCCATACACACTGGGCAGCAGTCCCAATGCTCTCTTTTTATCCGGTCCACAATCCGGCGGACCTAAACACTGGTCTCCCTCCCAGTGCTCGCTCACTTACAACACGATCCACAATCCGGCGGATCTACACACCAGTCTCCCACCTGGTGCTCTCATTAACGCCGCTTACCAACGACGATCACTCTCCTATGAATACCTTTGGAAGAAATCTCTCATTGTCTACTCGGGATGATAGTACAATAACATGAGTTAGCACGGCTTTCCAAATTGGAGTATGTACCTTCTGCTCTTGGCATCAAATGGTCCCTCTCTCCCTCATTATACAGTCACTTCTTACCTGACCGGGATTTACATCCGTTCATGCAAACAATGTCTGACAAGAATACAAGGCACATGTCGGTTCACTAAGAACTGAGGTATTTTATTACAATGATTATAAACACTATACTATAACATATATCCTACAAAGAAAAGTGAAAGGTTAGAATGTGCACGCTATGGGGAAAAAGGTCGACAGCACCTTAGTAATGTGGAGTCTGGGTTCAGCAGTCATCTAGGTTCCCTTCTCGTCTGTGCCTTGGCTCGTCTCGGAATCACACCTCAGCAATCACGAGTACACGTCTGCACCGCTATGCTCTGTCTCCTCTGCTTACCTCCAAGTCACTGGAACCTTCCTCTTTATTAGCTGCTGTCTCTCTCTGTCTCTGATCGCTCTGCGCTACTTCTCCTTCTCCTTCAATCTTTCTCAGAGAGTCTCAGTTTCATGATCTTTCTCAGACTTCAAAATGGCGACTGTCTGCCTGGAAATAATTAATGGCATTGATGCTAACGGCTAGCTGCCGCCTACAGACTGACTGACTCACAGCCTAACACTTTCGCTAATATGGAAGCCTGTCCTTTCATGGAAAGTTACGGCCAGTAACCTGCCGCCCACCAAATTCTTGTACCTCCCCGTACCAAGGACACGTTCCCAGCCGGCCGGCCTGAAGTTGTGTCTTCGGAGTCGAGAAAAATACAGTCTTTCGATAAGGGCCAGCCTGAACCGGTTCTCTCCAAGCGAACAACACTTCGAAACTAAAACATTACACTTGGCCTAGAAGCCTCTCAAGCTGCCGGGCAGAAAGCAAGATGGAGTCTCTCCCGTTTGAGGCCTACAAGGCCCAAAATAAGCATAACTCCATAGAAGGTATACTAACACTCTTGCAAAAGGACGGATTATCACTAATACTAATGAATCTATCCCCTAACTTAACTTTATAAGCCCTGATCTAAGGAAAAGGGTACGAAAATGCACTACTGTGCCTTATGAGTAGGCCCTGTTTATAGTTCTAATCCCTGCACTAGGAGGGTAATAGGCTGGAGTCATCTTCAATCATTCTCCCTCCAAGTAGGGCTGAAAAAGTCGGTCAGAACAGCACCCAGGTGGGATGAACCACTACAAGACAAACTGGTCACTACTACAGCAGTGAAGTGTGCAGGTTTTCCCAATTGGATTCATGCCAGTCACACCAAAAAGGTACCAGGCCCCATTGACAAGGGGCAACAACTGAAGGAACCAGTTGAAATAGCTGAAGGTTGTGAAGTCGAAGAATCTAGAGTAATAGATTCTGAACAAATAGATGAGGAACAACCGAGCACAAGTCAGGAGGGCTGGAAACCAGTGGTTGACATACCAGAAGTTATTATTCAAACAAGAAGCAGAACAATATTAGACAGAGAGGAAATTAGTCAGGACCAGATAGGTATAGAAGAACACGCTCTGGAAGAAGTGAAAAAGGTTACTCGAGACCCTGAGCAGGACCAGATGTAGTGTAGTTCCTATATTCCCAATAGGCTCTGCGCATTGGAATAATATAACCAGCAGTGTAGACGTAGGACTGAGGTCGACTAGGTCTCTACTGACTATATTAGACTTAATTAGTTTTGCCAGCTAGCTCAGAGATCACTAGAAACTTTCTCGAATGTTCAGGAAAGAGTTAACTCTCCGGATTTAGACAAGAAGGGATTAGCTTCTGACAACCATATAACATGACAACTTTGCTCCCTCAGAATAAAGAGTGTATCTCTAGAGTCGTGTGAAAACAATAGACAGTTATTTCACACAGTCAATCGTGCATACTTAGTTTCACCAGAGTGCAGAGAAATAGAGAGATGGGCGTTTTCAATAAAAGATGGTATTTTATTGAACAGTCTTCTTTCTCATGCAAGAGAAATGAATTGACACTATTGCAATACTTATCATAAAGTAAAGTGCGTACAGTAAAAGAAGTATTATGAAATAATACTGTAAAAGCATTGATATGGTTTCTTAGCCATATGATACTTTAAAGTAGATAAAATATATACATACATAAAAACATTGACTAACGTACTCAACTGGTGCTTCTAACTACGCCTACCCCGGTGTACCTGACCTAAGCCTAATACTTGGGAAGGAGTAAGTAAGTTGCAGTGTTAAGTTAAGTTGGTTTTTGCCAAGAATCTGAATCAAGAATTCTCTTAAGGGTTTAGTAAGCTCCGTACCTGGGTAAATAGAATGTAGGAGGTCTTGTATCTCTCTCTCAGGACTCGATATCCCAGGAATCCACAAGGATGACCGGAAACACAGGAGCTGGATTTCTTGGCAGGAGAAAAGACAGTGTCTATCTCAGTGAGTCAAAAGGGAGGGGCGGCTTCCATGGGCTCTCGCATCAGCTGGGCTCTCGGGCAAGTAGACAGCCGCTCTGCTTCAAACCACCGTGTGTTTGCTTAAGGCAACTGTTGGTATATTTATACCTGAAAGGTGCTAGGTTTGACGTAAGGTTGGACATAAGACGTCACTAAGAACTAACAGTTCTTTCTGGACTCCATGAGTTCTTGTTCAAATCAAAACAAAAGCAGGGGGGAATTTCCTGGGCTGCTGGAGGCTTGGTTTGTTTAAAGAACGCGTTGTACTTTCTAGGAGTCTAGGGTAGTAGAATTGCCGTATTTGGAATGCATGGGCTATTACTAAATATGGATATGATTCTTATGCCTTTATAAGGATATAGGTTGTTATAACCACATAAGGGCATAAATCGGGAATATCGAATTAGGGTTCTAGATAGAAACACAACACCCACTCCACGGATTAATGTCCATCATTACTAAAAACTAAGCAATAGTAAACATATAACGATGCATGTGTGTTTTCCAACCCACCCCAAAATACATATTTCGCATTTGAAATGGTATATGGTAAATACACGAAAAATGAGTATTGGTACTGTACGCTTTTCAAGCAGTGTCATCATTCAGTTAAAATGCATATATATCAGCTGAATGAATTGCGTAATTTACACATGAAATGGCTCTGAATACAGAAAAGAAGGTCGAGACCATTCCATCACATATTTATACAAAATGCTGTACATGTCCTAGAGGCTGAGGTAAAATATTGTCTCTAGTATCCTAAAAATAGAAGCTCTGTTCTCTAAAAATAGTTCTACTTTTAGCAGATTACCATGTGCCAAAAAGAAAAGGTAAATATTTTGGAAGTGAAAAAAAAATAATTTCGCTTTCAGGGGAAAAAATAGTTTTCAGTAGCTTTGTTTTAACAAAACTGAAGGCCGAATTCAGAGTTCAGGGAACGCTGTGTGCTCATTGTTTTCAAAAGTTATTCTCGTTGACTGGAGAAAACATCATATCAGACAGACTTGCAAAAAATTGGTCTACAACATAAGGTGAAAGTTCGACAAAGTTTGAAAATACTGTGACAGTGCAATTCTGTGGGTGATTGCTATCATCGATGTTTGGATCAGCAATGCTCACAGAAGGATGTACCTGTTCGGTGCTGCTTTCCTCTCGTACCTCACCTCCACCTACTCGTAGTGGTGAAGTCTCAACGAATGCCGTCATCAGAATAGGTAGACGCTGGGGACAACACGATGCATGAGTCGTTCCCAGACCTAGCAAGGTATCGATATCCATTGGTACTGCTAATGGTAGTGTAAGACAGATGTCCAACATGCATTCTTCTCCGCATAGCATCTAAGCACAGGTAAGACACAATCCTTCCAGATTGGTCTGAATGAAAGAAACCAAGTTGCATTCAGATGTCTTAGCCGGGCCAATCCAAAGACCTTAGTGATACGGTCTCGGTATCGTATTGCTAGGATTGTTTCTTCCATCGTTGCTGGAGTCTTGTCTGTGGATTGGCTTGTCATATCGGAGCAGAAGGAAATGTGAGAAGTTGGCCTGATATATGATGTCTCCAATTCTGGGGGCACCTTGTATCAGTCCAAACAATCCCTTATGGTGTCTGGTTGTAAGTCAACCATATTAGACAAGCTATCCTAATGGTAGCATGGACTAAGCAGCCTTAAAGGCTTAACTTAAGAGGTCGTGTTAAGCGATCTGTTTTACCAATCACAATCCTGCACTATCAAATGAAAGGACACCACACAAGTTATATATTATAAAAATATATGTATTTATTCTCAGAATAATCCTCAGTACTCTTTATGAGTATAGAAGCACGAGCGTTTAAACAAAAGCACAGTATAACATGTGAAAGTTGCACAATTATGGATGAGGCCGGGGTGCCACACAAACCATATATTAAAAAAGTGGTATAAGAGATACCAATCGAACAGAGGTTAGGCCTAGGGCCTAGGGAATCGCTGGGACCAATCGGGACTAGCAATGCTGAAGTCGGGAAAAGCCCGCGGGACTCGGGTGCAGCGCTTAAAGCACACGCATGCACCAATGCAAAGTCAATGGTGCGTAAAAGTTATAAAGTTACTGTTTAAGGAACCTTCCGACTGACCTAGAAGGACAAAACTTTAGACACATACACTAGAGGTGTGTACTAGTGTAAGAACACTGGCGTTGCTGAGTTACCTCACCCACAGGAAGAGGGTGCACAGGTGCGAAGTAGTGTTGGGTTTCGTCACGCAGTTCGATGGTGCCTGAAGATGAAGATGCTGCAGGCGTCGAGAAGGAAAGTGTCCGGTGTGATCCAAGGGTGGATCGAAGCTGTAGAGTACCTGAAAGCAGAGGGGACAGAGTCTGGGTCACTCAGCAGTGACCAGGGTGGAACCAGGCAATGTTGGGCGTAATCAGGTGGTTGTCATGAAGCTTGTCTCCGCTGCTACGTGAGCTCTAGGGCATCTGCAACGTCCAAAAGTGAAACACCAGCTCTTCCACAAAGGTTCTTACTGTCGGCGGTGTCGGCTTCCAGATTGCAGCTAACAAGCCTTGGCAAAGGCAACCCATGCAGGATTCAAAGATTGCTTCTTGCTCGGACTAGGAAAGTCAGAGAGGTGGCTCCTTTTCAGGGGAGCGAGGGCCAGTCTGGCGCAACAAGAACAGCAGTTAAAATTCAAAGGTTCATAGGTAATGGGGCCACAAGCCAACGGGCAAGTGACCGGACCAACGCATTGAGCCAAAAGATGCAGAAGGGCTCCACGCAGCACTCGGTGAGTGTAGAGGGGTGAGCTTCGGTGCAAAAGTGGCTCAGGGCTGGAGCATTTTAAACCCCAATGCACAGCTTCAAGGGTGCCTCGGGAGTTGCACGGTCAGCGCCTCGTGGTCTTTCCAAGATGGCCAGCCCCCTGCTTCAAGTCGCCTCCACAGGTCTCAGCTTTGCAGGGACTGTGGATCAGGCTGTTAGAAGGCAGGAAATCTGGGTTTTGTTGATCTCTGTTGCTCGAGTTCCGTCAGGAACTGCAACAAAGCAAACAATGAGGTGCTGGATGGTGCCTGTTTGCACAGGGTGGTCACTCCTTGACCACAAGGGAGATTCTTCAGTCTTCTACCTCGAGTAGGATGTCGAAGGGTCCAGAGTTTCATTTCATAAGTTTCAGTCAGGATAATCTGATGTGCATTGGCACTGCTCCCACTCTTATTCCAAACTGGGGGGCTGGATTACCTGCTAGGTCCCTCCTATGGGTGGGACCCAGGAAAGGGGTGGTTACACCCCTTTCCTTTGTCCAGAGTCGCGCTGGGACTGGGGCTGGTGTGCCCCAGAACCGGTTTGACCGGATTATGCAAGGGGAAGCCTTGTGCTCCCCAGGCAGTGTCTAGTTTCTTTCAACCCTCCCTGCTACAATCCACTATCTCCTGTCTGGGGTGGTGTGACACCTCCCTGCGTCAGAAAATCCTTTGTCCAGGCCTCCTCTGTCAAGTTACGGTCAGCAGCAGGAGGTCAGACCCGTGTCTGTGACAGCATCATCCATTTTGTGATGCTGGGGCTCTGGTTAGGGTTAACCGCGTTTTTCAGTAAAGTAACATGTCTTCTCCCTCTAGAAGGGTGGAATGATACCCCCGTTGTCAGGACTGGCGAGGGGGTAGTTTTCCAAGTTGTATGACACCAAACACGACATGTTTTGATAAAGCCAAACCAAAGTTAGCAAATAACCGCGAGGATTATAATGCACTTAAGAGTATATGGTATGGCATTATCCCGGAACAGCTTAAGGAATTAGTCGCGACAGCTGCAGACAGGCTCAGCTCATTCTAGAGCACCATCTCACATAAAATCAAGCACTCTGCCTCCAGGATTGTTAAGGCCTGCCATAGGAGTGACTGATAGGTATATATGTGTCCAGTCCTAGGTTTAGATATAGGTATACTATATCTAAGCAAGGGGTGATTACACCACCTTGCCCCAGCTGAGTGATCAGCCAGTTGTGTCGATTTAAGTAACAGCCAGGGGTGGCAAAAGATATGCTGCAGCCCCTGGTAGGCCTTGGTGGCTCCAATGCCCTGAGCACCTATAGTGCATGGTACAGGGGCTGACAAGGGGTCCAGTTCCAATTGGGTTATGTACCTATAGTTCATGTATGTGAATTTAGAGAGAGAACAGCAGGCTGTGGGTCTGATTAGCAGGCACACAGCCACATTAGGTCAAAAACCTCTCCTGGGATTACAAACTGACCTGCGGACTGACCTGCGGGCGTTGCTTTCTGCTGCTGCTTGTTGTTCCCTGCAACGGACCCACGCCTCGCGGCCCCCGCTCCGCGGGCGCCGCTCGAGAACACCGGATTGCCTGCAACACGAGCCCTGCTGTCCAGGGAGTGAAGCTACATCATACCAAAGGCTTGCAGCGGGACTGCGAGGACCAGCGGGCAGTGCAATAATCTGCCACAGCTGGTCCTCTTCCCGCCGCTTCCTCCCAGCACTTGAAATTAGGGGCAGGACTTGGGTTCGGCGTGCCCCTCCTGGGGCGTGGTTTTACCAGGAAACGTACATTACTGGTCGTCCTCACCAGGCCCGCGGGACGCGCGCGTATGCGCACGGGCGAAGACCGGGCCAAGAGTGGGCCCATTTGTGCCCGTTCGTGACCAGGAGTGACCGGTCCGGGCAACCCCCCTAACCTGTGTAAGCCTCCTCCTGTTATTTGGGCCATGGCCGGCAGAGATTCCCGGATCAAATCATCTTTAACTGGAAGTCTCTCAACCGCTGGAGGTATGGAAAAATTTCTTATAAGGGCCAATAACATCGTAGACAAGGAAATTGTCATCTTGGAGAAACGCCTATCAACTGAACTCATCTCTCTCAAACGCTCATCTATAGGGCCTCTCGCTAATGCCAAAACACCTAACAGAAACAATGAACAATCTAGCCAAATGGCTGAAAAGCAGCCTGCTATCTTGGAGGTAACACCCCCGCCAAGAGAAGACCCTGACACCTTAGTTACCACAATTGTCACTGTCGCGGATAATAATCATGTTCCCGACAGCAATAATGTCTCTTTTTCGTCTCACCATGAAGAGAGTATTATTCAATCTAAGAGTCAAGGGGAGAGGGAAGGCGCTATTATGAAACGGAAAAGAGTTTATAACAAAAAAGAAACCAAACTGGGAAGATCTGTCAAATCAGCCAAAGTGCGGGGCGAGCCACCCCAGATTACCAATCCTCAAGAAGTTACCCCCCTTGGGAGAGAGGCGTCCATGGAGTGGGCTGTGGCCTTACTTAAATCAATTATATCACCGCTAGAGGCAAAATTGGATAGGTTAAATTCTAGAATATCCAACATAGAGAAAACCACTGCCTCGATTCTAGCAACTTTTAGTAAGTCCCAATGTCAAAACACCCCGCCCATTGTTCCAACTCCTCTGGTCCCTCCCCCTCCAAATTCGAATCAACCCACTATTCCTTCATTAATAAACTGTCTACCCACCCCTTCCATGCCCAGCAATACAACCGCCGAGCACGTGGCGAGTCACCAAGCCAGTCAGTCCAATCTCCCAGTGCACATGGATGAGGTAAATCACGGATCCCCGGTCAATGAACATAAAATCCCTAGACCTAGACGGCCTGATCTTCCACCAGAAGCTAACCGGTTCACGGTTATCCTAGCTGGAGTACCACCATTAGAAAAAGGGGAAACAGAAACTTTTAGTTCCTTGAAAAGCAAGATAATCAAATGGCTTAACTGGAATAGACCCCTCCCGACCCATTTACATAATGAAATCATCATGGTTAGCAGGGTCCCCTGGGTTGGTAAGACTCCCAAAATCATCAACGGAGACTGCATAACCGTTAGCTTTAGAGATCTCCGTACGGTTTCTCATATATGTGCAGGCTTCAACAGATCTTTAGATTCCACCATCCAGACCCTTCCAGTTTCCTACTTTTTCCCACCAACTAATAATTATCATCATTCGAGAAGAGGGGACTGGACTGTTGTGGAACGTAGGGTCAGGCAGCGACCGTATGACACCAGACCACCAAGACAACCCCAATACACGCCCCAATCCTATCCCTTTTCGGATTATAATCGCTATGGTTGTTTAGAAGGTATGGAGGGAGTTGATTGACTACCCCCTGATGTCCCACCCCTTGAGTTGATTCCTGCCACTGATAACAGAGAAGTTCCATCTATTTTTAAACCACCGATTCAATGCATGGTAACTGCTTCTAATATGACATCTATCCCACCTGTTGACCCGAAGGCAGCTCTTCCTGTACCCCATGTCGTGGGTCCTACAGATGTGGGCCATGCAACATCATCCATCACAGTTATCCCCACTGATTTGGTACAGGCCCCTAGGCCAACAGGATATTCAATGGCGAGTTGGAATATTGCAGGGTGGCGGCAAAAAGTTGTAGCCCTGGGCTGGAGAGAGCACATCATGGACTTTGACATTCTGTGTCTGCAAGAAACATGGTCAGTGGAAGATATTCACTATGATGGTTTTGTCTCTTACAATTGTCATGCTGAAGAGACTGTTATGGGGAGGGCTAAAGGCGGATTACTGATTTTACTATCTGTACACCTCCCTATACATGTAAGAAAAAGCCATCTAGTGGGGTTCCATTTGCAGATACTGGAAATAACGGTTAACAGGGGTAGAAATATTCTATTGATTAACCACTATAATAACACCTTTGACCCATCCAGTACCTCTGTTGTGGATGAACTTGAAACTGCTTTAGACTCAATTCTCTATAAATCGGCCATATCCTATGATATTATATGGGGGGGAGACTTTAAAATCAGAACCTGCCCTCTCTCTTATACAACTGCATGCGGATATGATGGGGATAATGGGGAGTATTCATTACATTTTCTACACTCCCCCTACGGTACTTCCCTTAACAACCTTATGTTAAAGTATGATATGTCCATCCACCAACATGCCCCTGACAATGAGGGTAATTTGGCCCCTACTTTTACGGGGAGGAATACTGTTTCTATTATTGATTATCTGCTCATCTCCACTCGGATAGTCCCGCATTGTACGGTCCCGCATATCCAGGACCTTGGACTGAGTGACCACAATGCATTAACTATGTCCATCTTCTGTGAGATTACTAGGAAGGTATTTACCGGTAGGGTTGTTGATGACATCATCCCATGTAGGCCAAATGGGATACGCATTAAGTGGTGCGGGGAAAAATCCGAGAATTTACACCGTAGTGTTGTGAAAGCCGGCTTAAAAGTGATACTCTGTTGTCTCGAAATCGATGCCCCACCAGATTGTATCGTAAATAATTTTGAGAAACTGGGTACCATAATCAAGCAAACCCTTACTACCAAGAAGGCCCCAATTAAACGGGAAACATTGGGTTGGTTTAACCAGGCGTGCACTAAGGCGTTAAAAGCACTTAAGCTTGCCCTTTCCAACAAACCTAGAGACAGGGAAGCAGTTAAACTCTTGAGGGCCAACTATAATATCGAATTGAAACTCAGGAAACAAGAGCTAAGAGAATTAGCCTGGGAAGATCTGAATAAAGCTGCAGCCCTCCGGGACAGCAAGCTGTTCTGGAGCACTATTAACAGCCCATTCCTCCAAAAGGAAGAATTTCCAGTCCTTACCGCTCAAGTAAGCGAAGATAGTTGGGTTTTACACTTCACAGGGATTTTTGACCCAACTGGAGAGTCTAATGATAATATCTGTAACAACCTTATCACTCCAGTTGAACCCCTGGGAATCATGACTCATGAAGTGGATATGGCAATAAAGAATAGTAAAGGGGGGAAGGCACCTGGCCCAGATGGGGTGCCAATTGATCTTTATAAATATGATTTGGCCCTGTGGAGTCCATTATTAACCCTAGCGTTTAATGCCGCTGTGGATAACAAGACTCCCCTAAGCTGGGGTGAATCCATTATAATTCCAATCTATAAGAAGGGGGATAGAGGAGAGGCCAAGAACTACCGCCCTATCTCCCTTCTGGACTCCTCTCTAAAAATTCTGAGTAGGGTCTTACTAACACGATTGGAAGAATGGGCTACAGATAATCATATTCTCGCCCCATCCCAATATGGCTTTAGAAAAGGCCTTGGTACTTTAGAACAATGTATTAACCTGAACCTTCTAATTGGTAAATACACCAAGGCCAAACCGGGATCACTGTACCTGTGTTTTGCGGATCTTTCTAGCGCCTTCGATCTGGTTGACCATGCTTTGCTATGGTCAACTTTATTGGGTATGGGTGCCCCCCCTGCTATTATCCACTTCTTAGCCAGACTTTATTCCAACCTATCGGCCCAAATTTGTTATGGACCAGCGGGGGAGTGTACACGAAAGATCAAGGTAAGATCTGGCATGCGACAGGGATGTGTTTTGGCCCCGTTGCTTTTCTCGCTCTTTATTAATTCAGTTGAGCAAGATTTAAAGAAAATTCAAGCTGATGCCCCTCAAGTAGGAGGTCTTCCCATACCGGTATTACTTTATGCCGACGACACTGTTTTACTTTCCAGGACCCCCATAGGCCTCCAAAAATTGATGAATGGGTTTTACGATTTTATCCAGGGGAAGAAACTTAAAATTAATAATTCCAAAACTTTTGTTATGGTGTGTGGCAAAAAGGTAAAACATCTTAAACCCTTTTATTTTAAGGAAAATCATATTGAGACTGTTGCCAATTTCTGTTATCTGGGTGTTACTTTTAATAACAGAGGTTCCTGGGTCCCAGAGCAGACAAATGTTAAAGCAAGAATGGGGAAAGCCTCCCTAGGCGTCTTCCGCTTTGCCTCAAAAGTGGGAAGCCGCCGTATTATAGATATGTTGAATATTTATTAGCATAGATGTACATCGGTAGCATTGTATGGTTCTGGGGTTTGGGGACATTGCAATGTAAGGGCCCTGCAAATTATGGAAAACATGTTCCTCAAACGGTTGCTCTGCCTTCCACCTTCGGCATCCACTGTTTTAACACATATAAACTAGATCTGGACTACCTATCTGACCTAATCGGACTGAGGCCTCTGTTGGTCTGGAAATCCATTTTTACCAAGACGGAAACTGCCTTTACTAAAGACATTATCAAGGACTGTTTACTTTTGGAAAAAGTCTCCAACATTCCTTGGTTAAAATATGTGATTTCAACTGTTAAGGACCTGTTTGATATGGATGTGAGTAAAGACCCTATATGTATTAATTCTCTGACCAAACAGGAAGTCAAAAATGAATTTTTGCGGGTCAAAACTGATCTGCGGAAAATTGCAACAAAAGAGTATTCTACCCATGTTTTTTATTATTCCTTTAAAGAAGACGTTTCTGGTATACCCAGGTACCTTAATGCTATAAGTAGACGGTCTCATCAATTTGAACTTTCAAGACTGAGACTAGGCATTGTACATAACTTGGTTGCTTTTCCCACAATGAAATGCTACTCTGTTACCCCTTGTCCGTGTGACGGTTTAACTAAACAAAGCACACCGCACTTTCTCCTACTCTGCCCTTTGTACAAAGCCCTGCGTATTTCTTATCTTAAACCTATGTTTTTGAAATATTCTACGTATACCACAGGAAATGCAATGAAGTTATTATTTTCACTTGCGAGCCCGGATTTATGTTTCTTTACTGCCACTTTTATTTTAAAATCTATCACAGCAAGACTAAGTATGGTTTTCCCTTAAATTTATGTTTAGTAATACTTTACATTTCATGCTAAATTTTCTTGCCCAACCATATGATATGTACTTCCCCTGGTGTTGTAATTTTGAATGTGCAATGTTTTATTTGTATACTTTTATGATGTTTTTTAAAACAATCGAATAAAGTTTAAAAACTGAAACTGAGGTCAAAAACCAGTGAAGCAAAAAGCTAAAATTTGGGGTGACCATAGGATAGCAGACCCTACTCTCCTACACAACCCCCCCGCCCCCAAACGCAGGGACATTGAACCTAACCTTGACCAGATAAGTCTTCATGTTCTAAGTGGAAGTACCTGGAGAGACCATCTGCATTACCATGGTCAGTCCCTGGGTGGTGCTCCATTGTAAAGTCCATCCCCTGTAGGGAAATGGACCACCTGAGCAGTTTGGGATTTTTACCCTTCATCTGATTTAGCCACAAGAGGGGCTTTTGGTCTGTCTGAATTAGGAAGTGAGTTCCAAACAAGTATGGCCTCAACTTCTTCAGGGCCCAAACCACAGCAAAGGCCTCTCTCTCAATAGCTGACCAACGTTTCTCCCTGGGGGTCAGCCTTCTGCTAATAAAAGCAATGGGCTGGTCTTGACCATCTACATTAAGTTGTGAAAGCACAGCTCCCACCCGCAACTCAGAAGCATCTGTCTGAACAATGAACTGTTTGGAGTAGTCAGGACTCTTCAGGATAGGTGAAGAGCACATGGCCTTCTTCAGGTCATCAAATGCCTTTTGACAGCTAACTGTCCACTGGACCTTTTTAGGCATCTTCTTGGATTTCAAGTCATTTAATGGTGTCACAATGGACCCATAGTTCTTTACAAATTTCCTGTAATACCCAGTCAGGCCCAAGAAGGCTCTGACTTGTGTCTGGGTAGTTGGAGGAGCCCAGTCCTGTCTGGTCTGGATCTTGCTCTCCAGTGGTTGAACCTGACCCCCACCTACTAGGTGGCCCAGGTACACAACTTTGCTCTGCCCTATCTGGCACTTGGTAGCCTTGATAGTCAGGCCTGCCTTTTTCAGGGCCTCCGGAACTTTCTTCAGGTGGATCAGGTGATCCTCCCAGGTGGAGCTGAAGACAGCAATATCATCTAGATATGCTGCACAAAAGTCATCCAACCCAGCAAGGACTTGGTTCACCAACCTTTGGAAAGTGGCAGGTGCATTCTTCAAACAAAAGGGCATTACCACAAACTGATAATGACCACTAGGGGTAGAGAACGCTGTTTTGACTTTAGACTCTTCAGCTAACCTGATTTGCCAATAGCCAGCTGTCAAATCAAATGTGCTCAGAAATTTGGCAGAAGCCAATTTATCAATGAGCTCATCTGCCCTTGGAATGGGATGAGCATCTGTCCTAGTGACAGCATTGAGACCTCTGTAGTCCACACAAAACCTCATTTCTCTCTTTCCATCTTGGGTATGGGGTTTTGGCACAAGGACTACTGGGCAGGCCCATGGGCTCTCTGATGGCTCAATCACTCCAAGTTCAAGCATCTTTTGCACCTCAGCCTTTATACAATCCCTGACATGGTCAGTTTGCCTGTAGATTTTATTCTTCACAGGCAGACTGTCACCAGGATCCACCTCATGGGTGCACCAGTTAGTTTGACTGGGTGTGAGTGAAAACATGTGTCTATGGACCTGCAACACCTGTCTGCAGTCCATCTGTTGCTGCTCAGTGAGGCTGCCTGCCAAGGCTACTCCATCAACTGAACCATCATCAGGGTTCTGGGAAAGCAGGTCTGGGAGAGGGTCACTCTCTTCCTCCTGTTCCCCATCTGTGGCCATGAGCAAGCTCATGTCCTCCCTGTCAACAAATGCTTTCAAACGATTTACATGGAGCACCCTGTGGGGGCTCCTAGGGGTTCCAAAGTCAACCACATAGGTGACTTCTCCCTTTTTCTCAAAAATAGGGTAGGGTCCAGTCCATTTGTCCTGGAGAGCTGCTGGGGCCACTGGCTCAAACACCCACACCTTCTGCCCTGGCTGGAACTCAACCAGAACAGCCTTTTAGTCATGCCAAGCTTTCTGTAATTCTTGACTGGCCTCCAGGATTTTAGATGCTCTCTCCATGTACTCAGCCATCCTGGAGCGGAGACCAAGTACATAGTCCACAATATCGAGCTTAGGCTTTTTGAGAGGTAACTCCCATCCTTCCTTCACAAGACACAATGGACCTCTCACAGGGTGGCCACACAAAAGTTCAAAAGGGCTGTAGCCAACCCCCTTCTGTGGGACCTCTCTGTAAGCAAAGAGCAAGCAGGGTAAAAGGATGTCCCATTTCTGCCTAAGCTTCTCTGGTAACCCTTTTATCATTCCCTTGAGGGTCTTGTTGAACCTTTCAACAAGCCCATTGCACTGTGGGTGATAGGGTGTGGTAAACTTGTAGTTTACTCCACACTCCTTCCACATTGCTTTTAAGTATCCAGACATGAAGTTGGTACCTCTGTCTGAAACAACCTCCTTTGGAAAGCCTACTCTTGAGAAAACTGCAAGAAGGGCCTTTGCCACAACAGGTGCTGTTGTGGTCCTCAGGGGAATTGCCTCTGGATACCTGGTGGCATGATCCACTACCACCAGTATAAATCTTTGCCCAGATGCTGTTTGAGGATCCATGGGACCCACAATATCTATTCCAACTCTTTCAAAGTGTACCCCCACCACAGGTAGTAGTATCAGGGGGGCCTTTGTTGTGCCCCCCGACTTACCACTGGCTTGGCAAATGACACAGGAGCGACAAAACTCCTTGACATTTTCTGACATATGAGGCCAGTGAAAGTGAGGAACAAGCCTGTCCCAAGTCTTATTCTGGCCTTAGTGCCCTGCAAGGGGAATATCATGGGCCAAGGTAAGAAGGAAGCCCCTGAATTGCAAAGGTATGACCAACCTCCTGGTAGCACCAGGCTTGGGGTCTCTAGCCTCTGAATAAAGGAGCCCATCATGCCAATACACTTTATGGGTACTTTGAGCATTCCCTGCAGCCTTAGCAGCAGCTTGCTGTCTGAGGGGTTCAAGAGAAGGGCAATCTAATTGGGCCTGCCCCAGGTCTGCCCTTGAGGGTCCACTTGTCCCCAGAAACTCAACCTGATCAGGTTCAAGTTCTTCAGAGACAGTCTCCTCTTGGATCTCAGAATCAGCCTCCTGTGAAGTCTGATCCTCAACCTGGGGCAAGTGGGAAGGCACAGCCTTAACCCTCTTGCTCTTCCTCTTTGGTTGTGGTTGGTCTATAGTTTCAAGATCCACCACAGGTTCAAGTAGGCACTTCTTTGCCTGAGTTCTGGTTACAGCAAGGACATGTGCTGAAATCCCTAGCAATTCTGCATGAGTCCTGTACTCCACTTATGACCAAACTGAGTTTTCCAGATCATTGCCTAACAGACAGTCTACTGGGAGGTCTGCACTCACAACAACTTTCTTTAGGCCAGTTACCCCTCCCCAGGAGAAGTTCACAACAGCCACACTATGTGTAGTAGTGGCATTGCTTGCATTGGTCACTAGGTAATTCTCACCTAGTACAATCTGTCCAGGGTCCACAAAGTTAGGTGTCACCATAGTGACACTGGCACAAGTGTCCCTGTAGGCCTGAGCCAGTTTCTCATTAATCAAAGGCATCTGCCTATACTTGCCCCAGTTACTGGGACTCATAGTAGTGGGCATGGCTATGTCCACATCATAGAGCAGAACTGCCTGAGTAGGGATTCTGACTAGGCCAGACTCCATCTCAGTACCCAGGGTCAACCCTACTAAACCATTTGGCTGTGTACCACCACTGCTAACTGTACTAGGGGGTGCAGTTGCTTTAGGAGCTGCGGTGTTGGGGACTGGATTTTTCTTGGTGCATTCACTGCTCCAGTGTGAAACTGATTTGCAGGCATTACACCAAGGTTTCTTTGGGCCATCATTCTTCTTTTTCTTGTTTCCATTTTGGGAACCACCCTCCTTATTAGAATTAGTTTAGGGGCCTGAAGACTTCTGGTATTTTTCTTTATCTTTCTTATCTCCACCCATCTGGTCTGTTTTCTTCTGGTCACCACCATGGTTCTGGGGTTTCTGCTTAATCCTTGTTCTGACCCATTTGTCTGCCTTCTTTCCCAATTCTTGGGAAGAGGTCAGATCAGAGTCAATAAGGTATTGATGCAACAGCTGGTTCTGACAGTTATTAAGGATCTGCTCTCTCATTATAAGATTGTACGATCCTGTATAGTCTCAGACTTTACTCCCCTGAAGCCAACCCTCCAGAGCCTTAGTGGCACAATCAACAAAATCAGTCCAGTCCTGAGTCTGAGCTTTTTGGGTGTCTCTGAACAACAACCTGTATTGTTCAGTGGTTAGGCCAAACCCTTCAATAAGAGCACTCTTCAGGAGAGTGTAGTTGTTGGCATCCTCAGGTCTAACTGTGAGGAGCCTATCCCTCCTTTTCTCAGAAAAGGAGTACCATAAAATTGCAGCCCACTGTTCTTGAGGAACCTGCTGTACCATGAAGGCTCTCTCCAGAGCAGTCAACCACTTGTGGATGTCATCCCCTTTCTTGTAGGGGGCTACCATCTTTGTCAGGTTTCTAGTATCATAGGACCTGTCTTTCTCTTTAGGAATATTGCTGCCACCAGTGGAATCTAATCCACACAACGTTTGTTCTCTTGCTAAAGCAAGTTTAGCTTGAGCCAGAGCTACCTCTTCCCTCTATATCTGGAGTTGGACAGCCCTCATGCTGGCCCTATGCTCTTTCCTCTGGGGGGAAGTCATTCCCCTTTGAGATTCTCTTGAGGCACTAGAAATGTTAGACTCCCTAGAAGGGGATCTCACTCTCCTATTGCCTGGGAGAATTAGGTTATGGGATTTGGGGAGGTGCTGGCCCTCTCCATTCCCATGTTGGTCCAAGTTGGCCTGGTTAAGCCTGCCAACTAGTACCTGTTTACCCCTCTGATCTTGGTCTGAATCTTCATCTGCATCTGGCTCAGGGTCCTCTTCCACCTCTGGAGTGTTCACATTCTCTGGGGGGTTCACTCTCTCTCCTAATTCTTGGGGAACTGCACTAGCTTTCTCCAAGTCATCCTTTTCCAGGACAGCTATCAGGGAAGGAATGGTGGGGTTATGACCCCTTTTTAGCCCTCTTGCAATGCATAAGGCACTCAAGTCTTTATGGCTAAGTTTGTCATAGCTGGAAAGTGCCTTGGTAAGGTCAACCTCCACAGGTAGAGAGCTGGAAGCTTCACCTGTGCCAGATATGACTGCTAGTGAGGTGTAAGTGGTGCACTTACCTACACTAAGTGTTTTCCTTCCGTACCTTGCTTGTGAGTTGTAGGCAGGGTGTGCTAAGCCCTTTTATCTACAACTACTAAGTTTAGTAGAACTTAAATATGCTAAGCTTTGTTTATATGTACCTAAGTACTTAATGTGATCTTTCAATTTGATAAAAAGACTGCAATGGTAAAACAACAGCAAGCTCAAATCCCACCGTTGCCACCAATGTGAGAAGTTGGCCTGATATATGATGTCTCCAATTCTGGGAGCACCTTGTATCAGTCCAAAAAATCCCTTATGGTGTCTGGTTGTAATTCAACCGTATTAGACAAGCTATCCTAATGGTAGCATGGACTAAGCAGCCTTAAAGGCTTAACTTAAGAGGTCGTGTTAAGCGAGCTGTTTTACCAATCACAATCCTGTAATATCAAATGAAAGGACACCACACAAGTTATATATCATAAAAATATATGTATTTATACTCAGAATAATCCTCAGTACTCTTTATGAGTCTAGAAGCACAAGCGTTTAAACAAAAGCACAGTATAACATATGAAAGTTGCACAATTATGGATGAGGCCGGGGGGCCACGCAAACCATATATTAAAAAAGTGGTATAAGAGATACCAATCGAACAGTGGTTAGGCCTCGGGCCTAGGGAATCGCTGGGACTAATCGGGACTAGCAATGCTGAAGTCAGGAAAAGCCCGCGGGACTCGGGTGCAGCGCTTAACGCACACGCATGCACCAATGCAAAGTCAATGGTGAGTAAAAGTTATAAAGTTACTGTTTAAGGAACCTTCCGACTGACCTAGAAGGACAGAACTTTAGACACATACACTAGAGGTGTGTACCAGTGTAAGAACACCGGCGTTGCTGAGTTACCTCACCCACAGGAAGCGGGTGCACAGGTGCAAAGTTGTGTCGGGTTTCGTCACGTAGGTCGATGGTGCCTGAAGATGAAGATGCTGCAGGTGTCGAGAAGGAAAGTGTCCGGTGTGATCCAAGGGTGGATCAAAGCTGTAGAGTACCTGAAAGCAGAGGGGACAGAGTCTGGGTCACTCAGCAGTGACCAGGGTGGAACCAGGAAGGAACCAGGCAATGTCGGGCGCAATCAGGTGGTTGTTGAGAAGCTTGTCTCCGCTGCTAAGTGGGCTCTAGGGCATCTGTGACATCCAGGAGTAGATCACAAGCTGTCCCATAAAGGCTCTCACTGTCGGCAGTGTCGGCTTCTGGATTGGAGCTAACAAGCCTTGGCAAAGCAACCCATGCAGGATTCGAAGATCGCTTCTTGCTCGGACTAGGAAAGTCAGAGAGGTGGCTCCTTTTCAGGGGAGCGAGGGCCAGTCTGAAGCAACCAGACCAGCAGTGTAAATTTAAAGGTTCTTTGGTACTAGGGCCACAAGCCAATGGGCAAGTGACCGGACCAACGCATTGAGCGAAAAGATGCAGAAGGGCCCCACGCAGCACTCGGTGAGTGTAGAGGGGTGAGCTTCGGTGCAAAAGTGGCTTAGGGTTGGGGCTTCTCAAACCCCAATGCACAGCTTCGAGGGTGCCTCAGGAGCTGCATGGTCAGCGCCTCATGGTCTTTTCAAGATGGCCGGCCCCACGCTTAAGGTCGCCTCCACGGGTCTCAGATTTGCAGGGACTGTGGATCAGGCTGTTGGAAGGCAGGAACGCTGGGTCTTGTTGATCTCTGTTGCTCGAGTTCTGGCGGGAACTGCAACAAAGCAAACATTGAGGTGTGGGATGGTGCCTGTTTGCACAGGGTGGTCACTCCTTGACCACAAGGGAGATTCTTCAGTCTTTTACGTCGAGTAGGATGTCGAAGGGTCCAGAGTTTTGTTTCATAAGTTTCAGTCAGGATAATCTGATGTGCATTGGCACTGCTCCCACTCTTATTCCAAACTGCGAGCTGGATTACCTGCTAGGTCCCTCCTATGAGTGGGACCCAGGAAGGGGGTGGTTACACCCCTTTCCTTTGTCCAGAGTCGCACTGGGACTGGGGCTGGTGTGCCCCAGAACCGGTTTGACCGGATTATGCAAGGGGAAGCCTTGTGCTCCCCAGGCAGTGTCTAGTTTCTTTCAACCCGCCCTGCTACAATCCACTATCTCCTGTCTGGGGTGTTGTGACACCTCCCTGTGACAGGAAATCCTTTGTCTAGGCCTCCTATGTCGAGTTTTGGTCAGCAGAAGGAGGTCAGACCCGTGTCTGTGGCAGCAGCATCATTTTGTGATGCTGGGGCTCTGGTTAAGATTAACCGTGTTTCAGTAAAGTAACATGTCTTCTCCCTCTAGAAGGGTGGAATGCTACCCCCGTCACCAGGACTGGTGAGGGGGTAGTATTCCAAGTTGTATGACACCAAACACGACATGTTTTGAGAAAGCCAAACCAAAGTTTGCAAACAACCTCAAGGATTATAATGCACTTAAGAGTATATGGTATGGCATTATCCAGGAACAGCTTAGGGAATTGGTCCCAACAGCTGCAGACAGGCTCAGCTCATGCTAGAGCACCATCTCACATAAAAACCAAGCACTCTGCCTCCAGGATTGTTAAGACCTGCCATAGGAGTGACTGATAGGTACATATGTGTCCAGTTCTAGGTTTAGATATAGGTATACTATATCTAAGCAAGGGGTGATTACACCACCTTGCCCCAGCCGAGTGATCAGCCAGTTGTGTCGATTTAAGTGCCAGCCAGGGGTGGCAAAAGATATGCTGCAGCCCCTGGTAGGCCTTGGTGGCTCCAATGCCCTGAGCACCTATAGTGCATGGTACAGGGGCTAATAAGGGGTCCAGTTCCAATTGGGTTATGTACCTATAGTACATGTATGTGAATTTAGAGAGAGAACAGCAGGCTGTGGGTCTGATTAGCAGGCCCATAGCCACATTAAGTCGAAAACCAGTGAAGCAAAAAGGAAAAATTTGGGGTGACCATAGGATAGCAGACCCTACTCTCCTACAGGAACAAAAATAAAATTCCTGCTACGAGTCCCAAAATTAAAGGCAGGCCGCCAAAGACAGAATGGACAAAACTCGGGAAGATGCCCAGAACTGCTTCAAATGGTGCTAACAGTCCCTAAGAAACTGTCCTAAATACATATCCGATGCCACTGGTATCAGACATATTTAAGATTTGACTTAACATTTCTACAAAATGCACGGGGCAATTTGTCGATAAAAGGGTATGTATCTCTGCCGCTATCCTTGCAACTTGCAGATCATATGTCTCTTTGGACGAGGTCAAAGGCACAGTTGTCTGTTAAAGAATAGACTTCATTCTGCTTAAAGTATCAATTTGAATAGAAGAGATATTCAAAGAAGGCCATAACACAGCCTCCATATCTGGATTGCTGTGTGGATACAATACTTTATTACAGCAAATGACCCTGGAAGTAACGGTCACGAGGTAGGCTTTCCCTGGCACCATGCCACAACAGCTGTGGTCACTCCTTAGAATGTAGCTGCCGTTGGATAGTTGTCTGAAAAATGGCTCTATCTGTGTTGCAGGAGTGCCATGCAGGTGGCATGAAAGGTTATTTGAAGACCCTTTGCAGGCTCCATGCAAGTTAATACCTTAACACAGAAGTGTACCGCTTAGTGATTTTTTGCAATTGTTACCCCTAAGGAATACCTCCTTTTTTCCTTCACTATAACATTTGTGTGTATAAGGTAAATCCCAGGTTGATTTGATGTATCTTTTACCCAACCTTTCATACTGGCCTGCTGGTATATACTCTTGGCAGTATTTAAACTGGAAAGTTGTTATCGGAATTGAAATTGTTCCGTGTATTATCCATTCAATGACAGGTCTTTCTGACATTGTCAATGGTAATCTCTCAAGTTTTTCAATGCTCAGAATCGTATAATCTGCTCCTTTTTGTGCCAAACTGATTTGTTTATCAGTAAGGTTAAAGATACCGAATAATGACGTTGTGTTGATTAAACGCCATGGTACGTAGCCTGAACGTAGATTTTGCAACGTCCAGCCGAGCTGTACAATAGAACGCAATTGGGACTGACCATGTTGTAACATTAGCAAGTCCTGCTCTATTATATCTATAGCAGATGATACAATGCTGTCCAGTGAATATATTCTGGAGGACAGAGTCGTTAACCCATTGTCCACTACAGAAAGTGATTTTTCCAAATTTATACAATCAATTTCTCGTATTTTTTCTGCTGTTTCAATTTGCATTACTTTTCAAGCTTCCTTGTACACAGCGTATATACCGGCCGCTATGAAATGTTTTTGACGCTGTTTGCGTGGTCCCATTATGAAATCACTGAAATCAGCACCGTCTTTAAGTAAAGTCAAGTGTTGCTTAATTTCAGCCAGTGTGGATTTCTGTAGCCACTCAAGGCATAGTTTCCCTACACTGTATGTTGTAACTATCCCTGGATGTTGTCTCTGGGAGTATCTTGGGTCTGGCCTGGTCATTTTGAACCCCTGTGTTTTGTTCAGGAATCTATCTTGACAGTTATTTGTGTCTAATAATGTAATTTCCTCTTCCAATTTTTTTTTGACTGACTCCTCTATAAGTTGGCCCCGATCTCGTATTCCTTCCCCTGGTTTTTTAGTAGGTTCTGCCTGCTCATACAGCTGCTGATAAAATTTCTCGAATACTCTTAAAATGTCCTTGCTTTCTGTATAACTGATATCCTCCTCTTCTATACATACAATAGTATTTCTTGCTTTTTCCTGTCTTAACCTGAGGGCAAGTGCTCTCCCTGCGTGCTCACCGGTCTCATATCTTTTAACCCTATTTGACTGGTATTCTCCTGTTGCTTTTATAGTTACCTCTTTCTGGAGTGTGGCTTTGATTGTCAATAAAGCGTCCTGACTTACAGTGGTATTAACCCCTTTGATTATATCCATCATATGTTGCTCTTCTACTTTTACTAACTCTTTCATTAAACCCTCAATCTTATTTCTATCTTCCTTTCTTAATCTTGCTGAGCAGCTAATAGTTTCACCCCTCAATGCTGCCTTAAAAGTTTCCCAAACTGTATTTCTAGACGCACTGTACCTGTTTGCTGCGAAGAATTGTGGGACCCATTTTTTCAGATGATCTATAAATCTATTATCGCTAAGGAGCTTTTTCTCAAAAGACCAAGAATTACTTTTTCTTTCCCTCTGACCTATATTATATGATAGAATTAATGGGTTATGGTCAGAGACCACTTTAGGAAGTTTAAGTATGTCAACTTTCGGTAATTCAGAGGACGAGATCAAGAAATAGTCTAATTTCGTGTATTTTTGGGCAGGATTAGAAAAGTATGTAAATCCAGAATCCAAGGGGTTTTTAGCCCCCCATACATCAAGCATCCCATGAGAGCTCAGAAGAGATCGAATGGATTGATAGACCTTGGGTTTACGACCTATATATGATTCAGATCCGACCCAATCAGCCTAAATATTAAAATCCCCCGCTATTATCAACGGTGTAGCCCATCCCACAAGTTCAGTTTCTAAAAAATCAAATATTTCGGGCTCATCCTGATTGGAGCCATACGTCACACATAACGTAAAACCGAGGTCTAAATCAGCAATTACCCATCTCCCATTACTATCCGCCTTCACTTTCCTTGCTTTACCTAGGGAACCTCGAATCAGTATAGCTACACCTCAGATTGTAGACGTCTGTCTAGAGCAGGCTACTAACTCAAAGCCACCCAGGGAAAGTGGATTACGTTTGGACCATGGGAGATGGGTTTCTTGTATACAAATAATATCATTTCTTTCATGCCTTACTAAGAATGCCAATCTCTGCCTCTTCCTCCAGTCATTCAGACCTCCCACATTAATAGTGCATATTCTAATGCTTACCATTTAATTGTTTATATATCTCATCACTTAAATCCTTAATCATGTTGTTGTCTTTCTCATCAAATCTTTGTCCAAAATTGTACCACTTTCCTTTTTTCTCCTTTTTCCACCCTTCCACCACCCAATCCCACCCCCACATCCCTCCCTCCTCCCCTTCCTCCTAGACCCTTGCCCCATCCGCCCTCCCCACCCCCCCTACTCTCCCCTCTTTGTGAGGCACACAGAACTAGTCTGTGTTGGTGATGGAATACAGTGATTCCAGTGAGGAAGCTAGCATCAGTTACAACTTAGTACAAAATTTGTGGAGCCCAAAACAAATCTACTTACTATAAAACAAAGAAAAAAGAAGAAATAACCAAACTATCAGTATTTCACAACCCTACGCCGCTACCGCTTATAACAGCTCGTTCCTGCATTACGTATCAATACATTGACAGTAATAATCATATGGAGTCCAAATATTCTTGAACTTTGATCTCTGAAGAGAAGAATAAAGTCTTGCCCTTATTTACTATCTTCAGCTGTGCAGGATTTAACAAAAAGGCCTGCAAATTCTTTTCCTGACAGGGCTTAATCATCCCTCTTAGCCGCCATCGCCTTTCCACAGTAGTGTGACAGAAGTCTGGCCTGACAAAGAAGGATATTCCTTTGGCATTTCTTTTTGTATTTGGTCTTGAGAGGTCTGATATAGCTTGCCGTAGGACAAAGTTCCCAATGTAAATCAATACTGTTCTTGGATAGGCCCCCTCCTTTGTGTTCTTTTTAATGTTAAAAGGTATAGGATGGACTCTTTGAACTTCTGTGGGCCAGTTCCATCCATTTAGTTTGGGAAAAGCCTGGGCGAATAACTTGATTATGTAAGCCTTAACGTCGGACCCCTTGTTTCCCTCCGGAATTCCAAGTACTCGCAGGTTATTTCTGCGTAATCTATTTTCCATTTCTTCTAATTTCCAATGGATATCGGTCATCTGCGCATCATATGTCCCAACTTTAGAGACCGCAGCTGCCACCTCTCTCTCAGTAGACACAATCCTATCTTCTAAATTTGCCACTCTGTCACCCGTAGTGGCGCAAGCTTTGGATAGTTTTTTAACTACCCCCTGCATTTTTTTCATGGCAGTAGGGGCTTTCTGATTTTCCCTGCGGGTTTCCTCCCTGTGAGCGATAATCTCTTGATGTATTCTCTCTAGGAGTGTCATTTGTGCTGATTCCATGGCCAAACCATCTTGCAATGAACTATCCAGAGGCTGATCCCAGCTTGGCTCATTTTTGTTACCTGAAATTTTCTGGGCTGTTGCCGGTTGCTCTAGTTCAGGGTCACTTTCCGAGTCTGTGTAAAAGGAACCACCATCTTCATCCTCAGACCATTCTTCGCCATCAGACGTGGAATAGAAGGCCTCGCTTGGGGCACTTTCCTTCACATCCCCATTTTGTTCTCTATTTTGTTCTCCACCTATTCAAGCGCCTGTATTAGAAGTAACATTTGCATTGCGGGAATTGGCCTCAGGGAAAGCTTCAGGTCCCGATGGGATACCTTTAGAAGTATATAAAACAATAGAAACTGAAATCACTCCGCTTCTGGTTGATTTGTTTAATGGGGTTATGTGTACAGGATTAACACCCGCCTCTTGGAAAGAAACAAATATAGCAATTTTCCATAAAAAGAGGAAATCAGCGGAAAAGGCGGGGTCCTACCGACCCATTTCACTAATAAATTCCGATACCAAGTTGTATTCAAAAAATTCTGGCAAAGAGGTTGGGCAGGGTCATTGGCGGTCTTGTATCCCCATGGCAGCATGGGTTTGTCCCCGGTCAGGGTACAACCGATCATACTTGTAGGGCAATATCTTTTTTTGACGCCCAGGCTGCCGTGGGGGGGGATGACGCTATGATCCTGCTCGACGCAGAGAAGGCTTTTGACCGCATGGACTGGAGCTTTCTCTGGGCCATTTTAGAAGCGAGGGGATTTGGTCCCAATATTATAGGGGCTGTTAAAGCCATGTATGTAGAACTGACAGCTAAGGTGACAGCAATGGGCGAGAAATCGGGGGTTATACATATAAAGAGAGGAACTTGGCAAGGCTGTCCCTGTTCCCCTATTCTATTTGCGTTGTATATTGACCCCCTCATACAGTGTATCCTTGATTGTCCAGAGATAGTTCCAGTGATATGCAATGGTTATTCAAGTAAAATACTGGCCTACGCTGACGACCTTGCAGTGTTAACAAATAATCCACAACAAACCCTTCCTATCCTGATTCAGATGGCTAAACTGTTTGGGGAAGAGTCAGGCTATCTTCTAAATGAAACAAAAACGCAGGTTACCTGCTCCAAAAATATAGCCAAAACTGACTATAGATTCGTCGACTCTGCCATATATTTAGGGGTGAAAATTAATGCCAATGTGGAGAAAATTGTAAGCGAGAACTATCCGCCACTTATTAAGGACATTGAGAAGGAATTTAAAAGAATAGATGTGCTACACCTCTCATTAATAGGAAGGGTGAATGCAGTTAAAATGTCCATGTTCCCTAGAGTTCTCTACTTATTTCGGGCCATCCCTTTAGTAAAGGAGGACAGGATCATGAAACAACTTGAATCTATGTTTATCAGATTTGTGTGGCAATATGGCAGGGTAAGGTGATCTACAAACTTAATGGCACTGCCCAGAGAAAAGGGTGGGATGGGATTGCCGAATTTAAAGTTATATCATTGGGCCTGCTTGTTAACCCAAATGACTATTCTAATTCAATCTACATCTGTACCTGATATGACACCTGGGTTTGTAGATCAACAATGTCCGCCTCAGATATATAGGATGTTATTGGGGGAAAAGGCTATAAATTTATTCCAGTGTGAATTGGAACAAAGCTTTTATAAAAAAACAGGATAGAAGACACTGCTTGGCGCATGGCAGGTTTGGAAAGCAATTATGAAAATTTTTAATATCCCGAAAGTTAATTCCTATCTGCAACTGTCTAACTTGTCCCTTTTTCCTCAACTAAAAAAATATGGTAATTTGCTGATGTGGAAAAGGTCGGGGCTTAGATCCTTGGGAGATGTGATGGAAGAAGGTGAAATCCTGGCGTTCGAAATTTTGCAGGAAAGATTTGGTATTCCAGACAGTCAATGGCTGGTATATGGTCAAGTTACCAGGGCAATTAAGGCAGTCAGACCACGGATTTCACGTACAGCAGATTTCCCAATGATTGAGTTATTAAATAGAGGTTGTAGGAAGATTAAGATTTTATACAATTGTTTATTGGATCAAACCCCGGACGATATTGAGAAGGTTGAGTCTAACTGGGCGACAAAATTAGGAGATTCTGATGTCGATTTGGATCTTGCTCTCATATTAAATAAAAAAATATTCCGGGCATTAAATCTTTGCGTGCAACACTACAAGACTATTTTCAATCTTTACCATACACCTGCGAAGATGTTTGCCTGGGGTCTAAGCGAAAATGATAATTGTCTCTGATGTAATGAAAGTCAGGCTGACCTTATACATATGTTTTCTTCCTGCAAACAGTTGGATAATGTTAAAAAATAAATAATGACATTTATGGAGGGGCTGCTAGGTCAGTCCATCGACCTATCCCCTACCTTAATTTTACTGGGTACAGACTCTAAGTTGGGTCTAGGTGAGGCTGAAAGAGATTTAATGTTTTTATCTGTTGCTGTACTCAGAATTTTAATTTCTGCGGCGTGGAAAGATACGAACCCTCCATCCTTCCAGATGTGGCTTTCAAGATTTCTAGGAATCCATAACATAGAATCTTGCCTCTATGAATATAAAAGCAAGAGGCAGCGTAAGAAGGGTATACGCCTGTGGGCTCCTGTAACTAATTGGAGAACAGAAAGAAATGGCTAAAAAATGTTCATCTCCAATTAACTGAAACTGATTTCTATCCCTATTTATATATTTATTCTCCTTGCTCCCGCTAACAAGATTTATTTAAAAAATGTATGTAAATATATCAAATGTATATCAATTTCTTATCATGTATGTAATAATTTTCGAAACTTGTCCTTATATGTACCAGACAGTTATTTGTGTCTGTGAGCCAGATCAACCACTTTTTCCAATCAGGATGTGTTCTGTTTTGGTGTAAAATATGTGTAAAATATGGGATACGTCTATCTCCACATCCGTAGTGCTATTACTATCAGTTATGGGTTTCGGAATAGAAAGTTTATTTAAGTCTTTTATCTTAGCTAGGCCAAGACAAGTAGTTTGTTGAATTGTGTCATTCAAAAATATGATTTGTTCTGGGATCATGCAGGCTCTAAATAATGCTTCTAGACCTTGTACCTGCCAGTCTTTTGTACCCCAGATGGTTTTTGTTTCAATGTTGTTTTTCCAAAATTCAAAACCAAATGTAGACATTTTGTCATAACATTTTTCTGAATAAATCAATTTAGTATTTGTCAACATTGTTTTCATTCCTGTCCTATTTAACATTTTGAAATAAAACGTTTTTGGATCACTGTTGTTAAACCCTGAGAAGTACTGGAATTTCTCATAGAATGTTTTTGAGCTGCCTTTTGGCGGAGTTGGACAATGTTCCCATTGGTTATAAGTTAAAACATCTCTAGGCTGAGCAGTTTTATGCAAATAGTGATCTCCAAAGTGATTATAACAGTATAACTCCTCATAATTTGATGAACCCTGTAAGTAATCATGTTCTGTAAATTTGGCTGACATTATTAAATCTGACATCATATTATTAATGTTTTCAAAGTCCCAATCATCAGAGAAAGTACTTGGTGTCACAAAGTCACTTAATGAAACCTTGAACTGATGTGGATATTTCAAGAGCTCAATCGGGCCATAGATTTCATAATCCGTTTTGTCCCATGCTACCCACCGTGTATTGGATTGGCTGTGAAGTTCACTGATGATAGTTCTCTTTTCTCGATGTGAGAGGATGTGTGAGGCTTTAGGACCAAGTTGATGTTCTGGCTTGCTGTGTCCATTGTACTATATTTTCCATCAATTAATTTACCCAAACATAGAACCATGATGAGCCAAAGCAGGAGGAAAAGCACACCTAACACAATCCAAAATTCAATCCATGGTGAAATCAGATATGTTTCTTTTAGTTGGAGAAAAAGTTCAATTACTTTGTCTTTGAAAGTTTTTGTTGCTGGAGTTTCTTCATGCTCGCTTGGATCTTCAGAAAAGTCATCGAAATTGATGAAGTAGCCAGATGCAGTTCTGTCAATTGTTGGAATTGCTTCCGGATTTTCATTTGCTTTTGCATTTTTCTTTGTTTCATTAGCATAGTCTGAGGCTACATCGTTGTAGACAGGTGTTTCTTGACGAACTGTTTCAATTTGGGTTTCAAGAGGCACAAGTTTCATGGCATTGTTGCATAGTCCTTTTTTATTCACTGTAGATTTATCAAATGCGATTAGTCTCTCAGTTTGAACCTCTTGGATTGTAGCAAATTTTGAAATTCTGCTATTGCTTGGGAGTCCACTGGGCCTACTACTTATTATTGGCCACATGATTGTGGTTTTACCAGGTCGATGGATACAACTCAGTTCTCCTTTTTACCAGCAAGTGGCGGTAGTACAACTGATCTTGTTCCGTTGATAGCTAAGACAGGTACTGCTTTTCTGTAAGAAGGCCCAAATTCCTTCTTCACCGCGATCTTCTCTCTGACTAGATCCCCAATCTTTGGAATCCAGACAGGTCTTGCTGGGACAGGAGGTTTTTCTTCAGTGGCTGTTGGCTGTTACTTTTACTTTATATTACTCAGGCTTCTTCTTGTTTCGTTCAAGTCCTGTAAAACAGCCAAACGGTCTTTGATATCAAAGGCTTTTCTTTCTACCACTGAAGTGAGTCTATCTAAATCCTAAATGTGCATTCTAGTACCAAACAATAGTTCATACAGAGTGAGACCTTTTAGAGAATTTCATGGAAGATTGTTAAGACTACGTTGGACACCTGTTAAATGTTTGACCCACCCATCACCCGAACCTAATACCCTCGCCTTTATAGATTGCTTTATGTCTCTGTTTTTTTCTTCCACTACCGCATTTCCCTCAGGATGGAAGGGAGAAGAGTACCGCAACGCAATGCCCATGCTGGCCATGGCCTCCTTGTAAGCCCTAGAGCTAAACGCAGGACCCTGGTCAGAATGTAGCATGCCAATTGCGTATATGCCGATAAAGACTCGCAAATCTTTTATAACAGTTCTGGCGTCAGCCGAGCACTGGGGTCTTAATTTTAAGTGGATCTAGTCTTAAACCTTATGGGTACGTATTTCTCTGGCTGGATTTCTGCGTATAGATAGCCTGATGCTTTCTAATAAAGGAGTCTTGGCAGTAGTCTGGTCCAGCTCACAACTGCGATCTCTATTGCAGTCTGAACAATCCTTTGCAAATTTGTATTGTTGCAGGCTCATCCCTGGCCACCAGTATTCTGATTGTAATTCTTTCAGAGAGTTTACGATCTCTCGGTGCCTTGGACCCAATCCCATATGTGCCACTTCAATCAAGAAGACTCTCCGATTCGTGTTTAGAATTACTCTATCCCCCACTCCAGGGATTTGAGCAAAAGGAACGGAGTTTGCATCAATTATGTATGTATTACTGAGTGGATAGTTCAGAGGTAATGCTGCATAGTCGCCTTTTAAAGACGCTTTTACCGCAAGCATGGTTTCTCCGTCTATGTGTTTTTTAGAATGCTTTTTTGTGGCTACGGAAGCCGGTTGAACCGCTTCCGCTGTGGCTCTGTCAGCCAATGAATTCCCTGCAACGTGAACGCCATCACGTCGATTACTCAGTGTATGTATCACGTGAGTCTTTCGTAGTTCTTTCTACAAAAGAACTACCTGTTTCCAAAGCTTTTTATGCTTTATTGTGGCACCTGTGTCATCCTTGTAATCGTTTTGAACCCAGTTCTGCATGTCAATATTGTAAGCCTTCACGCAAGAATGCGAATCGCACACTATTAGTGTCGGGAATTCACGATCAGCATTTTCAAGCGCCATCTTTAAAGATCTGATTTCAGCTCGCTGAGCTGAACATTTTCTGAGTGATTCAGTTTTGGTGACTATTGGTCTGAATTTACCAAAGTGCCAGCGACCTTTAACAATCGCGCACGCTGCGTTGTAGGATTTTTTTATCCACATCGTAATGTTGTGCAAATCTGTCCATGTAGATTACACAAGAGTATTGTTGAAGAGGCAGAATTTCGATTGGCAGAGGATATTCTTCTTCATATTCTAGATCTTCTAGTTTTTTCATTTTCGGGTCAAAATAGTACTTCAAGTCTTCTGCAGCAAGAGAATTTTCCCATCGTATCCATTTTGGATGTAATGCCACTGCATTTAAATTGCATGGGCTTGTTAATGCCTCAAGGGCTGATTCTGCTGTTAAAACAGTTATTCTTTTGCCTTGGACTTGGGCTCTTTCTTTTGCTACAGCAGTTTGAACCACTATCAGAATTTTTTCAGTTGAACTGAATTTCATTTCAGCTTGTGTGCACAAAGGAGATTTGTAAGCTATTGGTACCGTTTCTCCCTCATTAGAAGTCAGGTACGTGAATCTGCATCTTCCTGGGATGACTCGGATTACAAGGTTGCGTACGTATTCGAGAGTTTGCAATTTTGTTTTAGTTAACATGTCTGTTTGCAATGATCTTAAAATTTCTGTGTGTTTCTGAGTCCAATTGATTGGTTTGAAATCAGGTTTTATTAATTCATAGAGAGGTTTAACCCTCTCTGCATAATTTAGAATGTATGGTCTTCCGAAATTCAGGAAACCTAGTATTGATTGTAAATTCTTCAGCATTTTTGGTGCTTGGAGTACTGCACACTTCTCTAGGAAGTTGTCTGCAAGGCTCTTGCCTTCACTTGTTAATTCGTATCCTAAAAATAGGACAGTTAGATGGGCAATTCATGACTTTTTAAAGTTGAATTTGTAACCCTCCGAAGCGAACCCAAGTATTATGGTGTTCACTCTTTTTAAGTGAGTCTCCAGGTCATCATCTGTGAGATAGATGTCATCGACATAGGATAATGCCTCATCATCATATATTTGTAGTAACTCTGTTACCCTTGCTAAGAATAATCCTGGGCTATTCTTGAATCCCTGTTGGAGTCGACAGAAGTGTTTTTGCCACCCCATTATTGAGAAAGCGGTTAAAAACCTGTTTTCAGGTGCAATGTTTTGACAAAAGAATCCATTAGAGATGTCTAATATCGTTTTATATTTTTTGCGCACAATAATATTCATTAGTGCTGCACTGTATGACTTTTGTACTGCAAATGTTTTGCAACAGGAGTTTAGGTGTCTCTAGTCCAAAACTAGATGATATGAGTCGTCTGGCTTGGAGACAGGAAACAAAGGATTGTTCATTTATGAGGTGCATGTTTCAATCACCTCTTGATATTCAAGTTGATCTAAGATCTCCCTGACTTGCTTTTTAGCTTCTTGTTTGACTGGGTACTGCCTTTGTGCAGTGGGTTGATTTTTTAACTGGATTTTGTGGTGAGTAGAATCCTCATCCCATCCTACATAATTTTTATATAATGCAGAAGCTTGGGCCACTGCCCATTTTCTTGCATATGTGTATTTTTTATGAATTGGTATATGATTAGAGAAGGCAGGCATAATCATTTCTTCGCCATGAGGGCACTCCCTGACAAACTCTGGTGGCCAGTCTTTTTCAGCTAACAGGATGTCATAGCCTTTCGAAAGGTTATCCTAAAAGAGACCCTTTACTTTCCTAGTCTTGTCCCCCTCCATACGCAGTGTTATTTCGTATAATTTATGAGGTTTGCTAACTCTGGTATCTGCAGTTTCCACTTGAATGTATTCATTTGTGTTCCCTGTCTCCAGATGATTCATCAGGATCTTGCGAGCTAATGTCACTTCTGCTGCGCTGTGTAGCATTGTCTGGGCCCACTCTCCGTTTTTCAGCTGTGTCCTCAGAATCCTCGGCATGTTTAATTTTAATACTTGCTACCTTCTTTCTGGGATATTGTGATTTATTACTTTGATGAGCAGGTTCCTTGTCTTTGGACTTGATGTGCTCTTCTTTGTGTTCTGACCGTCCTCTCCTTTCCGATTTCTGTGAGGAAGATCGAGAAAGATTGAGTGAGAGGGATCGAGAGGGACGTGTATCAATATCTTGATATCTATCAGGGTTTCTTAATTTATCTCTATCTCTAAGGTTGTAACTTTTTTCAGAGGGCTCCCTTTGGGGAGACTTGTTTCCTCGGTCTGGAGATTTTTCTCTCCGTTGAGGAGACCTTCCTCTGGACTGGACTCGTTTTTCCCTGGGAATGGACTGCTTATTACCATCCCAACTCTTTTTTGGAGTATTCAGATTATTTTTAAGAAAGTTTTTTTCAGGATTTTCAGTTAGTTGGGGTTTTACTGGTTTCCCACCCAAACTATCTCTACCTAGTTCTTCATAGGATCTTTCTATGATTCTGGCAAGTTCAAATGGTTGGTCTGCTATATCTGTTTCTTTCAATTTCTGCAGGTAGGTTATGTCGTTCATTGCCAATTGAACTAATTCTCTATATGCCTTTGTTAATTCTTTTATTTTAACTAAAAGTTCTTCGCTTGACATTTTGTTAATGTCGGGATGTGGTGTGTAGCTGGCTAAAACCGGCCACGTGGCTCCTGGTCTACCTAGTGGACCGTGCCTGGTGATGTGATTTTGATGTTTTAGGGCGCCTTTAAACCAGAGCAGGTGCTCTTGGTTTTTTAGTGGGATTTCAACATCCTCGAAAGGAGTGTATTCATCCGGAGGTTCCCCTATTTTGTAATTGTGGAATTCTTTTGTTATAGCGTTTGCTGCTGGAAAGTGTATCCATGAATAGAATACCTCTGTCTGCCGATATTCATGGGCCTCTACCATGAATATGACTGTACCACCTCGTGATGTCAGTTTTCTATAAGTTTAATAGTTATAGCTCTTCTTACGTTGACTGGAATGAGTATAGCACTCGGGTCATTTTCTTGGATGGTTGTGTAATCCGCTATTAGCTGAGCTGTTATTCTAGCTTGCTCTCTTTCGTCTTCACTTTCCACCATTTTTACTGATAGAAAGGTTGTTGCAGATCAAGTTTCAAGGAAACAAAGATTAGGTGCACAATATTTTGGAACACTGTATCCTTCAATGTTGACTAAACCAAAAACTAATACATAGGAATCTCTTCCTACTAAGTTCCGGCAGATATTAACCTTTCACCCACTCCAGACGTCTTTTGGAGTTTTTACAGAAAAATGGTTCTGTGTGAAAAAGCACGACTGAGTTACTCTAATGTCTTGCGTTAGATTATCGCCTTACCAAACGTTGGGCGCCATGTAGTGTAGTTCCTATATTCCCAATAGGCTCTGCGCATTGGAATAATATAAACAGCAGTGTAGACATAGGACTGAGGTCGACTAGGTCTCTACTGACTATATTAGACTTAATTAGTTTTGCCAGCTAGCTCAGAGGTCACTAGAAACGTTCTCGAATGTTCAGGAAAGAGTTAACTCTCTGGATTTAGACAAAAAGGGATTACCTGCTGAGAACCATATAACATGACAACTTTGCTCCCTCAGAATAAAGAGTGTATCTCTAGAGTCGTGTGAAAACAATAGACAGTTATTTCCCCCAGTCAATCGTGCATACTTAGTTTCACCAGAGTGCAGAGAAATATAGAGATGGGCGTTTTCAATAAAAGATGGTATTTTATTGAACAGTCTTCTTTCTCATGCAAGAGAAATGAATTGCTACTATTGCAATAATTATCATAAAGTAAAGTACGTACAGTAAACGAAGTATTATGAAATAATACTGTAAAAGCATTTATATGGTTTCTTAGCCATATGATACTTTAAAATAGATAAAATATATACATACATAAAAACATTGACTAATGTACTCAACTGGTGCTTCTAACTACGCCTACCCCGGTGTACCTGACCTAAGCCTAATACTTGGGAAGGAGTACGTAAGTTGCAGTTTTAAGTTAAGTTGGTTTTTGCTAAGAATCTGAATCAAGAATTCGCTTAAGGGTTTAGTCAACTCCGTACCTGGGTAAATAGAATGTAGGACGTCTTGTATTTCTCTCTCAGGACTCGATATCCCAGGAATCCGCAAGGTTGACTGGAAACACCGAAGCTGGATTTCTCGGCAGGAGAAAAGACAGCGTCTCTCTCAGTGCGTCAAAAGGGAGGGGCGGCTTCCGTGGGCTCTCGCATCAGCTGGGCTCTCGGGCAAATAGACAGCCGCTCTCCTCCAAACCACTGTGTGTTTGCTAAAGGCAACTGTTGGTATATTTATACCTGAAATGTGCCGGGTTTGACGTAAGGTTGGACATAACACGTCACTAAGAACTAACAGTTCTTTCTGGACTCCAGGAGTTCTTGTTCAAATCAAAACAAAAGCAGGGGGGAATTTCCCGGGCTGCTGGAGGCTTGGTTTGTTTAAAGAACGCGTTGAACTTTCTAGGAGTCTAGGGGAGTAGCCTTGCCGTATTTGGACTGCATGGGCTATTACTAAATCTGGATATGAGTCTTATGCCTTTATAAGGATATAGGTTGTTATAACCACATAAGGGCATAAATTGGGAATATCGAATTAGGGTCCTAGATAGAAACACAACACAGACAGGGAAAGAAGAACATACTCAGGCAAAAAGACATACCAAGCTTCCTGAGCAGGGCCAGACAGGAGAAGAAGAACACGTTCAGGCATCAGAAAAAGCAAATGTAGTAAGATCTAAACAGGATCAGTTAGGAAAACAAGAACAGGTTCATGCAGAAGAAGATCAATTTGAGATAAGACCTGAACAGGACCAGATAGAAGAAGAACTAGTTCAGGTGAATGAAACAACAAATATATGACCTGAACAGGTAGATAGTGACTCTGAAGAAGAGGAAGAACGGATTGTGCCTAAATATAACGATAATAAAGAGCTCGAGAGAGAGACAAAGAGGGTGAAAGTGCAGAACAAGTTAAAAGGGTCAGAAAAGGTGACAACTGGCCAGGTGGAGTCAAACGGTTAAAATACTATCTCAGAAAAAAAAATGAAAGACCTGAGCAAATAAATGAGGTTACTAGACAAACTCAGTCTAAGCAGTCGATTGTGAAAAACACTCGAAGAAGTCCAAGACTGAGAATTTTTTACAATTAATTCAAGGATCCTGAGTGGACTTACGTAATATTGGAATAATTAGAAAATTTTGATTGGAGTGAAGAGACAGAGGTAGAAATAAATGCTGCACAGATTGATGAAGGAAAAGTGAGGCCTCCTTGACACCCAGAGTTTGAACTTGCAAAGAAACAAAAGAAAAGAAGGGACATCTTCTTAGACTAAAATGACTAGAAACAGGGTTACTTAATGACCAAAACGAAGTTGCGCTCAAAGATGTTGTAGAGCTTGTATATGTAGCATTTTTTTAGTAATCACAGTAGGGATATTTTTAACAGTAGTGGTGCCCTATTTGATGATAGCTAACAGAAAGAATGATACAGTTAATAGTGGAAAAATATCTACAATAATAGGAGATAGGGTAGAATTAGAAGCAGCAGATGAGATAGTTGTACATCACACAGTAACAGACAATAAGACATCATTAAATGTCTTCACAAAGTTGTTATTCCAATATGTAGATACAATGGAGATTAGTGATTGTTATGTATGTATGAAATTACCAGCTTCAGTATCAGAAGGTGTCACGTACCACCACTTACCTTTAACATATGGCATTTCATGTAGTATATTAACAAGTTTGTTCTATAGATTAGGGAAACTTCTGTATTATTATTATTCAAACGTAGATGTAGTATTAGAACTTCCTATTCAAAAGAATATGAATCCAGTACTTAGTAGACAAGATGTACAGTTTATTGGTGAATTTTTCTTAACAATGAAGTTAATAGATTTAGTTAAGGCACACAAGAATGATCTAACATGCACATTACGTGAAGAAGAGAAAATGTTTTTGAATTTAGTTTAGGAAAGGAGACAGGATTTCCAAAAGAAGGCTGCTGAACAGAAAACACATGTAACTCCATGGGCGGGGATTTATGCAACTGGCAAGGCTCATGCTGCAATGTCCTTAGACTTTGAGAAAAAATGGAAACCCTGCTTCCATAGGTTAAAGACAGATTACAATAATGTATTCATTGGTTCCAGTGAATGTGAACAAAAGTTCTTATTTCTGGGAGGTTAGGGACTAAAAGGGGGAACTGATCCGGTATTTCCTGGGGTGTACTACATGTGTGGGAATAATGCTTACTACAAGCTGCCTGCATGGTGGTACGGGAGTTGCTACTTTGGGATAGTATTTCCGAAAATATATAATGTAAAAAGAATCACTGGAAGCAATGAAAGCACTAATGAACTAACACGAAGAAAGAGAGCTAGTTTTACAGGAATAATAGGTGACATTTTTGGTGCATTGATACCTTCACTGGGAGTCATTTTAAATTCACATAGAATTTGTGAATTGTCAACAGTAGTTTATCATCTCTCGACTGATACTGCTGGGTTTCTTGATGATTAATACGGAAATAGTTGCGATTAGATCTATGGTTTTACAAAATCGACTTGCTCTTGATATTTTATTGGCAAAAGAGGGCGGAGTCTATAGAATGTTGAAAGTCCAGCATTGTTGCACTTACATACCTGATAAAAGCAGGGAAATTAGAGGGTATGTTAAGAATATAACAAATCTTCATGAAGATTTGAAACCACAGGAGGTTGACAGCGTATGGGAAAGAGTAACAAAGAATATTTCTTCAATAGGGACTTGGTTTTCTGATATAGGGAAAAGTATTTTAGGTCAAATAATTCTTCCGTTAGTTGGTATAACAATAATAGTTTTAACAATAATGATATGGTGTAAAGGTTGCAAAAACAAAGGAAAGGGAGGATATGAAGTGAATGAAAAAGGAAAGAAAAGGAAGTTTGAGGAGATTCAGTTAGAAGAAATGAAAGGTAAGTTATACAAGAAGATCAAAGATTTAGAAAACAAAGATGAGATGAAAAATTAAAAGGGAGGAAAAGAAACTGTTGGCATCTGATTGGGATGGGTAATTTTGTGATGGCTCAAAATGCCTTTAGAGAGGTGATTGATGGAGCAAGGACTCGTAGAAAAGAGACTTGTTGGAAGCAATCATCTCATTTAACTCCCTAACATGTTATTAATTATGTATTATGTAAAACTAATTCGCACCACATAAAAACGAGGGTTAGTGAAGCTTCTGTATGTGTTTGCTAACATGAATAACTTGAGTGGCTTTCTAAAATGGGTGCAAACAGGAAATCTTTATTGGGCATGGATCAATTGCCTCTATGCAGTATGACGAGCTGTCGCTTGTTCCACTAATATGAAGTCTTGAAGACTCATGTGCTCTGCATCTGTTTGCTTGAAACTAAATGGTGTGAATTTGCTAATGTTAATGAGGGGAAAGTATTAATGAGTAAATGGGATTAAAGTAGAGATGGATGGTATACAGTGAATCCAAAACAAAAAGGGAGCGTAGAGGTATTGACAGAATCACCCTCCTAGTCGAATTATATAAACAGAAAGATTCTATCAAAGTGAAAAAAGTGATGATTTTTATATGTATTTTTATTTATTTATTTACAACAGGTGTTACTAGGCTCTCTCTAAAGTGTGGAAAGATGAGAGCACAATGTGCTTGTTAAAATACCCCTCACACACTAAAAAGTCCTTTAGTGTCATGCTTCATCATAGGGGTCTTCCCGCCCCTATAACGGGACGGGCGTGCTACGACCAGACGGACTACGCGGGAGCACTTTGAGATGTGACAGAGGCTATGTGTGGGTGTAAGGGTGTCAGTGAAAGTGTAGGGACCTAACAAAGTGATGGTGAAAACTACAAAAAAGTTAAAAATTCCCTGGCTAGTAGAAAAAATTATTTATTCACTTCTCTAGCTGGGAACGTTAAGAAGGGGATTGTGAGGTAGAGCAATAGCTTGCTACCTAGTCGACATGTTTCGTAAGCAGTCCCCTACTGCTTACTCATCAGGACCATATATTTGTCCCTACTCCTAAAAACTCAGTTCTACAGAAGTATGCCTACTGTCCTACAAACAATACAGCAAAAATAAGCTGACTGTTTGGGCTTCGGGGCATGAGCTGGCCCAATTGAAGCAAGGTAATTCAATGAGTACCAAAAATATTGACCTATTACGGTCTAATTTTTGGTGGTTATCAGTGCCCCATGAGCTTACAGGCAGGGGTATTCAGCACGGTTAAATCACCGGCCACAAAGTGAATCCTTATTCCTACCTTATTCCTTATCCTTAATCCTTATTCCTACCCCTCGGAGTAGCACAGGGGTAGGAATAAGGATTCACTTTGTGGCCGGTGATTCAACCGTGCTGAATACCCCTGCCTGCAAGCTCATGGGGCACTGATAACCACCAAAAATTAGACCGCAATAGGTCAATATTTTTGGTACTCATTGAATTACCTTGCTTCAATTGGGCCAGCTCATGCCCCGAAGCCCAAACAGTCAGCTTATTTTTGCTGTATTGTTTGTAGGACAGTAGGCATACTTCTGTAGAACTGACTTTTTAGGAGTAGGGACAAATATATGGTCCTGATGAGTAAGCAGTAGGGGACTGCTTACGAAACATGTCGACTAGGTAGCAAGCTATTGCTCTACCTCACAATCCCCTTCTTAACGTTCCCAGCTAGAGAAGTGAATACATCATTTTTTCTACTAGCCAGGGATTTTTTAACTTTTTTGTAGTTTTCACCATCACTTTGTTAGGTCCCTACACTTTCACTGACACCCTTACACCCACACATAGCCTCTGTCACATCTTAAAGTGCTCCCGCGTAGTCCGTCTGGTCGTAGCACGCCCCGTCCCGTTATAGGGGCGGGAAGATCCCTATGATGAAGCATGACACTAAAGGACTTTTTAGTGTGTGAGGTGTATTTTAACAAGCACATTGTGCTCTCATCTTTCCACACTTTAGAGAGAGCCTAGTAACACCTGTTGTAAATAAATAAATAAAAATACATATAAAAATCATCACTTTTTTTCACTTTGATAGAATCTTTTTGGTATACAGTGAAACCATTTATTCTTGAAAGTAACATCTGTCTTTCTGACTTTATTATTAGTGCACATTTGAGCCTCTTGGGTATGCCTGGAGTGAGCCGTGTCACATGAGTTTTGCGCATGGCAAGTGGAAGTCAGCCTGGAAGGATGATGTGTGGTTCAAAAAGAGTGCAAGACCACTGCCTGCCTGAAGCCTGGGAACCTGGGATGGTGCAGTGAGCTAAAAAACGGTGTTGGATCTAGCCCTGATCTCTTGACTGGGTGAGAGCTTTCTGCTTAATTCAGAGACTCTGTCCCTCACCACCCCTTGTTGTAAATATTTTTGTCCACCCTAAGCGTGGAAGGGTATTCTCAGATGTGAGACCCTTGCTCATTGCACCATCAGGATTCAAGCAAACCGGGCCGAAGACGGCTGTAATGCCAGAAACCGGTCCCCGGGAGCTTGTTTCCTTCCCAGTGTAAGAATTGGCTTTTGTAGTTTGGTTTGCCCTGTTCCCATCATGCACTGGGACAGGAACAGACTAATTTGCATACAGCCAGGTTCTGAAACTGGGATGGTGCAGTGAGCTAAAAAACGGTGTTGGATCTAGCCCTGATCTCTTGACTGGGTGAGAGCTTTCTGCTTAATTCAGAGACTCTGTCCCTCACCACCCCTTGTTGTAAATATTTTTGTCCACCCTAAGCGTGGAAGGGTATTCTCAGATGTGAGACCCTTGCTCATTGCACCATCAGGATTCAAGCAAACCGGGCCGAAGACGGCTGTAATGCCAGAAACCGGTCCCCGGGAGCTTGTTTCCTTCCCAGTGTAAGAATTAGCTTTTGTAGTTTGGTTTGCCCTGTTCCCATCATGCACTGGGACAGGAACAGACTAATTTGCATACAGCCAGGTTCTGAAACTGGGATGGTGCAGTGAGCTAAAAAACGGTGTTGGATCTAGCCCTGATCTCTTGACTGGGTGAGAGCTTTCTGCTTAATTCAGAGACTCTGTCCCTCACCACCCCTTGTTGTAAAGATTTTTGTCCACCCTAAGCGTGGAAGGGTATTCTCAGATGTGAGACCCTTGCTCATTGCACCATCAGGATTCAAGCAAACCGGGCCGAAGACGGCTGTAATGCCAGAAACCGGTCCCCGGGAGCTTGTTTCCTTCCCAGTGTAAGAATTGTCTTTTGTAGTTTGGTTTGCCCTGTTCCCATCATGCACTGGGACAGGAACAGACTAATTTGCATACAGCCAGGTTCTGAAACTGGGATGGTGCAGTGAGCTAAAAAACGGTGTTGGATCTAGCCCTGATCTCTTGACTGGGTGAGAGCTTTCTGCTTAATTCAGAGACTCTGTCCCTCACCACCCCTTGTTGTAAATATTTTTGTCCACCCTAAGCGTGGAAGGGTATTCTCAGATGTGAGACCCTTGCTCATTGCACCATCAGGATTCAAGCAAACCGGGCCGAAGACGGCTGTAATGCCAGAAACCGGTCCCCGGGAGCTTGTTTCCTTCCCAGTGTAAGAATTGGCTTTTGTAGTTTGGTTTGCCCTGTTCCCATCATGCACTGGGACAGGAACAGACTAATTTGCATACAGCCAGGTTCTGAAACTGGGATGGTGCAGTGAGCTAAAAAACGGTGTTGGATCTAGCCCTGATCTCTTGACTGGGTGAGAGCTTTCTGCTTAATTCAGAGACTCTGTCCCTCACCACCCCTTGTTGTAAATATTTTTGTCCACCCTAAGCGTGGAAGGGTATTCTCAGATGTGAGACCCTTGCTCATTGCACCATCAGGATTCAAGCAAACCGGGCCGAAGACGGCTGTAATGCCAGAAACCGGTCCCCGGGAGCTTGTTTCCTTCCCAGTGTAAGAATTGGCTTTTGTAGTTTGGTTTGCCCTGTTCCCATCATGCACTGGGACAGGAACAGACTAATTTGCATACAGCCAGGTTCTGAAACTGGGATGGTGCAGTGAGCTAAAAAACGGTGTTGGATCTAGCCCTGATCTCTTGACTGGGTGAGAGCTTTCTGCTTAATTCAGAGACTCTGTCCCTCACCACCCCTTGTTGTAAATATTTTTGTCCACCCTAAGCGTGGAAGGGTATTCTCAGATGTGAGACCCTTGCTCATTGCACCATCAGGATTCAAGCAAACCGGGCCGAAGACGGCTGTAATGCCAGAAACCGGTCCCCGGGAGCTTGTTTCCTTCCCAGTGTAAGAATTGGCTTTTGTAGTTTGGTTTGCCCTGTTCCCATCATGCACTGGGACAGGAACAGACTAATTTGCATACAGCCAGGTTCTGAAACTGGGATGGTGCAGTGAGCTAAAAAACGGTGTTGGATCTAGCCCTGATCTCTTGACTGGGTGAGAGCTTTCTGCTTAATTCAGAGACTCTGTCCCTCACCACCCCTTGTTGTAAAGATTTTTGTCCACCCTAAGCGTGGAAGGGTATTCTCAGATGTGAGACCCTTGCTCATTGCACCATCAGGATTCAAGCAAACCAGGCCGAAGACGGCTGTAATGCCAGAAACCGGTCCCCGGGAGCTTGTTTCCTTCCCAGTGTAAGAATTGGCTTTTGTAGTTTGGTTTGCCCTGTTCCCATCATGCACTGGGACAGGAACAGACTAATTTGCATACAGCCAGGTTCTGAAACTGGGATGGTGCAGTGAGCTAAAAAACGGTGTTGGATCTAGCCCTGATCTCTTGACTGGGTGAGAGCTTTCTGCTTAATTCAGAGACTCTGTCCCTCACCACCCCATGTTGTAAATATTTTTGTCCACCCTAAGCGTGGAAGGGTATTCTCAGATGTGAGACCCTTGCTCATTGCACCATCAGGATTCAAGCAAACCGGGCCGAAGACGGCTGTAATGCCAGAAACCGGTCCCCGGGAGCTTGTTTCCTTCCCAGTGTAAGAATTGGCTTCTGTAGTTTGGTTTGCCCTGTTCCCATCATGCACTGGGACAGGAACAGACTAATTTGCATACAGCCAGGTTCTGAAACTGGGATGGTGCAGTGAGCTAAAAAACGGTGTTGGATTTAGCCCTGATCTCTTGACTGGGTGAGAGCTTTCTGCTTAATTCAGAGACTCTGTCCCTCACCACCCCTTGTTGTAAATATTTTTGTCCACCCTAAGCGTGGAAGGGTATTCTCAGATGTGAGACCCTTGCTCATTGCACCATCAGGATTCAAGCAAACCGGGCCGAAGACGGCTGTAATGCCAGAAACCGGTCCCCGGGAGCTTGTTTCCTTCCCAGTGTAAGAATTGGCTTTTGTAGTTTGGTTTGCCCTGTTCCCATCATGCACTGGGACAGGAACAGACTAATTTGCATACAGCCAGGTTCTGAAACTGGAATGGTGCAGTGAGCTAAAAAACGGTGTTGGATCTAGCCCTGATCTCTTGACTGGGTGAGAGCTTTCTGCTTAATTCAGAGACTCTGTCCCTCACCACCCCTTGTTGTAAATATTTTTGTCCACCCTAAGCGTGGAAGGGTATTCTCAGATGTGAGACCCTTGCTCATTGCACCATCAGGATTCAAGCAAACCGGGCCGAAGACGGCTGTAATGCCAGAAACCGGTCCCCGGGAGCTTGTTTCCTTCCCAGTGTAAGAATTGGCTTTTGTAGTTTGGTTTGCCCTGTTCCCATCATGCACTGGGACAGGAACAGACTAATTTGCATACAGCCAGGTTCTGAAACTGGGATGGTGCAGTGAGCTAAAAAACGGTGTTGGATCTAGCCCTGATCTCTTGACTGGGTGAGAGCTTTCTGCTTAATTCAGAGACTCTGTCCCTCACCACCCCTTGTTGTAAATATTTTTGTCCACCCTAAGCGTGGAAGGGTATTCTCAGATGTGAGACCCTTGCTCATTGCACTATCAGGATTCAAGCAAACCGGGCCGAAGACGGCTGTAATGCCAGAAACCGGTCCCCGGGAGCTTGTTTCCTTCCCAGTGTAAGAATTGGCTTTTGTAGTTTGGTTTGCCCTGTTCCCATCATGCACTGGGACAGGAACAGACTAATTTGCATACAGCCAGGTTCTGAAACTGGGATGGTGCAGTGAGCTAAAAAACGGTGTTGGATCTAGCCCTGATCTCTTGACTGGGTGAGAGCTTTCTGCTTAATTCAGAGACTCTGTCCCTCACCACCCCTTGTTGTAAATATTTTTGTCCACCCTAAGCGTGGAAGGGTATTCTCAGATGTGAGACCCTTGCTCATTGCACCATCAGGATTCAAGCAAACCGGGCCGAAGACGGCTGTAATGCCAGAAACCGGTCCCCGGGAGCTTGTTTCCTTCCCAGTGTAAGAATTGGCTTTTGTAGTTTGGTTTGCCCTGTTCCCATCATGCACTGGGACAGGAACAGACTAATTTGCATACAGCCAGGTTCTGAAACTGGGATGGTGCAGTGAGCTAAAAAATGGTGTTGGATCTAGCCCTGATCTCTTGACTGGGTGAGAGCTTTCTGCTTAATTCAGAGACTCTGTCCCTAACCACCCCTTGTTGTAAATATTGAAGCCTGGGAACCGGCAGTACAAGACCAGAATAAATAAGACCACATATTAAAGTGAAACATTTGTATCGGATGTAATGTGAATGCGAGTGGGAAAATAAAACATGAATAAGAATTATGGGGATAGGTTTATTAACAAAGGTCTAACTGAAAAGAATGATAGGTAAGTATGGTGTGATGATCTTCCCCCCTTGCTTGACCAATCAGAGTTAGTATTTTTACGATATTGAAACATTAATGGGTGGTACATGAGGAATGAAAAGGTATAATTGAGGTAGTTTTAGTTAGTTAGAGAGGCCTTGATGCTGAATGCTGCAGAGCTCGGGATGCAGTCGGATTAGCGAGTGATGCGGATGAAGAACTGAATGCAGAGCTTAATATCCTAAATTATTAGGATTAGAAAGAAGAGAGTGTCAGAGAGGGGTGCGACGTATACGTCGGTGCTAGAGAGGTCATCTATCCTGTCCTGAATCCTTTCCTGAAGTCTTTGTCTTCTAATCCATCACGGGGGACCCTTACCAGCCATTTAGCCAGGGGGGTTGGTCTTCACACCATCCTAGGTAAATATACATTTTGTGACTGTGCAGCTGCTCTTTTCTCTCTGTCCTCTCCTTTCTGATCATAGTCATTGCAAGTCTGAAGTATGTGTTGATGATATGATTAATTGAAATCTCTCCTGTGAGTATTGGTGAATGTGCTGTACTTTGAAGTGGTTCACATGCAAATAATTTAGATAAAGACTTACAACTTAAAACTTTCCAGAGTCTGTGGTTATTTACTTTAAGAGTAATGGGTAGAATTAAGTTATCAATTTCACCATCAACTAGTCCATCGACCAGAGGAGAGAACTTTTTGTTCCGTGAAAGGTTGGTTAGGAATAAGAAATAATCAAGCTTGAGGTATGAAAAAATAATAAACTTTGACTTCAGCGGTTTACTCAAATTGTGTGTTTTTATGGGCCCAGGTGAGTATATGGTATTGGAGTATCTGTTGTTGATACGCCGCTGGATCAACGGAATCAGCATAACATTGTTACTAGACCATAGATAGAGGCCCTGGTTCCAAGAACAGTGGGTTTACACTCCATGGAAAAGAAGTGAAGATTCAGTCCCTTAAGATTCAGTATCCTGATCATAGGAAAAACCTGACAGCATATTATAAAGAATTGACTGAGGCTGCATCCTCGACGGTTATGACTCTTGTGGATATTGAGATGTTCTTTGGCTTGTTGGTTCCGGTTGATATTTGGAGACAAGTGCACATGCATGATCATGTTGCAGAATTAGGGGGTACCTGGGATCAAATAAAGGCATGGGATAAGGTGAGGAAGCCTGGTGAGAAACTTAGAGTGGAGATGCTTCACTTGCAAAGCTGCATTATTACTTATATGCATTCACTCATCCCGCCAAGAAAGGTAGATTGGGACAAGCGCTCAGCTTGTCATCAGAAGACAAGAGTGTGTAAGATTTTTTCACTCGGTTTGAAAGAGTTTTTCTGGACTACAGTAGGCAGGATTTGTCTGTTGATGGAGGTAGCTGATTGTTTGTTAATAGGTTTGTGTTGAATCTACTTCCGGAGATCACAACTCGGTTGCAGGCTTCTGAAAGTACTTAGTCCACTTCTTTCCCCTCTGTTATTTTGAACATGGCACAGTATTATGAGCATAGGGAAAATGCGGACAAGGAGAAGACAGAGAAAAAGCATAAAGACTTGAAGAAGGTGTTGTTGCAGCAGGCTTCAAGGGGGAATAGTAGGGGACATGGTGGTTCAGGCCGGCACCTTCCGCGTTCTAACCAGAATAAGCCTGTAGGGCCGAATCAGTGTGCATATTGTAAAGAGGAGGGACATTGGCGTAGCGAGTGCCCGGTGTTCTTGCAGAAAGTCGCACCCCTAGAGGATGAGGTTCTCGTGGATGGGGTCGTGGAGCTAGTGGACAGGACAGAGCTCAGCATGATGCAGCCTCACTGGATCGTCCGAATTGTAACTACTTCGATGACAATAGGGGCGGACAGTATTATCACGGTGACTATGACCTGGACAAGATGACATGGATGTCTCAATGCCATGACAGCCAGGGAGAGGGTGAGTAACTAGTTCAGAAACCTGTATATCAGCGCGGTCCTTACGTTACTGCAGATTTGCATGGCATGCAAAGAACAGCTCTATTTCTCGTTCATTGGTCCCCGGGGCAGCTGTGTCTGGCCACAATAATGTTTCAGTAGGATTGTCTTGTGTACCGGTTGTGAGCTCCATTTCTAAACCTCTTACATTGACTATAGGCCCTTTGAATGTGGATTCGCCATTCTTGTTGACATCCAATTGCTGAGAAAATCTGATGGGCTTAGATTTGTTAAAGAAATTGCATGCTACCTTTTAATGTTCCCTGGAAGGCGTTTACAGGACAATATGGCCGAATGTAGTCAGCACTAAGCAGTGTCTGTCCAAAGATGCACTCCTCCATGCTGAATTCAAGGATGTGCCACCCACGTTGTGGGCAACGGGTAACATTGACATAGGACTATTGCAGATACCCCCAGTGTCCATTAAAATGAAAGACAATGCCATTATGGCTTGTATTCCTCAGTACAAGATACCGCAGGCAGGGGAGCGAGACTAATTATACAAGACTTGATTAAGTCAGGGGTTCTCGAAGAGACAACTGCAAATGTGTGTAATAGCCCTATTCTTCCCATTCTTAAGAGGGCACCTTCAGGCTCCTCTGATGATCATCCAGATATTTATTGTTTTGTGATTGACTTGCACAAAGTTAATAAAATAGTTCCTCAGTTCCCCGTGGTCCCTGACATTACTGCCCTTTTGATGATGATTCCTTCTACTGCAACATTCTTCTTAGTCATTGATCTAAAAAATGCATTCTTCAGTATTCTGATCGATTCAGGTAGAAGGTACTTGTTCGGTTTTACACTAGCTGGCAGAAGCTTTAGATTCTGTCGAGCTCCTCAGGGCTATACTGCGAGCCCTAGTGTATACAGTCAAGCTTTAAAAGCCCAATTGGATTCCCTTGCGCTACCCTCAGGTAATGTATTGCTCCAATATGTAGATGACCTTCTCATCGCTTCTGACACTGAAAAGGGTTGGAAAGACAGTACGGATAAATTGTTGTTGCATTTGGCACACCACGGACATAAAGTGTCCTTTTCCAAATTTCAATATTGTCGACAGGAGGTCACCTACTTAGGTCACCTACTGTTAAAGGAGGGTATGAGATTGACCAATGAGCGCATCAGTACCATTGTTAAAATGCCTATCTCTAAAACTCAGAGTGATGTGCGTGCTTTTATTGGCATTTCGTCCTACTGTCGCCAATGGATCCCAAACTACTTGTTACTAACAAAACCCCTGCTTGCACTAACTACTAAACATGTGCATGAACACTTGCCTTGTATGTCTGAATGTCAGCAGTCTTTTGAGCAATTAAAAGTTGCGCTTTGCTCTGCGCCTGTGCTTGGTACGCCCGACTATACAAGGCCATTTATGCTGTACGTACACGCGACGGCTGTTTGTGCACTTTCTTTCATAACACAAGCCTTTGAAGGTAAGCAAAGGCCATGTGCTAATTTTTCTGCTCTTGACCCAGTTGCAAGCGTCCTCTCGAGTTGTCTAAGAGCGCTCGCAACTGTGGCCGTCTCCTTAAGGCAATTGGCTGGGCTCGTACTTGATACTGACCTCACCGTCATGGTCCCCCATGCAGTGGATACCCTTTTGAATAAGACCAAGACACAGCACCTCACCAGTGCACGTCTGACTGGTTATGAGCTAACTCTCTTTGCACCACATGTCACAATTAAAATATGTGCCACTCTGAACCCATCCACGTTGCTATCCCTCCCGTCTGAGAGTGAGGAAATAGACATACATGATTGCATCTTCTGGACGGAGAAAGAGACAAAAGGATGGGTAGACCTGACTGATGTTTCCTGATCTGACCCCCATGGGGAACTATATGTTGATGGCTCTTGTTTTAAGTTACCAGATGGCACTACAACCTCCACATATGCAATCACAGCACTGTACACAACAGTTGAGACGTCACAAGCTCCCTTTCAGTCGGCCCAAGCTGCTGAGCTCGTTGCCCTTGTTCGAGCCTGTGAGTTGAGTGAGGGACTGGCTGGCAATATCTATACTGACAGTCAGTATGCCTTCAGAGTCACCCATAATTTTGGACGGCTCTGGGCAGAAAGAGGGTTTCTCACTTCCCATGGGATGAAGATCCAGCATGGCCCTCTTATACCTAGGCTTTTGTCAGCTTTGACACCCCCTATGAAATTAGCGATAGTAAAGTGCAGTGCCCACAAGAAAATGACTGATGATGTGGGTAAGGGGAATGCCTTTGCAGACCAGACAGCTAAGGAGACAGCCGGAACAAAGATGAAAAGGATGTTTGTAGCAAGTCTCACTGGGTAGGTGCCTGAGGTCACCATATTTGAGGATACGCTGGAGAATGTCAAGGAGAGACAGAGCGAGGAAACAATTGAGGAATTAGCAATATGGCAAGAAAGCACAGCACGTTTGGATGAGGATGGGTATTGGATTAATAATTTAGGAAACAGAGATGGATGCTACCAGATGCATGTGTCCTTCCCATAGTCACCATGGCACACGGGCCAGCTCATATCAGTGCTAAAGGCATTTGTAAGTTGGTAGACCCTGTATGGCAAAATGATAATATCCCAAAGACTGCTGCTCATTTGGTTGTATGGTGTCTATGATGCACAATCCTGGAAAGGTACCCCTACGCCACCTGGTAATTTAGCACCTCCCACTTTCTCTTTTGAGGCAATCCTACCCTGTGACTGGTCAGACCACCACATTATCACATTCTTCATCAACGAAAAGGTCAAACCTAACCCGGCCCAACCCACCAAAACCAAGATCTGGAAAAGGGACATGAAGAATCTTAACCCCAACTCCTTGCCTTCCCACACCCGCAGTTTCCTCCTTCCCCCTGCGGGCGTCTCCGATGTTCACTCTCTGACCGACCTCTACCTCGACTCTATGACCTCAGTAATCAACGAAGCCGCCCCCCTGCAACTGAAGAGAGTCTCCACCAAGAACTCAAACCCATGGTATGATGGTAAACTCAATGAAGACAGGCGTGCTATGCGAATGGCAGAGCGCACCTGGAGATCTGACCCCTCAGCACTGCACCTTAAAACACTTAAGAGTAAGAGAAATGCCTACTTTAGGAAAATCAAGCGCTCAAAATCAGACTTTTTTAGCCAACAGCTGGACCAAGCAAAAAACCGACCAAGAAAACTGTTCGAGCTAGTCAAAGCCCAAACCAAAATGCAACCCATACAATCAACCACCACAAGAAGTGATACTCCAAGCTGTGAAGACTTTTCTGCTTTCTTTAAGCTAAAGACCGACAATATAAGAAGTGATCTCCTCAATGATGTAAACCGATACCCCAGCCCCATCACCATCAGCACAACTAACACTCAACCTAAAAACAACACGTCATGGACATCCTTCGTCACCTACTCTGAGGAAACAATTCACAAACTGCTCAGCACCTTGAAGCCCTCTAATCACCTCACAGACCCCCTACCGGCTAATGCTGTAAAAGACTTCACCCCCCTGCTCCTCCCACTCTGGACTAAAATCATTAACGGTTCCCTTCAACAAGGGCTCATCCCAGACTCCCTCAAGGTAGGGCAAGTCACGCCTATCCTCAAGAAACCTACAGCTGACCCGGCCGACCTGAACAATTACCGCCCTATCACCAATATCCCCACCTTGGCCAAACTGCTAGAAAAATGCGTACAACTCCAACTGACAAAACACATAGATCAGTTTGACCTTCTCAACTCTCATCAATCAGGATTCCTGCAAAACACAGCACCGAAACGGCTATGACTCACATAATTGATGACGCCCTCCAAATCCTTGATCGCAATGACTCCTGCCTCCTCATCCTTCTTGATCTCTCCTCAGCATTTGATACGGTCAAACATGAGAATCTACTGGAGTTGTTAGATACCAGAATGGGTTTATCCGGGACTGTCCTCAAATGGTTCACTTCCTTCCTACATAACCGGTCTCAGAAGTTCAAGATCAACAACGTGCTATCCTCATCTGTGCCCGTAACACTAGGCATTCCACAAGGATCTTCCCTATCCCCCACATTGTTTAACCTCCTCATGGAACCACTCACCACCTTGCTTCAGGCATCAAATGTATACTTCCATATGTACGCCGATGACACTCAACTTTACCTCAAGCTACAATCCCCGGAAGACATCAAACCTCTGAACTCCACACTAAGAAGCACCCAATCTTGGCTGACTGATAATCACCTCAAACTAAATGCTCTGAAAACTGAGTTCCTTCTGATCGCACCTCCTGCGAAAAAAGCCATCACCCAAACCTGGCTCAATCATCTAACCGCACTCAATGTTCAGCGCACCATCATGGACTCCGCGAAATCCCTAGGCATCACACTTGACTCAAATCTCAACATCCAGCAGCACATTAGCAAAGCAACTAAAGGGGCTAATTTCCAAATCAACACTTTGAGGAAACTCAAACCCTTCCTCCCACCCATGGACTTCCAAACTGCTGTACAAGCCCTAGTCATCCCTCGCATAGACTACGGAATTGCGGCCCTCAGCGGGCTCCCCCTATCAACAACGGCACCCCTAAGAGCCTCCCTGAATGCTGCTGCGAGACTCATCACTGGCTCAAGAAAACACTCTCATATATCCCCTGACTTAAAAACCCTGAACTGGCTGCCTTTTGAAGCCAGAATACAGTTGAAAATTGCCTGTATGACACACTCGGCTGTACATCACAAGTCAACCAACTACCTCACTCAAAAGCTGACTATATCAGGAGGCTCGAGATCCAATAGAAGCACAAAAAACCTCCTCCTGAAACCTCGAAGGTTCCGGAAGGTTAAAACATACAAACGCTCCTTCTCAGGAATGGCACCCAGGATCTGAAATGCACTCCTGCCTGAAACCAGGCTTATCTCCTCCACTGCATTTTTTAAGAAAGAGGTAAAAGCCATCCTTATGGCTAAGTTCACCTGAGCTCTAGTGTTTCTGGATCAAAGACATTGCGCAGCTTTCTGTATTATTGGTTTCCTGATTGTTCATCGTGTTATACTCCTACTTGATTGCTTTCCTACCTTGCAACTCACCTACTACCTACTGTATTATTGGTTTCATGATTGTTTAATTTAATTTAATTTAATTTAATAACGATTTGTAAAGCGCCTGGTGACCCAAGGGCATCCCCGCGCTGTAGGAGTTGTAATCCAGTTGAGGGAGAGGAAGAGAGGAAAGACGTTTATTTAGGGAATAGGTGTGTCTTCAACTTTTTGCGAAATACCAGGTAGTTGGGTTCGAGTCTGAGGGAACATGGTAGGGCGTTCCATCCAGTGGCTGCTTGAACAGAGAAGCGTCGTCCTCCTGTACGTGTCTTTTTGAATCTGGGAATGTTGGCCAGGTGCTCATTCTCGGATCGTAGGGATCTGGGTGCTTTGTAGGGTGTGATCATGCTGCTGAGGATCGCGGGGCCAGATCCGTTGATCAGCTTGTATGTCGTGCACATGGCTTTGAAATGCACCCTTTGGCGCACAGGGAGCCAGTGCAGGGCCTTGAGGGCAGGTCTGGCGGACACTCTCGAGGGAAGGTTGGTGAGCAGACGTGCTGCAGCGTTCTGTGTCCGCTGCAGTTTCGTCAGGGTGACCTCAGGGGCACCAAGGTAGACCATGTTGCTGTAGTCCAGGCGTGACAGTACTAGTCCCTGGATAAGCAGTTTCCTGGAGGCAGGTGGCAGTAAGGGGAGAATCTTGCGGGTCGTGCGCATGAGCCCGAAACAGGTGCCAGAGGTTTTGGCTGCTTGCGTCTTCATAGAAAGCTCTGGTTCGAGCCATACGCCGAGGGTCTTGATTTCACGCTTCGGGGGAGGGATTTCTCCAAACACGTCGGGCCAGAGTGCTGGGGGGATGGTCGTCCATTGTTTCCCCAGGAGCATCACTTCCGTCTTTGACCCATTTAACTTTAATGATGAGTCACTCATCCAGCTGTGAATTTCTGTGAGGCAGTTGGTCAAGTTGTTTGGGTGGTCGATTAGTTGTGATAAGGAGACGACCAGTTGAGTGTCATCAGCGTAGCTTACCATTTTTATGTCAAATGGTGTCACCACGTCTTCAAGGGGGGCCATATATGCATTAAAAAGCGTCGGGCTCAGGGAAGAACCCTGAGGGACCCCGCTTGTGAGGGGGAGGGTGGACAAGTGGTGATTGTCGTCCCATACCTGGAACGTGCGCCCAGTGAGGAAGGATTCAATCCAACTGAGTGCCGTCCCGGTGAGCCCTGCTGCCGCGAGTCGATGGAGAAGGACACGGTGGTTGACTGTGTCGAAGGCTGCGCTGAGATCCAGGAGGATCACTGCCACTGACCCTCCTGAATCCAGGATGCGCCTTGCCTCCTCGATAACGGCAAGAAGGGCGGTTTCTGTGCCATGACCCGGGCGGAATCCTGTCTGGGATTGCCGTAGTACGTTGTTAGTCTCGAAGAACTGAGATGATTGTCCATTGACCAATTTCTCGGCTACCTTGCTGATACCGGGGAGGAGTGATATTGGTCGATAGTTTGACATGTCCGCTGGGGATCTATGACAGAATTTCGACTACAAAAATATCGACCTACAAGAATATCGAGTCAACAATATCGAGGGCAAAAATATCGACATCCTATCTACAACATGGTAAGTACAAAAATATCGAAAAAAAAATATTGATGTTAAAAATATCGTTTTTTTTTTTAATATAGAAATGTAAAATTAAGTCTATAAGACTAATAAATAAAAGAAACATATTTAAAAGTATCTAATAATATTTAAAAGTAATAAATAATACATATATTAAGAATACATTAATTAAATATATACAGTAAATATGTAATATATATACACTGAACAATAAGTATTAATAATTATTTTACGAATTTAAAAATTAATGAAATATATTCTAATTTACTAACACATTTACAAACATAAAAGAGTAACATAAATAAAATGTAAGTAATATAAAAAATAAAATAAATATTTGATATTTTAACAATTAATTAAATAAAACGTTGGATAGCGTAAGGCTAAAAATTTCTATTCCTACTCCAGAGAGTACAACAGTAGGGAAAACTGACCCTGAACTCAAAAAACACCCCTTTACCCAAGAACTGAAACTGACCCTGAACCCTAAAAATACCCCTTTACCCAAAAACTGAAAACTGACCCTGAACCCTAAAAATACCCCTTTACCCAAGAACTGAAAACTGACCCTGAACCCAAAAAATACCCCCTTACCCAAAAACTGAAAACTGACCCTGAACCCTAAAAATACCCCTTTACCCAAGAACTGAAAACTGACCCTGAACCCAAAAAATACCCCTTTACCCAAGAACTGAAAACTGACCCTGAACTCAAAAAATACCCCCTTACCCAAAAACTGAAAACTGACCCTGAACCCTAAAAATACCCCTTTACCCAAGAACTGAAAACTGACCCAGAACCCTAAAAATACCCCTTTACCCAAGAACTGAAAACTGACCCAGAACCAAAAAATACCCCCTTACCCAAAAACTGAAAACTGACCCTGAACCCTAAAAATACCCCTTTACCCATAAACTGAAAACTGACCCTGAAACCAAAAAATACCCCCTTACCCAAAAACTGAAAACTGACCCTGAACCCTAAAAATACCCCTTTACCAATAAACTGAAAACTGACCCTGAAACCAAAAAATACCCCCTTACCCAAAAACTGAAAACTGACCCTGAACTCTAAAAATACCCCTTTACCCATAAACTGAAAACTGACCCTAAACCCTAAAATAAACCCTTTACCCAAAAACTCAAAACTGACCCTAAACACTAAAAATACTCCTTTACCCAAAATTAATTAATATTATTTCATTAGCAATTAATTATTAATGAACAATAACAAAAAAAGTAAATATATTAGCAAATTTGCTGTAATTATTATAATTTAATAATTAATATTATTTTTTCCCAATTAATTAATTAACAGTAATTAAAAATTATATATCGATAAATTACTCTAATTAATGTAACTAATTAATATTATTTAATTACCAATTAATTAATAATGTTAAATATGTACAAAATAATAATAATTAATTAACTAATTAATAGTAATTATTTCCCAATAAATTAAATATAAATTTATAAAAACATATATTAATTAATTAATTATTATTAACTTACTCCCCACCCCGTTCCCCTATAAACCCACATCCCGCTACAGAAAATATATATCAATTAATCAATTAATTATTTTCCCAATTAATCAATATTAATTAGCAATTAATTATAATTAATTAATTAATCCTACTAATTATTAATCAACTTACCATAATTAAATTACTTCCCACCCTATTCCCCTATAAACCCACAACCCGCTACAGAACATATATATATCAATTAATAAATTAATTAAAATTATTTTCCTATTATTTTCACATAATTACCAATTAATTATAATTAATTAATTAATCCTACTAATTACTAAATAATTTACCATAATTAAATTACTTCCCACCCTATTCCCCTATAAACCCACAACCCGCTCCGGTACAAAAACATAAAATTTACTTATAAAATTATTTATTATTATATAAAATGTATACACATATAATAGTAATTATTTTAAATACTTAAATTAAACATATAACACATACATAATAAAAAACTATACAATAATACAAATATTGATATTAGTGTCATCGAAATTAGTAACATCGATATATATGCTATCGATATTACTTACTTCGATATTACTTACATCGATATTAAGTATTTCGATATTACTTACCTTGGGTCGATATTCTGTCCTACGATATTCTTGCCTTCGATACTATGCACCTTCGATATTTCAGACTCGATATTATGGTAGGTCGATATTTACAACTCGATATTTTGACTGTGTACCGTCCGCTGGATCGAGCTGGATTTTTTTTAGAAGTGCCTTTACCACCGCACTTTTCCAGCTGTCAGGGACAGATCCCTGGGCAAGCGAGCTGTTGATAAGCTCCATGACCGTGGGAACGATGACAGGGGCCACGGTTTTGAGGAATCTGATGGGTGCCGGGTCCAGAGGAGATCCGCTTTTCATTTTAGTCAGGGTTCGTTCTACCTCTGTGCAGGTTACTGGCCGGAATGTCGCAGGTATGGGGCGGAAACTGCTTTCGGTCTGGCAGGGGGATGAACGGCTGGCCATGTGGCTAGGGGGGCCGGGCAGTGGGAGGGAAGCCAGGATGCGAGAGATTTTGTCGTTGAAGTAGGAGGCTAGTTCATTACTTCGGTCGACCCGGGGGGTGATGGAGGGAGGGGTGTTAGGTACTTTAAGCAGCTCCTTTACAATTAGGAAGGATTCCCTGGCTGAGTTGGAGGATTCTTTTATCCGCGCGTCGTAGTGGGAAGCTTTGGCGTGCCTGATGGCCTCTTTATAGAGTCTGACTGTGTTATGGTATGCTTCCTTGCTGGCGTGCTGCCAGTCTCTCCTCCAAAGCCGTTCGGCTTTTTTGCAGTTTTTGCGAAGTAGTCGGAGGTCCGAGGTGTACCACGGGGCAGAACCGGGTTTACCGTTTTTGTCCTCCCTAGTTCTAAGTGGGAGCACTGAGTTCAGGGAGGTGGTGATCCACTCTCTAAATTTTTGGTTGGCGACAGCCGGGTCTTCAGCGTATGCAGGGGTGGTCATTTTTAGGATCCTGGCCCATTCTTCGGTGGGGAATCTGGACCAGGTCCTGTCCCTGATGTAAGTGGGCGGTTTTTGTGGTTTCCTGAATGTTCCTGGTAGTCGGAAGGAGACTAGGAAGTGATCTGTCCAAGGAAGGGGAAGGGCCTCCTTCACTTGTATCGAAGGGGAGCTGGTAAACACTGGGTCCAGTAGGTGACCCTTGATGTGGGTGGCCGCGGAGTTAAGGAGGCGGATGTCAAGTGCCGCCAGATCGGAGATCAGGTCGGTAGCTACCGGGTCTGCAGGGTCATCGAGATGAATGTTCAGGTCACCTACTATCATGAAATTTGATAGGGAGTGGGCCTGAGTTGTTACAGTGTCCAGGAGGGAACTAGCGAAAGGGCCTGGAGGGCCGGGGGGGCGGTACACAAGGACTCCTGTCAGTGAGTTGGTCGGGTCTAGTTTAATAGTAAACTGAAGGCTTTCAGAGTGGGAGATCTGCGCATCACTGGTTTTGCAGTGAAGATAGTCCCGGTGAATAATGGCAACACCACCACCTCTGCCTAAGGGGCGGGGTAGGGACTGGATAAGGAAGCCCGGTGGGGTTGCTAGTGCCATATCTGATTGCGAATGTGGGGCGAGCCAAGTTTCCATGAGGAAGAGGATGTCTATCTCCAGATCCTCTATCAGATGGTTGATCTGTATCGCATGTTTAGGGAGCGAGCGACAGTTTAGCGATGCGAGTATGAGGGAGGCGGGTTTGTGAGGTTTTATAGGAAGTTTGAGCTGGACTGGCTTGCAAAGGGAGCAGCGAATGAAAGGTCCATTTAGATCATGGACGTATTCACAGGAGGAGGCTGGGGGTCTGAGACTTAGTAGCTCTCGACGTGAGTAGCTTACCTTTGGGTCAGCTGTGTTCGGCAGGGGTTCTGGCCCTAGGCCCGGTCGTGCGCGGACGGGCGCAGACGGGCTTGCCTTAGGCGCGCCTTCGGCGCGCAAACGGCGCTCCCGCTGCGCTCGTCCGCTGCACTGGTATGGCCGGCACATTTGTAGTGGTTGGAAGGGGCGTGGCCTTGCAGTGGGCGTGGCTTCTGCCTTGGGCGTTTCCCTGTATCAGCGCGGGGTCCCTGTGTCAGGGGTGTTCTAGGAGGGCTGTGACAGCGCTTGAGGTCAGCGCTTCCAAGCAGGTGAGCTCTAAGGTTTTAAAATCACACAAAGAGTAAAGGAAAACAATTTATAAAATCAAATTGTGGGCACAGTCCTCCGGCTTCCCCCTCAGAGGATACAAACAAAAGTAATGCAGTCGCTTGTTCTCAGCGTTTTTGTAGTGGTTGGAAGGGGCGTGGCCTCGCACTGGGCGTGGCTTCCGCCTTGGGCGTTTCCCTGTATCAGCGCGGGGTCGCTGTGTCAGGGGTGTTCTAGGAGGGCTGTGACAGCGCGTGAGGTCAGTGCTTCCAAGCAGGTGAGCTCTAAGGTTTTAAAATCACACAAAGAGTAAAGGAAAACAATTTATAAAATCAAATTGTGGGCACAGTCCTCCGGCTTCCGCCTCAGAGGATACAAACAAAAGTAATACAGTCGCTTGTTCTCAGCGTTTTTGTAGTGGTTGGAAGGGGCGTAGCCTCGCAGTGGGCGTGGCTTCCGCCTTGGGCGTTTCCGTGTATCAGCGCGGTGTCGCTGTGTCAGGGGTGTTCTAGGAGGGCTGTGACAGCGCGTGAGGTCAGCGCTTCCAAGCAGGTGAGCTCTAAGGTTTTAAGATCACACAAAGAGTAAAGGAAAACAATTTATAAAATCAAATTGTGGGCAAGTCCTCCGGCTTCCGCCTCAGAGGATACAAACAAAAGTAATACAGTCGCTTGTTCTCAGCGTTTTTGTAGTGGTTGGAAGGGGCGTGGCCTCGCAGTGGGCGTGGCTTCCGCCTTGGGCGTTTCCCTGTATCAGCGCGGGGTCGCTGTGTCAGGGGTGTTCTAGGAGGGCTGTGACAGCGCGTGAGGTCAGCGCTTCCAAGCAGGTGAGCTCTAAGGTTTTAAAATCACACAAAGAGTAAAGGAAAACAATTTATAAAATCAAATTGTGGGCACAGTCCTCCGGCTTCCGCCTCAGAGGATACAAACAAAAGTAATGCAGTCGCTTGTTCTCGGCGTTTTTGTAGTGGTTGGAAGGGGCGTGGCCTCGCAGTGGGCGTGGCTTCCGCCTTGGGCGTTTCCCTGTATCAGCGCGGGGTCGCTGTGTCAGGGGTGTTCTAGGAGGGCTGTGACAGCGCGTGAGGTCAGCGCTTCCAAGCAGGTGAGCTCTAAGGTTTTACAATCACACAAAGAGTAAAGGAAAACAATTTATAAAATCAAATTGTGGGCACAGTCCTCCGGCTTCCGCCTCAGAGGATACAAACAAAAGTAATGCAGTCGCTTGTTCTCACCGTTTTTGTAGTGGTTGGAAGGGGCGTGGCCTCGCAGTGGGCGTGGCTTCCGCCTTGGGCGTTTCCCTGTATCAGCGCGGGGTCGCTGTGTCAGGGGTGTTCTAGGAGGGCTGTGACAGCGCGTGAGGTCAGCGCTTCCAAGCAGGTGAGCTCTTAGGTTTTAAAATCACACAAAGAGTAAAGGAAAACAATTTATAAAATCAAATTGTGGGCACAGTCCTCCGGCTTCCGCCTCAGAGGATACTGTTATACTCTTACTTGATTGCTTTCCTACCTTGCAACTCACCTACTACCGACTATTATATTGTTTGCAAGAATTTGTTTAATCACCCCCTGGTTGCCCTTCCCTCTATTTCTGTAAAGCGCTCTGATATCTGCAAAGATCTTGTTCGCGCTATATAAAACCTTGAATAAATAAATAAATAAATAAAATCATATAGATTTTATGACGATGGATTGAGTCAACAATTTTAAATATGTGTTAGTGCATTCAGTAAATGGGTTGAGGCCTATCCCACGAAGGGCAAGACATTTCGTTTTTTCACTATGTTCACTTGTGTCACGTTCTGCACCTTGTCACTCATTTGAGCACCGGAAAACATTATGTAAATTGTGAATAAAAAAAGAAATGAAATAAAAGATTGTATATGAACCTACATCTCTAGCTCCCCAGCGTTAATTAATCATACGTTATACTCCCTTTAGGACCTTATCAGGCCATCCCTGAACCATTGTTTTTCAAAAAGTGCAGGTGCAGTTTGAGGCACTGTTCCACTGTGCCCAGGCCTCTCCTGAAGCCATATTGGATATCAGAGAATTCGCCGTTCTCTGTTACCCAGGCCTCCAATATTTCTAAGAATACTCTGCCCAGGATCTTACAGGTGCAGTCAATTAAAGATATTGGCCGGGCCGGGGCGTGTCCAAGATGGTGACGGAGTGAGACGTGTTTTCGAGTCCCTCCGGCGCCATCAGAAAAATAGCTTTGTAAAGCACCGTCTTGGGGGTCAGCCTTCCATGCCCCTGCAGCGCCTGAGCGGCAGCTTCCACCCGGGGTGCCTCTGAGTCCCGTGCCGCCAGTGGGGAAGCGGAAAAACGTCTTTTGCTGTTGCGGCCTACGCGGCGGCTGGTGTGGATCTGGCCGCGGCTGCGGCACTGCCTGGCGGTGATCTTGGCTTGGGCGCGCTGGCGGCTGCGGCGGCCCGAGTAGCGGTGCTTCGGACGTCGGACCCTGGTGCCCACGCTGCCTATTTCCCGGCATCTACCAGGGAGTCCTGGAGGACACGCATTGCCGCCTGGAGCTCTTGGAATCGCTGGCGGGGTCTGCCCAGCGCTAAGTGCGGTCCTGATCTCAGCTGCGGTGGAGCCTGCCGGAGGGATCGGTCCGGTGGGGTACCGGCTGGACTCGGCGGTGTCGGAGCCCCCTGGGTCCTGTCTGCGGGGGAGAGCTCCTGAAGCCTTGACTGCCGGTGAGTGCGGGTCGGACAGTGGGGAGCCTTGGCCCATCTGAAAGAAGCCGGAGCAGCGAGGGCGCCTGGTCTGTACTGCCGCGAATCAGCACTTGTCCCTAATCGAGGTCGGGGCTTCTGGGCGTGCTAAGGCCCAGAGTTGCATCGGCCTTCTGGATAGCTGCGGCCAGACCTGAGAGCCGGTCCCGGACGGGGAGGACGATCCCTTGGAGCCCGTTGCTTGGCTGGAACTACAGTGCTCTGGGCTCTGGAGCGGCGCCCCACTCCCCCCCATCTTTAAGCGGCGGGCTGCCCAGCGGGGCTGCATTGCGGTGGGGGACCACTGGGACCTGCGTGACGCCTTGAGGCCATAGAGAACGTATGCGCACCACCTTTCCCCGACTGTGGCGGGCGGACTGAGCGGCTGCTGGTCGGAGGGTGATCGGCCATTGGGGACGCATTGCACTACGCAGGCCTGGTCTAGTGGAGTGCAGAGTCTGAACGACGCTGGCTAGAGCTATCGCCAGACGGGGGTGAGTGACTCTGAGGGACGGCTACCCGGCTGCTTGGTGGGCTCACCGACGGGTCGCGCTCTGGGGCCCTCCTTCCTGGGGTGACGCACTGGAAGCTCTTTCCCCGGTAGCTCTGTGGTGCCAGTGCGGCCCGGACTTGCGGTGGTGGACGGGAGCTCTAGGTAGCCCGTTGTGCCCGAGTATACCCGTGGGTAGCACGACCTGCACTGGTGTCCTGTCGAAGGGGACTGCCTACGCCTGGACCAGATTTAGCGGGTGCGGAGCGGTGCCCGGTCTGCGGTGCTGTCGGGGTGGTGCATGGACACTCCCAATCTGAATACCCGGGCGACCGGGGGTGCCGGGATGTCTTCTACGCAGCGGAAAGGGAAGCCAAATAAAGATGGTCCCTCCAGGGGGACACAGCAGCCGGCGTCCCCGGGGCCTAGCACCTCGTCTAAATCGAAGGACGATGAGGCTCCTGCCACCAAAGACTTTATGATGGAGCTCTTCGCCTCCATTAAGGAAGATATCTCAGAGCTGCGCTCTCAGTTGGCCTCGGACCTCCGCGAGGTGAGGCAAGTCGTGGATGGTATTGGAGAGCGGGTTGCCACCCTGGAGGACCACGACCTAAGTGTGGCTAATGATGTCCACCAATTGCAGCAGGATGTGATCCGGCTTACAGAGCAGAACCTGGATCTTCAAGCATATGCGGAGGACTTGGAAAATCGTTCCCGCCGGAACAACATTCGCATACGTGCAGTACCATGGGACGGGGAGTCGGGTGATCTGCGGGGATATGTTATGGCACTCTTTTTGCAGATCCTGGATGATGAGGACATACAGGACATCAAGATGGACAGAGTCCACAGGGTGGGTCTTCCTAGGCGCGGTGGAGGACCACCTCTCGACATTTTGGTCTGTGTCCATGACTTCCAGTTGAAGGAACGCATTCTCCGGAAGGCACGGGAATCTCCTTCATTGCAATTCCGGGAGCACCGTCCCCAACTGTATCAGGATCTGGCGGCATCAACCCTTCAAAAGAGGCGCGAGTTTCGGCCTGTAACCGCCTTCCTGCGGGACCATAACATCTCCTACTCCTGGGGCCACCCCTTCCGTATCATTTTTCGGTGGCAGAATAGACTGGCACAGATTTGATCACTTCAGGTGGCGAAGGATCTCTTGGGCTTGGACGATACGGCCCCCCCTCCGGAGAGCAGTAGCTCCCCAGCGCGGAGAAGATGACGGTCCTCCTCCTGGCAGAGAGTGGGCCGGGAGGCATAATCGGAGGAGGCCTGATAGAACAACCAGTCTACAAGAAAGAGGGGAGGCGGTGGCTTCTGTGGCCTCGGCCATGGAGGCCTCCTCACAGCATAGTTCTGGGGCGGCTTGAGCCCTGAGACGATGATCGCTTGGCGCCGGAGGGTCTCGGCCCTGCAGGTATTGTGGGTAAACTTGTACTTTTTGGGAAGACACCCCGGTACGTGGTCACCCTGAGGTGTCCCGTCCTCGCCCCCGGGAGGAGACCACTGCCCTCCCTGTTCTGGTCTTGTTCCGGACATTGTTCTTCTATGCTTTTTCTATGGGGTTCTTCATGGGGGGAGGTGGTGTTAAGAGGGCTTGTTGGGGAGTTGTGGGGGGCAGGGGGTGGCAGGGGTAGTGGTGGTGACAGGGGTGCGTGGCTGTGTGTGATTCTGGTACTCTGGTGAATGGTTGCGGTGTGTGCTGCTGGGGGGTGGCTGGACTCGTGGTTCGTAAGCCTGTGCTGTTGGGCTGTGGGGTGCTGGGAGGGCCTTCTGGGTTGGCCCCTTGCAGTGATTATGGTTGCGGGTGGTGGGGGCATGAGTGGGGGGGTGTGAATGTGATTGTAGCCGGATCAGTCCTGTTGTTTAATGATGCCGCTTAGCATTGGGACGTGGAATGTCAAAGGCTTGAACTCCCCGCAGAAGCGTCAGAAGGTGTGGAAGTATGTGATTGATCACCAGCTAGATGTTGTGGGTCTCCAGGAGACTCACCTGGCGCGTAAGGATGAGTTGCGCCTCCGGCATAAATCTTTCCCCCTCATATATAGATCTTCTGCATCTACGAAGCATAGGGGGGTAGCCCTTCTTTTCCGTGCAGCCTTGCACTTTCAGCCTATGGATGTACGCGGGGACAGGGAGGGACGCTGGCTGATGGTGAAGGGGCTTGTTCCTGGGAGATTGTGCTCATTTGTGGTGGTGTATGCCCCTAATGCTGGTCAGAATGGCTTTATCCAGGGCTTGCTGCAGAAGGTGGGAGACTTTGCTGAAGGACACCTGTTTTTGCTGGGGGACTTTAATTTGGTATGGAATAGAGAAATGGATAGCTCCGGTACCCACAGAGCCGATACAGGTCTGTTTTCTGCTGAAACACGAAGGTTGGTTGGGGAGCTGGGCTTACTTGATGGCTGGCATTCCTTGCATCCCCTGTCCCGAGACTATACCTTTTTCTCCCATGTCCACCACTCCTACTCGCGCCTGGACCAAATTTTTCTAAGTCAGGCTCTTAGGGGAGATGTCCTCGACTCTAGATTTTTTCGGCTGTCAGTTTCCGACCATAGTCTGCACGTGCTCAATCTGCGCTGGTCACCTGCTGGTGACGGGCAGCGGAAATGGTACTTCCCGGCGTCAGTGGTTAGGGATGATTTTTCGAATAAGGAGCTGCGGAAGGCTATTAAGGATTTTTTCACGCTCAATCCGGTGTCCGATACTTCGATCACCTGGGACGCCTTTAAAGCGTCAATCAGGGGTACTTGCTCAGCTCTTAATGCTCGCCTTAATAAAATGCGATGCCGTGAACGGGAGGAGTTAGAGATCGAATTGGCGGCACTTGAGCAGGCCCACAAACTTAACCCCTCAAGGCTGACCCTTCGCCCTTTGACGGCGGTCCGGGGGAAACTGAGGGCCCACTACAACAACAGGGTGGAATTTACGTTGTTGAGGCTTAGACGCCTGTCGTACTCTCACTGGAACAAGGTGGGGAGACACCTGGCTCGTCAATTGCGGGACAAGAGGGAGCGGGAGTACATTGGGGGGGTTCGTGACTCGATGGGTGATCTACAGTACCGTGATGAAACTAAGGCTGCCATCTTTGGCCGCTTCTATGCTGAACTCTATGCAGGGGAGGCCCTCGATGCCGATGACCAACGGGAATATTTGCGGGATCTGCCTATTCCACAGGTGTCTAAGGAGTGGAACGATCTACTGGAGGCACCGATTACCGGTGGCGAGGTGCTTGATGCCATTAAGGATCTGAAACTCCACAAGTCGCCGGGTCCGGATGGCTACACCGCTCTCTTTTATAAGACGTATTCCTCTTGAGGTGTGCGACTTTCTAGCCTCCCTTTTTAATGACATGGCAGGCTCTGGCGTCTCAACCGGCTCCCTCGCGGAAGCCGTGATCTCAATCTTGCCGAAACCGGGGAAGGACCCTGCCCTCTGCTCTTCGTTTCGTACGATTGCCCTTCTCAACATTGACGCCAAGCTCTATTCCTCGATCATTGCGCGCAGGCTGCAGGACTTGATGCCAGCACTCATACACCCGGATCAATCCGGATTTATTAAGGGGCGTCAGACGCATGACAACACTAGGCGAGTGGTCCACCTGATAGAAAAAGCTGACAGGTTTCGTATCCCGGCGGTCCTTGTGGGCCTTGACGCTGAAAAAGCTTTCAACCGCGTGAACTGGGGCTTCCTGTTCAATACCTTGGCTGCCTTCGGCTTTTCGGACAAGTTCATCTCCATTGTTAAAGCAAATTATTGCAGCCCCCGATCTAGGGTGGCGGTGAACGGCCACCTGTCAGAGTTCTTCCCGCACTCCTGTGGCACCAGACAGGGTTGCCCTCTCTCCCCCCTACTCTTTGCTTTGAGCATTGAGCCTCTGGCGATTGCTGTGCGGGAGCACGAGGGGATCCGAGGCCTTCCCTTTACCGGGGAGCAGCATAAAATTGCACTCTTTGCGGATGATGTCCTACTCTCTATCATGGATCCAGTACACTCTCTACCATGTGTCCGGGAGGTCCTGTTGCGTTTCGAGGAGGTGGCCGGCTTCAAGGTCAATTATGACAAATCCTATATATTAAACCTTACGCTTTCGCCTGCCGAGATGGAGCGAGTGCGGCCTTTAACTCCATTGGCGTGGGATTCCAGCTCCATCGTCTACCTGGGGGTCCATCTGACGCCCACGATAGGGAAATTGTTTTCGGCAAATTTCTCACCGTTATTGACAAAGACTCGAGCGGACTTGGAGCGGTGGAAGCCCAAGTACTTGTCATGGTTGGTCAGAATCCATGCCATTAAGATGGTTCTCCTCCCTAAATACTTGTATCTTTTCCAGGCACTCCCTATTCCCCTAGATGGGGACTTCTTTCGACGCCTTAGGACTCAGTTGCTCTGATTTGTCTGGCAGGGGGGCCGGGCGAGATTTTCCTTCACGGTGTTGCGGCGCCCTCGGGGAGAAGGGGGGGTAGGTCTTCCGGATTTACACTTGTACTATAAAGCGGCACAATTAAGAGTGTTGATGGAATGGTCCCAACAAACATCAGAGAAACACTGGTTACACATGGATAGGAGTGTCGCTGGTAGATCAATTTGGGATCTGGCCTGGAAACCCAAGAAAGACAGGCCCCTGAACGCCTACATTAGTACCCCGACTGGCACCACCCTGAAGGTCTGGGATTCGCTAGCCACTGATGACCATTGGACTACGTTTCCTTCCCCGTTCACGCCCATACACTTTAACCCGGCCTTCACGCCGGCGCTACAGGATGGGCCCTTCAGGGTGTGGAGGAAGGGAGGCTGCAGAGCTTTGACCCACCTATTTCACGGCCATACTCCCCTCTCCTTTGACAATGCATGAGGGACTATGGTGTCCCACCATCGGAACGGTATCACCATGTCCAGCTGCTCCATTGGGCCACGTCGCCGGAGGTCCTTGATGCTGCCACAAGACCTCCTTCGCCCTTTGAAGCCTTCATACTCTGGACCTCCGATATGAAAGGAGCCATTTCCTTTATTTATCAGCTCCTACTTACCTCGGCATGGTCACCTCGTCCCCGTTACATGGGACATTGGGAGGAGCTCTTGGGACGAGATATTTCGGACAAGGAATAGTCGGCACTATGGCGCGATATCTCTACCTATAATCACTCGCTAGACCTGAGGGAGGCCCACCTAAAGACGCTCATGGACTGGTATTTGTACCCGGCTAGACTCCATCGCATATTCCCGGTCACCTCTGATAGGTGCTGGAGGGGCTGCGGTACGCTTGGGGACTTCCGCCACATTTGGTGGGATTGCCCAGTTATTAGACCGTACTGGGAGGAGATCCTCCCACATATTAAGGATATTCTTGGTTATCCGGTGGTGGTTTCTATGGCGTATGTACTGTTGGGACTCCGGGACCCGGTCCTTGAGTATCAGACACGCGCGGACAAACAGATTCTGTGGCTCTGTCTTGGAGCCGCTAAGCTTTCTCTGGCCGCCGCCTCGAAAAAGCCGGAGGCACCGGCGGTCTCCTTATGGCACACAAGGCTTTGGAAACTGCTTAGCATGGAAAGAGTCGCGGACATCTTCCTGGGAAATTTTAAGAACTTCCAATTCCGCTGGGGTCCCCTGGTTCGCTTTCTCTCCAAGGGCCTGCCCTCTGCGGTTTGCCCGTCCTCCATACGTTCACTCCACCTATTTCAAGTTTAATACAGAATCCACAAGTATGAATGGAATTGCTGAGGTCACCACCACTAGGGGGGGGGGGGGGGAGGGGGGTGGGGTGGGGGGGTTTGTGGAGTTTTTTTATTTGTTGTTGCGGTGCCCCTTAGCGAGCGGATGCCTTTCGACTTAGACAAGATACCCTTGTGGGCATCATCAGTTACTTCTTATGGCTATACGACGCGCAGATGGACTTAAAGCACAATGCTCCTGCCGCCTTGCTCCTTTGCCCGATGGCGCTGACCTGCTATCTGTTTGTTTGTAACCTTGCTTACAGGTCGCCATTTCTGATTGCTTTTGATTATGCCTTCTGCGAGGGGTGATGTGCGGGTGCACCGCTGTCTTGTCTTGTTTCCACTACAAAAAAAAATAAAGATTTTACAAAAAAAGATATTGGCCGATAACATTTGGGATCCGCCCTGTCACCTTTTTTAAAGATGGAGACTATTGCCACAGATCTCCAAGAAGCAGGCGGTCCTTGAGCTACAGAGCAATTTAAAATATTTGTTAGGAGTGGGAGCCACAGGGATGTCTTGGTTAAGAAGAGATCTGGCGGGATTCCGTCAGGGCCAGAGGCCTTATT